>NC_091134.1:30714430-31945628 GCF_041381155.1 Argopecten irradians | reverse complement strand
TTTAACAATTCCACTATTATCTAAGGGAGATAATTTAGAATGGGAGATGTTCGGTTTGGCTTTATTAGTTTAACGTCCTATCAACAGCCAGGGTCATATAAGGACATGCTAGGTTTGTTGGTGGAGGAAAATCGAAGTACCTGGAAAAAACCCACCTCGCCAGCTACCAGCAGTCGAGTACCTGGCAATTGTATACCCCAATCGAAATCTATAAGCTAGATGTGGAGGGCTTGTGGTTATAATATATCTGTACATCTTAACCATTCAGCCACTGCGACCCCTTATAATTATGGGAGATAGTAACGAGGGAGGCAACTTTTGTATAATTATATTGGTATGGTACATATGGATTATAACTACATATTAGGTATTCAATTCTATATACAGTGTATATATGTGTGTGGTATAAAATAAGTATATGAAGGCAATTATATAGTACAATTCCACTGATGTGGTATGCAAGGAAGGCAACTATAACTGTTAGTATACCTGTGATACTACTGAACAATTTAAATTCACTGCTGTTGTATATAAAACAGAGATAATTATTTTTAAAAATATCAGTTTAATACATGCCAGTGTCATTTAAGGACATGCCAGGTTAAGATGACTGAGTTGGAGAAAAGCTGAGTGCTTGGAGAAAAACTGCTGACCTATTTATGGCAATCATGTGGGGTTCGAAAATGTACATATGAAACCAAGAGGTGGAGGCTATAGTGGTGCAATATTGGAACACCTTAACCACTTAGCCCAAAGTGCAATACACATAGGTGGGGTTTATAAAGGGAAATATGATATCTTATTTAAGTTATAACAGAATTCATTGATAAATATCATGACCTACAGGAGATTAAAAGTTATGCACTCTTGAAGGTAAGATGTCATTTGATATTACTATTAGTAATTTATATACTGAAATAATATATGTTTGTTCGAAAGACATGTTTGTGCTATATTTTTCCCCTGGGTAGTTTTCAGTAAACCCCCTAAACTTACACCTAAATCAATGATTGCATGTTTGGTTTACATAATGAAGCAATTCTGACTCAGATTGAGGAATTCGTGTTTGTTACCTATATGTGCATTTAAACAAAGCAGTATTTTCATTTCAGTAATACGTTACCATAACTTTAGTATGCAAATACGCTACCTACACCCATCTTTGTAGCCCCAACAAACATAAGATTTGAGAATCCCGTCTCCCTACCGTACCTCATCTCGTACTCGACGAGAGTAACATAGAGTGGTCTCCCTTCCTCTTTCCTTTATGGCGCTACACAGCTCGGACGGCAATTGCATTGTGTCTATTTCGTTTCGCTGTTAGGTCCATTTATTTGACGTTTTAGTCAAATTTTTTCACACATTCAGTTGTGTGTTTACCCATCTCTGCCCTGTGTTGTTTTCTTTTTGTACTGTCATTCGTTTTTTGTGCCTTTTTAGGCCGTTTTTTTGACTGTTCCACGTGCTTGCCGGTGTTCCGTGCGATCCGTCATTACTGGTGACGTCTCGCTGTTTCCGGTTTGTTTACGTTTGTTTTTTGTTCGGTTTTTCGTCGCTGAGGCTTCGTTGCCGTTGTTATTAGGTAAGATTTGTGTCACCTAACACTGTTTTTTACGTGTTTAGCGTGTGTTGCTTATATTTTACGTTTTTGACGTAATTTTCTTACCTTGTTTACGTAATTGTCGTTGTAATGCCTGGTATGTCCCGCTCGGGTCAGCGTCAGGGGTCTGCTCATGGGTGTTCCCATTTCTATGAGGAACGGGACCCACATGATGCATGTCCCCTATGTCGCCCTTGTCATGAGTCCTCTCCTTGTGAACTTTGTCCAGTTGGAGAGGCTCTTGGCCAGGCCGGCATTACACCAAGGCGATCTTCGTCCTCCCGTAAGAGGGATTCGTCCTCATCTTACGGGAGGAGAAGGAAGCAGGCTTCTAGTTCTGTTTCTGTTCCTGTCTCGGTAGTTCCTGTCTCTACAGGTTCTTCTCGAGATCAGGGGGTGGTCCCTCCTGTCCAGGATGTTCCTGGAGTAGGGGAGGGGCAGCCTGACCCTGACGTTTCTCGGTCTAGGGTCGAATTGGCTGGGAATGCTCGTAAGCTTCCATGCTTGCCTTCGGGTAGGGACTACCAGCCGCCGGTCTCTGACGTTGTCAGCGGCTCCGGCATTCCAGGTGGTGTTGCTGTTGGGGGCGGTCTTGATGCCGGACCTATTCGTCCGAGTTTGGGTTCAGGGACTACAGACTTCCTTTCTGGTTTGTCCGTTTCCACTGGGATTAGTGATGCGCAGCTCTCTAATCCCGGCATCAATTCTGGTCCAACTTTCCCTCCCGTCCAGTTACCTGGTCCCGGTCCTATTAGGTCCGCTCCTGAGTGTGCTGGCTCGGTTTTCCCAGGGGGTCATCCTCAGGGTCCTGGGTTTGTTGGTCAGGTGTCCGATTTTCGGCCTCCTTTTCCCCCTGGCTTAGGGTATACGGGTGCCTGCGGGCAACCATCCTTGGGCCCCCCAAACCAGCCTGCGGATGGTTTTGGGTTTCAGCAGCATCCCGGCCGTTATGGGCCTAGCCCATACATGTCCGGGTTTCCACTTGGAGGGAGTGGTGGTCCAACCTCGTCCTTTGGTCAGGTTGGCCAGCCCCAGTCTCAGGCAGGCCAGTTTGGCCAGTTCTGGGGTCACTCCCAACCCACGGGACCTTTTCCGTATTTTCAGGGATACGGTTTTAACCCCATGGCTATTCCTTCTTGGAACCCTTGGGGTTTGGTCTCTCCCTCGCGGAGACCTGTCAGCGGTTCGGTTGCTCCCCCCCAACCTACTGCTGCTTCGGGTGCCGGTCCTAGAAAGGTTCGCCGGACCTTTAGGACTTCTGCTTCTCGTGCAGTCCCGTTTGTCTCCGAGTCCAAGGGTCGAGCTTCGACCGTTAGGTCGAAGCCCTCAGCTTCTGTGGTTAGTAGTTCGGCTCCTAAACGCCACTTGTTGGAGCCTGCTCAGGAGAGTTTTCCTGAGTCTGTCTCTTTTGCTGGCCCTTTTCTCCCCGTTGGGACCTTGGGTCCAGGCAACGAGGAGGATATGGACTGTGAGGTCGTGGGTTCGGCAGAGGATGATGATGTTGTTCATCTCTCCCCTGGCTGCTCCGATATTGACCAATCTGGTTTGTCGGATGCAGATCCTCAGGTTGAAGATTTCCAGGAGGAGGGTGACCTCGAGGCTGCTGAGGTGGATGCCCAGCAGGTTTTGTCTGGGATGCGGGCCCTTAGGGCCGATGTATCTCGGATTCTCGGGGCGGAGGTTTGCCCACCACCTTCCGCATCATCCATCCCGGAGTCCACCACCCTTTTGGGTTCTTTGGTGGCTCCACGGGCATCTGCTCAGTCAGATCGCTCACTGCCAGAAGGCACTATTGTGTCTTCAGCTCTGGCCACTGCCCAGTCTCGAGTTATGGAGAAGAATTCTTCTTCATCTCGCACGCCTGGGTTTGCCGGGTTGCAGCTCAGTGTTGGTGATTTATCAGAGGTTCAGGCCTCTGATTATGCCATTCACGATGGACTGCTGTCCTCTCAGCCAGCTAAGCTGGAGTCTAGAGAATTGGCAGCTTGGCCCGGCAAGTCAGTGGACCAGGTGGTGTTCGGCTCCAAGGAGCACCACAAGATGGAGAGGCTGCTGCGCCTTTCCATTCAAATTCTGTCTTATATAGACTTTCTGACGGTTAGTCTATATAGGGTATCCGATGTGCCTGAGAGTCGGATATCTGAGACAGAGCAGGCCGACATTCAGGACAGAGTTACCTCTGCCCTGAACAGGGCATTGAGAGCCTTGGCGTCTTTACAGGTGTCATTGCTCGCCAATGTCTTGTTGGCTAGGCGTTTTTCTGTGTTGAAAAACCGCCCGGTCGAAGAACCTTACCGGTCCCGATTGTTGACTGCCCCCTTCTCTGGGTCCACTCTTTTTGGAGGGACTCTTCCTTCTGTTCAGAAGGATTTGAAGGAGGACTCGGTCGCTTCTGCCCTTCTTTTGAAGAGATTGCAGACCGTGAAGGCCAGTACCTCGCAGGGGTCCGTGCCTCCCAAGAAGAAGGCTAGAACTTCAGCTCCTCAGTCTACTGCACAGCCGAAGTCGAAGCCTTACTTCAAGGGCAACAAGGGGAAGGGTAAGAAGGGCAAGAACCCTCCTGGGGGTAAGAAGAAGAGTTCCTGACTCTTTTTCCCCCTCCTTGGCCATTCCAGACGAGGGGTCTGTTCTGGAGGACTCCGCTCCTCCAGTTTTAGATTCCGGTCCTTCTCCCGCAGGATTCAGTTTCGGGTTAGGAAGCGATTCTCCCGCCTGGGAGGGTCTCGATCTTCCTCGTCCCGATCTTCCTGTAGGAGTTCGTCTGTCCTTCTTCCTCCCAGAGTGGAAGGAAATCACAGAGGACACATGGGCCTTGTCTGTGGTCAAGGAGGGGTTGGGCATTCCCCTCTTGCGGGATCCGCCCTTGGCATCAAGACCTATCTTCTTCCCTCCTCCGGGGGATCCAGAAAAGGCACTTGCCATCCAGGAGGAAGTAAGGACCATGCTTTTAAAGGGCGCGGTCGAGGAGGTGCCTATGGTGGAATGCACTCCAGGCTTTTATTCCAGAATGTTTCTGGTTCGGAAAAAGTCCGGAGCTTGGCGTCCCATCATAGATCTAAGTGCCTTCAACAGGCACGTAGATTCTCCTCACTTCAAGATGGAGACTCCACGGAGCATCATAGCTTCGGTGAGAGAGGGGATGTGGGCTACTTCAGTAGATCTGAAGGATGCCTACTTCCACATTCCCATCAAGAAGTCGGCACGGAAATTCCTCCGTTTCACTTGCAACGGGAAGGTTTTTCAGTTCCGGGCCATGCCTTTCGGGCTCACGACAGCTCCTTTGGTTTTCACCAAGCTGCTGCAGGTTGTCGTGGGGTTTCTGCACTCCAGGGGAATAGATGTTCACATCTATTTCGACGATTCCCTCATGCTCCACCTAGTGCGGGAATCTTTGGTGCAGAACACCCGTCTGGTCCTGAAACTTTTGCTCAAAGTCGGCTTCATTCCTTCCAGAGAGAAGTCCGAGGTCTCCCCTTCTCGAGACTTTGTCTTCCTGGGAAACCGTTTCAACACGGTTCAGGGCATTGCCCTTCCACCTTTGGAGAAGTTCGAGAAGGCCAGAGATCTTGCTCTGACCTTCATCAGTTGGTCACACGTCCAGGTGCGTTGGTTTCTCAGTTTTCTGGGTTATCTCAACTCCCTGGCAGATGTAGTCCCCCTTGGGAGACTTCACATCAGACCTCTCCAGATGTTTCTCCTCGCGAACTGGGTTCCTGCCAGCAGGGAATGGGAGGCTTGGCTTCCTCTCAACCAGTCCGTGAAGGAGTTTGCACGGTGGTGGACTCTCAAAGACAATGTTCTACAGGGGGTTCCGTTGTCCAAGCCAGCTCCCACCATGACCTTGTTCACGGACGCGTCCATGACAGGTTGGGGGGCTTACCTCGATGGCCATTGCCGGTCGGGGGAATGGTCTGGGGATCAGCTCTCCAAGCACATCAATGTGCTGGAGATGAGGGCTGTTCTGTTGGCTTTGCAGGCTTTTCGAAAGATTCTGCATTCCAAGGTGGTTTGTGTGGCTACGGACAACTCTACAGTTGTCGCGTATCTGGAGAGACAGGGGGGGACAAGGTCCCACGTCCTTTGTGCCCTCGCTATCCGTGTTCTTCTTCTCTGTCAGGAAATGCAGTTGACTATTCTAGTCAAGCATCTTCCAGGCAGGTTGAATGTTCTGGCGGATACTCTCTCCAGGCGCCGCCAGCCGGTTCTGACAGAATGGCAACTAAATCCCTCGATCTTCGAGGGCATTTGTCAGGTGTGGGACAGGCCTCATATAGACCTTTTCGCCACTTCCCTGAACAATCAGCTGCCAACCTTTGTCTTTCCGGTGCCAGACCAATTGGCTTGGGCTGTGGACGCGCTATCTCTGGATTGGGAGGGGATGCAGGCTTATGCATTCCCTCCATTCAACCTGGTGGGCAGGGTTCTACAGAAGTTTCGGACGCATCATTGCTCCCTCCTTCTGATAGCGCCCCTGTGGCCGAGACAACCATGGTTTCCGGAGCTATTGTCGTTTCTGGTGGATGTTCCTCTGGTTCTTCCACTCAGATCCAATCTCCTGCGCCAGCCTCGGTCACGGACGATGCATTCACGTCCCGAGATCCTCCACCTTCACGCGTGGAAGCTATCTCAGGAGGCCTTGCTCAGGCAGGCTTTTCTTCGGACGTGTCAGCCCGCATCGCCCGATCAATTAGGTCTTCCTCTTCTGCCGTCTACCAGTCACGCTGGAAGATCTTCTGTGATTGGTGTATCGGCAGGAAGATTGATCCGATCAAGGCTTCTGTCCAGCTGATTGCAGATTTCCTTCTCTATTTATTTAGGGAACGGAATCTCGCCTCTGGTACTATTGCGGGATACCGCACGGCTATTGCCAGTGTACTGTCTTTTCATGATAGGCGAGAGGTAGGTTCTTCCACCTCGTTGTCTGCTTTGATTAGGGGCTTCAGTCTGGACAGGCTTAGGGTACGGCAGTTAGCTCCACAGTGGAACCTAGCTCTTGTGTTAGAGTCACTGAAGGGGGCTCCTTATGAGCCTTTGGGGTCTGTCTCCCTAAAGTTTTTAACTTTTAAGACTGTCTTCCTACTTGCCCTTGCTTCAGGCCGTAGGAGGAGTGATATCCATGCTTTGTCTGTTCACTCTTCGTGCCTTCGTTGGGCCAGAGATAGCTCTGCCGTTACCCTTCTCACTGATCCTGGCAGGTTCCTGGTTTTTCGCCCGATCCCATTAGGATTCCTTCCTTGACAGTCTCTGTTGAGTCTGAGGAGAATGATCAGTTGCTGTGCCCCTGTCGAGCACTTAGGTTTTACCTTGATAAAACTAGGGGGGGGGCGAGGTACTTGATCTCGTCTATTCTTGCCCATTAAACAGGGTCAGCAGGATATCTCCTCCCAATCCATTTCCAGATGGATATGTCAGGTGATCAAGATTGCTTATGAGCTATCTAATGATCTATCTCGGGCGAAATGTAAGGTGAGGGCTCATGAGGTTAGAGCCCTTGCAGCTTCTTTGGCTCTCCTAAATGGGTCCTCATTCCAGGACATCATGTCTGCTGCCTTTTGGCGTGGTCAGTCTACTTTCACTGACTTTTACCTCCGGTCCCTGTCCTCTCATTCTGAGGGACTGTTTTCCTTGGGTCCAGTTGTGGCGGCTCAGTCTGTGACTGTTCCTCCGCCCTAGACATGGTATTTATTTTTGGTTTTAACTGTATGCGGGCAGGCATCACGATGGTACTCCTCTTTTCTCTGGGAGGTATTCCATTTTTTATCCCTTTCCTTCGGGGGGTTCCTGGAACCCCTTTTTATTCTCCCTACTGGGGCTTGTCTCCTGGATTTGACGTTTGATTGGGCTGCCTGGCTTCGGACTCTCCACTACGGTAAGACGAATTCGCATACTAAAGTTATGGTAACGTATTACTGAAATGAAATTGAGGTTTTTCAATGTAAAACCAATTTTCATGATGTAATACTTACCATAACTTTATGGAGTCCCACCCTTCTGTTTCCTCCCCTTTCCTCCTCAGCCATTTTGCCCCTGTGGCTCCATAAAGGGTTTTTGAGGAAGGGAGACCACTCTATGTTACTCTCGTCGAGTACGAGATGAGGTACGGTAGGGAGACGGGATTCTCAAATCTTATGTTTGTTGGGGCTACAAAGATGGGTGTAGGTAGCGTATTTGCATACTAAAGTTATGGTAAGTATTACATCATGAAAATTGGTTTTACATTGAAAAACCTCAAGTTTACCTTACTGGGTCATGTCACTCTTATCTGTACTTATTGACTTATGTTAAGTCTACTTTCTAAAGATCAAGCATCAATTGAGCTGACATTCACATGGTTTTTTTATCAATTAACTCCACAAATTAAATTCATTTGTTTTAAAACTGTTATAAAGTTCAACAAATATTTATCAATTGAAAATTTTTTTTTTGTTTTTCAATTTTTATTGAACATCGGCATATATATATTATATACACTCGTGGGCTACTACATATATCATGCTATTTGTAATCTTACAAATTGAAGGAGGCAAGTAATTAATCATTTTGTGTTGTGTTTATATGGTTGTTTGAGATCCTCAATCATCAATAAGGAAATTGTTTGTGAGCAGCAGGGTTTTTACACATGTTGACAAAGGTAATTTGACAGTGACTGATTGTTGGGTAATGTATCTGAAATGTCCTACCACCACCACAAAACGACCATACACTGGCTATGTTACTGTGGCTATGTATTTGAAATAAGTGATGGTTGGTCATGATCCCACCGCCGGCACCACAATTATTGAAGGTCGGTCATGATCCCACCGCCAGCACCACAATGAGTGAAGGTCGGTCATGATCCCACCGCCAGCACCACAATGAGTGAAGGTCGGTCATGATCCCACTGCCAGCACCACAATGAGTGAAGGTCGGTCATGATCCCACTGCCAGCACCACAATGAGTGAAGGTTGGTCATGATCCCACCGCCAGCACCACAATGAGTGAAGGTTGGTCATGATCCCACCACCAGCACCACAATGAGTGAAGGTCGGTCATGATCCCACCGCCAGCACCACAATTAGTAAAGGTTGGTCATGATTCCACTGCCAGCACCACAATTAGTGAAGGTTGGTCATGATCCCACTGCCAGCACCACAATTAGTGAAGGTTGGTCATGATCCCACCGCCAGCACCACAATGAGTGAAGGTCGGTCATGATCCCACCGCCAGCACCACAATTAGTAAAGGTTGGTCATGATCCCACCACCAGCACCACAATTAGTGAAGGTCGGTCATGATCCCACCGCCAGCACCACAATTAGTAAAGGTTGGTCATGATTCCACTGCCAGCACCACAATTAGTGAAGGTTGGTCATGATCCCACTGCCAGCACCACAATTAGTGAAGGTTGGTCATGATCCCACCGCCAGCACCACAATGAGTGAAGGTCGGTCATGATCCCACCGCCAGCACCACAATTAGTGAAGGTTGGTCATGATCCCACCACCAGCACCATAATTAGTGAAGGTCGGTCATGATCCCACCGCCACCACCACAATTATTGAAGGTCGGTCATGATTCCACTGCCAGCTCCACAATTAGTGAAGGTTGGTCATGATCCCACCGCCAGCACCACAATTAGTGAAGGTCGGTCATGATCCCACTGCCAGCACCACAATTAGTGAAGGTTGGTCATGATCCCACCGCCAGCACCACAATTAGTGAAGGTTGGTCATGATCCCACCGCCAGCACCACAATTAGTGAAGGTCGGTCATGATCCCACCGCCAGCACCACAATTAGTGAAGGTCGGTCATGATCCCACTGCCAGCACCACAATTAGTGAAGGTCGGTCATGATCCCACTGCCAGCACCACAATGAGTGAAGGTCGGTCATGATCCCACCGCCAGCACCACAATTAGTGAAGGTTGGTCATGATCCCACCGCCAGCACCACAATTAGTGAAGGTCGGTCATGATCCCACCGCCAGCACCACAATTAGTGAAGGTCGGTCATGATCCCACTGCCAGCACCACAATGAGTGAAGGTTGGTCATGGTCCCATCGTCACCACCATAAAAAATTATCGTAGACAAGCATACACTGTCCAGACTCTTTTAACTGAAATAGATATTCGTTAATCATACATGAAGTCCTGGTCCTAGCACCACTGAAGTGAAGTGAAAGTTGGTCATATGCATAGACCCACTGTCAGCACCACAATTTCTACCATACCATTGCCATTTAAAGGCTAGCTAATGTATCTGAAATAATTGTAAAGTGACAGCTGGACATTGGCCTTACTGCTAGCATGGCCAGGACTACTGAACAATAAGGCGGAAAACATATATTTATTCAGTAGCATATATTGGACTTGGTCATTTATGTTGTGCTATATCTAATACCTGATCATGACTTGACCGTCATAGTGTACCTATATATGTAGACATAGTATACCTATGTAGATAAAGGTTGTTATTGTCATGCTTCACTAATTACAAGGCCATCAGACATACGATGACCGACCTCCCTGAAAGATGACCTGGGGATGGCCAAACCAATAAAGATGTCAAACCTTCACATTCTTTACCAATGATATTTGATGATGAAAACAGTTTGTATGTGTTGTTTGTTATTGGTGTATAATATATGTAAGTATGGTTTATTGGCATTATACAAATTAAAGGCATTGGTATACATGAAGCATAATTTTCATCAGGCCATATTTCAATCCAAATTTTTCAAGGACTATATAATATATCTTGTTTTGATCCTGAAAGTAGCATCATTCTATAATAAAAAATCAATTGCATTAGTTGGTAATTGAAATCAAAGCTGCAAGGAGATCATATATGCATGTGTAGCACAATTAACTGCAAAGTCTGCAGTTCAAGATGGATGCAAGCCATAAGTTTATGTAGTTTATGCAATTATTTGATTGATGCTAATATATCTATAGATGAAACCTAAATGAAATGTCACATAGATAATGAAATATGTCAGATTTAATTGTATTGGGTGTAAACAGTTTGAGTGGATCACTTTGACCATCATAGGGGCTATATCTAGATAGCAGTCTATAAACAGGAATTAATTTGTGCAACAACAGCATTGTAAACATATAAATAGGATTAATCTTCATACTTCAAAAGGAAAGCATTCCTCGCATGCATGTTAAATCTATATCTGTCTGGAATCATGCAGGCTGCAACATGATCGTGTGCAGTTGTATGGGATTCTGGAATCACATACAAATGTATATATCTATTCACAGCATTATATACAACCTGTGTAAGGGTGATACTCTTACATATGTATAGCAAAACGGATAAACATGAAGTTTGTTCTCCCCTTTATACAGAATATCTGACTCATTTGACATTTTAAGAATTTACTGTCTGACATAATTCACAGTATTACAATAACAAAGTGAAGATTTTATGTTAATTTTATCGTTAACTACCTGGATACCTGGGCCTGGTCTATTGCTAAGATTTGTCTATATATATTAGACAGGGCTAGTAAGATGAGTGGTCTAGCGTTCTACCACCAGCTGTCCACATCTAGGTTGTTTATCCGAGGCAAATCTGGGAGTTTTTTGTGACCTAAATGTGACAGTTATGAAATCCCTGCCAATGTTAACTTGGACGGTTGTAATGGTTGATAATGTTTTTCTGGGTACTCAAGCATTCTTTTGTTGTTATAGACCTGATTATCATTAGATTTCCACCAATCTATTAGGGGTAAAAACGACCAAACTATACCTTGTGAATGATATTTGCTGCTCAGCACTTGACAAGCTTTGTGCAGACCAGTCCAAATCTTTCATTTGAGTACAGATGTACTTATAAAATCCATGTAATATTTTATTGATTTATTTCATAATTGTCATGCATATTAGGATGATGATGTAAGTTCAAAGTACCATGTACTCATAATTCACTAATGAGTGTACATATCGTGATCACCAGCTAATGAGTAAAGTGGAGGAGATATTCCATGAAACAATAACATAGTTGGTGACTGGTCACATTTGTATGAAGTAACACATCAGTAATATAATTACTTTATGGAGCCTGGATGTGGGTGAGACATCAGTCACAAGTGTTTTGTATAATTACAGTAAGTGGAGGTCGGAGGTTAAGTGGGGTCAAGGAGTCAACGCCCACAACTGTTCTCCAAACTATACTATTGTGTACATTAAATACATGTACTGTACATATATAATTTCATATCAGTGTTCATTTGATATTTAGAATTATATTTACTCATTGAGAAATTCTAAATTGGGACATCATGAAAAATAAAACAAAGTATAAGCCGTATCCCCCAAACTCTAGATCTGTTCCACCTTCCCACCTGATACCCTCTTCGGCAAAAAAATTAAAAACAATATGAAAAAGGGAATAAAAAAAAATAGCACATAGGAATGATAACCCATACCGAAATAAAGTACAAAAAAAGTACACTAAAAAAAGGTCAAAAAAAGCATGCTTTTTTTGACTCAATTTGGAACCGAACTTACCTCCCGGTTCCAAAATGAGTCAAAAAAAGTACAAAAAGTACTAAAACAGGCTCATAAAAGCATGCTTTTAGTACACTCTATTGTTTTACACCATACAGAAAAAGTACAAAAAAAGTACTCTGTGGGGGGAAAAAAGTACAAAAAAAGCACACATGACCGTGGCATGTGTACTTTTTTTGTACTTTTTTTCATCCAGAAAAAGTACTATAAAAGTACAGTACTTTAATAGTACTTTTGAAGGTAGGCCAAAAAGTACTAAAATAGTACAAAAAGTACAAAAAAAGCACACTGTGTACTTTTTTTGACCTTTTTTTCATCTAGAAAAAGTACTAAAAAAGTACAGTACTTTTTTTGACCTTTTTTTCATCTAGAAAAAGTACTAAAAAAGTACAGTACTTTTTTTGACCTTTTTTATCCAGAAAAAGTACTAAAAAAGTACAGTACTTTTATAGTACTTTTATAGGAGTAGGCCAAAAAGTACTAAAACAGTACAAAAAGTACAAAAAAAGCACACAGTGTACTTTTTTTGACCTTTTCTTTTGTCTAGAAAAAGTACAAAAAAAGCACAGTACTTTTTTTAGTACTTTTCTATGTAGACCAAAAAGTACTAAAACAGTACAAAAAAAGTACAGTACTTTTTTAGTACTTTTTAACAAGCTCAAAACAAATTATAAACTGTATGAAAAATTTACTACTGATGTTGGTGGAAAAGTACCAAAATAATTAAGAATACAATATGAAAACCCAGGTGTACTCTTTCACTAATTTCAAATACTATGATAGAAATCTTATTTATTGATGGTTATAGGTGCCTCAGCTCACCTAGATGGACCTATTAGTATCTCTTATAACATAGAAAAAGATTAGCAATGTTTTTCTTAAATAAAGATGCAATTCAAGGTTGTTTTTTTTGTTCAAATAGACTTGTCTTAGTTATTGCAGTGTTTTTTATGTGACACACAATCCAACCAAGATGGACCCACACATCAAGTTTAAAGATAGTACCTGGACATGGTAATGCACAGAAGAAACAAATAAATTAAAGGCCACACTCTGTTCAATATTTACAACACAGCATTGTATTCAGAGATAAAACATGTGTAAATTGTTGAACATTGGCATCAGGTTTTGTCACAATGTTGTCTACAATATAAATTTCAATATGTCAATGCAATGAAATCCTGTCCAAATCTTTTCCCCTTGATCACTGTCCAGTGCAAGTCCATTACATGCTGTTTTTCATTCCATTTTCCTGGCAGTGAAAGCCTGAAAAAAGACAAAGACTTGTGCCGGAACAATAATGTTTGTGGATATATTAAAATGTCTTATTTTTTTGTTTGGCTCAAATAAATCTTTGCTTTAATTTTATACCATGCCATGTGTATGTATGTAACAAACGTAAATTCCTCCATTTATTTTTCGAAGCACCCGCCTATATGAACGTACAATGAAGCCAGATACACTCCACACAGGATTACTGAGTTTTAGTGTCTAAAATGGCATCCATATTTTTACATAATTGCTAGTAATAGCAATCTGAAACCAGGATAGATTGAAATATTTACCTGCAAAAGTGGCTTAATGACAGCTGTGGATTTTCAGTCTCTTTGATGAGGTGCATTCATTTTCAGTCATCAGCTATTCATTTGTTTTTGTTGACTGTTTCTTCTTCATAATTACTGTATTCTGAAAAGAAAGAAAAAAAAATAGGATGTGCAATATGGATACAGTGTGAATGCATATGGTACAATAGTATACTCATAAAAAGTTCACACATGGCTAGATTAATTAATCAAAAATAAATTTACAGAACTAAATTATTTAAGTGTTTTTATGTACGCATGGCGCACGCCGTGCCCTTTTTACCTGACGCCATGCCTCGATCTATAACCCAGCCCTGTTTGTCCCCAGTACAGTTTTACTAAACTACCAAAATACCAGGCAGTCGCTTGATAATTATGTAAACAAAAGAGGTGTGACCACTCCCTGACCCCTGATCAACACCCCAGTGACCCTACTGCCATTCTGATAAGTGACATTTTTCTCAGAGTGTTAATTCAAGTCTCAATGAAATATTACTTAACAAAAAAGGAATGCAAAGGTTATGTTTAGATGGTAAAATAACTCTTTTTATAATGTTCATACATTGTGTATATCAGTCATCTTAAAATATTTAAATATTCACATGTTACCACCATCCTTTTATTAATATTTACCTGTTTAAATTATATTAATGTTATGTCTTTAACCAGTCTGCCCTCGATCATTATCACACACTGATCTGCAATTTGCCTGAAAGGAAAAATATGAGGTTATATATACATGACCTGATTGTATGGAAACACATGTATGAATGTGTATACACATTTAGATTTAATTGCAGGACTTAATTGACTGATGGACAGCAAAATGTAAATATGATAGGATTACATCATTGAAACATCATACCTTCTTGTCAAAAATGTCGTGAAAACAACGATATAATTGAATATGAGCATCCAAATCACACTCACATATTTAAGTTAATAATGTTATTTCATTACCCATGTTTTCAAGAAAACAAATATTATTTCCCAATCTAATTAATCACGATGAATAAAGTAAAGTTTAAAAAAAAAGATAAAATAAATTATGTACCACAAAACGAAATTGTGGGCGATAATGAAGTGAAAATGATATGGAAAGTTCCATAGTTTTTTAATAAAACTTGTGTCCAGATACAATTTGTTGGATGTTGAATTGATTTATAACATTTAAACCCCCATGCCGTGTAAATTTTCTTGTGATTTGAAATTGGAAATGATGTTGAAATTTACAACTGAACGGCAATGAAATAATTGCCAAGTCCATTCAAAAAGAAAGCACAGCTATGTAAACAAAAAATGATGTCTAACTTATTTCATAAACTGGGTGTTTTAATTGCATCCAAATGCTTTCAGAACGAAGTAAACAAGTAAGAGAAATGAACTTACCGTAACTCCATCCTACATCGGTACTGTGTTCACCAGCTAGAGTTTGAGGAGATCGATGGTATTGTAACAATAAACAAAAAATAAATAACCTCGTGTCTCTGTGCAAACATCCTACCTTCTTTAGATGTTGGCCCAGCAGCCAGTTATATTTGTTTGTTTACATTCTGCAATCAGCTGACAGACGTAAACAAATATGGCCGCCAGCCAGCTGTTTCACATTCTGTGTTTCCCGCTCAAATAATCACGTGACAAACACATGTGGGGCCGCTTACGTCTTTCACAAAGGAATGCTGTACTATAATATTTCTAAACAAAATCTCTCAATTCCTCACGTTTTATTATTAACTTAGGACAAGGAATAAAAAACGCAAACAAATGAACTGGTGTGCTGATAAATCCACATTTAGTTGCTGTATTACAAACAGACACCTGTAGGCCTCTTACGTGATTCAAAAGAATGTTGTACGATCCTATCGTCTAAACCAAACCTCTTAATTCCTAAATTTTTGTTGAGAGTTTGTGATAATATATCAAAACAGAAAATATACGAACTATTATATTAATAAATCCACCTTTTGACGCGATGTGTAAACCAATTTATAATCACGACAACAGAGTATTTGTAATAAGAACCATTTCCGGCATGTCGTGAAAAGATCGAGATTTTTATATAAAAAAAAAAAGATAAACAAAACCCTTGTTTTGGCATGGTTTGGAGGAACTTTTTAAAGTATCAATTTCATCGTTGTGATGCTGGAAAGATTATATAGTCACAAGCTATTTATCATCGTATAAGACCATGTGTCTGACCAGAAACATCCAGGCCTACGTAAACATGAGCCGTGAGTGTTTTGTTGGTTAGCCTACTATGATGTCCGAGTCGGTGTAAACAAATGAGTTGATAAAATTCCATTGACAAATTCATCTATGATAGCTTGTATTTCCTTTTACATATAAATCAGACCGATAGCATATTTACGTCAACAGTGTGTGCAACGGAGTATCCCCGGCATGTCTATTTGTTTTGGTTAGTTTGTTGAGATTTTATACTGAAACCATTTAATCATTATATGAGGATGGAAATACTTTCACAAACTATTTATTATCGTATGGGACCATGAGTCTGACCCAGGGGAGAGTTTTGTTAGGTCCGTGCAGAACGACTAATGTACATGTGTTGGCTTGTTTACCTGGTTGTAAATCGTTATTGTGTGTGAAACCACTGGTCAGAGACAGGCGATTTGTGTGTCAGTGTGCACGTTTAAGACTCTAATTATGCTGATCATATAGGCATTGGTTTTATGTAACATATATGTCCATGGGCCTAGTGTATACTACTACATTTTAACTCATTTAAAGAGAAAGGGAATTGGAAACACATTTCAATAATATTTTAAGGTGAACACTTATATAAACACATTTCAACAATATTTTAAGGTGAACACTTAAGTGATTAGAAATAATTTAAACATTTATGGTAAAGAAATGAAAATAAAAACTTAGCATTAAGAATGTAAAATTATTCAAAACATCATCTGCAACATTCACTTATTAAATAAACATCTTAATTACCGATAGTTGAATTATATTTCTTTCTAATGTTCAGTTGTAAACAATTTTTAATTAAATATATAATTTTGTTAAAAAAACTCCCCCTAAAAAAAATTGGAGTAGAAAAAAAAATCAAAATAAAAGTACACTGAAATGGTGATGCCTTATGAAAAATTCTAAGTCCCAAAAAAGTACAAAAAAAGTACACAACATTTTTCATACTCTGTGAAAAATTCTAAGTCCAAAAAAAGTACAAAAAAAGTACTCTGAACATTTCCCATTCATCCTGTGAAAAATTCTAAGTCCAAAAAAAGTACAAAAAAAGTACTCTGAACATTTCTCATACCATGTGAATAATTCTAAGTCCAAGAAAAGTACAAAAAAAAGTACTCTGCAAAATGACTAAGTCCCAGAAAAGTACAAAAAAAGTACTCTGCAAAATGACTAAGTCCCAGAAAAGTACAAAAAAAGTACTCTGCAGAATTTCAGAGTCCAGAAAAGTACAAAAAAAGTACTCTGCAAAATTTCAGAGTCCAAAAAAAGTACAAAAAAAGTACTCTGCAAAATTTCAGAGTCCAAAAAAAGTACAAAAAAAGTACTCTGCCCTGATTGTGTGTCCGGAAAAAGTACTAAAAGAGCATGCTTTTTTTGTACTTTTTAGAAAAAGTACTAAAATATGTCACTAAAAGCATCATAAAAGCATGCTTTATTTCGGTATGGGATGTTTATGATACATAAATATATATATGCAGGTTAGGTTGAGGCTATATTTATTATGGTTTAACTTTTATAGTAATGATGTAATATGTACCCTGGATATATGATGAAGAAGGAAGTGTTATTGCTTTCTTGTACTTTTCAAGGGTTTCCCTGCTCACATCTTAAGTGTTGATATTTTGCCAGGATTTTAATATCAAACTTACCATAGTACTTTGTAAGTACAATGGTTTTCATTATTTTAAGGAGTTCAGATCATATATCAATTTAAACTATGAGAAGTATCTGGTATAGGGCGTACCAAAACTACACAATAAGTATGTTTTTAATAGAAGTATGTTATAAAAAATCGGAAACACTCAGGAAAACCTGAAGAATTCTGCTTATTTGTAACTAAATCAGAACTTTTAATTAGAAAAAAATGTGAAAAATGTTTTCAAATCAAACCATGCCAGCTTGGCCTGAATTAACTGGTAATATCAATACAGCAGAATGGATCGCTGCAACTACTGATATGTCTGTTTTGCCATCAAAATTAATTAGAATAAACTTAATAAAGATATGATTATGATGAAGAAGACTTTTGAACAATAAATGGATGATATATGCTAAAATTAGAATTATCATTAGTTCTAGGTTGATCAGTGATGCTATATATACCTGTGCAAATATTAATTAGTGTTTATATGCATATAGTTTTTAATTTTTCCATGAGCAACCTTCTAGTGATGTCATCATTACTGTTCCAATGACGTAAATAGTTTGTAGAGTTGAGTCTTACAAGACGTCAGAATGTTTGACATGCTAGCCTAGCTAGTAGCCAAGACGTCAGACTGTTTGACATGCTAGCCTAGTAGCCTGTTTTGATGGGTATGATTGATTTGGTGGTCAACGGTGTAAAATAATGAAAAGGTATGACAGTCGTACAGGTAGAGCCCTGGTATTGGCTATATAGCAGTACATACCGATCATGTGTTAGTATAGCCTGACAGGTTGACAAGGCCATTACTACAACATAAAGATAGCAGTCATTTCAGTTATTAGCACAGAGCTAGTAGTGGGATGTCCTGGCTGCTGATATCACATTAATGACAAAAAATCAACTCTTGCTGGTGTAAAAGTAATATTACACTGACAAAACAATTCTTGGAGGTGTAAACGATTATTCTTATTACACTGGGACATCAACTCTTGGAGGGTGTAAAAGTTTCATAACTCCATTTACGCTGGGACAGACAGATAAACTTGTGGAGGTGTAAACGTTTTCAACTGAAAATCTTTTAGTTTGCAAAGACAAAAAAAGACAACTTTTGAAGATGTAACAATTTTATAACTTTGCACTAGGAAAACAACTTTTAAAGTGTTAACATTTTCAACTTGGCAAAACAACTCTTGGAAGTGTTAAAGTTTGATGACACACTTACGTAACATTATTCTTGAACCTTAAACTTGTGAACTCCTAGTGGAATTGATTTTTGCACGAGTGTTAAAGAAAATAATCTTGAATAATTTTGTGAAATTTTATGGAAATCCCCTGGGCTATTCTGTCTGGATATTATCATTTAAAGGGAAGTTGTGTCTATAAGTACTATAGTAGGAAGTTTAAAATCGTGACGTCAGACAGTGTAAACCCACTGGTGCATTGAATCAGCTGTATACAAACGAACAACGTTATAGTGTTATTTTAGGACATCGGGGGAAACACTTCACGAGGGGATCATTAGGAAAGTGTTGTGTATACATGTTTATAATTATAAAGAACTTATGAACGTTCAGATGCACAAACTGATGATGCCGTCCATAACCAACAACCACCATGGAGATAAATCCTGTGGACTTTTTATTCTCTCCGTCAGGTAATGTATAGAAGATGACTTAAACATGTTAAAACCAGGCCGAAGATCGTAAACAGGCGCATTGTTAAATTGTTCAGGGTCACCCTTCAAAAACTCAACTATATTTGTTTACAGTCGACTAGAAAAAGTAATGGCAAGACACTATTGTTAAAATTATACCTTGCTGGTTTGGTTTTGGAATAATGTCATGAACATTTTGTTTACCCATTTTGTTTACATTTTGTTAAGTGTATCATGTATATACGTACAAGCTTAAGCTTGCGATCTTAAAAATGCAAAAGATACCTGTAACAATATTGGGACTTAGAAACTGCTTTAAATCAACTGAATTATTTACTTTCACTAAGTTTCATCATAGCTTAAGCATAATGTGATTTATGTGGCCATGAAGATATTGTTGATTATTTTTAAAAAGGAATATAACATATAAGTTCATGTAAAATTGCTTTGTGTTTAAAAATATATTGTTTTGTGTTTATTCAGAAATTTGATAATACTTTTGTAAAATATGAAAAGGTTTTAAGTAAAATCAAATGATTTAATGATGAAACCAGTTTCAGTGACATCATAAGATGTTATTGTATATATGTTAGGTGCTCTTTTGGTACCCAGTAAAATCGTGTACTCATGGTCACACTTGAGATGGTTTGAATTTTCTTTGTCCTTCTTTGTCGTGAATTTTAAGTCTATTTATGGTAAATGGAACAACATGTGTTTTACAAAAATGATTTGTTTATTTTGCTTTTATAATATGCATCATTACTGCAGTTACACTATATTACATCCATGTTCAGCTGTTGTAGAGCTTAATTTTTTTTTTAAAAATAAGTCAATTAAACTTAAATATTTGTTTTCCGTATATAGATATTTTCCCTTGATGTTACTATGTTTGTAAACAATGAGCTAGCAGAAGGTAATCTCTGATAAGCTAGGACCTCCAGACATCTCTGGTATGTCATAGATAGCTTGGGGATATATATGTGTTCAAACAGAACCATTGTTATAGTCTGAGGATATTGTCATCACTTGGGTATTTAGGAAAATTGGATGTTTATCTTTTTCTTTTTTATAGTGCATTTGGGCTGAAGGGCAATATTGTTTTACATGAAATAATCTCAATTTTTTCGAAAGTGGAGTAGATTGATTGATAGAGCATTGGAATGTTATTGTCCTGTCACTTATTACCTGTCGCCTAAGGGCTCACTGCTTATCTGTATTAATGATTTTTGGCTTGTACATCAGTTTGAAATAAAATATATTGAAATCATCGAATAACATTTACCAAACTTCTATGAATTAAGTATTAAAAATAGGAATTAGGGATGAAAATGTGCATTTATTTTAAAATCATAAAAAACTAATTTCATGTCTCTTAGTAATACAATTTACACATTAGTTGCAATTGCTGTACTAAATACAAAATGACACCCTCTCAGAAGGATGCTAGAATTTGGATCAATGTAATCACAATTTATGTGTTCTGAATTTCTTTATTTTTGGTTGAAATAAAAGTCAATAATGTAGAGATGAGATTTCACATAAAAATGTCGCCGCTTATCTATTGCAATTTGATGGGAACTAAATTAGCAGAGACTCAGAAAGGGAGACAACTCTATGGCTCCGCTGTATGGTGACATTTGGCTACAGAGGAGGGGACAAGTGTGACTCAGGCACAGACACTGAATTAGCCGACGGTATTTTTCTGGTGTTTGCCACCGTTGTACAGGACAGGATCAATATCAGAGAGGGATGCTGTGCTACTAGGCCTATATACAGCTTCACCCTGTTCTCTTCTCGGTTTGGCTGTTCGGTTTAGCTTTTTGTACAGAAATCCTTTTACACTGTGTTTAGTGGAAATCGCAAACCTCATTCTTTCCATGTGTTTCATTGACTTCACCAGTGTGCCGATGCGTATCATATCGTAAAGACAATCAGGAGGCGAGGCATAACATTTGGTATTTGAATTTGATTAAGTTAATTATGCTTTATGTAGCGACATTTGGACATCTGTGGTAGCTTGTGTGACGTTCCATTGGGAAACCTTTTAGAACCACAGCTTATGAGTGTGTCCATGTTCATGTGAATTCAACGGTTTACACATATATATACGCAATTCACCAACAGTGGCCTTCAAATTTGTTTGTTGAGGATCAAGGTATTTTTCTGGATTGTCGGAGATTAAGAAGTGAAATTCACAAATACGTAAGGAATTGTCTTAGTTTGTCTGTATCACATTCGTTCATTCTGAATTGGAAGTGCTCTTATGATTAGTATTATTTTGTATCCGATATTGTTCTGTACATTGGTATGTAAATGTTAATAATTTTCCGAAGTATTGGAACTGAAATGTAAGTGCATGAGCGTTAAGTGCATGTGCAGTTCACTGTATTGCCATTACATGGCCCCTAATTATATAAGGCACCTAAACAAGTTTCAAAGGGGCACCTATTATGATGTAAAAGAATCAGAAAGCGTGATTTCTAAAATTTCTAGGTACCAGTAGTGATGAATATAGCGGGGTAAAAATGGAAAGAAAAAAAAAAAGAAAGCATTTTGATAGTAATATAACATTAAAATTTGATGAATTGTTTTAACAGTGGCCATAAAGTTAGTTTCCCTCATATAGTAAGATGGAGGGTAAATGATTACTGCAAATACGGTACGATACAAAGTACTCTGCACTGACTGACTGACAAACAGAGCTGGTATATATATATATATATATATATAGATAATGGTTTATGAATATTCCTATGTTCTGTAATCTATATCTACATAAACCCCTATTAGTATCTGCTAAATTACATATGTATATCTTTAAGCTATAGATCTTATCCTAATTGCCATTAGAATTTTACCGTGAAATGTATGTCAAAATCTTAACAAGAAAACTGTATATAGTGATTGATTTAGGATTACAGTCAAACCTGCTCTAACGACCGCCTGTATATAACTACCACCTGTCTATAACGTTTGGTTTTTAGACTCCCTGTGCATTTTTAGCCCACCATCATCAGATGGTGGGCTATTCAAATTGCCCTGCGTCCGTGGTCCGTGGTCCGTCGTCCATCCGTAAACAATGCTTGTTATCACTATTTCTTAAAAACTGCTGCAGAACTGCTGCAGGGATTTTGTTCAAACTTCACATGGAGGTTACCCTTGGTCCCTATTTGTGCCATACAGATTTTGAGGCTGATAGGAAAAATAAGATGGCCGCCAGGCGGCCATCTTGGATTTTGATAGTTAAGGTTTGATATCCCTATTTCTCAAAAAGTGCTGAAGGGATCTTTCTCAAATTTAATATGTAGGTTCCCCTAGGGACTTAGTTGTGCATATTGCATTTTGGGACCGATCGGTCAACAAAATTGCTGCCAGGCAGCCATCTTGGATTTTTATATTCAAAGTTTGTTATTGCTATTTCTCAGAAAGTATTGAATGGATCTTTCTCAAATTTCACATGGAGGTTCCCCTAGGCCCCTAGTTGTGCATATTGTGATTTGGGACCGATTGATCAACAAGATGGCCGCCAAGGAGCCATCTGGATTTTGATAGTTGAAGTTTGTTACTGCTATTTCTCAGAAAGTACTGAAACGATCTGTCTCAAATTTTATATGTAGTATGTTTGAAAAAGTTAAAAAGTAGAGAAAAGATCCATCTTTCCTTTGTCAGATATACAGTCAAACCTCGATGTATCGAAGTTCAAGGGACCGCCAGAAAAACTTCGAAACATCGAGACTTCGAATTATTCGTGGTTGAAATTAGACTGATGACCAACTGTGGTAGTTGTACATGTCGTCTCCGTTCCGTAAACTTTATAATAATTGTATTTACCACAAGCAAAACAAAATAAAAACGAAGCATGCAATTAATCACACGTATTGCTATCGTTAGCAATACATACGAATATTATAAACAAGACTTACGTGTACTAGGCCTAACCCATGTACAAGTGTTCGTTTGGTGACTATTTAAGCGATGGTTAATATTACGGAATGAATATAAAAACGAAAACACGTTGTAAAAACGAAACTAAAAAGGAGGAACCGAAAGCGCTACAAAACCTACAAAATACTTAAATTTAGAATGATCGATTTGCTCCAGTATTTATGCCAAAGTTTTGCAATGTAACAGTTTTGAGTATGAGTTACTTATAATGTGGCTCGCTATTTACCGTTCCGTAAATTCTACAAACCGCTACCAATGGTGGCGGCGAATATCAAAAACGACTAACCGTATCTTTGCCGTATTAATGATTTAATAACGCAGCTTGTAAAAACAAAGCACCGGGTATCGGTCTGATTAGTGATATTAATTATCTTGATGATATCAAGCTAGCAACACAAGCTGTCATAATCCCTATTGTCCGGGGAAGGGCCGTCGCGAGACAGCTTGGTGTTACAGCATGCCGCGGGGTATCGGCGAACACCTGATCTGTACAGGTAAATTTTTATTCGAATCATCGAGTGTCACTTACCTATGATTCTATAACAAATGGTCCATGAAAAAAGTTCTATACATCGAGAACTTCGATTCATAAAACTTCGATTCATACATGGGTTAGTTAGTAATGTTATATAGTGAAGAAATTCGGGACCAGACAAAAACTTCGATACAGCGAGAAATTCGATTCATCGAAGTTCGAATCATCGAGGTTTGACTGTAGATCATTCTTTGGTGGGCGCCAAGATCCCTCTGGGATCTCTTGTTAAGCTTGGCTATATATTGTGAGAAAACGCCTCCAAATCTATCTTTCATGTCCCGAGATTAATCCGTCAAAACTGGTTACACGGCAACATTACATACGACTTGCCAGCGAGAAAGTGTTGTACAAAATATTACACGCATAGGTTGTCAGAGAATAATCTGGCACAGATAATTCCAGGCCATGTCAAGTCAGTAATTAGGTAATTGTTATGTTTATAGCTGAAAAAAATCTACAACTAGTGTGTATCAAAACAAGTTGATTTTGTTATGATCGAAATTCAGATTGCATTTGAAGGCCCCATCCAAACAATAAAAAGTAAAATGAACACAAATTACAGAAAAATATTGACACAATTAGTTCTTAAATAATGCATGGTAATATATATATATATATATATCCAATAGCAGGTCTGTTTTGCATTTAAAAAAAAAATCTGTTTTATTTACTGGCTCGCTGGTTGGCAGAAAGCCCTAACCTGTCTATAAAGGCAACCTGTCTATAGTGACCGTTTTTCTGTACCCCCTTCATTGGTCATTATAGACAGGTTTGACTGTATATTATCAAGTATCATAATAGTATTCACTAAAAGCTTGTAGTGTTGAATGATTAAGCTGCTTTTACATGGATTTTCTAGAATCTGTATATTAAAATACAGCTGTATATGGAAAGCTGTTCTGATAAAAGAAAAGAAGCAGAATGGGATTTTCAGTTGCAATCAGGTCCTTTATATAGTATATGTAGTTGCATAAAAATAGCATATTGTTTTTTCACGTACAAATACTGAACAAATCTTTCTCAAATACAGTCATTTTCTCGCATCCTTGTACATATTTTGGGACCAATTGCAACCAGAATAATGGTTTTGAAAATTGAAGGATTCTACATAAGATCCTAATGCATGTGTTTCTTCAAATATCTTATCCTAAGGTTTTAATTGTTGATACTGAATTTACTGCATATATTGTATTCCTTTTTGAGACTCAATGTTGGAAAATTGGCTGATGGCTTTTAGCCATAGTTGATTGGCTATTTATTATTTGTTACCAAAAAGAAGACTTAGTGAAAGAATAGTCAAAATAAGAAAAAATCAATGAATCAATGATGATTGACCATACAATGGTCAAAGTGCCTATAGATTCCCTAAATTGTTACAAATATCTAAATTGTTCAAGGTCAAGGTTGTAATTTGTATACCTCTGATCTTGTAGTAGTGTTGAGGAGCTATTAATTTATTATGAAAATGAGCCCTTCAGTATGACACAGATTTATACAGGAATTTGATGACTTAATTAACTTATATAATTTATGGAATAATTATACGGAGTGTTCTGATGTTGGAATGTGTTTCTCTCCTTGTGTGTGCTATTCGTACTATGGAGGGTTAAGAGGATGTAGGAAGTTTCCTCCTGGATGTTAAAACAGTTGGTGCTATATATTGGATGGGATGTATATATTTCTGAAGTGGAATGTACCATGTAAGTACTAATAGTGTGTGGAAAAGGAGTTGATGAGCTAGACAATGTAACCACTTCCATTTCATACTTAATTGTCACACCTCATATATCTAGACCATACACCTATGTGCTATGGTACCGGTGCCCTCAGGAACGTACGGTACATACAGTCAACAATTACTGACTGTTCTAGAACATAGAGTTGTTTTCTGGTGCACTCAGATAGATCTGAAGAACTAAAGATATTGTACATATACTATCAGATGTTTATTGTTGTGTTGAACAAATCATTATTTATTTTGTTAGGTGGTCATTATTACGGCCTGTCAATTGTTCCTTCTGATATTGGTGTTTTCTATTGATGATGTGCCATTATAAGGAAGGAATCCTTAAATCAAAGCTTGCTTTCTTATACATGATCGCCAAGATTTGTGCAAGGAATGCATGTGAATGTATTTGACTTTCATAATATATAGATTTCTTATTTAGCATAAAACTATACATTGGAGATCTCTCTAAGAAAATATGTATGGCATCAGGATCAGGATGGCATAACACAATGCCACCACTGCAGTACAGACTTGCCATTGCTCAATTTCCAGAGAAACTTACTGCCAATTTTAAGGATACATAAAACATTGCACTACAGACCTTCAGGATTCTGTAACTAACTTCATAGAGCAGTATAATAAGAAAGTTGAAAAATGTTATCAGTTCTTATTCTAAAAAGCTTGCAAATGTTGAAATTGTTGGTTGATGAATATAATACTGTGTGACCTTATGAATTCATCCTAACGTGCAACTCCAGCCATTCGTTATTTCTTACACGTGACCTGATCATCAGTAGTATATATTATCTGTATCTACAGAGACAGGTGTTAATAGTACTTATCAGAATGTCTCCACTTCAATAAAGATATCCTAGCATATGGTACAATACTGATCAAGTCTCCCCTATACACAAAACAGTAAGTCTTTACAACTGGTGGTGATGGGGATATATTAATTCTACTGCAGAGGGCGCCGGGCGCGGGTAAATGACTGAGGGGGGCGCGGTTATTCGAGACCATTTTTAGATGTTTTTTCTGAAACAGACTATAGTCATCTTGCTTTTAGTTTCGTATTTTTCTGAAACTTATGATAACCAACTTTCGTTTTGAAGTCATGATCAAGTAAGTATTGAAATTACATAATAATGAAGAAATGTATGCACTAGAAGTATTAAACATTGGTTAAATATGTCTGTTTCACGGAATTTTTGTATTTCATGCTAGCCTGTTTGTTTACCTTGCGTACACAAAATGGCGGACGGTGCTTTCGATCGCTACTTTCGTTTTGTGGCAGATGGGGAATACCGACAAGAGCACACAATAAAATGCTTATAAATGATAATATTACTGTTAGTTAGGAACCTTTATCATAGATATACAGTAAGTATTCATAAAACCTGTACAGACATCGCTAAAATGTTGATGCCAGTTAGTCTTCATCCATACACGTGTGTGGGACATTCAAGTGACACGTTTTGTTTTGAACATGGCGTTCTAGCTATTTCTATGTGTAAATACTTGGCAAGTTATTCAGTGCAATAAATTTATTGTTTATACAAGCTGATTAGATATCTGTTAGGCATCAGATTGATGTAAAACTATATTTCATTAGCGTCTGCAGAGACAAATCGTCACAATCTGGCACAAAAATTGTATGAAATTAGTTGATTTTTTTCAGCAAAAAACGTGGGGGCGCCCTTATTAGAGGAGGCGCTCTTAATAGGGAAAATACGGTATATTAATTCTACTGCAGAGAAACAAGGAGGACACTCTAAATGAAAGAAGAGGGTATTAATTCTGTCTTACAGAAAAATAGTTATATTAATTCACAGAGGAGGGGGGGGGTATGAATTCTGTCAGTAGCTATTAACTCTGTGACAGAGAATACAGATGTTATTTTACTCTACCATAACATAGCGTTCACTTATCATAAGACTCCCCCTGAGGAGGATAGTAGCACTTTGTGTACACGATTGTCTGGTCTTAGAAGACGTGTAGGTATGTATTCATTTATTGTTCTCCTTACAACACTCCTCTAATTGTTGATTTTCCATCATGTCGTGACCCTGGCTAACTTTTAACTGCCTGTCTCGGGGTGTCATTGGCCGTGTTTGTTATGATTAATCAGAAGATTTATTGCATTAACAGTGAAAACTGTTCGTGTATAGCCATTTGATAACAACTTTCTGGTATTTGATAAAGGTTTTTGCAGACATCATAAGAGATAACTTAGTTTTAAGCAATCTGTTTTCTTTGGCTTTTAGCCAGTAACTTAAGTAGCAGGCGTACACAGATTGGTGTTTCATAAAGGATTATAAACTAACATATCTTTAATGAAACGTTTTGGTTGGAAATTCAATTTTCATGTCACTGACCAGTCGAGGGGGTGAAGTCTATTTTCATAAGTTTGTTGTTAAATAAGGACATTGACCTTTGACCACTGACCAGCTGTTGACAATTTGTAAATGGACTTCAGAATCGTGTACAGGAAGTGGCAACAGATTTTGTTTTTGGCGAGGATCACCTCGCCCTTGTGATCGTGGTTGCAAAATTCTCTCTCAGTCAATTTCCTCAATATGATTGGCTTAGAACTTGCTCGCAGATACTAGCGCTCCTAACGGCAGTGTATTCAACAACTTTGATTTTACCGGGAATTTTAAATAGCAAATTTTGAATATGAAAGTTACTGAAATAAGCGTATCTGTAATGTTGAAATAGGAGAAGCAGATAACTGCTTTCATATCCTTACCATATACACTATCCAAATGATCTTAGGTTGGAAAATTTTCACTTGAATTGTTTACAATGTATCTAGACTTTCCGTCCCGAAAATGTTGTTAACAATGCATGAAGACGTTTCGTGTCGAAAATGCTTCGCTTCGCCCCACGCGTTTTTTCCCTACTAGTGACAATTATCCCGCAACGGAAAAAATGAAATCAATGTTTCACCTCAAACATCAAAATTTTTACAATAATGATTTTTGTAATTTGAATCATATTAGTTCGGGAGCAAATAAATCTCAGGACGAAATGGAGATTTGTTTATCACGGCTGCGTTATGCCACATGTACGTGTAAATCCACAATGGAAGAAAGACAACTCTAAGAAAATTTAGGATAAACTTTGTAAACTGATCAAATAGCGCGTGAGAGACGATGAACATTTTCTAAATGTCCAAGCTGGCGTAATCTTCCAACTTACGGCAGTTAATAAGGTATGAATATTTACCACATCCATAATTATCGATAATTTTTATAAGCATATGTATACATTATCAGATTATATATACATATTAAAGCACGTATAGAGGTTGTCGCTAAAAACATTTTAGCCACTTTCATCACATGTAGGCCTACAGGAGCTTGACGTTCTGATAATATATATAACGTATTCAGTAAACTACGTAATTAACGAAGTATTTTTGGTCCGAATGACAAAAAATCATACATAAAATGTTCGTATAACTCGACGTGAGATTTTTTGGACTACTTCATTTGTAGATCGATGAAAATGCCGATTTCTTTTTCATAATTCTTCCGTACAACGGCACTTAAAAAGCTGTTTCAATCTACAACAAACGTGGTGAAAACGGTTAAATGTTAAGCAATTATCCTGAGTTATATTTTATCAACAATCATCAGAGATTAGTAATTAAAACTTACATAAACATACTCCCGATGCTCACTTGCATTGTGTGATCACTCGAGCGGAACTAATCTCTACCACCTGGCACAGTCTTACAAAGGGGTGTTCTCTTAACGCCAACATATTTAGCAACAACAGGTAGGTGTTGTTTTAGGAAACAATAGGAAGGCAATTATATACTGTTTCATATAAGCTGTCTTTATTTTCACCTGTAAAGTCACTTGAGATTTACCTGTATTTCAATCAGTATCATAGGTAACATTAGTGGGTTTTGGATAAAAATTCCTTCAATATATTCCGTATTATATACAACGTAAATTATTAATCAAAGATAATCAGTGCTTTAATATGCTAAGAATTAATATGGAGCTACATGTAGATTATTAAGAACGATGCATTTTGAGTTCCAGGTGAAATATTTTTTTACAAATCATATCTCAATTTTATCAGAAAAACAGGTTTCTTGATCAGTGTATATTCTAATGTAACAGTATTCTGTTTTGACATAGGAGTTCCAGTAGGGCTACATTCTTAGCCAACTTTCATTTCTTGTGACCGTGCATAGTTGCGCATGATTTCTCTTATCGCATAGACGTACACCGTGAAGTATTTGGTTAGAAAATGAGTGGAGAAAAACAATATCACAAAAGTTTAAATTAATATTGTTGGAAATTTTGACCTGTTGATTATAGTTTGAGTTGGTAATCTATTGAAGCCGACACAAACACACATATATGATGTTTTATAAACATTGGTAATAATATATCATTGGGGTTTAATGCTCTATATGTATTTTTGATACAAAATATTTTAGAAGTCACTTAATAATGTAAAAATACTAAATGAAATGAGATTGAAGACTGTTACTTAGGGTCTTAACCATATTCATTTTAATACACATTATAGATGTTAATGTTGCAAGACTGGCAAAATTATTTCAAGTCCATATGTTGAAGGTCTTGTAATTCTCAAAATGTTGCAAACTTTTAGTGCTCAGAATACCAAATTAACAGTTTTCTAATTTTTTCTGTTTAAAGATTATAGTACATATACCAATTTGTATCTAGTAACAATGTTTGACCGAAATTCAACCATAGGAAAGAAATTTATATGTTATTTCTAACATGCACAAAAATATATAATTTTACTGCGCTGTTAACGGACAACAGTTTAATTATTGGGTGCTCTTTTGCTATAATGATATACAAATGTACATGTACATTTACCCATCTTAGGATACGAAAGCAGGAAAAATTATATAATTATGATAAAATGATGCATCCTAATGCAACTTTCAAAATATATTGTATGTTCTGTTAACTTAAAAAGGTCAGTCAAGTACAAGTAAAATTTGGAAATCATATTTGACATAAATTCACTTCTTACTCTTTGGTAGGTTATTAACGCAGATGTTACATGTACATGTACTATATATGTATATAAGGTCACTTAACAGACATATATGGAAGACCTTGTGGAAATAAATCACGTTTCAACAGGCAAAAGGCTTATATTATTTCAAACTTTTAATCAAATTGGTGTTACACTAAGTTGAAATAAGATAATTCCTTTTTGGATTTTTTCTTTGATATTACTGAATGGTAAAGTTACTTCCATGTGAAATAAGTTTCAAAGAATTTTGCTTGATTTTAGTATCAATCTATTGAAAATCTAATGAGATTTATACAAGAGATTTTAGATATATCAAGGAAATCTTTAAAATTCTTGAAATAAAATCATTGTGAATTTAATTTAATTTCATTCATAGATTCTATTGTTATATTTTCATAGATATTATCAGAAACATATATTATGTATATATGTATCTGATATTAAATATGAACACTTATTGAAATGAAAATTAATCAATATACACTTAGATAAGTATCAACACAGGTAACTTTTACAGGTAAATTTACCTGTGGCATTGGGTCTGCCTTTAGGAAAAAGACTATAACCACTGTCACAACAAACTACCCTACAGCTAAATCCAAAATGTTGGCGTTCAGAGATACACCCCTTACAAATGCAATCACACAAAAGCCTACACGATCACTGTTTGAACAATACTAGTTCTTTGAACTTTTTACTCGGCAAAATAAACTTATCACCGTGCCCATGCACACATGCATATGCATATACTTATACTTCTGTGTGCACATTATCAGATACATTATATGACAACTGCTGTATTACAATCAATTTATGAAGGACAAAACTCTAAAGAACAGGAGGACTAAAGAACAACAGAAAATAAATTTCAATAATATTTACTCTAAACTTGTATTGTTATTTATAAAAAAAATGTTTAATTATATGGTATTAGCCTTTTCGGTAATTACTCTGTTAATACATTTATTGTTTTCTTATGTTGTACAGAATGTCTACATGCAAGTATCATTTCAATTGGAACCAGTCCAGGAGAAAAAATGTGTGAACAAAATGAAAGAAATCATTTTCAACTGTGGTAGCTTAATACTGTAATAGTTTTTTATATGAAAATAATTACTATCATCATATTCAAATTCCATATATATAATACATTTAATGTTGTAAACATTTTTGATCCAAATAATTACCATCATCATCTTCATTCCATATATACAATACACATTAGTGTTGTGATTTGTGAATTTTACTTTAATATGCATATACTTGGTGTTTGTTTATTTTCTATGACATCTACATGCTTGAAATAAAAAGAATAAATAAAACATTAAATTTATAACACAATATGACATTAGTTGTTAATATTTTTAGAAAACATATTAAGATTATTGTTAATAATACACTAATCATCATCTTCGGCATACTTTATTCAAAATAAATTAGATATTAATTTGCATAACACAGGTTGTCTTATGTTTTCCCTCCTTGACTATCAATCTTCTCTGATCACTCTGAAAATGGTGATTTTACCTTTTTCGGTCGCCACATGAACTGCCTTAAATCAATTATATCCAATGTAATGAGACAACTGCATTTATTATAACGCTGTAAGGCAATTCTGCAAGATCAGCTTACATTGTTAATTTACATTGAACATATACATGCACAGTATGGTACCTTATTTATATCTCCTTTCCTATTTTCAATATACCTTGATGACTTGGAATCTTATCTGGCGGAAAAAGAATGTTAATTGTCTGACAACTATTGACAAATTATTTACAGATAATATTGAAATGTATCCCAAACTTTTATCATTTTATATGGCGATGACACTGTTCTACAACAAATGTTAAACGGATTTGAATAATATTGCATTACATTATTGCATTACATGGAAATTATAATCTAATATATCAGAAAGATAAAAGTTGTAATATTCTCAAAACGTAAATTGGCCCAACAACACCAGTTTACGTTATGGGATATAGAATTATTTTGATAAGAAGGGTATACATATCTATGTATATTTTTTAAACAATAATGGTAGCGTTTTTAAAGAAAAGGAAAAAAACTGCTGAACAAACAATTAAATCAGTGTCTACTATTTTTAAGAAACAAAGGAATGTATCCCTTCCTGTTGATTTTAAACTGAAAATATTTTAGTCACTTGTAATGCCAGTTTTATTATACTCATCAGAAGTATGGGGATTTGAAAATACAAATATTGTAGAAAAAATCATTTGTAATTTCCTCAAGTTAAAAAAGTGTATAAAACAATTCATGGTTTATGGCGAGCTAACAAGATACCCAATTGATATTGGAATAAAATGTAGAATGATTACTTTTTGGCATAATGTATACTTAACATGAAAATAGACCAGACGTTTTTAGCTCGCCTATTCGAAGAATAGGGGGAGCTAATGTTGTCACCCCGGCGTCGGCGTCGGCGTCGGCGTCAGCGTTGGCGTCCCATTTCACGTTAAAGTTTTTGAGCAAGCTTCTGTTTCGTCAATTGTTTAAGCTTAAGTCATCATAAATGTTTCTGATTTTATTTTCCTAATGTGTATGGATGCTGAACGTGATAATACAACCAATTTTGGGCCCTTTAGGTTTTTTTTGAGTCTGTTAATTTGTCATATTTCACGTTAAAGTTTTTGAGCAAGTTTCTATTTTGTCTATTGTTTAAGCTTAAGTCATCATAAATGTTTATGATTTTATTTTCCTAATGTGTATGGATGCTGAACGTGATAATACAACCAATTTGGGGCCCTTTAGGTTTTTTTTTAGTCTGTTAATTTGTCATATTTCCATGTTTAAATAGTAAATACTTGAACAACAACTTCTTCTGAATAGGCGAGCTTTGCTGTTCTCCGACAGCTCTTGTTTAAATGGCTGTAAGATGTTTAAGATATTTTATCAGAGCTAGTTTAAATCATGTTTGGATATATCAATCAACTTGCTGTTTTACAAAAGACTAATTACAAAAACTTGTTAAAAGTAGACCAATTGACCAGTTTATTCAGAAATGGTATGACTATATTGATAAGTCTTCTTGAGGACTGACATATTCTATATTTAAGACATTTTGGCATAGAAAAATATGCCTCTTGTCTGTCTCTGCTGCAAAACAATACTTGTTAACTGATACTTTGGTCCCAGGAACTTAATGAGAATAGCAATTCAGAATGGATATTTTAATTGACATCAAATTAACAAGGAAAAGGTTAAAGATGCTATAAAGTCATTTGGCATATAACACCATAGGAAATATTAGAATGGGCTCCTAAGAGTTTAGTATATGTTTCTTATTTAACACCTTGGTGTCCAAGGAATCCTCAAAAGTCCAAACTGGAAGGAACACTAGCAAACTTTATTTCTTATTGTCCAAAAAAAATGTTGACTTTAGAAATATATCCTCCAATCATTCAGACCGAGCCATTTAGTACTTTCAGTACTTTGTTTTTCTTCATCTTATCATCAAGATGACTGCTATTGTTACTCTCAGGATTAGGTAAGTTATATATACACAGATGGTATTAGTGTATTATACCTGAAATTTCTTGATGTCTTTAATTAGTAATTAGCAGAAGCTGGAATCTTTATCAGACATCTTGGTCCATTATTGGCGTCAGTTGATAATTACATATACGCCACATTCAGTGATGATATTAATAGACCGAGGGTTGATGTAAAAATGAATTACCTTGAAGTATTTATTTGAATGCAATTAATTTTTTTTTTTTCATATTATGAAATATTCATGGAAACAATACATTCTAATAATGGAAGCTAAGGCAATACAAATTGTTTAAAAAGGATTTCCCAGGGGAAATATATACAGAGGATTCCGCTTATTTGCATAGGTCATTTTCCAGAAGAAAATATGCAAATAACCGGAGTATTCGAATAGGCGGAGATGACATTTTGCACCTCCGTTTGACCCCACACATATGTGTGAATAGGCAAATAGGTTTCGTTTCGTTTACTTGATAAATATGTTAATTATTTACACTTAAAACGAACAACAAGTAATTATTTTCGAAGTTGTAAATCGATTTTAATTGTTTAATAACAAAAAAATTTCCAATATTAGATTCTTGTTTACGTTAGATCGACACGTGAATATTTGAGAAACAGCTAAACGATCGATATCAATTGCTATTAGATTCTACAAAACAGGATTGGATTTGTGTCTACAATTCTGAACCTAAATAATAAACAAATTTACGTACATTTGCCTGGCAAAATGAACTTACGATCGTGATTAAACTTCAAAGTGCCGATCAACTAGTAATGTTGTTTTTACACATATGAATTCGAAAATGGCGGCAGGTGATGAAGCCATGCGTTCACTCGACCTAAATGTGTTTTGAGAATTCTCCCTGTTTGTTGATCTATACGGCGAATAGCTTGATAACATTTCAGAAATTAATGCATATTCAAGTAGCAATGAAACAACGTAGCAAGTATCTTTTTTATCCTAAGCTTACATACTGTACGAAACTTGCGGTAGTCATTGCACGCCGACTTTGCATGCTTTTATGTCTCGTTCAACGAGACGCTTGATACGCACATGTCTGTCGTAGTCAACAAGAATCTGGTTGAACGAGACTACTGATCATGCATGGCGATTGTTATAAGGAAGCATGGTTTCTCCAACCGATCGCGAACTAAGGTACTAAGGTACGTTACGTTAATAAATAAACATATTTGAAAGTGCAAATGCTTTAATTAGATGTTTGAGCCAGTGAATATACTAAAGTTATGATCAACCGTATATCATAACCGTGTATGTATTAGTGAGATGCAGTTCAAGCTTTAATAAAAAAAAAAAAAAATCCTATTATTTCATGGTGTCGAGATAGTTTAATCTACTGTTGTATAGAAAAAAAATTTCTTTTATGGTATAGAATTATACTACATTGTATCTGCCACGTGGGGCGTTGCATGGCATATGGATGAATAAGGAAATATATGTGAACAGTTAAGTGTATGATATTTGTTTTAATGTGTAAAAGAAGGGTGGTATGGTTATAAGGACTCGATCAATAATTGTATGAAAATACTACATGGGCTGAAGGGACAAATACTGTTAGCAGACATGAAGTAGGCCATGTCGTCCCCACAGTATAATTAGGGCACAATCTGCATAATTAGATGAGTGGGATATATTGTACCGCAATGTATAATTAGCTTACATAGCAATTTTGTAAGCAGCTTCACATTGCATGGCTAGACAGGCAAATTAAACAAATAAGTATTCCAAACCAAGGGATAAAATAGTTCCAGAGTACACTATAGGACTTAAGGATGGAGTCTGGATGGAAAATCTTTGTGGAAGATCGAAGGATGGAGTCCAGATATATAGATCATAGAGATAATGATGGAGTTTTGGTAGAAGGCAGAATTGTGGAATATTGGTCAAACACAGAAGGATGAAGTCAGATAGAGGACAGAAGCTGGTAGTCCCAGTGGATGGCAGAGGCTGGTAGATCTAGAGCCTAAGTGGAAGACAGAAGAATTAATGGCATATCTTAGAAGAAGACAATGGTAGAGTCTTTAATATAAAAGACAGAAAGATCGAGAAAAGTATTAATGAAAGGATTCTTTGTATATAGACAGTGAATGATGGGAATTTTGTTAGACCAATTAAAAGGACAGATTGAGTTTTGGTTCAAGTTTTCACTAAGCCAATATATTTATATCTATATATCTGTAAATTAAATGGCGTCTAAGACCCTATATCATATATCTTGTGTGATCTTAATCATTGGTGTAAATTACAATAAGGATATCCTGGAATCAGGCTTGAAACTGGGATGAGTAATTTTAAAAGATGTTATTATGATGATCAAATGAAGTACACATGATCCTCTTGTCCTCAGATGTCATATAGACACGGATATACACTTATGTTTTAGACATTTTTTAGTCTTTTCTTGGGTTCTGGTTGTACATGAAGTAATTTTATGCAAATGTCAGTTTTCGTACAAACACTTAGTTCTTTTTTTCATGAGTGAGGGAAGTTTTCTTCAAAGTGCTTATTGATTAGTTTGGAAATGTGCTGGATTGTCTGGTACAGAAGGAAGTTAACTACATGGATGTAGGTCTGTGCATGTCTACAGATCTGTATAATATGGGTATAGTTGATTGACATGGCTCTGATCACTGAGTATCAAATGCTACATTATCTTGGCCTCAGAAGTGACTGGTCCCACATACGAATCTGTATGGTCACCATGGGTGCAAAACACTTTGCAGATCCATGCAGGCTTAAAGGTTGATCTAGGGGTAATTAGTTCAAAATTGGTTTTGTTTATATAGAAGCTATTTATTGGATTCTATAGTCAGCAATTTCATGTACCATGAGACCATCCTGTGTATATGCTGTAGACAATAGGAGGCTAAAGTTCTTTGATATCTGAAAGTACTAACTGTTCAGTCTTAAAATCACAAATAGTGATTTATTATGGAAGATTCCAAATAATAATTTGCTTCAAATTTATAATGCACCTTAATTTTTCTGGATTGGGGTTGAGAAATACATGTTCATTCCTATTTTGATAAAACATGTTTTGCAGGATAATTTGTTGTATAAGCATGATTGTGATAATCTTAGGGACATGATCATAATTAGTTTCCGAGTCAAGATCTTGTTTTTTTGGGAGATGATTGCATGGTTAATCTTTCTGAGGTGAATGTATGGTTTTCTGAAACATGGTCATATGATTTCTGTTTGTATTGATGAATTATGATGTAGGAATAATATAAGGCACTTAAAGGGCATCCAGTACCTAGACCCCTGAGAGTATGTTTTTAACTCAAAAAAAAACCCCAGATTTGACTCTATGGATTTGAAGCACATGTGTACATGTATTTGTATCGGGTAATAGGTTTTGACCCTTCAGATTTCTGGAAAATGATGATTTGACTTCTGAATCTCTGAATCTGCTAATTAACCATAAGGGAAATTTTCAGGGGTCGACTAGATGCGCATTTTAGCAGCACTTGGAGTAAACTAATTTGTCATAGATGTAGAGGTCACCTGTAGATTAACTGTATAGAACTTCAGTAGTTCAGGCAATGTGTGATTGATAATCGGGCAGTTAATGAGATAGGGGTCATCACCACCTACAGATTAAGTATTGGAAATGGAGTCTATATACACTACCAATGCAGATAAATTTAGTCTAGATTTAACACTTGTAGGCTACATGATAGGATGAGGATATTTAATGATTATCCACACTTATAATTTCGACTGCGAAATAATGGATAGGGGACAAGAACAAGAGAGATATATAGAGTACACATGATACTGTGTCACTAAGCCTGATTCTGTGAGGTACATTAAAGGTTTATCATCACATATGGGTGGAGCTCGATCTATTGTACAATAGGATATTTTTAGCTGGCTCTGTCATGCACTGAGTAAAGTGATATATCCAGTAAATGTAACTAATCATCTTTCCTAGCTACAGGCTTGTAAGTTAGGTTGTCATGTTCTGTTACTTGACCTGCAATTTTGCCGTCAGCAAAGTCTCGGGCTTAAAAAATGAAATTAAATGAAAAGACCTGTTGTATTACCCATAAATTTCACGAATTTATGGCCAAAGTTTATATATGTTTATACCTGTATGAATGTATGATAATACAGCTTTATCTATAACTGATATATGTAACATTGATTTCATCACTGTAACTTTAATTATTGCAATTGGTATTTTGGCAATAAATTGATTTCTCTATAGATTTATTTTCAATGAGTGCTATTGTTTTAATTGGAACTTAACATGTGAATGTATGACTCATGTGAGAGAAACAAAAATGATCAAAAATTTGAGGGCTTACTGCTACTGTAAATATTGAGGAATTACTTGACATGTAAAAAGCTAGAAAATTGCATGTGATGTCACGAAGCTAATTACAGTTATAAGAAAGGTTGTTCAGGACACATGTTACAGGCGTAACGTTACATTAGGTTTGGACGTCACCACAGATCAACATTACCAGATATGTGTCAGGCTGCTTTCCAGGTAGAAAATGGCTTATAGGCAAAAATTAGGTACCTGTTACTTCAGTTCACGACCACATTCGCACCTACACAGGGGTTAGGGTTCAGGTGTAGCGATGTTAACACCTACAGGGGCTAGGGGTCGGGTTAGAGCGACGTCAGTCTGTGTGATACACCAGGAGGAGTATATATGCTGTACACCAGGATGTCGTGATGTTGGTGATGTGGTGGCTTGTATTCCTATACATATTTAAGCAGGTACAAATTGCCATACAGCACTGATGGCCTAATTATACTTACATTTGGTATAGAACTTTAAAAACATTTAGATAGGTTTATGGTGGTGACCCTGAGGCTGACATCAATAACACTGTCAATACCAACAGAAAATGGAATGTAAATGTCGGGACGCATTGTAGAATATTGTAATTTACTGTTACATTAGGGATAGGGCTGAAGTTATATGTATTTATACATTTTGACTAGAGAGATCTTTTCTTGGCTGGATAACCTGAAAGTTACTCTTGTATAATTAGATCACTTGGGGAGTTTAAATTCAATCCATCATGCACTTTGTTACACATGCATGAACACGAATCAATTTCATCAGGATTGCTGTATAAAATCAATGTATAAAAGAACTGTTTACATTTTCATTTAAATACTTATTGATTTTAGTAAAAAATGGTCTTGATCATTATGGCAAAGATTGAACTCATGATCACGTACCACATATATATATATATATATGTATATATAGAATGTTAAAAAAATGTTCTTTGTACATATATCATATATTTCTTCAAGAAATAAACCTTCATGATATTAGTGTTTCGCCGCTAACGTTTTCAGCCCTACTGGGCATATATATACGGTATATGATTCTTCTGACAAAGATATTGCAATGTTAAATACAGAAGTACAATAGAAATAGATGATAAATATGATGCACTATATATGTTTATTTTAAGAGTACCAGATATAAATTTTAAGATTGCCAATGAACATGCATGGCAAACTGCAGTGTTGTTTTAAATATTTTACTACATTCTCTAGCATTTTATGGCATGATGCATATATCACCATGAGATGGTTTTTAGCTATTATTCATACACATTATTGCAGCATTAAGTTTTATTGCTTACTTCATGAAAGTAATTGTTTTATCCTTGAAACCTGAGGAAATGATTCAAGCATTGATAACTTGAATAAGTTGTTTTGTTTACAGGCCTGACAATGAGACCAACTATGTTAGCAGTGACACGACCGAGCTGAGACAGGCCAACGTACGTGCTCGCGGGGAGTTGCGACATGCCATGTCCGAGATCCTTCCCAATGAGCCTGTACGAAGGCGCAGTCAAACAATGGCCAACGCAAAAGAACACGCCTTCTCACGTTTACAGGAGGAGCTACAGAAAGCCCAGGATGTAAGTAGATTAAACAAATGTTATCTTTATTTGGACTTCTAAAAGGGAAGTTTACCTAAATCTGATGATGATTGGAATGATGATGATACTTGCTTGATTGTTTGTTTATGTTATTTGATGCTTCATCAACAGTTATGGTCATTAAGGGTCAAACTAATATTTTCATAATGTCAAAAATGAAATAAGATGGCATAACAATCTTTAAGAAAAATGTAGAATTTTACAATCAACATAGTCTGAAATAATTTATTTTAGTTGGGGTTTAACTTTTGTGGTTTTCATTTTTTTTTGCCTAAATCAACGAAATTACATCCCCACCTAAAATTAATCACTTTCAAAGTACACACATGAAATAAGATACCTTGTAACGTCATCCCACAAATTTAAATCCCAACAAAAATATTTGAATTTTATATTCCACGAAAATTGAACCCATCGAAAATAAATGATTTACGGTATATACAATAAGGTGTTTAGAAGTGAGAGGTTAGATGATTAGGATGATGCAGATGATGATAGTATTGGTTGTTGTTAGTGTTGATAAAGATTATAATAATGATGAAGATGACAACAATGACAAAAAGATGATTTGTTTGTCCTTAGGAGCTGAAGCTGAGAGATGAAGAGTGTGAGAAGCTATCAAAAGTTCGGGACCAGATGGGCGAGGAGCTAGAGGAACTTACTGCCTGTTTGTTTGAGGTGAGATAAATAAAAGTGTGTGATAAGTTTGGCAAAGGTTTGTCTTTCTTGCATATGAGTTACTCAAGAGGCATCTGTAGTTGTGCAATGCTGTTGTCAAATTTTGTAGGAAAGGACTGATCATGACTATGATATTAACTCATGTTTGTAATGATTATTATTTTAAGTCAGGTAGATTCAATATACCAGGCATTTCTGAAAGTTTTAATTGAAATAATAGTCATGTACAATTTCTTTTCATTTTTTCCTTCTTATTTTGGAAAAATACTAACTATCCACAAATTGATTGTGTTAGAAATGAAAACAAATGGAATTGTCATTGTTCTGTTAAAGCAATAGGATTAATATGCATTTTCAGGAAGCAAACAATATGGTTCAAGAAGCCAATTTAAAAAGGATGCATTCTGAAAAACTGCTGAAGGAAGCTACAGAAAAGGTGAATATAATCTGCTTTGCATTGGTAGTAGACTGGTATCCCAAGACGTTAAATTTACATTTGCTATAAATTTGGTTTCACTGTACTATAGCAAGTTTTTCAGCATATACAATTCTGCTAAATATATTGGTGTTGATTGAATCAATTAATCAACAGTACCCTATGAATTCATCACACTTTTGGTATCTTGTGTTATGTATCAGCATTATTGTCTCTACTAGATTGAGGTCCTAGAGGCTGAAGTCGTGGCTCTAAAACAGCTGGTCCTGACGTCCACCCCCAGTTCCCCAAACAAACACTTGCATCCCCAGATAGACACAGTCAAACCCGAGCCTGCTAAGAAAGAAAAAGAAAAGACCACTATTAAACCATTTTGGAAGACACATCGGCGGTCGACCAGTCACCATGAGTTCACTCGAGAAGCCAGACAGGAAGTTCAGGCCCAACAGGAGGCAAAGAATGACCGATGTAGTGATGTAAGTTATAACTAGAGTCTTAATCACAGCCTCTGTATTGCTATTAATAGTGCAATTTGATACAGATATATCAATGTACAAATGTATAAATACCAGGATGAGCTTTAGGCTTAGGCTCCCATGAGACAGGCTCGGTTTTAAGTGTGTGGCGTCCATTAGCCGAGTGTTAAAAGCCTGGTCATTATAGAACTGCTGGTCAGTGGTGTCATCGGGGGATACTTTATTTCTGTCCTATCACTGAGGTCTAAATCATATCACTGCTGGTACCTCTATCATATCATTGGCTAGACCTATATTATAGTGTCCAGTTCAGTAGATCATTTTGGCCTGATCAATTAGATCTGACTGTCTAATATCTATAATGATCTTGTGATACATTGGTACTAGTGCATGGATGTGAAAAATCAATTTTATGTAAGGGAGGTAACTCTTAAATAAAAACATTACCAGGTAGCTAGGTTTTGACCTAAATACAAAAAATAAATGAATAAATAACCAAAAATAAATTAATTTTTGTTTCTTCATGATATCAAAGGAGCAAAAATATCTCATGATTATGAAAAATATTTCATAAGGAAATACATATGTATTAAGTTCTGAATCAATAAATTTTCATTCTGGTAATATGTAAAGCTGTCTTAACAACACATGCTAATAACATAAAACATGTCTGTGGTGTTGACAGATTGATCCTGTATTCTTTGAGGAGTTCATCATGTGGAGAAAAACGCCAAGGTTGTCCAAGGACACCGGCTTCCTATCAAGGATGTACTCAGAGGACATCAGCCCCTGTCTCAACTTCACAAATAAACAGGTAAAAGTCAAGGTCACAGAAGGGTCACTCCTGTACATATACTAATTAACAGGTAAAGGTCAAGGTCACAGCAGGGTCACTCCTGTATATACTAATAAACAGGTAAAGGTCAAGGTCACAGCAGGGTCACTTCTGTATATACTAATAAACAGGTCAAGGTCAAGGTCACAGCAGGAACACTACAACTTGATTAGAGGATAGGCCTGTTAAATGACTTCTGCTACTTCTAAAACAAATGGTTTGATGATTGTTCAAAATTATTTAAATCACACTATTATAACTGAAATTTGTATTCTTGCATGGCAGTGAAATATTTTCATCTTTATATTGAAAATATTCTTAAGTGATAATTTGTATAAATAGAATATGGACAAAGAAGGCATATTTTAAAAAACAACCAATAGATACTTCAATAGAATATATACTCTGTGAACATAAGAATGCCATTTTATTGTTAATGTTGTACATGTATTTATTTTTCAGTTGTCCGAAAAAGTAAAAGACTGTGTAGAGAACAACACACTAACAATAGAACCCATTCCAGGGGACAGTTCTTATCCAAGGTAAGCTTTGATGGTTTGTTTGTGTAGTCAGACATTACTGGTTACTACGGTAACTGTAGACACGACATTCTTATAAGGTAGCAAGATGTTATTATTAGATATAGTAACTATAGACATAACTTGTTACTGAGGTAACCTTCCATCTGTTACCATGGTTACTATATATATAGTCTCATCTGTTGCTATAACAACTGGACTTGGTTTCTATGGTACATAATGTACAGGTTACCACAGTTACCAATTATCTGTAGCTAATATCGTACCAATGCATAATTTAATATGCATTCTGTCATCATACTGTTTTTATAATAATTTGATCCAAATTTATTGGTGCTGTTGCTCTTAATCTTCATCTGTATTTTCATTGAATCTGTTTCTTTGAATAGCAATGTTCAATGTATTTTACTTTGATCCCTACTGATACTATGGCTTTGAAACAATGGACCTCCACTCACCTGTTTTTACTTATATACTCTTTCTTTTGTCCACAGGAGGTGCTGTCTCACAGAAAACAACCGTCTGTGTAACTACAAAATCAAGCTGGGAGAGGATACAGTCTGGTACTCCATATCTCAGCTCTGTAGAAATAGGGTAAGCTGTTCTGTAATAAAACAGAACTGTAGAAATAGGGTAAGCTGTTATATAATAAAACAGAACTGTAGAAATATGGTAAGCTGTTCAATAATAAAACAGAAGTGTAGAAATAGGGTAAGCTGTTCTATAATAAAACAGAACTGTAGAAATGGGGTAAGCTGTTCTATAATAAAACAGAACTGTAGAAATAGGGTAAGCTGTTCTATAATAAAACAGAACTGTAGAAATAGGGTAAGCTGTTCTATAATAAAACAGAACTGTAGAAATAGGGTAAGCTGTTCTATAATAAAACAGAACTGTAGAAATAGGGTAAGCTGTTCTATAATAAAACAGAACTGTAGAAATAGGGTAAGCTGTTATATAATAAAACAGAACTGTAGAAATAGGATAAGCTGTTCTATAATAAAACAGAACTGTAGAAATAGGTAAGATGTTATATAATAAAACAGAACTGTAGAAATAGGATAAGCTGTTCTATTGTTTTCATAAACCTCACTAGCCTGTATAATTTCTCCGTTATTATACTGATGAGTCAATCTTGCAAATATCACCAGAAAAAATTTAGAATATCAATATAAGTTCATCACCTGGTAATTCTTTAGGGTTTATATACTAGATGTGTACGTTGTCACATAATGACCTAATTGTTAAAAGATCCCTGCTGTGTAATCAATGTATTCTTCACTGATACAAATTATAATATTGTTATTTTGTGGTTACAGATAGCATCAGTTTGTGATTTTTATACGTACATCAGATACATTCATCAAGGACTTGTTAAAAGTGAAGGTGAGTATACACTAGTATTATTGTAATGTTGTTTATATTTGTTAAAATATGTTTTTTGTTGATCTACTCAAGTAACATTGTTGTTACACCAACCCTATTTGATGAAATTACATGGAAAATATCACTGATGCCTATAACCACAGTATTTTATTCCTGTTTTACATAGACAAAGAAAGTTAGTGTTTGGAATACAGCTAAACTTCATATATTCTTAATAGATAGGTCTGAGTTATGTGAGTAATTAAGGGAATTCAGATAGGTCTGAGTTATGTGAGTAATTAAGGGAATTCAAATAGGTATGAGTTATGTGAGTAATTAAGGGAATTCAAATAGGTCTGAGTTATGTGAGTAATTAAGGGAATTCAAATAGGTCTGAGTTATGTGAGTAATTAAGAGAATTCAGATAGGTCTGAGTTATGTGAGTAATTAAGGGAATTCAAATAGGTCTGAGTTATGTGAGTAATTAAGGGAATTCAAATAGGTATGAGTTATGTGAGTAATTAAGGGAATTGAAATAGGTCTGAGTTATGCGAGTAATTAAGGGAATTCAAATAGGTCTGAGTTATGCGAGTAATTAAGGGAATTCAAATAGGTCTGAGTTATGTGAGTAATTAAGAGAATTCAGATAGGTCTGAGTTATGCGAGTAATTAAGGGAATTCAAATAGGTCTGAGTTATGTGAGTAATTAAGGGAATTCAAATAGGTCTGAGTTATGCGAGTAATTAAGGGAATTCAAATAGGTCTGAGTTATGTGAGTAATTAAGGGAATTCAAATAGGTCTGAGTTATGTGAGTAATTAAGAGAATTCAGATAGGTCTGAGTTATGCGAGTAATTAAGGGAATTCAAATAGGTCTGAGTTATGTGAGTAATTACAGGAATTCTGCTGTTATATTTAGTTATATAACCAACACCAGGGTAGGAGGAGTCTTTGAGTTGCGAGAATTCCAGTTCAAAAGGTTTACCTGTAGTTCATTACTCTCTCTTTACTTGAAGTAGATTTGGTAATAATTTGAAAGAATAAATTGTACATATCCTAAATATCTTGGTGTTAAATTTAGTAAAAATTGTTTTGACTTTTTTTTTTCCAGATAAAGAAGCATATTATGAAATTTCCCGTCTACGAAAACAGATGGCGCTCGCGCGGCTTGGCTACTCGTGATCCTAGTCCTGGTTTTATATAGCAGTTTAAACTTGCCAGTAATGTGTGGTGTATGTTTGTGAAGAGAGAGTGGTCATATTTTTATCTTACAGCTGTGACCTTAAAACCTAACTTAGTTACAACATAGAGCTTTATAGACAAGGACTTAGAATAGAATTCAATGGTGTATATCTACCATAGCTCAGCTCTCTTGAAAGTTAACAAGGCTTGTAATACAAATTGACTTAAATATGGGAGATAACTCATCCTTTATTTTGTGTTCCATCTAAAGTTGCTGATAAATTGCATTTTTCATAAAGTCCATTTTCTAGTATATTTAAAGTTTCAGCTACAGTAAATCACCGGCTTTATTTATAATACATTACAATTTACAGTTGTAATGTGATAAATGTTTTGTAAGTTTTGAACAAGTTTTATTAGATTTTGTATGCATGGTAGATTATGAGTGTGTATTAGAATAGGGTACTATTTAAATGTGTAAGAAATATATTAATCAGAATTTTGTCTGGATGTGCAGTGCTATCCGAGAAATTTTAATAAATGAGTTTCTTGATTGTGTGTGTATAAACGTAATTGTAGTCCAAGGGAGACAACTTGTAAATATACTTTGTATATATTTAATTTTGTGTATTAGTGTGCGAGCAACATGATGGGCATGTTTATAGTATATACTACAAATATGTGAGAAAATGTTTAATTTATATAAAATGCTGCTACAAATCTGTCTCTAAATATCAAAACACAACCATTGTAAAGTACATGTACTTTTAATTTGGTTTAAACCTAGAATTACAAAACCTATTTATAGTTCAGAGTTTAATGTTAAAGTCTGTTGCAATGTTTCAAAACCAAATTATTTTATATGAGAAATTCATAATGTTATAAAAGTAAATAACAAACTTTCACTAATTCATTACTTAATATACCTTTAGCACATTTTGGTGTAGTGAAGTGCCATTATAAGTTTAAAGAAATATTTGATTCTATACATATACAGTACAACTGTAACGGTCAAGTTACTTCATGTAACTCAATAATTGACAGCTTTTTCCTTGAATTTCACTGATTGTATCACCCACAGTCCATGTCGTCAGGGGCTTTTGTAGATATTGAGCACTTGATCATTTTTTGTACATAATCTTTAATGCTCATGTGTACTATGTACATAGATTACATACATCAATATCAATATATAATATATATATATATGTATATATCTGTTGACATTTTTATCCACCACAGTGATAAGTAAAACTCAAGGTTATGATATGTATGATCTTTAGAAAATCTTATTTTCTTTGTTTGATTGTTGAATGTTAGACTCTATACAGTTACAAATCAATTCATTCCTAAATCAAAATTTCCCACTTTCTCTTTTTAAGCTCATCATTTTTAAGCATAGCTTATTTAACACTCCATTGTATGAATACTGATATTAGAAGGGATTTAATGAAATAATTGGAGAATTTGTTAGATTTATGAGAAGCTAGACCACCAGCTGTTTTACTAAAGGTTTCTAGAGGTAGTTTAATTCTTTTTACAATTATATTTACAATTGATTTTTATTTAGCAGAGGTATTGTGTTGAAAAGTCATCAAAATCAACCTCACTTTTCAATCACATAGTTGATTTTTTTTCTTTTATAGAGATTGCATTTTGTTAAAATTTAAAAGAAATCGTCAACTAAACATCTATTCACTAAATTAAAGTGTGGTTAAAAGTGGTCTCCCTAATCAAATTCCATCTAAAAATGTATAAGTCACAAACTCGCTTACTCTAATGACATTTAAATTTTGTATATTTTGTAATTAAAATTATTTAATCTCTATAAATATATATATAAATATTTAATCAAATCGTGTGATGGCCCACTGATGCAATGAGTATGAAATAATTAGTACAAAGTGCAATATTTGTCCACCTGTAAATTTTATTAACCGTTTAAAATCTTCACCAGGTATATTAACTATAACATAAACTATTCAAGTTCAAGCTTCTTCAGAAATCTTTTTAAACCTTTGTGAATAATTTTAAAACTGTTTCTCAGTATGATCGATCGAGCATTCATTCAGGACTTAACTTCATGCAGTGCCATAAACGGTGTACAAAAGTTTTTTTGTAAGGAACTGATTAGGAACATGTAATAAGACTTCTTTCACTGACATATATTTTTCATGTTTTTGACAGTAGGTTGTGATAAAAACTTTCTACAGTGAGATGACAGATACATCTATAGATGTATGGAAATATTTTTTAATGAGCTGATACGTGACAAAGAAGCCCAAATTTTGGATTAACGTAAACTCACACAAGAGCAGGTAAATCTGAGGCATACAAGGGCAGATAACTGTAACCAACAGGAGAAGATAACTCTTCAAGTTAGAAGAATGATGACTTTGCATGATATAATAAAAAATGTCCACACAATCTGGACAGCAATGACAGTTATTGTAGGATGTGAGGCATCCTACAATAAATCATCTTGAATTTTTTAGGATTTTGTAGATGTAATTTTGCCTTATTTAAGAGACTTATTCAATGTTACAGCTTCATTTCATGACATTAAAGGGCTATTTGATAAATTATAACTGAAGAAGGGAGAAAAAGAAGAAAAATATTACAACATTGTGCCAAATATGGAAAGCTCATCTACTGGTATAAAATATGCAAATTTTAGTAATTATTTTCTTACATTAATTGAGTTGTGCCATTTCAAAAAGAACAATTGGTAAATGCATATGACATCTTTTTTTATAGAACTGTTATCATTGATATAATTTAACCTAAAGGCCAAGTTTCATTATTGCCCATTGTTATATAAACACGTACCCCAGTTTAATTATTGGGTTGTACCTACAGATGAACAGTATTGATAAGGACAGCTATATACACCAGATGATTTATTGGTTGTTACAGCCTTTGTTGTTGACACTCGTTGTGGAATATAATATTGAATTATAACAATGTATCACTGTTCATGCACAGCACCAAACCTAACTACATGTACTGTTTATTTAAGGTTTGAACCTCACATGTTTAAATCCATACTGGAGCTGGATTAGATTGATGGCCAGTAATATGGTTGCTGTTTCACAGTCAAGTGTTTTTATACCTTGTTTTGCCTGGCGTTTTTATTCTGTATCTGTCACATTCATGTGAATGTGATTTTGACACATTTGTACTGTTGTGAACTGAACAATTATGCTATTCACACAAAAAGTACTAGCATATAGGTACATTCTGATAATAAATTAAGAGTTATCTACCTTTCTCTCATTTTGACCTAATGGCTGCATGGATAGTTGATGAAACTAGTTGTAGGAATCCGGTATATCAAACAGGTCACAGTCTCTTAAGGTTCTTAATATGATCTTAAGTTGTCAGAAAATGATTATGTAGCTATCACTTATTGCAGTGTAAGGTTCATGTGAGCATATATTTAAAATTTCCATTCAAATAAATACCAGGGTTGTATGGGGTGATTTGATGTTTTCAGTATTTTATCTTTTTACATTCCTCAAAAATAGGTAATTAAAGTTGTATGAATGCTGAGTTTTCATCCATCTATTATTCCCTCTCCCTTTCAGAGATGGAGATCTAAATAACAGAAATAACCACAAGCATGGTTTTACCTCACTCCAACATTGTTAGAGATTTTGCATAAAAAACAACTTTTGTCATGTTCATGGTCAGCAGAATTATGTCAGATAGGTAATAAACTGGCTGACTAGTGGACTCTCGTGGTATGGGAGTAGGTTGTTCCTGTATTTACACATGAATTACATTATTCTTGGTTTAAGTGTACTCTGTTGAACTATTTTGAATACCTGATCGAATGTCCAGACAAATCTGTTAAGTGATGTTCATTTGTGTTTTTTAATGTCATAGGTAATGATTGTTCGTTTTCATTATTTGTAAAATATTGAATTTATTAAATAAATTTTACAAGAAAGATTTCTGAAGTTTTTTTCATCATTACACATTTAGCTTCAACTAAGATAAAAACAAATGATCTCATAATTATTTTTGTGCTCACCATTGAGAGATTTATGGTAATCAAGGACCATAAGGAACTATTTGAGAACGACTTTAGTACTTTCTGAAGCGATAGCAAGATTTCTGACTGACAGACGTAAAGACGATAGGATATTTGAAAAGCACAAATGACGACGAAAAGATACAACATGTGCAGGAAAACAAATCTGAAGGTAAAATGTGCGCGAAATATAGCTGTGCATCCACGAAAAAATATACGACATGAATAACTGCCAAATAAATTATTCACAAGACCCACCAAGCTGCATTGGTCAGGTTGGTCATTTACTCCAGAAGTGCAGAAGTGTCTGTTATCGACATAACACAGATTTGGTCAGGTTGGAGGTAGGCATCAATGATAAAAAGACCCTCCATTCCAAAGTCAACAGTGGAAATGGCTCCAGCTGTATGGGCATTCTATCATCAACTATTTTACCATAAGCAGATGTTGGTCAGGTTCTTGGATTGGTAGAAAAGTTGATGGTGGATACATGCCCCAGAATGTTTTTTATAACCAAATTTGGCCAGAAACATCCTTGGGAAAAGGGGAATAGAGTTTGTATAAATTTTGGCACTGACCCGCCCGGGGCAGGAGGGACGGGGCTCAATAGGGGAAATAGAGGTAAATCTTTAATTCACTTCTAGTCATACAGTTCTACATGGATTGCAACTAAATTTGGCCAGAAACATCCTTGGGAAAAGGGGAATAGAGTTTGTATAAATTTTGACTCTGTCCCCCCGGGGACAGGAGGGGCGGGTCCAATAGGTGAAATAGAGGTAAATCTTTAAACCGCTACTAGTCATAGACTTCTGCATGGATTGTAACAATGAACCTGTATTCAGAACATAACTTGGCATTACAAACCAGGTGAGCGATACAGGCCCTCTGGGCCTCTTGTTTTTAAATATCTTTTGGTGACAACACCCATCATAACGGAGCCTGGACAATTCGAGTTGAAAGACAAGAAGATGGTGAAACTTGCCTCAGAAGACTGAATGTCGACAACATCTTTGTCAAGTTCAGGCGGTAAGCAAATGGTGGAAACATAACAGTAAGCACATTTTGTGAAAAAAAAACAACTGAACACGGGTTCACGAGGTCGACCATAATATGTCTCCAGCTTGAACACAGATTTTGCATCAACAAAGGAGTTTCATTTAAATCTGTACCACCTGGTGTCTGTATGGTTAACTTTTGCAAAAGTGATTATTTATCCCGCTGCATTTTCATTGCAACTAAATCTGGATAGAATTCGTATTAGTGTTCTGACTTTTACCAGTACAAGAAAGAAATTTGATAACCGACAGAAAACTGAAACACTGAAAAGTGTCTGAAACAGTACCTCATGATGTTGGGCAGCTACAACACTTATCTAAATCTCCAGGGATATAGAATATGGTATCTACCGTTTTCAATGCACGGTCTTCGAAAATTGAAATATCTTAATCTTGCGGACAACAAATTTGAACACCTACTCATTCTAATTTGTCGAGTTTCTTCATTAAATCTGTTCAACTTGAAAGCACAATATTTGATTATTGGATTCCGAAAAACTTCAAGCCTAAATATTCAATGGCAAAAGTTAGGTACCCTATAAGTTTTATCCCAGTTTTTATATAGCACAACCGGACAACAATCAGTTACAAGAACAAGATGTTAGTTGCAGTCAGCTAAGTAATGGTGTCTAGGAAGAGGTAACAAGTACTTGTTTATAATTAATTAATTTGATTTATCTTTTCTAATTACACGACTAAAAGGTAATGGGATGTTAATGTCCCAAGTTAAGTATTAGTAATATATTAGTATATTGTTAAACACAGCTATATAAATAAAACGCCAAAACGACGACTCAAAAAGACCCTTTACAAACACTATGCCTGGAGTTTAATATAAAAGCAATTATGATAAATTCTGCTGTTTAGAACATGTTTATATGAATAGCAACTGATTCTTTATAAACGACAAGATAGCCTCGATAAAATTTTGATTATTCTGAAGTAGGCACACTTCATATCTGGATTTTACAGGCGCCCAATTACACTTTTACATACTTTTACATATAACGAGTCTAAACATCATTAAAGGAATGGTATTAAAATATCTAAATATATTGCATTGAAAGATATATTGAGAAACTTAGTCTCTGCCAGATTGATGTAGTTCCAAAAGGAATATATTATATGCGATATCAAAAGAATCAATTACATGAGTGCCATAATATTTCTGAATGTGAAAATGTTTCATTTTAAACGATGTGTTTAATAAATAATTTTGTATCCTTTAACGTTTATCTATTAACTATGGTATTTTAATGCGTCTATATCTTTCTTAATTATTTATCCTTAAATCTTCTTGGATTTACCAGTTATGTTTAGTGCATTATATTGATACTGGAGTAGACAAAATGAAACATTGAAAAATTACCAAGCAAAATGTCATAGTAGTTAGGTTAGTTTCAAGACAAAGTCTCAATCTATAAATCCTGTTTTCATCTGTGGTGAGCGCACGACTGTTTTGAAAGACTGTGGTTTATTCTGTTTATTCTTGATTTATCAGTTTTTTCTTCTTATTCTTATTTTTCTTTTTTTTTTTATTTCCACAAATCTTGTTAGCAGGATATCTCAGGAACGGAATAAGGTACGACGCTCAACTTTGGACATGTTATGAATGTACATAAGATCTGGAAATGTACGTTCGATTTTTTACAAAAATGTTCAAGGTCAAGGTCACAGACGTAAAAAACAATTTTTTGGAACGAAGTTTAAACGCTCATAACTTCATTACCGTACGCTGTACATCGTTCACGTTTTGTTATTCAGACAGATCGTGACATTGCGCGTGCTTTTCCCATGCCATGTTATCAGAGATTATGTCAAGGTCAAGAGTTCGCTACGGGGTCAAACAAAGGTCAAAAACGAAATTTACCACAGAAAAAAATTTGAAAGTTGAATATGAAAGGTCATGCCCTCAGAAATATATAATGACAAGTTTTAAGGTCATGAGATCCAAAATGGCGGAGATATAGGCCTTTGAAAAAAGGCTATTTTGGCGTTTTCCCGCCAAAAATTTTAAAGGTTTCAGCGCCTTTAATACTTAACATACATGCTTGAATTTTTGTATAGATATAGCATGGACGAATGTCTACAGAACTTATTCCTTTTTATTGACCTTGACATTCATTCAAGGTCACAGGGTTCAAAAAGCTTTAAATCTTTAAACGACATCTTCGTAATAAATAAGAGGTGTAGAGCGCTGAAATTTGGAGACGTTATGTACGTACATGAGTTCTTAAAATGTACTCTCGATTTTGGAGGATAACGTTCAAGGTCAAGGTCACAGACGTAAAACACTGCTTTTTTCGAACGAACTTTAAACGCTCATAATTTCATAACCGTACGCTACACAACATGTACGTTTCATTCTCCATGTAGATCACGATAATTCACGTTTTTTTCTCATTACATGTTATCAGAAATTATGTCAAGGTCACGAGTTCACTAGGGGGTCAAATGAGGTCAAACAAAGGTCAAAAATGAACTTTACCATAGAAATGTTTCGAAGGGCGCATATGAAAGAGCATGTTCTCAGGCACATAAAATGACCAAATTCAAGGTCATATGATCCAAAATGGCGGAGATATAGGACATCAAAAATCGAAATTTTAGTTTATATTTGCCCCTGCCCGAGACGTTTCAGCGCCTTAATACCTGTATGTACAGTGTTGATTTTTCATACCTATGTTGTATTAACTTTTGTCTTCACAAGTTATTTATTTTTAAGGGGTTATATAGAAAAATGGCGGAAATATAGCTCTCCAAATATGGCAATTTGTTTCTTTTTCTTATTTTTGTCCGTTATTTGTGAGCTCGTAGGGCCTTTATCATCTCATTTAGAGTGTTGATTTTTTGTAAATGTAAGCTTTAGCCTATTGTCTGTACAGGTTTTTAATTTCAAAGACATGAATTTGAAAATGGCGGAAATATAGACCTCCGAATATGGCGTTTCGTTCATTTTTTAACGTAAATTTTAGGGTAATTCATGAAAATTCAAAGGTGAAATGTTTTGAATCGGATGTGAAAGATCATGCTTTCACACACATAAAAAATGACCAAGTTCAAGGTCATATGATTCAAAATGGCGGAGATATAGGACATCGAAAATCGAAATTTTAGTTTTTATTTGTCCTTGCACGAGACGTTTCAGCGCCTTAATACCTGTATGTACAGTGTTGATTTTTCATACCTGTGTTGTATGAACTTTTGTCTTCAAAAGTTATTGATTTTTAAGGGGTTATATAGAAAAATGGCGAATATATAGCTCTCCAAATATGGCAATTTGTTTCATTTTCTTATTTTTGTCCGTTATTTGTGAGCTCGTAGGGCCTTTATCGTCTCATATAGGGTGTTGATTTTTTGTAAATGTTAGCTTTAGCCTATTGTCTGTACAGGTTTTTAATTTCAAAGACATGAATTTGAAAATGGCGGAAATACAGACCTCCGAATATGGCGTTTCGTTCATTTTTTAACGTAAATTTTAGCGTAAGTTATGAAAATTCAAAGGTGAAATGTTTTGAATTGGATGTGAAAGATCATGCTTTTAGACACATAAAATGACCAAGTTCAAGGTCATAAGATTCAAAATGGCGGAGATATAGGACATCGAAAATCGAAATTTTAGTTTATATTTGTCCTTGCACGAGACGTTTCAGCGCCTTTAAACCTGTATGTACAGTGTTGATTTTTCATATCTATGTAGTATGAACTTTTGTCTTCAAAAGTTATTGATTTTTAAGGGGTTATATAGAAAAATGGCGGAAATATAGCTCTCCAAATATGGCAATTTGTTTCATTTTCTTATTTTTTTCCGTTATTTGTGAGCTCGTAGGGCCTTTATCATCTCATGTAGAGTGTTGAATTTTTGTAAATGTTAGCTTTAGCCTATTGTCTGTACAGGTTTTTAATTTCAAAGACATGAATTTGAAAATGGCGGAAATATAGACCTCCGAATATGGCGTTTCGTTCATTTTTTAACGTAAATTTTAGCGTAATTCATGAAAATTCAAAGGTGAAATGTTTTGAATTGGATGTGAAAGATCATGCTTTTAGACACATAAAATGACCAAGTTCAAGGTCATAAGATTCAAAATGGCGGAGATATAGGACATCGAAAATCGAAATTTTAGTTTATATTTGTCCTTGCACGAGACGTTTCAGCGCCTTTAAACCTGTATGTACAGTGTTGATTTTTCATATCTATGTAGTATGAACTTTTGTCTTCAAAAGTTATTGATTTTTAAGGGGTTATATAGAAAAATGGCGGAAATATAGCTCTCCAAATATGGCAATTTGTTTCATTTTCTTATTTTTTTCCCGTTATTTGTGAGCTCGTAGGGCCTTTATCATCTCATGTAGAGTGTTGAATTTTTGTAAATGTTAGCTTTAGCCTATTGTCTGTACAGGTTTTTAATTTCAAAGACATGAATTTGAAAATGGCGGAAATATATACCTCCGAATATGGCGTTTCGTTCATTTTTTAACGTAAATTTTAGCGTAATTCATGAAAATTCAAAGGTGAAATGTTTTGAATTGGATGTGAAAGATCATGCTTTCAGACACATAAAATGACCAATTTCAATGTCATATGATTCAAAATGGCGGAGGTATAGAACTTTCAGCGATTTTGAGTTGTGATTACATGATGTGGCATGTGGCCAAAGGGAGATAATCGGTATCTAATACTTAAACTCTAATCGTACGTGTTATTCCGCATTGGTCCAAGATCTTCATAAGAAAAGGAGAATTTTTGCACTTTTAAAAAAAACTGAAATTCTAATGTTTTTACCTATTCATTATCAAAATTGATATTTTGAACCTAAATCTCAATCTGAATTTCCAAATTCATATCATGGTTATCAAGGAATAATTACCTGTCAGAAAACATTTTTAACTTTTGAAATTCAGAATTAGCCAGCCAATCAGCGGCCGGGTTGAAATTCTGTCCCGGGCTCAATCTTGTATACACACGGGCCGTTTCGAAGGTATTTTTTCATTTAGTTTTGAATACTTTTCGGGATGTTTTAAGTGCTACTGTAATAGGGAGGGTTTTCCACAAGAGACCAGGAGGGGCGATCCGACTGTAGCTCCCGTTATATGTATAAGTCCCAAATCGTGATCGTATAGTATTTTTAGTATACAACAGAGTACACAGTCGTCACAAATCCTCTCCGGATCCCGTTTCCTCCACAGGTTACAGGCCTGTATCTCAACAGGTTCGATCTCTAGGATGTAGCGGAAGCACTGACACAAATCCAATAACTCAACTAGGTAAATACAGGTACAAATAACTATTTATTATATAAAAGACAAGTAGATTAAGTATTACATAGAAGATTCACAATAGTGCCCGTTAAGACGGATAACAATAAGAGATATAAGTGACGATACGCTCTAAGTAAAGACCCACGTTGTAGTCTAGCTCAGAAACCCCGCAAGTGTTGCACTGTTGACAGTGCACGACGTGGCTCTGCTCCCTACCTATTCCCTAAGTCAAGACCAAAGCTTCCTTAGAAGCAGCCCCTTTTATAACAACTCATCAACCCAGTAGCCCAAAGTGACCACTGATTGGTCAATGTCCGGACAGAGCACCATATTTAGGTGAAACCGTTGCTACAACAACCCACCTACACACTAAATATAACTTCCGCTTAAATACAGACAAGACTCAACTGACTGATAAACACCTCCCACGTGTACCACACGTGTACTCCGGCCAGCGGTCATCATCGGGGTGATCATGAGGACAACTAGGTTGATGAATGTGACTGCTAAACAGCAAACACACCCTAGATAAGACCTGTTCTCACGGTGTTCCCCTGAATTTGGGTCAAAGATACATAAACAGATCACTGAAGTGAAAACTTAGTAGAGTGCAATAACAAATATACATACTGTAGAAATAAATGCAACAATGATAGAAACCCGTTCTATCACACTACAATTACACGTATACATGAACAATGTACACGTGTTTGCGTAAATACACGTACATGTGTAACTACACCGCATACATGGGAGGCCGTCCTTACGTGACCCTAGCTGTTAATAGGACGTACATTTGAACAAACAAACAATAAAAGTAATGCACAAACGCAATAACTGAAAGGTTTAAAAACCTTTTATGTGTGTGGCAGAGCCGTCACCTGTGACACCGGATGTTCAAACACAACCGGTGCTATTTTGAGAAAACTACCCGGCCGTTTTGAGATCACAGAACCAAATAAATTCCCATAGAGGACCGTGTTAACGTTTGCTACTATTCAGGTTAAATGAAGTTATCAAAATTCTTTACAAATTTTACATCTACATGTATTGTCCGACCCACACATAAACCATTAACTGGTGTTACCCTGAATATATCCAATCAGCAGGCTCCTATATATTCACCTCTCTATGAAATCTTCTGCCCAAAGGGGGATTCCCCTAAATCTGTTTTTCGGTTGAACCAGACTGCTTTCGTAAGAAACGCTCTCTGATTAATATTGAGTGACATCGCCCGTTCGTTCAAGCAATCGCCTTTTCGCTAACATTACTTATGTCATTACATAGGTGGAAATCCCGTGTTTTGAAAGACTGTGGTTTATTCTGTTTATTCTTGATTTATCAATTACATTGTATGGTCTTTTTTCCTCTTTCTAGTGTTAACACACGGCTTCATACACAAGACAAGGTTCATGCTTACCGACTAGACAGCACTAACTTGCAAGATAGCAAAATAAGGGGGGAAAAGTACTTTTGGGATATTGGGAAGAATAAGTTCTCTTTCTTACCAAGATGCAGGAGCTGTGTTGCTGAGGATTTGGTGAGGCAGTTGGTTTTTATTTTAGCAGTGGGTTTTTCATGATAGCCAGGTGGCGTCTGTCTTCTCTGTACTTCTTCTTTCTTCTTTTCTCTTTGTCTCCCCGGATCCAGTTGGATGTGATTGCACACTTGTATAATGATGTATACGTATAAGCGTGTGTGCGTTTACTCGTCCCTTTACTTTTCCACCCCTGACATCTTTTTGGTAGTATGAAGTCTTTTGGTCACAAAAAGGTTTTATGTCTGTCTCGCTCTATCCGCTGTTGAATGAGATAGTCGCTTATCATGACAGGAGATACTAGAGTGACGTTTGGCATGATTTCTTTAAGAGGTATCAGCTCTGTTGTTGATTGAGGAATACCTTCGCCATACTTTCCAGACGAATCGCAGCATTCATGACAGCTAATGAATATGTTTTTGTCTGTAAAGAAAGGAGGCTTTCAATAATTCTGTGACGTGATTGGTATGACTTGTCCCAAGACATAGTGTTTTGGTCAATGACATGTACAGTTGTATGTGCTATGTCATCGCTTGTCCGTACAGTAAAGACATAAAATAATTGCGTAAAGTACACATAGTGGTCGTTATTCGTTATTGTTGAGGCAAATGACAATTCATCATTGATTTAACAAAATCGAAAATTATTCTGAAGATTTTAAAATATCATTGAAAGCAATTTTAAAGATAACGAACGTCATGCCTATATAAATTATTTTTAATTTCATGTTTGAATTAGACATTGAACTGGTAACTTTACATATCGTACTACCAATGTTTTCGCTGATTTTTCTTTCCGATTTTTTTTTATATAAGAAGGGTAAAATGTTTTAATTTTTCAAACGACTTGGGGTTACTCACTGCCTTGTACTTTTATCTAAAAGATGAATCAATGCAAACAGAATTAAATTAATCATATGTTATATCAAATAGATAATAAAATAAAATGTCATGCAGTAGATTTTCTTGTATTAAGGTTGGATAAATTATTGGCTCAGACCCTTCTTCGGCAGACAGGGCGGGTCTATACTATTTCAAGAAAGTAAATACCATATCGTCAATATCAGGTTCTATCATGGTACACGTTGATTTGTAACTAATAATGTAGTTGGTCTGTTTAGACTAGTACTGGTAGCACCCATTGACCTGTTAGAGTGATAGTTGTACTTTTACTGATTAGATTGACTACATACCATAACCTACTTAGCGAGAAGGTGTCATTAGTACTGGCTACAGTACCCAATGTCAATTGTTCACTAATGGCCGATGGTTGGTGTGAAGAGGTCTTGTACATGAACCATCGAATATTGGCACTGGTTGATGTAGTAAACTATTGTAACCGTAAACCAATTCTTTCCGCGGTGATTTAATGTCGCGTTTTCATGCAGTTAAGAATTCTTTTCACGCAGATTTAAATAATTTCGCGATCAGATGTTTTTGGTGTTCTACTTTACCTGCACTTGAAAAAAATCTTATAGAACGCAGAGAACGCGAAATGTATTTGCCCGCGAAAACCAGCTGGTTTACGGTTCCTATTACTAACTTAACTATGATGAGTTATAAACAAAAGTTTATAATTTCAGGAAGGTTGTGACAAGAACAGACAAATTTGTCCTATTTGTACATCCTAGCACTGCCAGAATGTTTTTGAAGGTAGGTTTGACGATGGAAATTTGCACAATTGATGTATTGAGCACAAAATCCGTATTGGGGCATAAGGAATCATCCATAATGAGCCTCAATATTTTTTTTTTTTTTTTTTTTTTAAATGCTTAATTTCGTAAATATAAATTAACAGCCACAATCATATGAAGGCATACTAAACGTGAAGACATGCCATGTATCAAAGAAAAATTATTAGGTGAAAAAAACCCCAAAAAACCCCTTCTTACCTTTATAAATGTATAATAATTTCATATTTGTTATGTGAAACCTCGCTGTGCGCTACGCGTGTTGATTTATAAATACGCAGACGATTTTGGGAGCTGTTTACATGTTGTATATACATAAAATATAAACACATGTTACTGACAACATGCGTATGTTGGATCTATAATTAATACACAGTACATTTAGTTCATATACTAGTATTTCTTGTTGCATAAAAATTAACTTACAAAACCACTGATGACTTCCTGGTCAATGTTACTACCAATAGCTTTCCCAGCAAGAACGTTCACTGATACTTCATGAGAATAATAACTGGAGTCAATATAAATAGTAATCTTCTGAGCTGATTAGTTTACTCTTACATTCAACCGCGTTTATAAAATGATCCAATTGAGAAACAAAAACTGCTTTTAAAGTTCCATTAAAGAAATGATGTATAGTATCTAATCAACGATTCGCGTGAACTTTATATAAATTTTTGTTCTTGTGTATCTTGAGGAAGAAATAATACTTGTTGTCGCTTACGAAATATGTTTTTTGTATGGTTATTTAAATAAATAAAGCAAACAATGAATCCCATTGAACACCCAATTGACATCATATGTATAATGAACTTTGACTTATATATATTCATTTGACACACAGGGAAAAAAATGGAAAGTTACAATTTTGTCTTCAACATGTGTCTTATATCGCTTACAAAGTCATTGAAATGATCTTCAATTTGAAAAAAAGACTCAATATGTATTTTTGGTGTTCTCACATTTATAGAAGAGATGTTTATATATATATATATCGCTATATAAAGAAATAGGGATTTTCTATTTTCAGAGATATTAAATAAAAAAGAAGACATATTCCACATTTACCAGATGTCCTTTCTTGCAACAGCTGCAGCAACCTGATCTCCTGATTGTGTAATTTTGCGGCAAATTGATTAACGAATAATTTGGAATGTTTCAAGAACGAGAAGACCGCATTAAGCGATATTACACACTACAGCTGGTAAAATGGAGGAAATCTGTCAGATTCTTTGGGAAATAATAGCAGACACAAACCCCTGTCGGATAATTTTGATAATGTCGGTACACTTTATAGATGTTATCTTCTGAATAATTTTTTTCGGCTTAATATACATCGAAACGCTTTCCAACACACATCGCGTCATATGCACTATACAATCACAGACAAAAATAGCCGAATATTTTCCAAACATCTTTTTTACCGCTGGAGCATCCCGGCGTTATCTTTATGGTTAGATATTAAAATGGAGTCCCGTAAGTTGTGTGTGTTTTGTGAGTAGCTGTTTGCCGTTGCTATAGTAAGTATGTACGCATTTGTTTTACAGGCGAGGAGGGGGAGAAGGAGGAGGTAAATTTAACACTACACACTACCAGTAAACCTTGCTACTAAATATAACGCTGTGAAGAACAGCATACAACTCCCGTGTAATGCACGTGTGGAGGCTCTAGGAAGTATAAGCGCCGGGAACACAGTACTTGTGGAGGTGCCTAATGATCCTTGGACTATAAGGAGGCGCACAAAGGTCACCTGTGTGAAGGACGCCTCACTGGGCGCCAACCTTTCTGATGATTCGTTAAAAAGGATGTGACACGAAAATGACGGCTGATGATTTCAGGTAAAATTGGTTTAATTAACAGTAAGGAATGTTGCAGTTCTGTGAGTTAACAATGGGTATTGTTATGACTTGAATGCTAATATTATCCCCCGTAGATGCAGAATCCCACGAAGCATATAATGTTTGTTTTGATAACTGCATTAATAAATCATAATATACTTTGTTAATATTGCGGATACCATGGTGACTTTATGGAACTTTATCTAAAGTGACGAGATTGCAATTCGTAAACAATACACTTACATTGATATATCCCTGTACCTTTTTTGGGGATTTGTTAGTTTTCTCAGACAGATATATTTTCTGACTTAACTAATTCTAGGGAAACTGTGTTTGCTAATCATCACAATAAACAAAGATGCATTGTTGAACAGACAAAAGCAAGAACTTCACTCACAGTGAAGACGACATTTTACACGTAAGATAATGGTATAAAATAATTCCCACTAGGGATGCAAGTTTGGAATATTTACCTTTAACAGAGAAGAAATCATAGTACAATTCTAACTTTAAGTTAATTCAACGAAAGGTATATTTCAAAACTAATTTCCATAAAATTCGTTGGATTGGAAAAAACCCTAAATTTATGTAGCATATTATATATAGTAACTAAAACTGTATAGTTCTGAAAAAGTGTTTGTAGATTCCGCCATTTTTATTGTTATCAGTCTTGTACCAATAAAACAAATGGGCCAGTGAATTAAATGTTACGATAAGATTTTCCAGCTAGTGTATGTAGATATAGTATACCGTGGCATAGCTAGAACAGTATGCAGTCTAATTATATAGCACTACACTTAATTACGACTATCTCATACACATATTAAGGGATGCCAACTAACTGTTACCACGGTCACAGGTGCTCGAGCGTTCAAAGATGTGTGAAATATCACTCTAATTGCAAAACAACTTCGGATCCGTTATTCTCGAGAAATCGGCTTTATTGCAGTCTGCTCGTTTCTTCTGAAAATCTACTGTTATTCCAACTATGTGGTTATTTTTTAATTGTGTATCTACAATTGATGCTCGAGTATTCAGAGATGTGTGAAGTATTATAAATTCCAAATTTACTTCCGTTATATCTGAAAATCCCGCTAAAGTCTGTTCTTCTAAAAATCCGGATATATTACTGTCTGTTATTCTTACTCTGATTTAATTTTAGATGTGTATCTAAAGCTGCAGTGATAAGAATCGTACATGGCTGCTTCCTAGATGGATCTTCGCCCTAACTACCAAATGTTTTCCCTTCTCAATACTGAAGATACTGTTAGTGGAAGTAAAACACACTTTTCGTTCAATCATTCCTTTCAAGGGGCTACCATTTGATTATGATTCAAACGAAGTACCCATATTTCCATTTCCCTGTGCTTTTCACCATACAATCTGGCAAACTTTCATTGGCATGCCGTTCATTTTAGATCTCGTTTGAGATACCACGATATAAATATAGATGCAAAGAATACTGACGTAAACAAATGATTTGTAACAGTAATATTTTTTTAACTTAAAGTAAGAAAGAGACATAGACAAACAACTGAATAATTATTGAATAACTTATTTTTACCTGAAGTAAGAAAGAAACAAGAAATGAAAAATCCATAACATGTAAATAATAGCAAAGAGAAGAAAACCCATACACAATGAAATTGGATGAATCCGAAGAGGTACGGAAATTCCGGTACACTGGTTGTTTAATGATGAAAGCAATACGCAAGGGTAGGGACCTATGGGTACAAAATAACCCACATCAACGTTAGACCTATCAGGAAAATATAAATGATTAAAGCACCGACCAATAAGGATCACCAATCCAAGATGCAATGGCGGACACTAAAAAGAATTCTGATATTGAAAAAATGTACCAAAATTGCAAATGAGTATCGCTGAAAAATGTTGCATAAACCCATGGTTCCTGATTGAAATGCTGCAGTTTTATGATATAAGCGACAAAGCGATGATGCTTTTACAGTGTAACACCAACTTAAAAGGACTACCTTCATACATGTAGTATTAAGCTCCATGCCTAAAAGTTTAATCTTTAAATTAATAAATGACATTATGTCACAAGAGAAGAGAGACCAAGAATAAGAGACCAAGACGTTTTAGATTGATTTCGGGCCTTAAAAAATCTAGTTTAGATTGATTTCGGGCCTTAACTGAACGTAAGCAACGGAGTCTAGTTTTTGACTGTGTCAGGGAATTATCAAGACGAAGAAGGATGTTTAGAAAAAAGATAAAACTCCTGGAGTTTTACGCCTCTGATGATAATGCAATATGGGCGAATAAGCGTGATATTGTGTTCTTAATATACTGCAACTTGAAACATACTTAACGTAAATCTACATGTATTTGGTATTTTTCATAGAATGTACCTTTAACCCCGTAAATGACATAATAAGTCACCTTACCAGTTTGATATTGAAATTTCCGACAGCGGGAACTGTGTTTTAAGTTAGAGAGTATGCCTCAAACTGAACTTAATGTGAATGGTTACAACACCCGACGCTAAGGGGTCACGTTGCTATATCCTTATCTTCTTAGCATAAATAGTTGGAACCACGGAAAAGGGGTTACTAGACCCTAAGGGGCCACGTAGCTACATCTTTATTGCCTTAGCTTAGATAGTTGAAACCAAGGAAAAGGTGTAATGCATCGCATACCAACGCCATTTACACTATTAGTAAAATTAAACGTAGAATGAAGATTCTAATGGCACAACAATCCCATTTTCCTTCCCAGCATAATACTGTTTTCAACTATATTAATTCGCCGTGAAAACTTTCGCGGAATATGTTTTCCTTTTACCTAGAAGCCCCGCTGCTATCACATGATGATGTAACCTATATCTGATATTAACATTGTAATGGAATTCACATGGGATAGTGACGTACACAAAACAGTATAGCGTACACTTGCAGACAGATTTAGATGTTTTCTCCTTAAACCTAATGTTGATGTACTATATATACATTATGTAGATAGTTATCGTTTGGTGCTGGTGCTGTTTCACTGAGCCATAATGTAGTTCATCATAAAACCTGGTACATTTGGAACTTGGCGTTTTCTTGTTCTACTATTTCCATTGATGTGCTGATGAAATGATCTGGTTTTACATATCTAACATCAGTTTTCTTTAACGTACACCAGTATGTGAGAGAAGAACTGAGTGAAGCACCTAAATGTTGGTACGCAACGACTAGTATACACACACTCTTGGATCTAAGAGAATTTCCAATGGATGAGAGGTAGGGTTTTAAGATAGAGAGATGAGAGGTAGGGTTGTAGAGTTATAAATACTGGATATGATTAGTGATCTAACGAATGCATTTCATTGAATCTGAATCGTATGTATTGTTGGGGATTTGCTTCTTATTGATCGATGGTTATTTGTGGTTTATGTGGCCATATACTTTTATTATTATATTTTTTTTTCTATATTTGCAAGTACATCTTATTCGTTGCATATGAATAGTAATTTTTGTTTTATATCTGTTTACAATGTCTGATGCCGTTGATGACAGATATTACACTTAATGACGGTTAGTATTTGGAATATAATTCCTGATATTTCCATTATTGCTATGTTTTGACAAAACGCCATGTTAGGTTCAAATTGTTCTCATGAATTCTTTACGCCGCTAATTATTGATTTAGCATAAATAGGAATCACCATACTTCCGTAACATGCAACCGTAGGTAGACATTACTAGTTTATTAACCAATGGTTAAATGCGGTTTTATATAATATGACAATAACCTTGTGCTACAATTGTTGCACATTTTCCTAGGTCGTTCATAATACGGCGATTTGTAACCGTTTCAGTTGTGTTATTTCAATGAGCCTGTTTGGGACCTGTAATGTTTCGCTAAACACTTCGTTACCTATAGTACTTCGTCATCATTTGTAAATCTTTGGATACCATAGTGACCGAATGTTAAATACTTCTAAATACTAAATAAGTTCTTAGTGTAATTACCATGTGAAACAGTCGCCATTGGCGAAATGGCGACTGTTTCTCCGGGTACTCCAGGTTTCCCTTTATTTCGTCTTAGGCTCATGTTTTGTATAAATAACCATGTACCGATTTCAAATAACATTTTAATTGACTTGACTTAAAATCTACCCATTAAATGAGTTGAACTGTTACTTTGATACTAAACACATTACAATACGGCGTAGCCGGTTATTTTCGCGGGGATGATATGTTCACGATTTCGGAAACATTAATATTGCTGCGAACGCGAAAATTTGATCCGCAAAGATATTAAACATAGGATGATTCATATATACCCTTTAAGCTAAATCGGGTAAGTTGAAAACCGATAAAATATGAGATTTGAGATTTTATATATGCAAATCGCGAAAATTTTCATCCACAAAAATAACCAGCTATGCGGTAATAAAACCTGATAAATAGAGTATGAGTCTGTAGCAGTAGAGCCTAATAGTAATGATAACGCCCAATCTAGGGAGTCTATTATCTACTCTTTATCAGAGAGATATCGCTTGTCTGTGGGTATATTGAAACGCATCGCATAACATGACAGATTTTACCCCGCAAAACCCCTTCATAGGTTTTCTATAACACTAGACTACGTAACTCATACATCATAAACTTTCATTTATGTCGTATACCAAACAGCCTTTTGTTGGTCTTTGTCAGGGGTGCCAAACACTTGATTTCGTGGCAGAAATAGACTGAATGTCTTCTATCTATTATCACCTGTTAGCATTCTTGATAGGCTGGCATAACTCGGTGAATATATATAATGGACATGACCGATGGTTGGGACTATTGGCCAACTAGCTGTTTAGTTTTCTGACAGTAAGCGAGTTAGCTTCTGGTAAAAGTGAAGGCTGATAACCATGGACAGCTGTTTTACGGGTTAATCAGCCCTGCCCAAACGTTAGGAGCAGAGAGATGGAGCAATGTATTTAAAAGTAATTAAGTGGCCATAGAAACTGAAAAAAAGGAACAACATTTTTTCTCTCGAATTTCGCCGATTAACTACAATGTTTGTATATATCTTGGACTGTTTTTATAGCGGTAACTGATAGAAGTGTTTTAATTATGTAAATATGACATATATTTTTATGTAGATACCACAGATATGTAGCGAATCTGACTGAAGGTCGATCTTTATACTCAGAGGTACTTCGACATCTCTCACGAAACAAGATAATGAACGATAATACATTGATAAGGGAAATATTTCTATACTTCTACAGTGAAGGTAAGATGATGTCTTACATCATTGCGTCTCATCAAGCTTATCAATATAATGTCCTAGGATATAAATCCTATGTCAGCGATGTAACGCTTCAACGTGATAGAAGACCTTATGCCCTATAATATATAGTCGACAAAAAGCAAAATTGTGAAATCACACATCTATTGTGTGTCATTAATAGGCAAAGCTAATAACTTTTTCATCTGTCTATTCCTTCCTGATATTTACCATAACATATATCCTCTTTTTGATTTTGAGTTTAGCAATTGCTTTTTATAAGAAACGCTTTGAATTCAGGTTCTTTAAAAAGCAAACCATGGTTTCTAACGCTCACAATGTGAACGATCTATTTGATCCGTTCTTTCACTTCAAAAAATGAAAAAATGCAGAAAATATGTTCCACCAACTTTAATTGACGTCACAATAGCCGTATGACATTATGCATATTGCTATTGTCAATTCACAGAATATTATTGGGAAAAGGACATGAAACTCTACTTTCCGATTATTCCCTGTCTTGTCCTACTTTTCTTTGACATGAATTCACACTGAATCATCACGTGATGCTTTCTTGTCAATATTAGATATAAGCTCATTTATGTTGTTGCTGAGGGTGGTACGATAAACACAACACGATATTCTACACGACGAGAGAATTCTTCTATATTGATAAGTCAACCAGAAACAACAAAGCCAGAGAAGGATTTGCCTCATACCTGGACCTGAAGACACATGGACATAAAGGCCAGCAAAACGTTAACGACTCTCAGCAGAAGGCAATAATGAATCCTACATTGCGACACACATGCATCTTTATAGCCTTTGGGACTCTTTGATTTGTCCTCTTGTACTTTTGCGTTGGTGTTCTTTGTCCTTTGGTAAAAAATGGAAATGAATGACCAGGCGTCGGCATGATGAAGGCTGGATATGTAACATATAATTCACTCTGATATCTACACACACATGAATGCATTCTACACGTGTAAAACATGTACGATACTCCGATTCGTGTAGTTATTCGTTTCTATGCCATTCTTTCTAATGAATTTTTGGCAAGTGTCACGATCATACCATTCATTCCAGGCCGCTACAGAGATGTTCCGGGGGAAAGCGTATACAATGTAACTTAAATACACAAATGAGCTTTTAGAATCATGAAGAAATGGTATGAAATCTAAAATTTCTAATTCATACGAAAGTAGCATAGAGCTCCAATTCTCCGGTTTATTAAAAACCCAACAAAAATGTAATCAGCAAACATTTGCAAATACATTGTATTGAAATAAATTGAGCATTTAAAGTTATTTCAATGTCTTCTATCTCAATGACGCATTTTTTTTCTAAAAATGGAAAGGAAAAAAGAAAAAAAGAAAACACGCCACAAATAAAACCACAACGACCGAAAAAGAAACAATGTCTCTGTCTTCTTTACAAATACAGTTATCAAGGATATCGTCATTATATTCATACTCTAGGAGTTAAATTTTCTATGGAATGTTGTCTTTAAAATTAAGAAGTTACCAAACTTACTGTTATATCGCCTTTTTATAGTGAATTATTGGTGTGTCTTTGTCTTTACCTAATGACTCGGAGATTTGACATCATTACCATTGTAAACTGCGAGTTATTGCATATTGTATGAAGTATACCGGACCCAAAGTCATTTACCATTTTTATTTTTTGTTGATATGGGTACAATTAATATATAAATATACTGGTTACTATTGCAGTTATACGCCCTGTTAAGAGTGAACACGAATTATAGTAAGTACCATAGCAACGATGTCCCATTTATATCTCCACAATTGTGCTGCCTGTTGCTTATGAATGGGATTTCAGCAGATTCTTCGTGTTGTGCTTTCTGCTCGTTAGCTTCCATCCCCCCTGTGACCAATGGTAAACCGGTTTATATCCATTCCAATCGACTGATTGGTCAAGGTCCACTGAATCCTATATACCTTCCAAAATCAAAAGAAAAAATCTAGTTCTGTTTCATACAAGTGTTTGCTACCAGTGTTGATATGATACAATTTCACAGATTGAATTTTGCCAACCTTATCAAAATCCTCCATAACCACGAAAACATCATCCCCACGAAAATAAATGACTATTTGGTGCCTTTCCTGTTTGGAATTCAAACCACGTCGAGTTGGAAAGTATTGCTTTACAGATGTTTACTTTGTTATGTTTGCATTGTCAATAAGGTATTGTTTCCAAACTTTTTACTGCTTGTTTGGCTTTACGAGAAATGCCTTATACTGAACCTATGCTTTACACCATGTTTAAACGTGTTGCAAATGTACTTTATTCAGATTATATATTCTCTATTATCTACCCAGTTTAACCCCTTCTCCCCTACGCTCCCACCCTGTTCTATATATGTTTTTCACTCGTCAGTCTTACAACAAAGAAGTCAGAACGGTAATTGTAACAACTTAACACAATTACACTGCCTATTCTATAACTGTACGTCAGTTTTCAGCAGACGAGTAATACAACAACACGCATTATTTGTATAAGATGTCGTTTACACCTTATAGTGTTTTCTTTCTATTCATATATTGGCAGCACCTTCTTGTCCATTACTCATTTTCTAACCTTCATTATTACTCATCCTCCTAGTACTTATTACCTCTCGTTATTGTCTCCTCCTCATCGTTATTGTCCCCTCGTCATCGTTAATGTCCCCTCCTCATCGTTAATGTCCCCTCCTCATCGTTATTGTCCCCTCCTCATCGTTATTGTCCCCTCGTCATCGTTATTGTCCCCTCCTCATCGTTATTGTCCCCTCCTCATCGTTATTGTCTCCTCCTCATCGTTATTGTCCCCTCCTCATCGTTATTGTCCCCTCCTCATCGTTATTGTCCCCTCCTCATCGTTATTGTCTCCTCCTCATCGTTATTGTCTCCTCCTCATCGTTAATGTCCCCTCCTCATCGTTATTGTCTCCTCCTCATCGTTATTGTCCCCTCCTCATCGTTATTGTCTCCTCCTCATCGTTATTGTCCCCTCCTCATCGTTATTGTCCCCTCCTCATCGTTATTGTCTCCTCCTCATCGTTATTGTCCCCTCCTCATCGTTATTGTCTCCTCCTCATCGTTATTGTCCCCTCCTCATCGTTATTGTCCCCTCCTCATCGTTATTGTCTCCTCCTCATCGTTATTGTCTCCTCCTCATCGTTATTGTCCCCTCCTCATCGTTATTGTCCCCTCCTCATCGTTATTGTCTCCTCCTCATCGTTATTGTCTCCTCCTCATCGTTATTGTCTCCTCCTCATCGTTATTGTCTCCTCCTCATCGTTATTGTCCCCTCCTCATCGTTATTGTCCCCTCCTCATCGTTATTGTCTCCTCCTCATCGTTATTGTCCCCTCCTCATCGTTATTGTCCCCTCCTCATCGTTATTGTCCCCTCGTCATCGTTATTGTCCCCTCCTCATCGTTAATGTCCCCTCCTCATCGTTATTGTCCCCTCCTCATCGTTATTGTCTCCTCCTCATCGTTATTGTCCCCTCCTCATCGTTATTGTCCCCTCCTCATCGTTATTGTCCCCTCCTCATCGTTATTGTCCCCTCCTCATCGTTATTGTCCCCTCCTCATCGTTATTGTCCCCTCCTCATCGTTAATGTCCCCTCCTCATCGTTATTGTCCCCTCCTCATCGTTATTGTCCCCTCCTCATCGTTATTGTCCCCTCCTCATCGTTATTGTCTCCTCCTCATCGTTATTGTCTCCTCCTCATCGTTATTGTCTCCTCCTCATCGTTATTGTCCCCTCCTCATCGTTATTGTCCCCTCCTCATCGTTATTGTCCCCTCCTCATCGTTATTGTCCCCTCCTCATCGTTAATGTCCCCTCCTCATCGTTATTGTCTCCTCCTCATCGTTATTGTCCCCTCCTCATCGTTATTGTCCCCTCCTCATCGTTATTGTCCCCTCCTCATCGTTATTGTCCCCTCCTCATCGTTATTGTCCCCTCCTCATCGTTATTGTCTCCTCCTCATCGTTAATTGTCCCCCTCCTCATCGTTATTGTCCCCTCCTCATCGTTATTGTCCCCTCCTCATCGTTAATTGTCCCCCTCCTCATCGTTATTGTCCCCTCCTCATCGTTATTGTCCCCTCCTCATCGTTATTGTCCCCTCCTCATCGTTATTGTCTCCTCCTCATCGTTAATGTCCCCTCCTCATTGTTATTGTCCCCTCCTCATCGTTATTGTCCCCTCCTCATCGTTATTGTCCCCTCGTCATCGTTATTGTCCCCTCGTCATCGTTATTGTCCCCTCGTCATCGTTATTGTCCCCTCCTCATCGTTATTGTCCCCTCCTCATCGTTATTGTCCCCTCCTCATCGTTATTGTCCCCTCGTCATCGTTATTGTCCCCTCCTCATCGTTAATGTCCCCTCCTCATCGTTATTGTCTCCTCCTCATCGTTATTGTCCCCTCCTCATCGTTATTGTCCCTCCCCCTCCTCATCGTTATTGTCCCCTCCTCATCGTTAATGTCCCCCTCCTCATCGTTATTGTCTCCTCCTCATCGTTATTGTCCCCTCCTCATCGTTATTGTCTCCTCCTCATCGTTAATGTCCCCTCCTCATCGTTATTGTCCCCTCCTCATCGTTATTGTCCCCTCGTCATCGTTATTGTCCCCTCGTCATCGTTATTGTCCCCTCCTCATCGTTATTGTCCCCTCCCTCATCGTTATTGTCCCCTCCTCATCGTTTATTGTCCCCTCCTCATCGTTAATGTCCCCTCCTCATCGTTATTGTCTCCTCCTCCTCATCGTTATTGTCCCCTCCTCATCGTTATTGTCCCCTCCTCAATCGTTAATGTCCCCTCCTCATCGTTATTGTCCCCTCCTCATCGTTAATGTCCCCTCCTCATCGTTATTGTCCCCTCCTCCCTCATCGTTAATGTCCCCTCCTCATCGTTATTGTCCCCTCCTCATCGTTATTGTCCCTCCTCGTCATCGTTATTTGTCCCCTCGTCATCGTTAATGTCCCCTCCTCATCGTTATTGTCCCCTCCTCATCGTTATTGTCTCCTCCTCATCGTTATTGTCCCCTCCTCATCGTTATTGTCCCCTCCTCATCGTTATTGTCCCTCCTCATCGTTAATGTCCCCTCCTCATCGTTATTGTCTCCTCCTCATCGTTATTGTCCCCTCCTCATCGTTATTGTCTCCTCCTCATCGTTATTGTCTCCTCCTCATCGTTATTGTCCCCTCCTCATCGTTAATGTCATCGTTATTGTCCCCTCCTCATCGTTATTGTCCCCTCCTCATCGTTATTGTCCCCCTCCTCATCGTTATTGTCTCCCTCCTCATCGTTATTGTCTCCTCCTCATCGTTAATGTCTCCTCCTCATCGTTATTGTCTCCCTCCTCATCGTTATTGTCCCCTCCTCATCGTTATTGTCTCCTCCTCATCGTTATTGTCCCCTCCTCATCGTTATTGTCTCCTCCTCATCGTTATTGTCTCCCTCATCGTCCCCTCATCGTTATTGTCCCCTCCTCATCGTTAATGTCTCCTCCTCATCGTTATTGTCTCCTCCTCATCGTTAATTGTCCCCTCCTCATCGTTATTGTCCCCTCCTCATCGTTATTGTCCCCTCCTCATCGTTATGGTCCCCTCCTCATCGTTATTGTCCCCTCCTCATCGTTATTGTCCCCTCCTCATCGTTATTGTCCCCTCCTCATCGTTAATGTCCCCTCCTCATCGTTATTGTCCCCTCCTCATCGTTATTGTCCCCCTCCTCATCGTTATTGTCCCCTCCTCATCGTTATTGTCCCCTCCTCATCGTTATTGTCCCCTCCTCATCGTTATTGTCCCCTCCTCATCGTTAATGTCCCCTCCTCATCGTTATTGTCCCCTCCTCATCGTTATTGTCCCCTCCTCATCGTTATTGTCCCCTCCTCATCGTTATTGTCTCCTCCTCATCGTTATTGTCCCCCTCCTCATCGTTATTGTCCCCTCCTCATCGTTATTGTCCCCTCCTCATCGTTATTGTCCCCTCCTCATCGTTATTGTCCCCTCCTCATCGTTATTGTCCCCCTCCTCATCGTTATTGTCTCCTCCTCATCGTTAATTGTCTCCTCCTCATCGTTATTGTCTCCCTCCTCATCGTTATGTCCCTCATCATCGTTATTGTCTCCTCCTCATCGTTATTGTCCCCTCCTCATCGTTATTGTCCCCTCCTCATCGTTATTGTCTCCTCCTCATCGTTATTGTCTCCTCCTCATCGTTATTGTCCCCCTCCTCATCGTTATTGTCCCCTCCTCATCGTTATTGTCCCTCCTCATCGTTATTGTCCCCTCCTCATCGTTATTGTCCCCCTCCTCATCGTTATTGTCTCCTCCTCCTCGTTATTGTCTCCTCCTCATCGTTATTGTCCCCTCCTCATCGTTAATGTCCCCTCCTCATCGTTATTGTCCCCTCCTCATCGTTATTGTCCCCTCCTCATCGTTATTGTCCCCTCCTCATCGTTATTGTCCCCTCCTCATCGTTATTGTCCCCTCCTCATCGTTATTGTCTCCTCCTCATCGTTATTGTCCCCTCCTCATCGTTATTGTCCCCTCCTCATCGTTATTGTCCCCTCCTCATCGTTATTGTCCCCTCCTCATCGTTATTGTCCCCTCCTCATCGTTATTGTCCCCTCCTCATCGTTATTGTCCCCTCCTCATCGTTTTTGTCTCCTCCTCATCGTTATTGTCCCATCCTCATCGTTATTGTCCCCTCCTCATCGTTATTGTCTCCTCCTCATCGTTATTGTCTCCTCCTCATCGTTATTGTCTCCTCCTCATCGTTATTGTCCCCTCCTCATCGTTATTGTCCCCTCCTCATCGTTATTGTCCCCTCCTCATCGTTATTGTCCCCTCCTCATCGTTATTGTCTCTCCTCATCGTTATTGTCTCCTCCCTCCTCATCGTTAATGTCCCCTCCTCATCGTTATTGTCCCCTCCTCATCGTTATTGTCCCCTCCTCATCGTTATTGTCTCCCTCCTCATCGTTAATGTCCCCTCCTCATCGTTATTGTCCCCTCCTCATCGTTAATGTCCTCCCCTAATCGTTATTGTCTCCTCCTCATCGTTATTGTCTCCTCCTCATCGTTATTGTCTCCTCCTCATCGTTATTGTCCCCTCCTCATCGTTATTGTCCCCTCCTCATCGTTAATGTCCCCTCCTCATCGTTATTGTCTCCTCCTCATCGTTATTGTCCCCTCCTCATCGTTATTGTCCCCTCCTCATCGTTATTGTCCCCTCCTCATCGTTATTGTCCCCTCCTCATCGTTATTGTCCCCTCCTCATCGTTATTGTCCCCTCCTCATCGTTATTGTCTCCTCCTCATCGTTATTGTCCCCTCCTCATCGTTATTGTCCCCTCCTCATCGTTAATGTCCTCCCCTAATCGTTATTGTCTCCTCCTCATCGTTATTGTCTCCTCCTCATCGTTATTGTCCCCCTTATTGTCCCCTCCTCATCGTTATTGTCTCCTCCTCATCGTTATTGTCTCCTCCTCATCGTTATTGTCCCCTCCTCATCGTTATTGTCTCCTCCTCATAGTTATTGTCCCCTCCTCATCGTTATTGTCTCCTCCTCATCGTTATTGTCCCCTCCTCATCGTTATTGTCTCCTCCTCATCGTTATTGTCTCCTCCTCATCGTTATTGTCCCCTCCTCATCGTTATTGTCCCCTCCACCATTGCTGTCCCTTCTTCCCGGCTATTGACCTTCCTCGTCGCCGTTATTTACTTTACTGTTGTACCCACCTATCCTTTATTATTACCCTTTATCCCGTTATTTATCCCTCAAACATTGGGCTTCCCCATTACCCATTCTTTCCCATTTGTTGCTTCCTTCTTCTTCTACTCTACTGCCCTCTCCTCTTTCATTTTTGCCCTCTTCTCCCAGCCATTATTGTCCGCTCAATTCCACCTTTATTGGATCGGCTCTACCCTTATATCTCCCGGCCCCACTTTATTGCCTTAACTCTCGTCTATGTTGACCTCCACCCATATTATTGCCCGCCCCACTCTTTCTCGCCGTTATAAGAATATGACCGTCTGTCGTCACAATGCCATAGGTTAGGCCCTCTCCCATACCACCAGTAGTCGTTGTTATTTACTTGTAATCTTATTTTATTTTTACCCCTGCTACTTGGGTATGTTGGCTATGTGTCAGACTGTTTCCCACTCCACAGGTAGTGATATGAGGAGGTATGGCGTACGCTGGTCAGAATCCGTCAAATTATAGACCCTATTTACCAGACCAACCAAGGTAAGACTAAACATACCAGTGATTGACAATATACCTCTATATCTTTCCATTCCAAAGTAGAAATTTGGTTTGAACCCATCTTCAACCTATTGCCCTATATCACTAACGAATACGTTGATAAACTGCAGCTTGATTATTTTTTCGAAACTTTCTGTGGTTGAGATGTACGTGTTTGTCCAGGCATAAATATCATATTAGAAATACGTTATAGTTATATATATATAGATTGAACAAATCTTAAGATAATGTGATGCATTGTGTATTGAATAAAACTCCTTATGTATGACTAAGCTAATGCGTAATAATTTCAAAAATAAGTTTTCAATATAATTTAGCTTTAAATTACAAATATCATTTCATATTTACAAGGACACGCTTCCTTCTTTGTTTTGTGCTGTTAATTAATTAAGTTAATTAATTAAATAAAGTAGTAACACGTAATACGACAGAATCATACAACAATACAATATGCCATATGAAGTAGTATGTCCCGTTTTCCACTTTATGGATAGTCTCGATAGAGTATAAGAAAAGGATCCAGGTATTGCAAAAGAGTAACCGTTTTCTTTCCGCAGTTGTCATGCAAAATTAAAAAAAAAATCCGGTAGGTGTCACTTGATCCAATGAAGTCATATGTTGAAGCCATATGTTCCACGCATTTCATAGCCAAGTATTTCAGGACACTGCTTGCCATATCTTCGTTGATTTATTTTGTTCCTTGTTTAGATTAGAAAGACATGTGAAATGGTCCTATCAGTTTTTTTTATTACTTATGAAATTGACTAAACTGTCATGTCCTATTTAATTGGATTTACGTAATAGCATTCAATTATTTCTGGTTCCTATTACCATCAACATAATACTGCAAAATCCGAGAGAAGTATACATATTGCTGCACGATGTTGGCTATTTTGTTGGTGCTTAATTAGTGTCTTGTAGGCCTATATGTAATCGTTTGATATTGCACAAATCATTGGTTTGGATTCCTTTAAACTGATTAAGAAATAATTAATTTATTCTTAAGAAATGAAGATGCTTCTCAACAAAATCATGGTTTTAAGTGTTTCATCAAAGTAAATATTCCTACGATTCAATTTTCGTCGGAAATATATTTATTGCTGAAAAGAACAAAGAAACTGCTTATCCGAAAACACTTCTGATCTACAATGTTTTCTATTGTCTACAATATTTATCAAGCAATAAAGAAACACACAAATTTACATATGTAAAGAATCTTAATTTCACATTTCAGCACAAAATGTTGGTTTTGAGAGGTATGTTACCGCTAAAGGTGTTCGGTTACAGCATTTTATTTTCTGTCTCAAACTTGTTTATATCTCTTTATTTTTATATAATCCTTAAAAAGTAAAAAGTAATCATGAACCGGCAATAACGCCTTAATTTATATACTTTATAGTGTATAAACTAAATATTTGATTAATGGATACATTGGGGTATTTTTACATTACTATACACAAACACACCTGTAATCTCCTAAACAGACTACAAGTTTACTCAAAGCCTCATCTATACTGCTCTGTTGTATCTAGGGAATGATTTAGTGCCACAATACACAGTCAGCAACACAACTGCAGTCTATGGAGCAATGAACAGCTTACATACACAGCAGAGCCCTTCTCTCGTAGTCTATCGAGCAATGAACAGACCTGGAATGCCGCGCTTTTTATCTTCTTTATTTCCTCATGGGAGTTCCTGCATGTTTGTGATAATTGGGCTTTTGTTTCACACAGTAACTAAATAAGCTGTTTTAAAAGATTCTAATTAATGCGGTACTGTATTATATTATGGCAATTTAGCATGTAAGTGCTTCCGGGTTAATGGCTTTATTCAAAACACACATGCTAAATCTAAAGACACACCAATCGTCTGATTTCAAGCAGATAACATCCAATTACATTTTATCTGGAAATGATAAAAGAGTTTTTGTTTAATTGTTGACGAAAAAAACCAAAAAAACCAAAAACCAACAACAACAAAAACCCAATAAAACATGCACAAACAAACTCATTTTTGCGACGTAATTTTGCATTTTCATTTCTAATGGCTTTTCCATTGCGATTAAAAATCCCAACCGCTACATTTTTGCGGCAAACAATTTTCGCGATTTGTACACCCAGCAAAATACGCGAATATTAAACACTCGTGAAGTGAGTGTATTGCATGCATTATATTAACTTAACACGTGCTCTTACATATATATTATGAATGAGATTTTGTCGGTAAAGGCTTGTGAGCTTGTGACCATGGGAGTCGTTGCCTACATTTGTTTAATAGTTGACAAACAGAACACCATCAACCTTATTTCTTTCTTTGCAGTGAAATATTTCATTCAAATGGGTTTTGAGTAGATCAATCTTGTTTTATTCTAAAGAGTTGTGAATATTTATTTAATCAATGTTTATTTCTATAAGTACCTATATATATATATTTCAAACAAGAATTCCCTTATGTGGTGGATTATCCATCATTATATGCTAAATATCATTTTGTTACTTTCCTACTGCAGCAGGATCCTGATGGTGTTGGTTATCTCTCTATAGATTAAATATTGTCTATCCCACAGAGCAACCCTGGTGTTGTTTTATTCTAAAATTCATATTTTCTGCCCTAACAGGAGGACCCTGGTCTGGTGGCTCGTCCTCGGTATCCTCGCTGGTGTCGTCGCCGTTGTCTACGTGACGAGTGTCTCATCCTTCCACTCAATCATCGAACGTACCAACTCCAGCTATGATTTCGTAATCGGTAGGTATCGTACATATTTGCCTATCTATCACATGATCTGCTTATTTACGCAAATGGCACCTGTGTGATATTATATGAACTGTCTCTCATTAGTTGTGCGAGACAGACATTTTTCAGATTTTTTTTTTCAAAATGTCTATCATGATTTACATATCAGTCCGAACACAGAGCGCAATATTTGTTTTACAACATGTTGTTTTGAAAATAAAAATTAAAAAAAGAAAAGTAATAGAATTGTTCTCCAGCTCCTTTCTGATAGGCATCTTTTGAATAACGGTATACCCCAAATGTTTCATTTTGTGCCATTTGTCTGCTACGCTTTCATTTTAAACTCAACCGTTTGGATACCTATGTTATGGTAGCATGCTTTATTAAACTATATAGTCGTTATGGTAACATGTGTTTTGTGATAAACATCGGAAAATTCATTAACATGTGGTAAATTTAGACAGAGCATGTGTAGCTTCTAAAGTATATCCTCTAGCCTATTGGCAAGCCACAAGTAGAAAATACACTAGGAAATAAATAAGAGTGTCCGTTCTCCTTCGTGGTTCACTTCCGCCACCACCTGACCCACCACTTACACTGTGCCACAATCTCACAAAAGTGGCCATTAGCTATTTGGAATACTCCACTGACAATCAGAATCTTATCTTGATAACAAGGAAGTTTGGCACCACGTCTTATTACACTTTCGATAACGCAAATAGTATTTACAAAAGTTAACGCCTTATTAAATATAAAGTTCTTCAAGTATATGGCTTTTCCTTTGCACCAAATTTGAGATCCGCCAGTAAATAAATTATTGCAATCATATATATCTATTTCAGAAAAAAATAAAGCATTAGTGCGAAATGGATAATGAATATGTAAGAGAAACGATGATTCGCGCATTCGCATTTGTAGATTTATGAACGCACGTGTTCTGGCGCAAAATGCGATAGTATAAGAGATTGTTCTTGAAGCATTTACGGTTGCAATATTTTGTAAAAATGTAAAACAGTTCAATGATGGCCACTACTGCCAAACACAAAACATATACATTCTCGCAGTACCCATAACTTGAAAATTGACCACAACACAAGATCTAAATATAACATTCACACAACGTTCAATTCAAACATTATTTTTAAATAACAAAAGAAGAACCCCACACAAACGCCTTCAATCTCAACCGAGTTTCAATATACACGTTATGGTATTTTTTCGGATAAAGAAATCGCGAAAAAAAATTCCCAGCGAAAATAACCGCCTATACTTTTATTGACACAAAATAGCAATACATGCTTTACATTAGTAAAACGTAATTAAATAACATGTATTCCAGTGACGTTTTTCAAAAACATTCAATAATTGGTTTTTCTGGTTGCATTTTTAGTTTCTTTTGTTTTTTTCAGTGGGTGCCGGGACAGCAGGGTCGGTGCTAGCCAGCCGCCTGACAGAGGACAGCAATGTTAAGGTTTTACTTTTGGAGGCTGGAGGAGAGGAGACACGTGACCCAAATCTGCACGTGCCGCTACTGTCTTCTTTACAGAAGAACCCGGATTTTGAGTGGATGTATTACACAGTGCCACAGAAATATGTTGCTATGGGGATGAATGACAGGGTGATTATATTATTAACAGTTGTATTAATTAATTTAATAGTAATGGTCATAACGTATACCACCCTTTTACACCAAAACAAAGCATTGGTACCTGTTTTCGGGAGTTTCAAGTAGTGTTTACAATGTAGCTGTTGGTGCGTGTTATATAAAATGAGATTCATGTCAAAATCTAGATGTTAAGATTAAAAAATTGATAAACTAAAACCGTTGAAACAGTCCCCACTACGTATTTGTACCACGCAAATGAGATAGTGTGTCAAGAAATACATAATTTCATATTAATCAATATTACCTCTTGATAGATTCATGCGTGTTATGCGCATATTATCTCAAACTAGGGAAATATGGGGTTTTATGAAATTATCAGGCTTAAATAAATTACCCTCGCAGTTTGTCGTTTCTTTAGGATAGTATGATGGTAATATACAGATGTACGAACAATAGACGATTCAGCATTTCAAAAAGAGCAAGGATGTAATTATTCCTTTATGTTTGCTTGTCACTTTGTGATGCAGAATCACTAAAGCAACATAAGTAAACCCACACATACATTAGTGTAAGGGTTAATTGGATGATAAGTCAACCAAGGAGTTAAAGATAGGTTCGGGGACATTCTACAGTACAGCAATGTGGTGATTTAGTCATTTTATACTCTAAACAAAGTTATTTTCCCGATTGGATTTTTTTCGCTTTAATAGTACGCTCTCAAAGTGTTCACCATGAGTAAAATTTCTCAGTGAGCATCTTTACATGTACGATGAAATTATTTAAACAAAAAACACAACATGCTCTTGTTGGTATGCTCGTGTGTGGATGAAAAAAAAATTGAATTACGCGAAAATATCCAATGTCGCCAATAATTTCCCTTTTTCAGTAACTATGATTCAGCTAATGTATTATAATCTTTTTGGTTGCTTGCTATGTCCGCAATGATACATATTTAGCATGCGCAGTTACAATAACGAATGTGGCCTTATACCATAATCGTTATGACACCAATAAAACAAATGATATGCATTATAATCTCTATAGCAAAGGATAAAGTGTGGGGATAAATTCATAATGTAATTGCAGCGAGTCTTCCCGCATCAAGAGGGTAAACACCCAATGTATTTTAAAATTATCGGTGAATATATACATTTATATACAAAACCATTACGTATACTCAACCTGAAGAATTTCAGTTTTTAGAGGAAAGCCGTAATATGTTTCTTCTGGTGATAAGAAATCTCATTCGAAAACAGCCCGTGTGTATAGACCAATATATCCTATTTATGAGGTATTTTGGAAGAGATCGGAATTCCATTTCCTGGAGATAATTCATATAGTATTCTAGTCTTTGGGTTTTAAAACTTAACTCGCTCCCCTTCAAGATAAGGCTTTGATGGAAACGTGCTGGGGATGACGTAGATGGTCTTCCCACAGTTTAACATGTAGTGCTCTAGAACGCTGTCTAATTAATCCTGACAGAGTACTATAGACTAGATGGATAGATACATCATAGCATGCTCTAGCTAATTGTCTGCATTCATTTCTATGTAGTTACTATATGATAATTGGGTACCGTCCTCCTTGAAGTCACTATCAAAGGTGTTCTATGTGTAAGTAATAGGCTGTGGTACTTTTAGGGTTTCCGCGCCTAACAATAACCTTTGGAACGAATTTCGCACGGTGGTTTCAGAGCAGAACACAAGTTTTTGTGCTCTGCTCAGGAATCACCATACGTATGATTCGAAATAACTCCATCAGCATGTTATTGTATTTGCCTTTGTTCTTTCTGAGGGTTGTTTGTATAATTTCATTTATGAAATAAACACCAACTCTTCATTAACAAGAGTTCAAAAAGGAAGTTTTACATTATTTACACCAGAAATATATTTCAGAATGTTCATTTTATATCAATACATGTATTATTATTATTTTCCTTTGCAAAACATCGTTTCCTATACTCAATATTCTCTTATTAGTATTTCTTTTTGAACAACTGGGCAATATTATGCCAAAAGGAAAGTATTTAAATGCATGACCATTTTTAATATCTACTTGAAAAAATCGAATAATTGTTTTGATGTTTTATTCATATTGGATGGCGGACTGTGAATTGAAACTTGGTGATGGTAAAAATGAACTCTACTTTGAGTTTTATTATACATAGGGACACCACAGTTCAACATGCCTTAGCAATCACCTCTATATAAAGACCGCGTGCTTATTAAGATCAATATTTAGTAGGGTCCCAAATGATCATTTATAACACAATTTGATCTGTGAATAAAGATTTATTGGTTATGAATGTCATTGACCCTTGTGTGGTCATTATAGACCGGTTTAACTGTAAATGTTTTGATTAGAATATTTTCACATAAAAAATGGAAGGACAATTATGAATGCAATAGAGGAGGTGTGGGTAGGAACTGTTTATCATTAAGTCCATTTACCAGTTTTGCCTGAAAAACTAAAATCTTTTAAATAAAACCCCCAAAAGTAGATAACTTTCTGGAAAATTGATATCTTTTTGGTATGTTTCAGGGGGTAGCAAATTCAACTAATGATGCGTGCTTATTTTTTTCTGACAAACATGTGTGTTCCCTTCCATATATATTTCATTTGATTTTGCAGTTGACATAATTCAAAAATTTTAGATTTTAAATATCAAAAATATGTCACAATCGCTCACTCCAAGCTCAAAATCACAATGATCAAATTTAACTGCAAATTACTTCTGTTAAAACCATGACATTACGATTTCGTTATTCCTAACATATATTTCAAGTTATTGAGAATTAAAGGGCAATTCAGTCTAAGAGATTAAGTCATGGTGAAATCTGGATGTCTACTTTCCTTGCCACAAGAGTTTTTTTTTTGTTATTAATCTGCAGTGTTTTCCACATTTACAATTCATTAAAATAATGAAGATAGAAGCTTGATCTGTGAAAAATTGAGGATATGGATATAAGGTATCGGAACATATATATTTATATTCATATCAACATGACATAAGTGTATCTAAAAGAAACAAAAAATAAGAAAAATCAACAAATACATTTAGGGAAATAAATTACACCAAAGGCAAAAAATGGTATCCGTAAATTAGATTGATACATAACAGTCAATCATAGTCGGGATTTCAACTACAACAGGTATTTAAAGTATCCAAATCTTTCCATTGACTATTTCATAGCAGCTGATACATGCATAAAATATAATTTAACCACTGAGCTATACGGGCTCGAGATACCTAAAATGGGAAATAAAATTGATCGAATAAGGACACTAGAGGGTCAAAATTGGTACACATTCTTTGTTATATAAGCATAATTGAGGATTCATCTACAAGTATAAAAGAAGATTAGATATTTCCATAGGATATTTCATAGATTTATATCAAATATATGCATAATATGTAAATTGCCCACAGTGAGAGTCGAACTCACGACCCCTGGTTTACGATACCAGTGCTCTAACCACTGAACTATACGGATTTGAAAAAAAACACACCATAAAATAGAGAAATAAAATTGATCAAATAAGGGTACCATTGGGTCAAAATTGGTATCTAGCCTAAGGACAGGCATAGTAGAGGATTCAACTTCTTGTTAAGAAGTAGTTATTTCCCAAGGATATTTAATAGATTTATATGTCAAATACCTACTTAAAAATATATTATGCCCACAGTGAGAGTCGAACTCACGACCCCTGGTTTACGAGACCAGTGCTCTAACCACTGAGCTATAAGGGCTTGAAATACCTTAAAATTACAGCTATAATATGAACATCTGTTTCCTGCTGCGTATTGAATAATTTTACAGTGATATATAACGAAGCTCTGTATGTATTGTGAGATGAAGTATACCTGTAACACTATTGATAAGTACACCACTGATAAACGCGTGTCATACCTTATCGATCCTATACAGATAAATTTCACCTTATCATCACACGTATTTACTCTGTTTGTTATGTCATAGTGTTTACTTATAGTCATTCAACAGAGAAACAATATAAACTCCAAATCAATACTGATGCAATGATCACATTTTACACAATATAAATTGTAGATTTATTGACACATTATCTATAATCCTACAATGAGTTTAATGGGTTTCTCCTCTTCGTGCAAATATAACACATAATCAATAGTATTAGATCTTCAAAAATTTGCGACCATATAACGACCATAAAAACTGATAATGACATATTGCGTATGTTTTTGCCAAAAAGCTTTTTTTTTATTTTGACGTGTTTTATGTTAATACTGTCTTTTCGTTGTTCCATCCAAAGTTTTGTTTCGACTTATCTCCTTGGTTCCTCCCCAGGGCACTTTATCATTTTAAAACATCTAGTGCTAATATTGTTGTATATTCTGTCGTTTAGGACTTCTAAAACGGTCTTCATACGATTCTTATTGTTTTGTGGCTCCTTGGATTCATCCACATTGTTGTTTAAGCTTGTTTAAACGCATTTTTAAGCTGATCCATTGCTCTTGCTCCCCATACTTCCACATTTCATGCTTTCTTATTGCGACTGTATTGTTAATTACAATAGGAACCAATGCATCCATAGTAGCTATTGCGTTGGTTTCTATGTACAAGCTAAAATGAATAGTTATCTTTAGTATCTTTATGATATTCTATAAATATTTTTACAAAAAAAATGCATGACCCATATTTAAAACCATAAGCAGTATAATAGCAAACCAAATTGACATGTCACCTTTGGCTTTCTCTCCCGAGCATAAATCCTCTATCCACCATATGTCCATTATAATTCGTTAGAATAGTTCCATTTCTATCAATGATGTCAACAATATCTCAAGCTTCTAACATGCGACTGATTTATGTCTATCGCATAAAGCAATATACTGTGCGGTAGACCGAATAATCTGTCTCTTAAAATGAGCTACTTTTCTTTTTGTTATCGTTTATTGATACGCTAAAATGAGCGTATAAATAACGACAACAAAAAGAAATGGAGCTCATTTTAAGAGACAGATATACGGTCTAACTGTACGGTAGAAGAGTTTCGACAATGTCATTACTAGTTATAATATTGTAATTGTTACTAATTTTGCTGACAGACTCTTCGTATCCAGCGAGGACGGGCTTTAGGCGGAACCAGCATCCTGAACAACATGTTATACCTCCGAGGTGGAAGGCGGAGATATGAGGAATGGGAGAATGACGGGTGTAAAGGTTGGGGTTTCAAGGAGGTCATTCCATACTTCCTCAAGTCGGAAGACAACGAGGCAGAACAATTCAAGCCTTCTGGTGAGTATAAGATATTAGGAAAAGAGCTGATATTGCCATTGGAATGGTGTATTTACTCTTTAATAAAACACAAATTGGATTTTGGCATTAAACTAACGACGGTATAACATTTCATAGTATGATAATGTCGACATAAACTTTTAAAGTGAAATTCGTGTGTTTGGACATCAGAGAAGTGTTGACGTTCTTAACTTAAAATGAATACTGCAAAATTTAATAAACATCTAACGATGCCTATCAAAAGTGAAGTGCGAGAATTGAAGGAAGCGTAAATAAATCGTCGTTCTCATAGGTTTTTTTTTCGGTGATTTTAGTACTTCGCATCGGTTTATGAATTTCGAATGATGACTTAAAATTTCAAGAACTTACGGTCAAATGGAGGAATTTAATGTTAACTTTCTATAACGATTAAACCTTACTCCAATTGATTTTCATCGGTGTATCTTTATTTACTAAAAGAATCATTTGCCCACAGTGAGAGTCGAACTCACGACCCCTGGTTTACGAGACCAGTGCTCTAACCACTGAGCTATACGGGCTTATCGGAAACCTGTATCCATTTATATAAGTAGTAAAGAACGCCTCTTAAGGTGTGCTCTCTCTTTCATCCCTTTTACACCAGGATTGCACATTATATTGCACTTTGCAGCCTACCACGCCGCCAGAGGTCCTTTAATGGTAACCCCCGTATCCAGTCCACATCCAACATTGGATGATGCATTTCGACAGGCTGCCAATCAACTCGGTTACAAAGATATGGACTGCAACGGCAAAGAATCTATAGGTAAGCTATGCAAAGTACAAAAAAATTGAATATGGACTGCAATGACTATTGACTAAATGATCTATTGGTATTTACATAACTATGAACTGCAACGACAAAACAATCTATAGGTTACTATGCAAAGTAGAACGATATGGAATGTCATCTATTGGTAATTTTAGCTGCAATGGCAGAGAATATATAAGTAAGTTTTTTAACATATATGCTGCAACTGGTTTATCCATCAGTTGTTGAAGTAAGTTTAGACAAATGCTAAGTCTAAACTACTGCATTTGTTCATGATTTGATTGGTTGAATGTTATATTTTCAATTCAACGTAACTTCTGTAAGTTTCTTTTGTAACTTCTGGGAATCTCCACACAAATCTATATAGTGGTTATATTTGCTCTTGGTTTCAACATGTATTCGACAGTTATGTATCATTTATCATTTATCAGGTTATTGTCAAGTGCAGGCAACCACCAAAAAAGGTGTACGGATGAGTACCTCTAACGCTTTCCTCAGACCCGCACTTTCAAGGCCGAACCTTCATGTCGCCCCCTTCGCTCACGTTACAAAAGTAGGAAAAATATTTCTTATCATTAAAAAACTATGGCAATTGTGTGTTATATAGTTGTATAAAGAATTCGAATAAAGAAAATTTATACTAAAAACCATATATCCGTAAATTGCGGGCTGGTTATTGTGTAACACTTTCAATACATTTTGAGAATATATCTTGGCTACATGTACGTGTATTTACTAAAAGAATGAGCTGCCCACAGTGAGAGTCGAACTCACGACCCCTGGTTTACGAGACCAGTGCTCTAACCACTGAGCTATACGGGCTTATATATATAATTTAAAACGGACTTGTATTGTAATTTAGTAACTATTCATAAACCACTTTATTGAATTTGCTTTAAGTACATATCAATTTGTCACCGTAATATGCCTGGTAGCATTATGTTTTATCATTTGCTGTATAATGTAGCAATATTATGATTATGAATAGTTCACGCGATCTCATTGTATATTGACAAATGAAAATCCAAATAAAAATCGGTCATCTTATTCAATACGAGATATAGCTATGTATTGAATTTTTGGGTCGGGCCCAATCTCGGCATGCAACAGCTGGTGATGTGAAATTAGCGCGCAGCCATGGTTTAGTGAGTTAACATTGAGTATTGAACGTTGCCTGTCCATCAGAACATCTCGAAAATGTGTTTGAATAATATACCACACACACCATAAGTATTCTAAATATCAAAAAAGAGTATTCGATTAATTATAAATATTTAATTCACCACTTTGTCGGATATTATTGTGTTTGTCAAGAACTTTTTGTCCTGCAATCGGCTTCGGTATCGAACACATCTGGCTCGGGACTGAAACACAAAAACGGCTCGACGAAGGCTGGTCAATTGTAAGACACTTACCGTTATAATCTATAAAGAAGGTACAAGTTAATGTACTATTGATTTGAATTTCAATCTAGGTATGCATTATATTAACATATATATTAAACTTCCTGCCATCGTTATCACAAGATAACCTTGATGGGTAACCTGGCAATTTTCCCTTGTGTGAAATAGGTGTTGATATCGAATGGGAAGGCTGTAGGCGTGGAATTTCTGAGGAATGGCCGGAGAGAAATAGCTGGAGCTACACAGGAAGTCATCCTCTCTGCCGGACCAGTGGCCACGCCCCAGATTCTAATTCTCTCCGGCGTTGGGCCCGAGGACATGCTTTCTGACCTAAAGGTATGCGATGGTTCAAATCTACATTAAAAACGATGTTCATGATGCTGTGTAAAACAGGGAACCTGTTACAAAAATAGCAATAGATCAAATCGTCTTATTACCTCTTCAATTTATCTTAAAGGTAAGCATAAACACTCACAAACGTTTCCGATAAAGCTAAATGGACACATTTATAAAGTACGTGTTCACTTCATGTTGACCAAGGCAAGAATATTCATGTATTTTGTTACAAATTGGGAATATCACTTTCACTTACATGTACCAACTGAGCAAGCTGATAAAAATTCTTATTATTGTTTATAAACCTCCTTTATGGCGATGGTGGGTAGTGATGACGATCAGAACTTCTATAAAAAAACTCATCTTATTATATGAATCTTTGATGTTAAATCACAATCATGATGATACTAAGCTTTACTCTCTTTTTCCAGTTTTATTGGATGCGAATCTAGGATTTGCCTGTGTTAGGGGCTTTTGCCAATAATTGGTTATGGACTTTTGTAGTCCCAGACACAGGCCTTGAGTTGAGCGTTCGCCCCTGTGAGGAAGGCTCTGAGTTCTGTCATCTGGCCGAGACACACCAAAGTCTATAAAAGTGGTAGTTTCTGCTCATGATTAGCGCTCAGCAAACCGGAACTGGGAGGACTGGTTCGCCCGTTGTCAGTATAATGTGACCGGGTGGGGTGTGTTGCTTGGTGTCTTCGGCGGCATGCTTCGGTGATATAGTACTATAAAAAGGGCAACAGTTCCACTATACAAGAGAAACAACATGAATATACCACGTCTCCCAAAACAAGCACCTCGCACAACATACACGCAACACACCGCATACGTGGGAGTCCATCCTTATATGACCATAGCTGTTTATAGGACGTAAATTAATCAAACAAACAAACAAACATATTCATTTATTGTTCTAAGCGTTACAATGGCTTCGTTGATTTTGTCAATCTTCTATATTAGTATAGTTTATTTATTCCTATAGGTGACGCCTCAATCGGTGCTTCCTGTCGGAGAAAATCTTTACGACGGCTTGATGGTTCCTTTTCGGGTATACATTAACGAAAGCTATACAATAACGCCAGCCCGATCTACGAGTGTGATCAGTCGAATGAAGTACAAAGTGTCCGGTGCTGGTATGCATATAATTTATAAACTATAGAGAATGTATAAGTTCATTTTATGTGAGGTCGATTGAAAATTTGATAATGTATTATGATTAAGAAAAAAAATCCGTCACAATTTATGATATTTTTGATAATATTGCCAGAGACATTCTTTTGCAATGATTTCAAGTGAAAGGTTTATCAGTTTCCATGACAAATGCAATGGCTCCATGGTGTTCCTTGGTTGTATGCACCATTATCAGTTATTTGCGAATAACCTTTTCCAGATGTACTGTTACTAACAGAAGTATTAAGTGGGTAATACCATGTTAATTCCATTTAACCTCTATGATATTGTGATATATTTTAATAAACAATTCCTCTCAAGTTCTTAATTTTCAATTTTGGCAGTTGTAATTATACATTGAAAACAGGCGAAGTGCAGAAGATTATTTTCTTATCAATTATGGATGTACCGTTTTAAGGTTATTTACCCATGCCCTCTGGAATATTTGGACATGTTCTTGCATCCACCGAAGAAGGAGGTGAACTACCCGATATAGCTATATCCGGAATGGCAACACTCCCGGAGGCCTGGGAAGGTTTAGATTGGAACCTAAAAGAAAGTGTAAGTATCAGAACAATGTGACTGATTTGAATTTAGTTTTCCATATTTTTGAGGAAATAACTAGATATTTTACATGGTTGTCCACTTTATATCAATGCTTTTGAACCATTGAGACTTTTCGATGGGATCTTGGATACTTTGCAGGGATTAATTTTGTGTGATTTTCTAGGAATCTGCTGTTGTCGTGAAAATTTAATTCTCTAAGTAATCAATAATAGGTTTCTCATATACACTGTGATGATAAAATATTTTATTTTAGAAAAAGACAGAAAGTCTTCCGAAGTAAACACATGCATTTGTGAGTTGTTTACATTTTTAACACAGCTCGATTGTTTTCGAATATAAGACGATGATTTACTTTTATAACTAGATCCTGAATGACTTGTCGGAGAACAAGGACAACTACCAGGAGGGAATAATGCTGATGGTACAATTACTGACTCCGGCAAGTATCGGGAGGATAACGCTTAAAAGTACCAACCCGTTCGAACATCCAACCATTGACCCTCATTATCTCGAGGACCCGGCAGACATGAAAGCTTTAGTAAAAGGTCAGTTTTAAGATTTTCAAACAATTTTGTTAAACATTTGTATTATATTGGTGCAGTCATTAACCAATAACATGCAATAAAATTGGTCTGGAAACCCATATGGGCCAGTTACCAGGTACTCGCCGCTTGTCGGTGATTTTACTCCGGTTACTCCGTTTTTCCTCCATCATAAAACCTAGCATGTCCTTACATGACCCCAGGACGTAAAACTAAGCAAACCAAACCGAAAGCAATAAAATCGAAAGAAATGGCGATGAGAATTTACAAAACAAAGTTACATCGGTTAATGCTTTTTTTTCGCAAAAACAAATAAAACTATTATATTTTTTGAAACGATTATCCTCCAGAGCGATATTTACATATTATATCTAGAATTCATGATTTTGTAATTATTTTTTGTTTTCTTACAGGAATGAAGCTTGCTTTCAAATTATCAAGAACTAAAGCGTTTAAGAGACTGGAGCCTAAGCTCCCCAAGAGAGTTTTAACTAAATGTGCTAAACATAAAAGTTACACAGACCAGTATTACGAGTGTCTCATTCGTTACCTGGCGATATCCTCAGAAACCGTTGGGGGCACGTGTAAAATGGGGGATATTTCGGATAACTCTACGGTGGTAGACCCACAATTGAGGTAAGAACAAAAACGTCTGACATGTCTGATGTCTCAACTCTGAGTGCTAAAAAAATTGTTCATTTTATGGTCATGTGTACTAGATATAGTGACATAAGTGGAATTTAGCATTAGCTGTGGCGAAGAACAGTCTGAAAGGACTATGTATGGTTTGGGTCGTTTTTGGCCCCCAAATCCATCAAATTTTAAAAACTGTTATTTGTTGATTAATTTGTTGTATTTTTACATATTAAGTAAATTCCTGATTAAATTGTAATTCTAATTTTGCAGCTGTTATTACCTTGGTAACCATTCAAAATATGCATTAATTATGAAAATGTTGAAATTTTGACAATTTTGGTCATTTTTTGCCAAGTTTTTGTCTATGAAATATAGAGCGCATCCTTGAACAAACCTTATATTTACTGAGAATATGTATGCACTTCCAATACATCTTTAGAAGAAATATGAAGTTTGTTCAAGGATGCGCTCTATTTTTTCTTAAACAAAACCAAAATTTTCGACATTTCATAATTTATGCATATTTCGAGTGATTACCATGGGAACTGAGGCTGCAAAATTAGAAAACTATAGTCACAATTAAATTGGGAATGTACTAAATGTGTCAAACAATTTAAATACTAAATAACAGTTTTGAAAATTGGACGGATTTTTGAAACCAAAAAGGGCCCAAACCATACTTGGTCCTTTAGCTCACTTGTAAAGATAAAGATGTAGAAATATTGTAAATCAATCTGCTGTTATGTTCATTTTGTTAACATCCACTGTTAATCGGTGGTCATTTGCCTGATTTTTCAAATCTTAATAAATCAGTATATCATGTAAAGACAACGCATGCCACATTCTTATATTTTTATCTTCCTGACGTTTTCACTCTGAACGTGAGAACTAAGTACAAAATTCGAGCACTTTATTTTCAGGGTAAAAGGCGTTAACCAACTACGAGTCGTCGATGCCTCCATACTTCCGACACCTCTCTCAGGGGCAACGTATGCACCTGTTGTCATGGTAGCAGAAAAAGCAGCGGATATCATCAAAAAGACATATCAGAAACGGCATAAGCGCCGGCCTAGCTGATATAAAACCGGAAGTTAGCTGGTCTGATGGAGTCTTATAAATAAATTATATGTAATGTGTATACGTCATCTGAATGTGTGTATGGAGCGGTTATCACCATGGATACAAAAAACGCCATATGATGTAAACGTACTTTTCATTGGTTGACCATTGAGCGATCTATTAGATATGCTATTTTTGTTCAAAATGTTTGTGCTGTTTAAGGTATCCAATGTACTTTTTAAGAATGACTTGGATTTTCTGCTATGCTCGGTTCCAATACTGCTCTCCTGCTATTTAAGATTTTCGATAATTACTACTGAACTTATATCTTTAACATTAAAAATACATGTATGACAGTCATGATTGTCAACTGTGAAAAGTATTATTATGTTTATATTGTACGTCAGTATGTTTAAAGTCATGTTACTGAATGTGAATACATGTAGTGATAAAAGTGTTACCGTCCCTGTATGTCATAAAAAGTGCTATGTTGTCCTTTGGCAATATTGATGTGATCTTTTTATTTATCTGTAGCTGATGATGTAAATACTCATTTTCTTCATTCAATTGTTTTATCGATGAACGTCTGTTACGTGCTTGTTATCAAACCAGATTGACTAAAAACGTCTTTGTATTTTCTTATAAGGAGATATGACTTTTAGACGTTATTGTAATGAATCATTATATAACTTATTTAATGAAATGTCCACTATGCTGCATATTTAATGGACATTCAACGGTAGAGGACACAGAAAATCATCTGCTTCAGTATATTTAAGATATATTTTAGAGAAACAAGTTCAAAAACAGCAACTGATAGAACTTTATGTGGAGATACTCTATGTATTTGTATGAAATATTGCTCACGTGTGAGTATGAATGTGGCATTATGATTTCATTTAGTGACGTAGAAAAATGATGATTTATCACGTGTAACTTCATATATATTCCGTCTTTGAATATTACAGAGTTACCTCCCTTGCGGGTAGGAATCAGTTGTGATGTCATCATTTTGTGATAGAAAATAACGTCGTTTTCTCTGAAAATCATGACGCATATTACATAATAAGCTCCCTTGTGCGTAAGTATTCATTGTAAAATTATTATTTTATGGGCGCAATTCACGTCTTTTTCTCCGAAAAGTATGACGTTATGCCCGCGAACACATGACGTCATAATCAATATCTTTCCACAAGAGCAGATAACTCTGTAATATACAAATACAGAATAAGGAAAAACATACCAGACAAACTGATTATATTCGTGTATATTGCAGTTTTATTAATGTCCAACCATTTTATTAAGCAAACGCATATCAAACCTTATACTTAATTTAAAATGACCCCCCCCCCACCACAATACTCCAATTTTCATACACATTCATGCGTGGAATGAATATTCTATGTAAGGTTTCCCTTTAAACACGTGTATCATTATAAAGGTACGTGTATTACGATCATTATATCCCCAAATTAAGGAAACCCATTGTTGAATCCGTCATGAAGACCGTCTTTACATAAATCATTTTTATTAGGGTTCTTCAAAACATTCATATTGACACATAATAATATTGGAATGGTGCGAAGATAGGTGGCGGTACACAGATAATGACATAGTATGTAATCTGCTTGAGCATTATGTTGTTTTTGTTTAAAACTAATTTACCATGAGGTATGATTCCGAATAGTACATAATATATATCTATAGGCTTGATATCAGGACAATATTGCCACATGCAAATTAATTTTTAATTTTGGGTTGGCGGCACACGCGGACAATCACCAGGTGCCAACTGGGAATCGGTGTATTTTTCTCATGGAACCAGGATTTTCCTCCACCCCCTAAAATATGATGCGCTCTCACAGGGCCATTTACGTAATATGTTAAAAATGATCTATCTTGTTTTATGAAATATTATTGTATTTTATAACGATCATCACTGTTCGAAGGCCTTTTAATGGCACCATTTGTCAATCGGTCTTTTATATGAAATAAGTTTGAATAAGCATGCATCTATGGCATTATAATGATTCAGAGTTACGCTTGCATCTCTATAGAAATAGCGTAGCACCTGGTCTTCTGTCTTCATGGTAAAAAAATAACCAAATGTTCTCTGGCCTTTTGAAGATAAGTAATGTATTTCAGTTTCTGGATAATGCTTGTATTCAGTGAGTTAAAACTAGTGAAAACTGTTAGTGATTGTAATATGTTTGTTTCGTGGTTACGATATTTGAAAGTTGGCGAATAAAATCCATAGTTTGAAGGTAAAACTTATAGTCGAGATGATGCATATGCATTCGAATGTACAATTTAAGCCAAACAATGTAAGGAAAAAATTCAAAAAAAGAAAGAAAAAGAAGACAAAATAATAATAATAATAATAATAATAAAAACACCAACAAAATAAAAACAAACAAACATAAACAAAACAAAAAAATCTCCGACTCATAACAATAAATGTCGTCAGAGATAATATTTTTATATGAAAATTGTGAAAATGTTTATCGGTAACTAAAATAGCTCTTTAAAGCTTTTTTTGACCTGTGAAAATCGTCAATTTAATCCCCCGTAAAAAGGGAAACGTTTTCAGTATGGTAACCACGACAGTATAGACCCAACGAATGATTTACGCTATACATTAGAGGCCCTAAATACTAGCCTTGTATGGACAGTTTCAATTTGTGTAACGTTACAGTTAGAATAAATTGTTTGAAACCATTATTATTGTTAGATTTGTTTATAAATCACATATGTGTGCCTCTAATATATCTGATTTGTCTCAATATTTTACTTGAACTTAAACATATTTGAATAGCTACGTAATGTGTATTGGTCCTTATCATCATTCGTTGACCATGCTTCAAGCATTGTCATCCAATCATGATGTGCTGTAAAAGCAACATATAAATATACAAACTAGCATCAACATCTCTATATTATCTCTCTTTTATCCTGAATCAAATATTGGCTTTGTCCGAATATATTTATCACATATATATATATATATATATGATTTTTTTTCTTTCTCCGTGTCCGCAGATTCGACTGACAAATCCTTGCGGTGAAACTGTGTGAAAGACGAGAATACTGTAATCAAATTTCCTTTCGCGGCTACAAAATTTCTCGATTTTGTTTCAAATCAAAATTGTCGAGATTATGTTTTGCGGATCAAAACATATCTTTCAATACTATTAAAGCAAATAATAATTTGCAGAATTTTGCGAATATACTTCGATCGCGAAAACTGCAACAGCAAGTCGCACGCGACAAAAAGTAGGTTTACACTATTTAAAACAATTTTGGCATCTTTAAATGTTGGCATCTGTTGTTTATAGGAATGCTAAATGATGAAAAGTATTTGGTCAGTGACTTTAATTAAAAACTGCATTTTTGACAAAGGAAAAAAAACCCGCCTGACACTTTCTCAAATCTCGTCAAACTTCAGTTCATATTTTCATACGATAGCCATGAATACTCAATTCAGGCTATAGTTAGTAACGGGAATAAGAATTGAGACGACTGTAACAATTGGCTTATCTCTTAAAGTTAATGGATAATGGTGACTTTATGTCATATATGGCCCAGAAGTAAATAGAAAGTAAATTTAACCTAAATTATTATGACTTTGTTTCATATCTATTTACTTTAGAGAAGAAAGAAGAAAACAATACTTCTGAATATATCACTTTATTTTCAGTAAACAGTATTCAAGTTTATAACTAAATACAAAACTGAAATAAAAGGATAAATCTAAAGATAAATGTATGTACACACGTAATGAGTGTTAAGAATACAATATATACATTGAGTAACGACGAAAGGTCAATATTATTTCTGAAAAAAAAATGTTAGAACAAATAATATTTTCATTTTTTCAGCGTAGAATTCCATTTCGACTTTCCATTTGGGTTATCGTCAATAGTAATCTTAGACCAATGTTGTTATCATTGATGAGTTAAATGTATTTCAGATCGATTAATGACCTACACTACATTAAGTCATGTATCATTAGAAACCAAACAGTTGTCCGCCATCATAGTCGTCCCTCGGGGGACATAACTCTATCGTAATATTTAATTCAGATCAAATAATGGATTTATCCAGTATGAGGATAATAAAATATTAACACTAATCACCTATATGAGATTAGATAGCGATGTATCAATCAATTTCATACATAACGGATAATACAAAAATTGGTTTGAAGTTGAAAAGGTCATATTCAGTGATTGCTATTGCGGGGGATTAATTGTCGTTTTATATGCGGTTAATTTTCACGAACAAACATACCCATGAATAAAATGGAAAGATGACGTTGAAGCTTATATATCAACTAATGCGCGAACATTCCCTCTGGCATTTTAGAATTAAACTAGAGATCGCGAAATTATACAATTACACAGTACTAATTGTCGATGATGACATGATGTGGATATCAAGATCTATTTCATCAACATTCCTAAACTTAAAGTAGTTTCTTTGCTTAGAGTTATCCGTCGGAAAACATTGCGGAAGTTGAAAATAGTACCTTAAGAGTTGCCTTAACAACTGTTATATTATATATGGAAAATGTTAAGTTAAGGAATGCCTTAACATGAAGGAACGTTGATAAGACTTGGGCCAGATTGACTTACAAAGGAATAAACATCAAGTAAATTAATGTGACAATTTTAAAGGATATTTGATAATATGATAATTTGAGTATTACAATAGTAAAATAAATTGTAACTTTGTAAAAGTCACAAAGAGAATGTTTCCTTTTATTTACAAAGTCACACATTTCTCTTCCGACATTTCATTGAACAACGGTGTGTTCATACCGTTATGGTAGTTTTTCAATTTAGAATAAAAATGTAGTATTTCCCAATTGGTATCGTCATCAAAACCAAATAACTTATTTTTAACTTATATTGCTACGTTTACGTATGATGTCATTATTCCCGATCTTGGAAACAAATTATGGTTTTTCAGACTTGACATGTTAGAGTTTTGTAGTTTCTGGATTTGCTGTTGCATTGATATGCTGGAAATCCATACCGGGACATATCGGATGTATCTAATACGGAGGAAGCTGTGGTTTTACAAACACACGACAAGCAGACCCCTGTTCCTGGTGTTTGGAAAATAAAACCTTCGGGCAGTGCCACGTTTTAACATTTTTGTCTGGGCTTTCTTCAAGGGGTGTGATGCGTGCTGATTCGCTCTTTATATGATCATCATCTGGTGACCCATTCGCGTATTCATAGGCAGTGAGAAATGTACTGACAAAGACCGGTATGATAAGAGAAAATAGGACAACACCTGACAGAGCACAGATACAGCCAATCAGCTTTCCTAACACTGTCTTTGGCACCATATCCCCGTATCCTACGGTCGTCATGGTAACAATACTCCACCACCAGGCCGCGGGAATGCTGGGAAAATCGGACTTGTTTTCAACAAAGTAGATAAAGTTGGAGAAAATGCACATTGTTACCAATACGTACATAACGAGGACGCCTATGTCCTTCATTCCAGTGACAAGAGAGTAACGTAGGACCTTAAAGGCTCTGATATTTTCTATTGTCCGTAAAAGACGAAACACGCGGAACATTTGTAAATAAAGGAGTAGGTCGTACACAACAATCGAATCTTCTAAGAGATGTCTCCAATTTTCTAAAAGAATTCTCCCAAAACTGCCAAAAAGCAGAACGAGATCTAACCAGTTCAAAAGTCTGCTGAAGAACTCCTTTTTGTTTGGACAGGTCAGGATCCTTATGACGAATTCGAGTGTAAAGAACACCGTGATGATGTCTTCTATGGAATGGTATACTATGAATTCTTGACCAGCTACGTTTGTTTGTCGTAATGTTGATGTGAATGAGGACAGTTTGTTCTTTGTAATCTGATACATAGTCATTATGTTCGTCCCGAAACTTTTGGTACGGGGATCTGTTAAGTTCCCTATTTTTATCTTTTTGTTATTTGCCACATTTTGAACAACACCTGTACTACCATTTGAGGCTGCTATTGGGAATTGATTTGCCCCTTTGCTGGTGTTGTCAGAGGTTCCATTATTCTGATAGTCCTGGTCGGAAATCGGGGCATCTACACGTATGGCTTTTGGTGGTCTCGCCATTGGCATTTTCACAATCGCCCGACAACACTTCGGGATGTATAGTTGTACCTCTGTATTTTGGACTTTATTCTCGATTGCTTTTCTAGATGGGGACAGACTGCTTGTAAATAAACTGCATGATACGCAATTTACCTTGATAGACATTGGTGTATAAGTCACTACCTGGGGTGTCGGTGTTGTCCTGGTCATGCAGTCACTTTTTTTCGGACATGGTAAGCGGTAGTTGTTCGATCCCGATGTCGAAGGCGAACCAGAGCTTGAAGTTGAAGTCTCGGTTGTGGTTCTAATGGGTGATGTGGTATTCAATGGGTTGTTATCCTGTGCTTGGTTCATACTGGTCAGGGCCAAGACAGCTATCAGTAACAGGACCATGCAGGTCGACACATAGAAATACACCTACAAATATTGTTCATCAGGTGAGACTGGAATCACACACATGTTTAGATGTCAATGATAAAGTTATCTTAGTTATCTTTCATGTTTAAAAATAAATAATTAAATAAATTCAATCAATTAATCAATAATTAATTAAAAAGGATTTTTGATGTTTAAAGTTATATTAGGACACAATTTCTGAAACACTATATAAAAGTTTATATATTTAAAATATTTTTAGTTGGATATATGTAATAAGTGTTTCCTTTCCTTTTTCAAACACTTTAAAAACATAAATAGAAATACAAATTGTTAAGGACATTTCAAAATCCATACCTTCTATATTGAATATCAAACTGGTCTAATTTAGTTTAAATTGGTGTATATTTGCATTTTTATTGCACGTTTCACTTTTGAAAAATGAAACAGTGTAAGCATATTTTAAATTAAATGACAGATAAAGAAAATATTTCTAAGAGAGACATAACTGATATTTCACTTTGTGATAGATCTACACAGGCTTAAACTGGGAAAACAAAATACGTTTATACGTCCATAACAACTATCCTATTTTCTCTTTTAAAGCTTCCTAATGATGATAATAATCTTATTTTTATTTTTGTTGTTTGTGCAATTAGTACCTCATTCCATATAGGGCATATTGACATGGATTTTTTTTTTCGGGATGTAGAACAATACATTTACTGCATATTATGCTTTGTGGATAACATAATTAGTCTCACTGAATTGTCCCTTTGTTTATTTTAAATACTTTAATTTTGAAGAAAAATAGGGATATAAAACTTTTCAATGATGGCAATAATGTTAAGTAAGTATTTTTAACTGAGAAAAACACTGATTCGTCTACTCCTGTTTTAATAGATATAAATTACAATTCATCGGTGGTGTAGCATCTTTAATTACATGCAGTTCTGTTTGTTCATAAACTAAAAAATACTTGCAATACAATACAATGATAATATTAGATATCGTTATATTATATTTAAGCATTGATGTGATTTGTTTTTTAATTCTATCGGGGTATGAAAGAAAATTTTGCAAACTTTGTGAACCCGAGTGGATTCTCGCAATTATTTGCGAACAGAATTTCAGGTTTCTGCGCCATTTTCGGATTTTTGTTCAAAGTTGTATGTAAAAATGAATCGGCCAATCAGAAAGCCAGATTTTGGCTGATAATAAAGAAAAATTGATTAATACATTATAATATGATAATTTGTAATATTTTTAAAGCCACAACTCAGATAACAAACCTTTGAATATTTTGATTTTCGATCACAGTCAACAATGCCCCAAATGCATTCCTTCATACCAAGAATTCGTCCAGTTTTTCTGTTTTCTGATTTCGCTTGCATTTTTTCGAACCCTTCCAGCTTTTTCTGGTCGTTCAAATAAGAACAGAGTTTGTGATAACAACATGATTCCAGCAATCCGTGCTTCAGCCCCCAGAACTGAAGTTCTGTCAGGAACTCACCCCTACATACACTTTGTGGGATGTGTAGCTTTCCCGTATAGCAGTATTGAATAAGGGCCATGGTCGAGTCCTTTGGTCTCCTTATGACGTATTTTGTGTTTTTCTCTGACGTCGCGTCAAGAAACATCTCAATCTTTGATCCGAATGTTTTGAAAACAGTTTCCATGGAAACTACGAATTGATCAGTTCCTACCTGAAGAATGCACTCTTTACATTCCATGATGTTTATTTTTTCAATGTCTCTGTACTGTTAATGAAAACAAATTCAGAAAATTCTATGCGAAGAGATTCTGCTGTTTCCAATTTGAATTCTTCTGATATAACATAATCGACCTTACTATCTCGATGTTTCGCTCCTCATCTGTACCTATAGATACATGTTTCAGTCTATATACACATGCCCGCAAGGAATAGTGAGCAGACAGGGACCGTGCTTACTGCAACATTTAAATTACTCGTATAGAACCCATTAATGACATAGATATACAACTGATTAAAATCATGCATATTTAAAATAGATTTATATAAGGTTGATACACTTATTTTGGTTACTGGTGAATGTACTCAATCCATGGTTTCAGAAAGAAAAAAAAAAGAAAAAAAAGATATCCATTAGTAAACCTCGATACTAAAAATTCTAAATAACTTGAACGGTTGTCTTTTATTACATTTTACATTGAAATTTCCATTTTTAAAAGTGTATAATTTTTCATTCAACTCAACATATTTTTAAATTGTTCTTACTATTGATGATACTAAATAACATTTCCTGTCTTCAAGTAAAATGCTTACTAAGTATACGGACACCTGTATGAATTTGGGCACATTTTGGACATCACGATTCAGTGAAGATTTTCTATTGAAAACTTCGTTCCCATGTCCGAAGTCCGTTGATCCATTTGCGCATCCATAGGTGGTCGGGAAAATACTGACAAAGACCGGTATAATAAGAAAAATTGGACAACGCCTGACAGAGTACAGATACAGCCAATCAGCTGTACGAACACTGTCTTCGGCACAATATCACCGTATCATACGGTCGTCATGGTTACAATACTCCATCACCACGCCGAGGGAATGCTGGGAAAATGGGACTTGTTTTTAACAAAATAGACAAAGTTGGAGAAAATGCACATGGTTACCACTACTAGAAAGTAGATGTTTTTCATTCCAGTAACGAGAGAGCAACGCAGGATCTTAAATGCTCTGTTATTTTCTATCGCCTGTAAGAGACGAAACACACGGAACATTTGTAAATAAAGGAGTAGGTCGTAAACAAATTGTACAGCCTGAATCAGTTCAATCCGTAACTCCAATAATAACTCTTCAAGCATTACCGGAAGTGTGGTCAGGAGAAGATAACTCCTGTATTACATCAGTGTATTACACTAAGGTCCCGCGTTACCAATATAAAGGAGAGTAGCCCAACACGTTTGCATGCCTACTGATAATTTCATTTATTATATGACTGTGTGTTTTGCTCGCTTCTGATTGGCTGAAACTACACTTCCTCGCCACGATACTAAACAATTATCGACCTATTTTCAGGTGGATACGGTGAGTTATCAACCCGAGTAAGTGATATATCCCGAGGCCAGAGACCGAGGGTTATATCATTTTCGAGGGTTGATAACTCACCGTATCCACCTGAAAATAGGTCGATAACTGTTTTATTATATGACACTTACATGATATTAACCCGACTCTTCAAAAAGACTTTTAAAACTACACAAAAAACAAAACTATTTGAAAACTTTCTGTTTACAAAAGCAATTACATGTAGTATATGGTAAATATCCAAATGTTTCTTGCTAACGGTTTAGACTGGTAGAACTGGAATATTGTATCAACTGCAGCCCGTCAGGCTTTCTTGAACGTTTTCCATAAATTGAAGTTTGCAGTTTTCACCGTTGATCGCAGTAAACTTGCTGCCTTCCGCCATATATGTTGCCGACTATAAAATTGACGTCACAATTGATTATCCCGACGTCATTGAATAAGGGAGTTTTCCTCGATCTATTTTTGACACAGGTTACTGGACTCGCGAGAGGTATCTGGACTGAGTCCAATCTGATTAAAATCAGCTGTTTGATACTCCGCTTATTACGTGCTCCGGAGCACGTAGTAAGCGGAGTATCAAACAGCTGATTTTAATCAGATTGGACTCAGTCCAGTAACCTCGCGTGCTTTTTGCCGCCGATTTCGGGGTTGATATCGCAGTTGATGAATACTTCTGAGAAACGTATTGGCCAATCAAAATACAGCAAAAGCACCAGTCATATAACAAAACACGATTTCCACCAGAAAATTCCGAACTATGCATTTTGACGTCATTCCAGGTTGATAAAAGATTCCAAAACCCCCGGGTCGTACCAAAATATAGAAATCTTGCATTATGACGTCAAAATCGCTTCACAGGTTGATATAAAATTCCAATGAGTCCAGGTCGTACCCAAATATAGTGTAGAGGACATTTCCGTTACGTCAAATATCTATTGTGACGTCATCATTCAGCGAGATGTGTCGGGGAGCAGCAGGTTTACTGGAATCAATGAGACACTGAAAATATTTGTGTGTACTTTTTTTTTAGATTTTTCAAAAAAAAGTAAAATGTATTACGTGGTGTTTTCTCTAGTTTATAAATATTATCAGCCTTCATTTTTCTCTTCGAAATTATTCAACAGGACTATAGAGTGTCAATATTTGAAGAGGAGGAAATACATGTGCAAATACTTGTAGTGAAAAGGTTAACATCATGTAAATGCCATATAATAAAACAGATATCGACCTGTTTTTAGGGTGACCTCCGGTATAAACAGGACATACGTCATTAAGAGACCCAAGGACTCGACCATTGCGAGGGGTTGCTCAATATCATGAAGAAGAATAAACATGTACATATACATGTAGTCAAATGGTTTACATTATGTTAATGCTATATAATAAAACATATCTACGGCCTCGGGTAATATCACTTTCTCGAGTTGATAAATCACCGTATCCACTTGAAAATAAGTCGATATTTGTATAATATGGTAATGGGCATAAATCATACTATACTGAGTTCTGGTTTTAAGAACAAAAAAATGAACCCTTCGAGCATTTTCTGATCGTTCACGAAAGAACAGCGCTTGTAATAGCAGTAGAATTCCAACAGTGTACGTGTGAATCAGGCCCCTAGAGCTTAAGTTTTGTCGGAAACTTACCCTTACAGACACTCTTAGAGATGCCCCGTAAGTTTTCCCGTATAGCAGTATTGTATCACGGCTATGGTCGAGTCCTTGGGTCTCTTAATGACGTATGTCCTTTTTATACCGGAGGTCACCTCCTACGTCACGTCAAGGAAAATCACAATCTTAGAACCAAGTATTTTGAGGGCAGTCTCCTGCTTGAACCTTAAACTGGTGAGCACCAACCTGGAGAATATACTTTGTACAATCCATATCTTTTAAATCGTGAAAGTTGATTGATTTTTAAAAATGAAAAAATATTGAAGTTGACAAGTTTGTTTATCCAAATCTTCTACTACCAACGCTGTTGTCAATGAGCTATGACCATCTTCAGACAAATTTATTAAACGAAAAATGATGGCTTATGTCAGCATATAACCACATGTAGTTTATGGCCGGCTGAAGACATCCACTGTGTTAATCAATATATAGTTTAATGAAATTATTGTATTCTTGCTCAAAATATTGAAAAAAGAAGGTGAAAAAACATATATAAGCGAACAAAATATAAGTTCTGGAAAATCATCATACCATTTTCACTTCGGGTGTCTTTGGTGAGTGAGCTACGCCAAAGGTAAATGACGAGGTGATCCGAAAGGAGCGTAACAACTTTTTATTTTGGTTAGCCAATGAAATAGCAGCGAAGGTCTCGCTTATGCATAATGCATGAGAAAATATATTTTTCGTATAATTTTGTAATAACGAGGCTGCTATTGTCTTACTGACGGCACTTTATGTAGTTGTTTAGGATGATTTTGAAAGGAAATTTACCGCACTTTCAGTGACAGTGGTATCCCGAGGGGTGACACTAAGCACCGCACCTTCTCATACAAGTGTTGTTTATTGTATTATACTAAAAGTCTAGAAACAAAACTAATTTTCAAGTATATGAAATCTATTGAACCATTTTACTTATTTTAGCAAAAGTCGAAAACTCACCATCGGCAGTAAAATAACATATCAGCTTCCATTATGTAGCGCTTATAACCATTGCAATGAAAAAAGAATACTCACAATTGACATTCGGCAAAAATATACTGGTTGTCTTACATTTGTTAAAACCTTAGAGATGTTCCACCGCTGACAAATAGTATTTTTTCTCTATTCAAAAATGAGCAGACGAATTAGTATTTTTCTTCAGTCATAAAAGTTACTTTACACCATTGCCACCATTCAAAAATTCGAGATAAAAAATATTATAATAATTAATTGTCTCCTTAAAAAAATCCGTGGCACTATGTCCTCTATGGAATGAAGTACTGATTGCGCATAGATCAAAGGCAAAAGAAGTTATTTTACATAATAATTAACTTACATAATATAAAATAATAATACTGTTAGAGGTATCTTCATAATTCTAACTGTTCTGAAATCGGAATGATTCTTATAGAGTTCCAGCAAAATAAATGTATTTTAATTTACTTACTTTTTGAGAAAATCATTTTTATAGTCCCTGTTCCCCCAATGCAAATATTCACTTGGAATGTCTTTATCACTACTGTGATTCCGGTTGAAAAAAAGCGTTCTGACGCCCTTCGAATTTGCGAATTTCAACTCAACAAAAGTAGCGGAACAATATCAATAAATAAGATATTTTCAGCACTAACATCGAGATTAATCAGGCTCGATACCAATTAATAAGAATTTCCTGTAACAGTTGCGTTGGGAAAATTTTACGATGCGAGTAAATAAATGTTTAATTTCTTTATTTTGATTACCATTTCTAAATTTGATGATTGATCCCGAACATCCCAGTCACGTCAGTTTTTAGTCCTCTATGAGCCCGGGTAATTCAACGTTACAAGCTGGCGTTTTGAAGGAATAAGTATTCGTTTGTGGTATTATGGTTGCAATTTGCACTCATATACAGCATAACATAGTTTGAAATAATAGTGTAAGTTTTTCTTGAAACATTTTTCCCCTTAAACGTCTTTTTGACAAAAAGAAACAGTATGCACAGCGTTTGTGGATACAGTGCTTCGTTTAGTGGATGAAATTCATGAAATATTGCACAAAAACATCAGTAACATGCATCTGAAACATATAATTAATGATTTGCATTGAATATGTTTGACATTGTGTGTAAAAAATCTTTTTTGGTCTTTCGACGTCGAAAACCGATAAAACCGCGGTACTGGTCGAGAGCAGTAATCGTGATGTTTTCGTGTTTTTTTTTGTGTTTTTTTTTTTTTTTCTCTTCTTATTCATTAAAAAAGAAGCAATATTTGAAGACTTAAACATTCACATGAACTATCTTTAGTCCAAAAAGTTTCAGAAATAGCATTCATTCAATTATGTTTTGTTATATTTGAGTTGGAGGTATCAAATCGGACCTTTTCCCGACCAATTTCTCCCAGGGTTCATAGCGGTCCCCACTTTCACCTCTGTCAACGGCTCACGAATCGAACTGACCGTCTGTTGATCTCGGGTCACAGAATATTACGTCATGACGATTGAATAATGCATTGCGCCCCCTTTACATATGACGTCACAGTTATTGTTTTTGAAACGGCGGACGTCGTATGCAAATTGTGACTATTTACTTACAAGTGAATCTAATGTATCCGCAAAATAATCCATTATTGTTTTGTTTGGTATTGAATGATCAAATGAAGTAATGTCAGAACTGACAGTTGTTTACAGGAAAATGATACAAAAGGAAACTTGCAATATGTATTTAAGAATGTAGGATATGTTCGAAATACGTTTTTCAAGAATCTTGAAAATTCGCTGGGCCGTTTACAGAGGTGAAATTGTGGGGACCGCAATGCACCCTGGGAGAGATTGGTTCCCGACATCGACTACTATACCCCACCATGCAGTCATCGTGATTTTTCAACTTAATATAATTTTATGATGCATACGCAGTAGGCTCGATCGAAAGATGTAATCTAAAAATAGTATTGTTCAATTTCTCACACCACATAACTTTGATATTCCATGGTAACGTCATAAAATAAAAACTGTTTTTCTCCGTATCATAACGGGCCTCCGGCCAGTGCTTCGTCTCGGCGAAATACAACCCATTCCCCTTAGGGGTGTCTTCGCCGACGTTCGAACATTTCGGCAAAATATCAATAAAATAACAAACAAACAAAGATTATCATATACCAGGTATATTAATGAACAACAAAAAACTTTGTGCTTTGTGATCAATGTGTAATTATCATTTTTTCCACTTTTCTTCATGTTGAAACCACAGCTATATGTACATTACAGTTATGAAAGTTTTTTTTTATTAGGAAATACTAAATCATACATCATCAGATATTAACTAAGATAGGTGATTTCAGATATCGTGAAATGTAATATTGGTTACCTCAGCCCAAGCACAGGGACACGCAAATTATTCATCATGTAAAATAATTGCTATGTACGTCATGTCCACATGACTGAAAATTGCGAAAAATGAATTATATATCATGTAAACATCGGTTAGCTTGTAAAATAAATACTACCTGCATTAGAGGGTGACACCCCTCGGAATATCACTGTCACTCTCGGCTTCTCCTCAAGTGACATCATCGGGCTGACATTAGACACTGTCATCCTCTAATACAGGCAGTATGTATATATTATTTTTCGTGTTAATTAAACATATATATATATATACACGATTAAAAACCATTATTGTTCAAATGAGTACCGTTTATGCTCTGTCGACGGGGAACATCTTTAACGTTTTTTTTTATAAATCTCAATGAATTTTTGTTTCGATAGTAAGCGAAAATGTGTAAACGTAAATCTCTGGACTTGATTTAAAAAAAAAAAGATAAACAGACTAATTTGTCAAAATTATTAATAAAAAGCTCCAAGTCTGATTTGGAAGCGTCGCTTCAAACCACCAAAGATGGCTACGAATAAGAAACGAGTGCGCATCTTTTTCAGGCGGTTAATATTTTCAACTATCCAAAACATGTTATCACCCATTGCTAGTGGTTGCTACGAACGTATCTATTGTCTCTTATTGTTCTAATGCTAACTACCATGTGAGAGTTTGAAATGCCAAATGTATCTCGACCAATCCGAATGCAGGATTCTCACTTGAGGTATAATAGTTATTCTTATAGTCAGATATTAAATTTTCTCCGTGTAAATGAAAATCACTAACATAACAAAGGCGCAAGTGTCCTTCATCCAAGAAACCATATAAATGCAACCATCGTATGAATGTTATCGTATGCCAGTTAAAGCCGCATAATCCGTATCTTTCAGTGTCCGTAAATCAACAAAAGAAAATAAGGGTACATATCTTATAAAAAGTTATCAACTTTCCCCTAATAACACACCCAAAAAGTCCCGAGTTCAAAAGAAATTAATGATTAAAAGTTCGATATCCAGAGTGTTTGAATATTCATTTTCAATCGTAGACGATCACGTGACTTTCCAGACCAAACGAAATGGCTTGCCCAGTCAAAAGTGTGTCTCTCATGTTAGCAGGAACTTCTACAGAAGAACTTGTTACTTATCATGAACAAGTGAATGTTTTTGTTATGTGATGAAGTTAAAGAGTCCCCCAGAACAATATATATATATTATCGTCGTGTAAACAATACTTCCATTCGGTCATTTTGAGTGTTTACAATACGGCGATCGGTTGACTATGCTTTGCCTAATTTCCGGGGGCCACCGGAGGGATTTTTGTGGGAATGGTATTTAAACTTCGTATAAAATACGTGTTGCGATACCATACATCGTACTAGACAAGATAATAAATTGTACAAAAATGTACCAGATATATAAATAATGGTATTGATAAATAATGAAATAGACAAGACACATCGTACTAGATAGAGACAAAAATGGTTATCTACATGGAAATCTCTGGTGATATTTTTTAAAATAAATATCTCAGACGATATTTGACTTGCCTTGGATAACCATATAACTTGTTTTATAAAGGTCCAAATGAAATATAATAATAAATCAAGTAAAATATGCACGGAGAGCAAACTTGACATAATATGCATTTTTGTTCAATATCATATGTGTATACATGTATACATATCTATTAGTTAAAAAATCACCATGTACCGCCATAAACGAGTATAAAACTTAATACATGTTATTGTATGTATATTTCTGATATTTATGTTGGAAAAGCTCCATGTTCGTTAAAAACATGATGATAAATTTCTGGTGAAACTATAAACATTTGGTTATATGATTTCAAGGATTACAGAAATTTAAAAAAAATAAAAAAAAGAATGGGGTTGAGGTTGCAATAAGGCGGTTTAATGTGTGTTAAAAGTTCTAAATGTCTAACATGCAATTATGTATATATTTTCTGTGTAGATAATGAAGACAGCTCCCTTAGTTAAATTTGTGATGTACATGTACATGTACATGATAGCTTGTTAATGAACCATATAATATGATGTCCAGCCGTGAATTTGCCTCTGAATCAAATGAATCAGAAACATGTATAATGAAAGACCTAGGTGTTTCTTATACAATCATATTCATGCACAAATAGCACATTCATATACATTGTATAGTGTACATGTACACATATTGTACATTGATTGAATTTGAAGTCAATAAAAAAATGACTGGAGTTCAAAATAGCATCCAGTAGTAAATAAGCTGACCATAGCATGTGATTCTCATGTCATCAGAGTAATTGCAGTAAAATTCATTTTTTAGTATGTATATAGTCTAACCTAGTGGAAAATCTAACTTTATTAGTTGTATTTTGTTAGTTTATTGTTTTATATTCAAGCAATCCTAATTCCTTTAGTGTGATCTTGCTCCAAACACTAAGTGAAGTTGCTAAGAGCTTGTACATGTAGACCTTGATTGACCTGGACTAATTAGAAGTTATTGTCAGTCTATTTCCTTTCTAATTCAATCAAAACTTTGCAACTTAAAATAGTCAATAATGAATAATGCAATTTAACAACATGCATCACAGGCTATTGTCTCTACAGATATATGGATATTCTTATATATATGTGCAATCTGTGTATTACACAACAAGATTTTTTTTATTACACATAGGGATATATGTATATCTATAGAGCCAAAATCTTGAGATTTGACACTGACTTTTGACCCAAATAACCTTTGATCTAGCTCCAGTCTTGTTTGCTATTTATTTTCTGTATTTGAACATTTCTAAAATGAACACAACATAATTAAACAACTCAGATAAATGACATATTTTATTTTAATTGGTTTAATTTTTCATAAATTGGAATTACATCTTTGTTCCATATAAATTATTCAAAAGCTATACATACTAGGTATGTAAACATGCAATAATCATTATTATTCCTTTTTTCATTTGTGTGAAGAAATAAATTATTTGAAAATATCCTGGTGATAATAGTAAAGAATTATGCTAGGTTTGTTCTGTCCTTCCTTCTTGACAATAATTTCTTTCTGGTTCATAATGGGTACATTACAAACAGGCTTTATTTTTTACTGTCAGTTTGATCTCAGAGAAACATGTAGTTTGTTTTTCCCTTTATTTTTGGGCGAGCTGCCATCACATCTTGCACTTCTGTCATCTGGTTGAAGGTCCCATACATTCTATAAAGAAAATATGGAGTAAATGTCAGTTATGTACATAGATAAATAATGTATACATGCATGTACATAATCTTTCAGTGTAAGCCTACATGTAAAACAAACTAGTTCCAATTGCTTTCTGTCAACACAAATTTATAACAATTACACATTTTTTGAACACGTTTATCAAAATCAAACCTCACTAGATACTAGGTTAGTCATTTCTTGAATTACAGGGGTCTAGGCATTTCATGTGAAGAATAATGGTACTAATTAGTGCCAGAATTTATGTAGCCTAAATGTATTGGACATAATATATAATACATATTTTAAAAAAGTCAATTACTATTCTTTACTTAACCCACTTATGATGTATTGGTGTGAATTTTATATAATTAAGACCAGCAGAAAGGATAACGAGTACGTGACTAAGTGACTGTAAGTCTAAAAAAATACAATTTTACACACACGAGCACTAATGAAGTAAGTTTGAAAGTGGCTTCTTTAATAAAGTAATATCCATAGCATACAGTAAAAGGATATGTATCACTGATATACATAAATACACAAATAGATATCGGAAAAGATATCACACTCCTGGCGCTGTAAGCCTGTAACAGTAGCTACATGTATGTGATCATCTTTTAAGGAAACGCGTATAATACGACTCTATTAATGCTTCTGTTGTAATCCAAGATTAAATCTGTTATATGTTTCCCAATTTATCAACACTTTTTCTGATTTCTAATCTCTATTTTACTACGGTACCAATTCCAAAAAGCGACCAAACACTTATAGAATATACTGTTACCCCTTTGGGGCCCCACTCACCTATAGAGACGAAGAGAAGTCAGTTTATGTGGTTTTGGTAGATCATTCACAAATCATAGTTGTTGTCATAGCTCGAATTCGTTTCCATATAATATTCTCAGCAATTCACAACATTTCTTAGTTTAAATAACTTCCTTATTCACTTCGAATCAACAGTTGATGCTAAGCCAGCGAGCGCTCCATTGCGGTAAACAACTTTTATTTCCGGACATGCGCAAAGTAGCATTTCTAAGCTTTGGAGGCGTTAACTTTTGACTTTCTGTCGGACCGCGCATAAGTCTAAAATGAAATTTTGTATATTTATATCTTTGGACCTCTTAACTTTCTAGACTTGTAATTTTGGGAAAGTTCATAACTTTTTAGGGCTATTATACCATGTCTTGTCATTGTTTGTTTTACGGACCCTGAAAGATACGGATCATGCGGCTTTAAACAAATGGTTTTCCGAGGCGGGCAAAGCTCGTAGGATATTATGAATAAAAGATGAGATATTAATCAGTTTAAAACCGTGCCTTTTCGGTGTTAATTTCTGCCCGTTTCGTGTTAATTTTCTGCCTTTTCGTGTTAATTTTCTGCCTTTTTAGTGTTAATTTTCTGCTCTTTTCGTGTTAAATTCCTGCCCTTTTCGCGTTAATTTTCTGGCCTTTTCGTGTTTTCGTGAATTTAAGACGACAGAACGCCGAACAACGCGAAAAATCAATCATGTCAGAAAATTAATATTCAAATTTTTCTAACTTTTAAAAGTATTCATGCTGCACAGTATACATAGGACAATATATGTTTACAGTGTACACTATACGTAGGTCAAATAGCATAACAAAAACAACATTTAGAGCAAATCATCATATACATATCTCATTAAACAAAAAGATACAAAAATTCAAAAAGGTGCAAGAAGCTTATAATCTTATATACAGTTTTAATAGATTATATATATATATATATATAGTATATTGTAAAGAAGTCTTGTTTGAAAGAATTAAGTCTGAGGACATTTTTTTGCATTTTGCAACAATGAATGGCGCCTTGAAATGACTTTAATATGCTAAATCTGAATGCTCCTTAATTAACATGTTGAAGGTAGGATATTAGTATTTTTCTGGCTGTCACCATAGCATGATTATAAGGAGCGACTGAAATCTTACTTTTCCTATTCTTCTGAAATCATTTTGCGCTTTCGCCTCTGTATTATTAGTTTATACAGTCAGTTATTAACAATTTATCAAGCTATAGAGGGCTAGAAAGATTAAAAGGGGTGAGGTCGTAGTTAGCATAAAGTATTAAAAGCAACAAAGCACTTCAAATAAAACGTGGAGTTTTAAAGGTTTAAGTTAGCACATTTATAAAACATTGAACTTAAAGATTCTTATTTTATAAATGTCGCTTTAGTAGTTATAGATACATATATGCATTTTTGACACTCGAACTAATTGATGAGCCTGAAATTTACTTACACTTGTCGATCATGACTATAGATAATATGTTGGCGTGAGATATGGTGGCTGATTTCTGACATTTCGCCTTTTCGGTGAGCTGTCGGCTTAATCAGTTCAAAACCGCGCCTTTTCGTGTTAATTTTCTGCCCTTTTCGTGTTTTTGTGAATTTAAGACGACAACACGCCGAACAACGAGAAAAGGCAAAAATGTCAGAAATCAGCCACCATATTTTATTTTGTATAATCATTTTTCAAACTTTAGTATACATGCTGCACGGTATACACAATACATCATACGTTTGTTGTGTAGATCAAATAACATAACAAAAACAATTGAAGAATATCATGATACATATTTCTTTAAATAAAAGAAAACCAAAATGAAAAAGGTGCGAGAAGCTTATAATAATATGTACAATGTGGCGTGTTTAATTAGTGATCAATTTCAACATTTAATGCAGGTGGACCATCGATAACCCGAAAAGTTAATGGAATCTTCCGGACTGGCGAATTTTCGGCAACATAGTCAATAATCAATTCCATTTATTGACATTTCGACTCGGATTTGATTATTCCGGAGTATCGGCATTCGGTTTATCGCAGGTCCACAGTCTAAAATAACAAGACAATGTACCATGAATAGCATAACGTTCATAATTATATCCTAGTCAGTGTAACAATATATTACAATACAACAATACAATGATATTTTAATAAAGTGTCATATATCATAAAATACATTTAAAATACCATAGCATACATTAATAAAACAGTGATGTTCAGTCGTATCCGGCTTAAGAGACAACACCAGTCAAATAAGATCAGATAGTCCTGCAAAGTAAGCGTCCTAATTTTAACCGACTATACCGGCCATGCATATCATATTCTGAACTTGGTGCTTTGGATGATGAATAGAAAACGTAGGCGAGCAAATTATTTTCTATAATACAAATCCTCTTATTATCTGGTGATTTCGTCCTCGATCTAATGATTTTGTGTCATTCAAAACTGTCAAATTGCATTTTTTTCTGTATATATCACACGATGTTCTATCGTTTTTAAGTTTTCATGGTGTGCTAAGTTAGCTAAAGATCACAAAATCCAAGTCCCATTTATCACTCATTGATTTTCAATAACTCCTATTGTTATAAATGTATATAAAGTGAACAATGTAATTCATTTAAAGTTTTAAAAATCGAGTTGATACATCATTGATACTCTAGACTTGTTTTAGTGTTAGTAAAATTTTAGCACTAGTCGTACTGTCTTTGAAGCGTTAATTCATGTACAGCGCTTAATTGTGTCAAAGGGTATTTCCGGTACTGAACTATCTATTGAGCTCATTTATATTCCCACTAGCTATAGTTAGTCATAATTTTGCATTTTGTGTATTCGCGCTAAAATTTGACTTCACTAGAATAAGTTACAGTATTTAAATTAATGTATGACCCGTTAACATTAATTAGATGGCTGTAGTCTCGAGAGTAGTCTCCTCATACTTCCGTTTAGGATTACCACCGGAATTGTTGATGTTTTCAGAATGACCTTCACATTGAACTTCGATGTTATACAAGCAACCCGTTTCCTTTTCATGGCAACCGTGGGTCAAAGGTTTAGTATCATTGAGGCTCACAGAAACAATTGTATTGTTGTCACCTTCCCTAGGCTCGTCGGCCGGCGATCCGTTCGCGTATTCATAGGCGGTGAGAAATGTGGTGACAAATACCGGTATGATGAGAGAAAATAGGACAACGCCCGACAGAGCACAGATACAGCCAATCAGCTTTCCTAATGCTGTCTTCGGCACCATATCCCCGTATCCTACCGTTGTCATGGTAACAATACTCCACCACCACGCCGCGGGAATGCTGGGAAAATCGGATTTATTCTCGACAAAGTAGATGAAGTTGGAGAAAATACACATGGTCACCATGACATACATAACAAGGACGAAAATGTCTTTAATCCCGGTAACGAGAGAGTAACGCAGGACCTTAAAGGCTCTGATGTTTTCTATTGTTCGGAATAGGCGAAATACGCGGAACATTTGTAAATATAGCAGAAAGTCGTACAAAAATGCCATTACTTTCCTCAGTTCACTCCGTAATTCCAACAAAACTCTTCCGAAACTGCCGAGAAGAAGGAGAAGGTCTAACCAGTTCAAGATCCCGCGGAAAAACTCCTTTTTATCTGGACATGTTATAAGTCTGAGGACAAATTCCATCGTGAAAAAAGAATTTATGACGTGTTCTAAGTAATAACAAACAACACTCTCTATAAGGCTGATGTTGCTTACATTCTGTGATGACGATACAATGAGCAGCTTTTCCTGAGAATTAATGACAGGAGTATGGAAGTGTTCCAAAAACGTTATTTTCGAAGTGAAATTGCCAACACTAAGATTACTTCTCTCAGGGATATCTATAGCAGTGAAATTACCAATGCCATGGATGATTGGCTTAACGTTGAGGGATCTCGTCGAAGATTCCATTTCATTTGAACGATATGTTTGATTAAGGTAACTACTATTGTTATATTCTGTATGATCAGGATCTAAGGTGGTCACGTCTTCACTGTCTTGTTTCTCAGCACCTGCTAGTTCTATTTTAATCGGGGTTCGCTGTATTGTGACTACCGAAGCACACTTGGAGACATTCATAATGATATCTGTGTGTTCAACTTTTAATTTAATTTTAATTTTTGGTGTCGGAATTGTGGCGTTGCACGACCTGCACGGATCACACCTAATATGTATGATAAGTGGAGGATAGAAGTAATTTTGAGATGAGTCTTCGACACCTGGTGCTGGTCTAGGTTCACTTTCTTGTATTAACATAAACGAAGCACATTCTGAAAATTGCAGTAAAACGTTTGTATGTTCAACTTTAAATTCATCATTCAAATCATTTCCCGGGGTGGTGGCGTTGCAAGTCCTACATGTACCACAGTCGGCGTCCAGAAGAAATGACGGATAGACAACAGGTGGGTCTCTGATACCAGTTGTCACATTGGGACTGTTTGTAACCATGGGTCGACTTTCTGTCTCTGGTTGATCATTGAAGGCTAGGGAATCGTTGGTAGGTGATGCAGAGGTAGCATTATGTCCGTTACCCTCTACCATGGTCTCGGCAGCTGGTTCACCGATGTCCTGTGCATCCTTCATGCTTGAAAGAGCAAGAATGCCTATCATCAATAGCACAAACGTTGTCGACACATAAAAGTATGCCTGGAAGTAAATATATAACAATAAATAAAGCACATACAGTACAGTAAACCTTAAAAGCATATGCTTGTTGACTTAGAACGTTTTAACAGTAATCAGGATTCAGATATATTAGATCATGGAAGCTAAATCTACAGTCGTGGGGTATGAGTATTCGTCACTTATGTGTTTTCCCTACATACTCTGTATCTTTATTTTTATTTTTTTCTGATCTCATTTATTGATAGATTTTCACCAAAGGCATACTTATAGAGAATTGTTTACACTTTCTGTATAGGGAAAAACAACAGTGACAACTGTATGATGAAGAATCTTATGTTCATATATTCTCCTTTTCATTATGTATGTAGGTGCTAAAAGTGCATGTAAATTGCAAATACTAATTACTTATGTCTGAAAAATATGACAGGTAATATGTGATCGTAAGCTTTTTAACATCATTTTAACACATTTCTTCTTCTTCGATACCGTTTTGACGAAATAACTCATTCAAGAAATAACAGACCTTTGAATATTTTGACTTTCCATCGCAATTCACAATGGCCCAAATTCGCCTTTTGACGCTGTTATCCTTTTCTGCAATGTTGTTTTCTGGTCTTTGATGCATTCTTTCGAATCCTTCGAGCATTTTCTGATCGTTGACGAAAGAACAGAGCTTATGATAACAGCAGGATTCCAGTAATTTGTGGTTCAGCCCCCAGAACTTAAGTTCTGTTAGAAACGTGCCCTTACAGACACTTTGGGGAATATGTAGCTCCCCGGTATAACAGTATTCTATCAAGGCCATCGTCGTGTCTTTCGGTCGTCTTATGACGTATTTCCTGTCTGTTCCGGATGTTACGTCAAGGAACAAGTCAATCTTTGCTCCAAAAATTTTGAGAACAATTTCCGTAGAAACTTTAAACTTATCTGCTCCAACTTGGAGAGTGCACTCATTGTATTCCATAATGTTATTTAAAGTTGTAAGAATACAATTTTGTCAAAGTCTCGTTAGAAAACAACTAAAACGCATCTGGTTGTTTCTTCATCGTCAAAAAACGTTATCGACAAGCTATGGCAATCTTCAGACAGACGTTCTCATTCAGTGAGATATATGGTTGATTGTTGCATGCTTATAGCGGTTGTCAATAGCTAGCAATAGTGAATAGTGGCATATAGACGACCTTTACCTAAATTATTCATAAATATTTAAAATGTTAATGGCTACCGAACTTTCAATTTACCAATACAAACATTGTTCTAATCTCTGCAATCGCTTAATGTCATGACTCTTATATGGAAGCGATGGATATTAGTAATCGATAGTCAGTTTGATCTATTGGGATTGTTTTGGTGATATTGTAGATGCATATCATTTGAACAAAATTATGATACTATTTTAAAGTGAATATTTAATTTAACAGATATTGTAATTGGGTACGATTCTCTACGTCATCAAAACCAATTAGACGATCTTAGATAATGACATTCTGTAAGCGAAAACATGTTTTTTTTTGTTTCTAACCTGAAATTTTCAAATCTGAGTAGTTTCTATGCATTCTGCTCCAGCTTTCCGGTTCATATTTCCATTGGGGTTTCGCATCCTTTTCACAGCCAATTTTTTTATTTGTTTGTCTGGGTTAACATTTAGCAGTCTAAGTTCACTAATAAGTTCATCGTCGACGCGACACTCCTTTGCATATTCATAGGCAGTGTGAAATGTTGTTACAAAGACCGGTATGATAAGAGAAAATAGCACAACACCTGACAGAGTACAGATACAGCCAATCAGCTTCCCTAACACTGTCTTTGGCACCATATCCCCGTATCCTACCGTTGTCATGGTTACAACGCTCCACCACCATGTCGCGGGAATGCTTTGGAAATCGGATTTGCTTTCGACAAAGTAGATGAAGTTGGAGAAAATGCACATTGTAACCATGACGTACATCACAAGGACGAAAATGTCTTTCATCCCAGTAATGAGAGAAAAGCGAAGGATCTTAAATGCTTTGACATTTTGTATTGTTCGAAAAAGACGACATATCCGAAGCATTTGCAAGTAAAGCAGTAGGTCATACACAAGTGACATTGTGTCCATGACATCCCTTCGTAAATCCAGCAAAATTCTGCAGAAACTGTCAATGAACAGGAGCATATCTAACCAGTTAAGACAGCTGCTAATAAAGTCTTTTTTATTCGGACACGTGATAAGTCTGAGAACGAATTCTACAGCAAAGAACAATTCTATTACATACTCCATGTAATGATATATTATGTATTCGACTTCTGTGTTACCACCCATATTCCATAATGAAGTGATTGAAGAAAGTTTGTCTTTTGAATTAGAGACAGTGTTAGTAACAATAGTGGCTATACCAGTATCTTTTAGTGGAAACTTATCGTACGATGTGTTTTTTAATGAATTATTGCTAGAATGTGATGAAGTTTGTTCTGTATCGGGGCTATCGCTATCTCTTAAGATCTGACCGGAAGCGGAAGTAGATGTAACGTTGGTAACAGAATACTCCTGTGTGACATTCATTTGATAAGTATCTCTAGCATGGTCCATATTCTGAGGTTTTGGAGGCTTAGCCAAATCATACGGATTATGATTATCTTTGTTTTCAATAGGAGGCTTTGTTGCACTGTCCTCGCTAACGACTGATAACGTGATCTCTGGATAACAACATTTCGGAATAAACAAATTTAGATTTGTATTCTGTACGTTGATTTTTTTACGATTTTTACTCGCTGAAATCCCCCGGCGACTGCATTTTTCGCAAAGAACTTTAATAATGGCAGAAGTATGTGAATCACACTGTGACTTTGACGTCTGGGAAGCTGAGTGATCATATGACGAGTTTGAAGAAACAGAGTTCGAAGAAACAGAGTTTGAAGAAACAGAATTGTTATATTCAGAAGTGGAATTCAATTCAGCTTCACCCATAGTATGTACATTTTTTAAACTTGTTAGAGCGAGGGCAATGATCATCAGCAGCACGATGGTTGTCGACACATAGAAATACACCTGAAAAAATATACTTTTGTTTTAAAAGGTCTATCAAAGAGTAACGTCAATTTTCAAGTATAATATATTCAAAAAATTACGAAAATGACATTTTACTGTGAAATCATTTTCCAATAAAACGTATTTATTTGGACTGTAGTAATTAAAGGTATATACCTTTACGGAAACCGTTCTTAACTTTTTGATCATGTTGTAGAGTTCCAAAAGGTTTTAGCCTACCGTTCATATACGATTTATTACCACGTTCTAGAAATCTTAAATAGATCAATTAAATGCTAATTTTCATAACTTGGGCCGTCTTATGTTCCCTAAGTCGTCCTAAATACCGAATAGTAGTTGATTATCACTACATCCTACACGGTAAAACAGCGAAATACAGATGTTTTATTGTACGAGTTGGTTGTTATTGATAAACTTTTAGTTTTTGTTTCAGAAACGCAAAGAGCCTTAAAGAAAGAAATTATACCCATTCTACGAGGTCGATGCAAATTGCCATTTATTATCAAATATTACTATTATTTTAGCTACCGGTGCAACTACTGTACTGATATAAATGGAATTGAGAGTAAAGACTATTCTTCCTAAATCATGACAATTGTTTAGTTTTCTTAAATGCATTTTCCAGACGATTGTGTTCTGATGAAGATGACTCGGCTTTTTAATTCAATAACTGATTATATAACAATACATTGCTCTTTTATCTAGAAATACATTTTCTCATAATCCTCCAAGAAAACAGAAAATAATCATTAGTAATTCTTTCATATACATTAACAACAGGTATTTTAAGCCATTTAGACAGAAGACATACCATACCTTTGAACATGTTGATTTTCTATCACAGTTGACAATGCCCCATATTCGTTCCTTTGTATTGCCGTTTCCAGAATGCCGATTGGATATGTATTCTGATTCTGTGTACATGGTTTCGAACCCTTTAAGCATTCTCTGGTCGTTTAAGAAGGCACGGAGCTTATGATAGCAACACGACTCCAACAGTTTGTATTTTAATCCCCAGAACCGCATTTCTGCCAGGAATTCACCCTTACAGACACTCTTAGGGATGTGCAGATTACCTGTATAACAGTATTCTATCAGGGCCATGGTCGAGTCCTTTGGTCTCCTTATGACGTACTTCCTATGTGTTCCGGATGTTACGTCAAGGAACATGTCTATTTTGGTTCCGAAAACTTTACGAACAACACATTTAGGAACTACAAACTGATCAGCACCGACCTGAAGAATACAGTCATATGTATGGTGTTCCATATTGATATACTTTATATTGATAATGTTTGACGACTATAAATTCAAATATATGACATTATTTGCTATAACGTTATAACTACTTCTTAATTCAGCAATTATTTTCATTAACGGCTTCCGATAGCGTATGGTAATGCCTTCCAGGTATGCGTGCATTATTCATAAAATTGTTTGGATATGAAATTGTGATAGTTATGATGCGAGGTGTGGAAAGTTAGCGAACGAATGTGGTATTAGACTCCTCAATAGTCATGCATATTAATTGTTGCTAGTACAAGTAAATTACAGGTAGTTCTTATCTCTGTATCTCGTCCGTCCCATGGAATGTTTACAACAATAACACTTTCTATCATTATATTTCGTCACATTACCACAAGCTTCAAAGTCATGGTACTGTTCTCATTTAATTTTTGATACAAATAAAAAATATCAAGTTTTAAATTGGGAAGCGTTTTGCGTTCTTCATATAACTTAAGAAATTTGCCTTCGTTTTCGATGAATTTCCAGATGATATTATACTGTTAATAAGTCGTTTATTCAACTTTGTTAATATGCTAAGTTACTCACTGCATGATAAAAAAAACACGTGTACATTGACCATTGAATAAACAGCATACAGGAACTAGAGAGTTTGATAGTATTATTTTAGCAAGTTATGTATGGAATGTTTTTATTTTGCATTATTTAACGGTCAGAGACATGTAAGGACGTAGATTTGTATTTTTATATTGAAATAAAATTGGAAGCTCAAACTCTTTAATGGAGATAATTGTGTAAAGTCAGGAACTGTTCTAACTGATGAAAATACTAAACCGTCTGTTCCTGTTTCTTGATACAGAAAAAATTATCATTTGTCAGCGGTGGAGCATCTGTCAATAAAGATAGCAATGGATCAGAAACAGAAACACGTGGATATCAACGTTCATATCAATTCTCATATATTTTATGTATTGAGTGTTTCAATAGTAGCATTTTATGTAACTCATGGCAATAATATAACAAATGGTATAAATCTTGTTTTTGCTTGAAGCTCTAGGACGCCGTCTCCTAATAATGTAAATGAAATAAAAGTAGCTTAGGAAAGTCCATCAAGCTTTTTCAGTGCTGAGTTTATATGAACAGTTTGGCTTTTTCAGATAACCTAAATTAAATTTTCTGATAGAAGTCAACAAACAATCGCTAAGTATACAATTTTCAATTAAGACAATTTACTTTTCAGCATCCCAGGTTGTAGATAAATGGCCATAAAATGGTTATTTAATAGTTTAACCTATTTGCATTGACTTTCTGTACAAACAATTTTGAGAAACATAAACCAGTGATGAATGTCAGTCACTGCATTCCCTCATACACATGGATCGCAGATTTGGTTTGATAGTTTAACGTCCTATTATCATCCAGGGTTATTAAAGGACCTGCAGGTTTAGATGATGGCAGAAAAACGGAGTACCAGGAGAAAACTACCTACTAGCAGTCAGTACCTGGCAACAGATGTTTGGACAGCTTTACCAATCGGCCACAGTATTAAAACAAAACACGTTTTATCAGATTTTTTTATCTTTCTCAATACTAACTGTGCTGGGGACAAGTATAATGATAAACATCATGCATGTCATTTTTCATCACGCGATGAAAACATTACCGACATGACACCGTATCTCACGATAGGGTTACATTGAATCGAGTAGAGATAAAATCACTGACCCTTTATCAGTAGATGCAAGTATGATAACACCGCAATCCTGTGCAGGACGGGACAGGATAAAGGTCTTCTTGTGTACTACTCTCTGAAGTAGGATTGGGTGAGACTGGCTGAAAATCGGTTGACATCAAAACATGGCCATGCTGAATGCTGTATTGCGAACCTTCTGTAAGCAGACTGTTGGACGCTATCAACACGGTATGTTATTGGTATTTACAATCCTGATACATTGGATCAAAATTATTATTTTGACTTTCCATAATGATGATAAACGGAGCACTGGCATATATATAGATGTTTTCACTTTTTTAAAATTATATTTATTCACATTAAAAATGCCTAATTGATGAATATGCGTTTTTTTCCATCTCTCAATTATAAATACATGCTTTTTAGCAGAAACAACTATACCTTTATAATATTCAAACGACAATTTTTTTAATGATTGTATGCCTACTGTAACTGACTTTTTGCTTATGTGTATTAAAATCTATAGCATTTTGAACGGGTAACATAAATTATGGGACACCCTGTATAAACTCAATTAAAATGATTTACATGCTGCTATTTAAAGCACGTAGTGCTTTTCCCCAACTGGTACCAGTTTGTTTACGTTAGATATATATGTAAATCAACATAGCTATATGTATCTTATTTTTATGTTTGATAAATCTAAATACATGTATCATAGTATTACTTTCTCACCTTCTTATTTCGTCAGAGTGATAGCACAAAACAAAGCTGATCTTCGATAATAAATCGGTTTATAATTGTGCTACATTTTGGCAACACCTTTGAGTTTTGGTAATTTTTTAAGATTCTTTGAATATTTAATCTAATTTCCTACGATGTTGTCGAAAGGATAAACAGGCTATCAAGTATTTTGAAAATGAAAAGTTTAATATTGTCTTGACAAGAACACGCTAACTTCAAAAATTATCCTATTTCATTGTCTGTTATAAGATAAAATCTGTTTGTGAATTGGCTGATTAACTTCCTATAATGTATTAATACGAGAGGGATTGTGTATAGCTTCATGCTCACTAGATTTTTCTTGTCTTGCAGTATCTGCGTTGACTGGGTCTTCGAGTGTTCCTGTCAGGTGGATCAAAACAGTAAATATTTTAATGATATTAACAAGTTTTTTTTTAAATATTTTTGAATGAATATAAGATTTTGACTTATTAATTTATCAAACAACTTCAAAAGTATACGGTTTTTGCAAGAATGAATAATGAAAATTATCAAAACCTCAAAATACTAATTGCTTGAAAGAGTGATTTAAAAAAAACCGTTTCTGATATCACATTATTAACCCATTTTATTCTTATTAATTCCATGTATAACGACTTTCAACGAAAGATGCTTCATCGCCGATAGAGCATAAACGATACCCATCATGTGAACAAAAAACTGATGTAAAATCGTGTTTGTGTGTGTCTAATTAACACAAAAATGCATATAGAAATACTTCATTTTACTTTTGGTGCGTGTACAATACGTACTTAATTCTGTATAGGGCCTACAGCCATGGAATATTTTCGGGACGCAATTAATTAATTTTAATATTATATCTTGAATTTAAATCAGAAACTCAAAATTTTCAATGATGGTAATGGTGTAAAGAAAGAAACTTTCATAACTGAAAACAAATACTGATTCTTTAAAGTTGCTACACCGCTGACAAATGATTTTTTCTCTATCAAAGATAGGTGCAAATCCGGAAAAAAATGCCGTGGCACTATGTCCTATATGTAATGAAGTAGTGGTTGCACATGCACATAAATCGAAATAAATTATCGTATTTTTGGGGTATTAATTAGACATATATATATTTTCAAACACCAATTATTGCTAAAATGATGAGTATATGTTTGCTCTATCAGCGATGAAGGATCTTTAAGGTTTATCCATGTGTTGATCTTTTAACAGAACAGTAAACTCCTGTCATCGGTACAGCAGGTTCAGGTAGTCGATGGCGGAAAAAAACTGAATGTCACGTGGGATGACGGCAAATCGTTTGAGTAAGAGACAATGTTGTTTGTTTTTTTTTTTTGTTTTTTTTTTTGTACTTGGGAATTGCTTTGAACACGATATGGTTAATATTAATAATAATCATCATTATTCAGACAAAACGTAAAAAATATGGTAAAAAATAAGTAAGCAAAATGCAGGAATAGTTTCTGTACCACCTCATAATTAAAAAATTAAAAAAAATGACTGATCATTAATCATGTTTAAATATTCCACAGAATGTTATTTAATGTTATAATTAATTACAATAGCCCCATTCAATGACACATGGTTTGAAGGTAGGTAAAGATATGGTATCGGAGATACTTTAACCCCACAGCCATGGTGATCCCTTACAAGATTTAAAAATCGAATCAAAATTAACAATCGCAAAATTATCAGTAATTATAAAAAACAAATTTAAGGAATATATATAAAAAAAACTTGTTTTAATGTTTAGTTTATAACATAAACTCTAACAATAATGTTCCTAAATGATACCCCCTTATACAAATCTAGGTCAAATGTACGTTAAGTCACAACAACTATTACTCGCTTTTAAAATAAATGTCAGACAATATTACAAACAAACGAAAATAATAATAACAAACAAAACCAAATGTTTACCGCCAACACAATGGTGAATTTCATTTCGAAAGACATAAAATGTCACACTGGTAACAAATAGCATTAGCGACGCAAAGTAGCATATCTAATATCGCAATTTAATCTTGTTTATCGCCGAAAGTTCAATAGGCTTGAAAATCTGGTAGTAGAGGTATTATCTGGTTTAAGTAAGATTGTGTTAGCGACATGCAATAAATAACCTCTAATCTTGAAGATTAAGTTGTAATAAATTAGAATAGTACCTACACAACATCTCTATATAAAAAAAATGAAAAGATATATATTTATAGCATGCAAATGCCATTGAGGTGCACCCGAGCATGTAGTTATGCATCCGTGTAAAGTATGTGCGTGTCATTATTAATTAAATAACGACACAAGCTTGTTATTGAGATTGCACTGCATTGGTTATTAAGCATCTCTAACGTAAAATCGGCTGCATATTGGCTTTTTCGTTTGTCTAAGTGTAACATTCATGTGTAACGTTATGTTTCTTAGCGAATTCATCTTGACCTGGTTGACTGTAATGAAATTAATTCTGGAAAGAAAATGCTTATTACAGTTTCCACAGTATTTGGCTCCGGTTCCAGTGCCCATGCTCGAATTGCCGTGAGGAATCTAGCGGGTTATTTAGAACCCGACCAGCCGACATACCTTTAGGGTTAAAGATCAAAGATGCTGTCAAAACAGGTAACACCATTTTGCATCAAATTATCTTAAAATTGTGATGGAAATAAATGTATACTTACCAATAGCTGTGGTAGTGATGTTTTCAATAATTTAAAAACGATCCTATACTTGTATTTAATTGGATCTTCATCTTCATCGAAAACTCATCAGCAACACGCATAACGTCTATGTTCTAACTAACGTTTATAAGGCATCATATATGAACGTCTGCCCATTTTAGGAATTTTATTAGATTTATTCATTTCAATCACATAGTTTTTAATGGATTACGTAAGAAAACAAAACAGGTCGAAAATTTTCTGCTAATTACGGCACATTTAACCTTAAAGTTGTATTGCTGCTAATTTCACTGTAACGATATGTAACTTAAACATTTGATATTTTAACATTGACATGTACGTTTTAGCTCCTTCAATTGGCCTAAAAATGAATAAAGCGCTATTTTATTGAACAAATAGTATCTGGTATATGTCCACAGATTGGTAGTACAGATTGAAAAACATCCAATTTAATACAACATTACCGTAAAATGTTGTGTGTATCAAATATTGTAATGTGCGAGCATTATTTTCTTTGTAGATAGAGTCTGATGAGGTCGACCACATGTTTTGTTTATGAAAAATTGTTGATATCTTCTCTTGGTTTCACAACTCTCGTTTTACTTCGAGATTGTCGCGACGATGTTCGGAAGAGTTCGGAATGATTCGGCATCTTTCGAGCCTATTTTTCACGTGTACACGTTAAAAAGATTTTTACTTTTATAATTAAAGATACTCCCAGTGCTGCAACTTTATAAAAAGTGGTAAAATTAGAAAGTTTAAACCTCAGGCAGACGGAGAAAAATATGTATAACACTTAAACAGTTTTCATTATGACCAAAAGAGCGAAAGTTATAGACCATACAACTTTAACATATACGTAACGAACTTTTACAAATGGTCAAGTTCTCTTTTTAAAGGGACTAAATCGTTAAAAAATCATTAATAAAAGATAAAAAGATTTATAGAACTAAAAATAATTGTAAAAAATTGTGTACTTTGTGTTAATAACAAAATTTAAAAGTTTGTATTACAATTTTGTTCAGAATGGAGAAAAACTGAAAATAAATAGAAACGACCTAGTCACTATTTCATATTATTATCTTTCGGCGAGTGTAAACAACGCCTATGTGCATGCGCGACGCGTGAACATTCAAAACATTCGATCGAAGGAAATCTCATCTGTCTAATGGACATATCTGCTATCGACTGAAAACACAAATTTGTCGAAAATAGGTTCCTGATTACTGTGTTAATCTAATAAACGTTGAAACGTATGCAGAAGTTTTGTGAAGAGTTTCTAAGTTTAAATAATCCTATACTGTACAGGTTTTTGTAGCCATAAAGAAGATTTTTCATTATATTATATGGTTTTATGCTTGCTTCTACCATTATTTTATTTTCATTTGTCATGATATTAGGTACTATTCCGCTAAACCTGCCAATATTGTTATGCTTTTAAAAAAAATGGCCTAATATATATACTTTATAATAAGGGAAAAAATGGGGAAAAATTAATAATATAGGCATGTTTAGCGGACTAAGTAAGTACGTGTATTTCTTTTATCATTATATCAATATTTGACATTCCCTATACATTGTATATCCTTAGTTATAATGTCTATCCGTCTAATGGACATTCGCTATATATATCTACTTATAGTCTTTATCCGTCTAATGGACATTCCATATATAGCCCTAGCTATAATATATATGCGTCTAATGGAAATTTCCTATATATCCTTAGTTACAGTGTCTATCCGTCTAATGGACATTCCCCTACATGTCACCAGTTATATAACTTTTCTTTAAAAAAATCAGCCTAACTATATATCTAAATTTTATGTGTACTTTTACGTTTTCAAAGCAAAAATATACCTTACATATACATTGTACAACCTATGTATATGTTTGCTTAATAAAATGTACATGTACACCTGTATTCATGTATGATAATATAATAATTAACGGGTGAAAATACCTCTCACTTCTTGTCATATTTCCATCAAATACTCTAAAGCTTCATAGAACGTATGCTGTTTTACTTGGCAATGTAGATGCAGGGCGTAGGAAGCGGGGGTCGGGGGGGGGGGGGGGGGGGGGGGGGGGGGGGGGGGGCATTTGCCTTCCCGTTTCCCAGGACGGGGGCAAACATGTCTTTTTGAACCCCCCCCCCCCCCCCCCCCCCCCCATTTTTCGTCGACTGAAATGTTTTATAATTGCACATTTGAAAGAAAAAAAGGTCCTCCTGCACATTTTCGTGAACTAGACTAAAAAATGTCAATCAAGGGATTCTACGTACTATTTTTAAAAAATGTCTCTTAAAATATTCATTTGTTTATATGACTTAGCAAGACAATTAATTCATTATTATTTTGTGTTAAACAACAATGTGCCGATGGTGTGAAGCCGGTATGTTCAGATCGATCAGAGTTGCATAATGATATGACGGCATTCACAATTATCATTTCTAAAATGCAGGTATCTTTAAATTAAAAAAAAAAATCATGTTAAGAACGCTTTAAAATCATTAAAATGCATCGTAAAACTCATCACATCCATTCTAAATCGTAATATTTTTGGAAGACCCTCGACCCCCTCAAACACTCAAATCTCGCGCCTTCAGGCGCTCCCACATTAATCAAAATGCATCGTAAAATTCTTAAATCGTAATAGTTTTCCCAGGGGAGACCCCGGACCCCTCAAACACCAAATTCTCGCGTCTTCGGCGCTCGCAAATTCATCTTAATGCATCGTTAAATCTCATATTAGCCATTCTAAATCGTAATATTGTTTTCTCGTAGGAGATTCTCGACTCTCCAAACACCCAAATCTCGCGCCTTCAGGCGCTCCCACATTCATCAAAATGCATCGTAAAATTCTAAATGGTAATATTTTTCCCAGGGGAGACCCTCGGACCCCTCAAACACCAATTTCTTGCGTCTTCGGCGCGCTCGCAAATTCATCAAAATGCATCGTAAAACTCATCTTAGCCGTTCTAAATCGTAATATTTTTTCTCGTGGGAGATTTTCGGCCCCCCAAACACCAAAATATCGCACCTTCGGCGCTCGCATGGCAATTTGCGTATTCATTAGTTTCCTTTTATCGACGCCACTGTCTATAAATGTGTATTAGGATTCTACTTAACGATATATGAAAAAAGTTTATCAAGTATATTATGGTTGTGTGTTGAATTAAAGAATTAATCTCCTCCTGTGGGTGCGGGGCGAGGGGGGGGGGTCCAAATATTGATGACATTTGCCCCCCCCCCCCCCTCCATCTTCCTACGCCACTGAGATACATTGTAAATATATCGGCTATTACGCTTAATCAGGCCAATGTAACCAATAAATTTATAAGTTGCCTCTTAGTGGTGTTATTACATGTATATCCATTAGCCGGATGAGATTTTCAGCGACCTCGATTTCGAACTCAAAGATGCACTCGGTTCTTTCCGTTATAAACAGTCAATGCCGACAGATACAATTTCTTCAAAATTAAATGTTGTAATTTTGAAAACTTTCTAATTTCAGGTATAAAAACGTTTGTAGGAAGTCAAAAACTCTAAGAAATTTATGTTAAATCTAAATTCTCACTAATCTCAATTTAGTGTCATAAAGTACACTTCTATAATGTCAAAACTTGAAGAAGATTTATTCGGTAAAGATTTTTCTTCTTCGTAATGGCATCACTGTAGCAGTATTTTACATTAAGTTTTACTTCAGTCCCTTAATTTTCAAACGTGCTTATGTCGTGATTGCGGAAATTTTCTTCCCGTAGACAATGGAGATGTCCAAGTGCAGTGGAAAGAGGAGCAGCACCATGGACACTTCTCCCAGGACTTTCTCCACCAACACATATATTCCAAGGACCAGCTGCAGGCCAAGAAGGAGGTGTCCAGACCAGTTTTTAAACGCAGCGGTAAGACAATATTATTGTTAGATGTAAAAATACAAATTTTCTCGGCGTTAGGATTTTGTGTGCTTATTCTACATTCATTAAATTTATTTTCAACGCGAACAAATGAACGAGGGTATATTTTGAGTTGTGATCAACTTCACGATAGAGATGCACAGGGCGAAAAATGCTACACCGAAAAAAAAAAAGGAACGCGAACAGGATAAAAGGAACGCTTTCATCGTTTATATAAGACATATACTGCGCATTACTGTAATATATAACGTTAATTTTTACACGTGAAGAAATGTCAATATATTATCATGAAAGAAAAAATGCTACACCGTTATTAGTAAATGGAAGGTGAATTAAAAGACAGTTGATTCAATAATAGTCATTCGTCTTTTAATCGGAACAGTCAAAACTGTGTGTTAAAATCGGTCTTCTATCGACGCTACAAAAGCTATTGTGTGAAAAAAGTATGTATTTACATTTTTATATTGTTGTGTTTTGTTTTACATGAATGACGCCTTACAAATACATTTGTTCATTTCAGAAAGATTATAAAGATAATGTCATGGAAAGACGTCCAAAAATCTCAGAAGAGGCACTTTACAGGTGAAATATAACTATTATAACTTTTCTTTCTTTCTTTCTTTCTTCTTTCTTTCTTTCTTTTTCTTTCTTTCTTTTCTTTCTTTTCCTTTCTTCTTTCTTTCTTCTTTCTTTCTTTCATATTTGAAATCCTCGTTTAATGTTATATAAGTTCGAGAATACGAGGTTACATTTTCATTTGGAGAGTTATGGTCAAGTTATTGCCAGGGAATTCCATTGCCTAAAAACCTGATGCATTGTTTTTTTTCAGATGGCTGCGGGACACTGAATGAAGACGGGCTAGCAAAGTTGTCTGGGGGTTCCTATGGAGAGAGACTATTGTCAAACGTTTTTCGGTTCGGGTGTCTTTTTTATAGAATTGAATCATAGCGTGTCAAACCATATTATATCATTTGAGAACATGCTTTAATTCTTAATTATTGAACACTTAAAGTAATTTGGAAATGTTCCTATCCAATAAATGAAAATCTATATTTCATTACATATCTTTGCAGGTGATTGAAAAAAAATAGGACCAATCATCCATACCCCCCCGTACGGTACGGCTATGTAAGGCTGCGTTGCAATACTTGATGATTTATACATTAGTGCGAAGAAAGATGAGGATAGAAACTATGATTTGGTGATTGATATATGAGAAGAACTAAAAAACCTGTTGATAATAAGCTCAATTTAACTTACTCTAAGACTAAGATACGAAAGGCTGAGGTCAAATTGATAAAATGTACATAGGGACTCCCTATATAAGTTACTGTTTGCATTTGATATCATAATACTAAATGAAAAATTCAATACGCTGTACGAAAAACAAAATAACTTTAACCAACCTGGGTATTCTTAATTTTGAAGCTGTTTGAGGTCGCACTCTTGATGACCCGTGTGAATGAATGCTTCCTAGCTCTTGGTGGCACACTACATTTCCACCATGACCTACTCTGTGTAACGAGGGAGCATCAGCCATGTTATCCAGTTTCCGTCAGCCTGCGTCTTAGTAAGCGATCTATGCCAGCTGATATTATACATGAATGGTTTATTAACTCAGGTTCTGTCATTAGTTTAACTCAATCAACAAAACAAACGAATCATAAATGATTAAATTACATTGGTAGGATTAATACACAACAGCACGTGACAGGGAAATAAAACGTCGTATTTCTCTTGGGGGAAATAATATAAGACTCTTTCATATGTGGATATGAAGGATAGGGATATTTCTGCCCGAGGGTCACAAATATGATCCCGAGGGTAGAATATCCCTATCCTTCATATCCACTTATGAAAGAGTATTTTTTCTTTCATACCTCGACCTTTCATTGTAATTTTACAATTATTAATATCCCGCCATTTTGAAATAAATTCGAAGAAATCCACGGCTGAAAGTCAATTTTTCATTACGTGATATTTTTCAACAAAAAATCCGTTGTTTGCATCTTATTAGTAAAACCAGTCAAGTTTGTGAAAAAAAAAAAATATTGACGCCGTGACGTCACGAGGCTTTATTGCATGGGTAGTCCCCCCCCCCCCCTCCATGCAATACACGACTCAGGCGGCAAGTGTAGATGTATGGCCCATAGGACGCAAGCCAGTATTACACCCCAGGTTATAGGTAATGAACAGATAATGCGCCGGTATTTCCTCGGGTCGCGTAACCGCCGCGTTACTTGTCTCGTGCGAGGAACTCTGCTCCCTGTCGCATGAACCAGTTCTATTTAGATAAAAACGTCATTTTTATCATACTCACAAATATAAGTTAGTGATCTTTCACACAAGAGTAGACGAATCAGCAAATTATTTCGTATATATAATCAATTATATGTCCCCTTTAGTGGCAGTGTGATATTGAAGGTTTATTTTCTCATCATCCATAATATTTTCTTTTGGGCAAAGCCTACGGATATTATAACCAACTCTCGGTATATATAACACTCCATCACCATCACTGAGTCACACGTGGGCCACAAATGCATATGAGAAAAGTATGCTTATAAAAACTAAGAACAGGATAATGAAAATCATCGTTATTTCCAAATTGTTTATGAGTACCTATAAGTATATTCTAATCTTTTGTTTTGCACTTAGCCCTATGGACGGGTTGGTTCGATTAGTTTGATTAGAGTAACGCCGTATTAACAACCGGTATGGTCATTTAAGGCTGGGTGCCAGGTTTTTTTAGTGGAGTGGGGTAAAACCGGAGTACGAAGTATAGCAGCAGTCAGTACAATACGGGAGTTTCAGTTTCGAGATCCCAAAAGGACATTTGTAAAGTACAATTTACCGTCGATTAGTCCCACTATCCGGTGATTATGACGTCATCATTGACGTGAGTTTCGTTACGTCATATTCACCGGAAGGTGGGACTAATCAACGGTGAATTGTACTTTACCCACGTCGTTTTTGGTATCTCGAAACTTCCGCATTGTACCACATACATGGATCCAACTGGCAAGCCAGAGGTAAAGACATTACACCTTGTCCATAGAATGATGATACAGATCATTCAATCATGTTACGTCAGATTAGTTATTCTGGTTAGCTAATCGGAATTAACGATTTGATAATACGATGCAAACGGAATGCTCATCTAGCTGAGACTACGAATAATTAATTGAAGATACTGAATTAATAATGGTAGGTCATGGATTTAAAAAGCCATATAATAAATTCATAACAACTAGTCATAAGTTTTGATGAGAACCGATTTCAAACAATTATAAAATTAGGCATGTTAATCTTTGCATTGATACTGCTATACTTGTTTGAATTTATACACCTACATATATATATATACTATCTTACATTTTATATTCATGAAATGTTTTGTTTTATGTCTTATAGTGTCTTGTAGTGTTGTAATTGATATAGTTTTCTCCTAGATTTGACGAAAATGTGAGAGGAGGAGTGACAAGATTTTTGGACATGTACCAAGTGCTATCAAAATTCCGAGTTGAACACCCTAACGAGTTCAAGACACTGTGTAGAGTACCCATCTCCATACAGATGGAGTATGAAAACAGGTACGGATCACATGCCTTCTACAAAGCATTGGAACATCTAGTCTGCCTTATAAGTGGTAGAAGAACACACAGATTCATATTAATGCAGATGATACACGAGTCACTTAACTCACAAGCCTTCTACAAAGCATTATAAAACCTAGCCTTCCTCATTAGTGGTCAAATACATGTTCATGTTAATTCAAATAATACACGAGCCGCTTAATTCAAAAGCCTTCTACGACACGTTAGAATACCTAGCCTGATAGATACACATGCAAATTGTCTTCATGTGAACTCAGATAATTCATACGATTTTTTCTGATCGATTAGACCTAAAATTGACATGACTTATTGTTCATGTGACCTCATTTTCAATATTAGGTCAAGATCTTTTCAGATAAAATTTACATAAAGGAAATTTGTCTGTGTATTGTCTTATATAATGAAGGACAATATTGGATATACACAATTTTATATTAAGCCATGTTGAGAAATCCTTTAAACAAAAATGAACTACAAAATGTACTTACAACACCGGTTCTCTTATTCTGTTCATATTTTTTTCTTTATAAGTATTCCTATGAAATTCAATATATACGTTCATCCTTATTTAATTGATTTTAATCCCTTGATATTGTTACATGAACATACATGTAAAATTGTAACCTTTCCTTTCTATTTAAAATATCACCTAAACGAAGCTAAAACAACACTATTTTGTGATGAAAAGTCAATTATGTAAAATTTGGTTTTGTACTAATTCGAATATGACACTGTTATCTCCCTTATGGGTAGGTATGCATTGTGAAGTCGTAGTTTTATGAGTGGAATTTGGAACGCATGACTTTTTTTCGGAAAATCAATACCGACCTTCAAGGGAAGATAACTCTATATCATGTAAATACAGAATAAAGTATCCATTATTTACAGTGATTACCCTGTTCTGATGTCCAAACGAAGACCAATGATATACCTTGATGACTATGGAGACGTATGTGTTGCATTTATGCACTAATACACTGATATATTTTCAGAAATTGTACATGGAATTTATTATCATATAACCCATGTTAAGGTAGCTCCATACTTTTGGGAAAACCCATGTCATTTTTTTCTAACAGGTCTTATTTTCTTGCATTTTTCAAGTATATTTCAAATCTGTAAAGATACATGGGTGTTCTCGAACTACTTTTTGAGATATTTGAGCTTGAAATATACCATCCATGCAAATTTGCTGGCCGAAAATAGAAACATTCATAAAATTATGTTTTCTGTAATATTAGGGTGAATGTAGTCTCGATCCTGTTGATTTTTTGTCCTAAATTTCTAACGATAGATTTTTTTTAAATTCTTTGAACAGAAATTGAAATTTTCTAAGAACACCGCTTCAAATTGAAATACTAAGAACACCGCTTCACTTATGCTGTTCATATTCGGTTCAGATTGTTTTTTGTTCTGACTTTCAAGTAAAATCGCCTACAGACATTGTTTTGTATATTAAAACCTCTTTGAGACTGTTTATAGTTCAGGAAATACGTTAACAAAACAATCACGTTTTCATGATACAATGAATTTACATTGTGTAGGTAATATCGGTAGTATGGCATACATACATGCACGCCCCATTGGAAGTTCCAGAGGTGAGTATTATAATTGTTTAAATACATTTGTGGCTGTCTATTTTGAAACATCTAATTAACTTATGTTTAATATAGTTTTTAACAATTAATATAACCATTTAGCGATAAGTACAAGATAACTGATATGCAACTTTGTCAATATATTTTCAAAGTTATGGATACCGGTTATGTTAAACAGACATGTACAGTGAACCCTCGATAATCCGGATATTTATGTCATCAGCTTATATCGGCGTCCGGATTATCGCAAGATCACTATAGAACCAATAACTCTTAACCTGTATATAATTACCATATAGTGACCATAGACAATTTTAAGACGTTTTAGAGGTCTAGATAAAAAATCAGTAAAAATCATAATCTACATTGTACTATATACGTAAAGGGCGGAAAGCTCCCCGACTCAAAACTTCTACTCCACCTTGCGTTAGTGCCTCAAAAAAATCACTACGACGATAGCATTACGATAATTATATAATGTAACGAGTGTCATTTGGTGCAATGTTCTATACCCTTTCGACGGCCGGCAGCATTCGAACCTGGCTTAAATTTGATAGGTTATAACAAATGCCATTTATGAAAGCAATTTGCATCTAGATTTCGGTTCGGTGTTATTTTCACGAAGATAACAAAAACAATACTCACGGAAAAGAAGAAAAAACTTCACCGGAAGTCACCTAAAGTTCACCGCGCACGAGTCATCTGAGGAAGAAACCTGCTCGTGGGACTAACGCAATTCCTAATTACACATTTATACGTTACGGTCGTCCAAAGGATATAACTGTCTTCTGTATTCAGAACATCTGTCTATAAAGGACATTTTGCTATGTCCCTTTGCTGTCCTTTATAGACAGGATTCGCTACACCTCTATTTACATGAATATTACAGGAAGACGTCGAGGAATTTTATAATGCCTACCAGCTTTTGGGGAGGGCAGTGGAATTTTCTGAGGATGCAGTTAGTATATATATTTGTATTGGTATTTATATTGCAAATATCTTGGTGGTAATCTAGTTGTTGCACGTTTATGAATATATTCATTTAAGCATTGATGTTACTATGTTTTAACTTCATAGAAGTTTGAAAGAAATTTTGTTTGCAAACTGTGTGAATCTGCGTAGCTGATTCTCACAAAAAAATTGCAAACAACATTTATTTAAAACTTCTATGAAGTTAAGAAATAGTTACATCAATGCTCATAATTAATTTTCAGACAACTTTATAACATAAAATAGTTAAAATGAACGATTCTATTGATTTTACAATGGATTATTTTTTCTAAATCAATACGCAAGGTCGACGTCTCTATTGTGACGTCATGAATTCGTTGGTTTTTCGAGTGTATTTTTTGCGCGCGCGAAAACAAAGTTTATGAATACATTTCTGAGGCTAATTAAATATCTATTAATCACTGTCACTTAAGCGAATTAACCTAATTATCCCCGTTTCATCAGATAGACACCAAACTGAAACCAGGGGAGGTGATTGCATTCAACAATAGGAGAATGTTGCATGCACGATCTGCGTACGAGGAAGGAGGTTCCGGCAAACGACACTTCCAAGTAAGTGTACATTATCATTATGTTACAAAATATATGTAATATTATTATATCTTTTTTTAAAATTAAATTATAGCTTAGTATTATTTTTATTTTATTAATTTCATATCTCGATCTATTTATCATCCCCGCTGTTGCCTTGGACGTGGTCGATTGAATTCAAAGTGATAACTGTTGTTACAGAAGTATGTATATGTTCTTAAACCTCAATTGACAAGTCAAACCATCAGACTTGTGATGGGAATGTTTTTTTTTCACCTGTGCTCTAAGTATTTTTTTCTTGGCCAATATCAGCCGTCAAGTTACTCCTAGACAATTGAAGCAATTAGACACTTTATATCTTGACAAAGTATACATGTCAGTTTACTGCAAGTAATTGAAGTAGTTGAAGAGAAGGATTGATTTTAATAACATCTTATGTGTTTTTTTATTCAATTCTATTTCATATGATATGTGAATTCTGAAATGAACCATGTACGGCTGTAATTTAAAAAAATGAAGCATCTTTCTGGTGGTTCTATCGATGGATAAAGTTGAGCAGATTATCTATATTTGGAATGGAGTGCGGAAGTCCTTCTCAATATTATCCTTCGATAGAACCTCCAGACAGAAACTTTAATCTTCACATACTTAACTGTTATTTTCGTAGCTCAATATTTGTCCCATTTGGTGTTTATGACAAGTATGAGTTTACAAGAGATCCCAGAGGGATCTTGGCGCCCACCAAAGAATGATCTACGTCTGATAATGGAAAGAGGGATCTTTTCTCTGCTTTTCAAACTTTTACTTCGTATTACTACATATGAAATTTGAGAAAGAATCTTTCAGTACTTTCTGAGATATATAACACTAATAAACTTCAATTATCAAAATCCAAGATGGTTACCTGTCGGTCATCTTGTTGACCGATTGGTTCGAAAATGCAATATTTACAACTTAAGTCCTAAGGGAACCTACATAAAAAATGTGAGACATATCGCTTTAGTACTTTCTGAGAAATAGCGGTAACAAACTTCAATTATCAAAATCCAAGATGGTGGCCTGTCGGCCATCTTGTTGACGGATCAGTCCTAAAATGCAAATTCCAATATGCACAACAAGACCCCTGCACATGATATGACATTTGAGACAGATCCCTTCAGTAATTTCTGAGAAATAGCGGTAACAAACTTCAATTTCAAAATCCAATTTGGTGGCCTATCGGCCATCTTGTTGACCGATCAATCCTTATATGTAATATGCGTAACTAGGGACCTAAGGGAACTGCATAAGAAATTTGAGAGAGATCCCTTCATTATTTTCTTAGAAATAGCGGTAATAAACTTTAACTATCAAAATCCAAGATGGCAGCCTGGCGGCCATCTTGTTGACCGATCAGTCCCAAAATGCAATATGCACAACTAGGGTCCTAGGGGAACCTACATATGAAATTTGAGAGATCCCTTCAGTACTTTCTGAGAAATAGCGGTAACAAACTTTAACTACCAAAATCCAAGATGGCGGCCTGGCGGCCATCTTGTTGACCTATCGGTCCCAAAATGCAATATGCACAACTAGGGCCCTAGGGGAACCTACATATGAAATTTGAGAAAGATCCCTTCAGTCCTGTCTGAGAAATAGCGGTAACAAGAAATGTTAACGGACGGAAGGACGGACGGACGGACGGACGACGGACCACGCACAAAAAGCGATTTGAATAGCCCACCATCTGATGATGGCAGGAATATCCGCCAATTTATCAATTAACATACAAATAAATTGAGGTCCGTCTGATGAATCATATATCCCTTAAATCGGGTTTTCCCGATATGAAACTATAAATCTTTGTACATATACATTTATATGTATCTAATGTTAAAAAACTCGGATTCGTGCAGTAAAGTGGTAAAATACTGCAATTTTGATAAAAGCATGAAACATATCGAGAATACACGTATCTTAGCATCAAGTCATAGTTATTATAAATATTTTGAAATTTTAATTGAAATTATTTGATTTGACATCAAGAAAACAACAAAAGGAAACATTTTAGGACCCGGGCCATTTAAAAAATAGTCTATGACGTCATGGCGGCCATTTTCCAATGTTGCCGCCACACCTATTACTTATTAACAGTGCATTTGTGTGTCCTATTGGTACCGGGAAAATGAAATCAATGTTTTGTTTGTATATTTGGTTCTCTGCTATTGATGCAAGAAAATTCAATCATAGTTTTGTTTGTAGATTTAATATCTTCTATCGGTGCAAGAAAAACCAATGTCATATTTATGTGTTTGACTATCCTCTATCAGTGGAAAAAAATTAAATCAAAGTCTTATTGGTGGATTTGGTATCTTCCATCTGTACCAGAAAAGTCTTGCATGAAAATTTGGTATCTTCTATCTCTTCTGCATGGTATCTTATTTGTGGATTTGATTATCTGATGAACTAACTACCACAGAATAGTAACTGTTGACGTAAGATTATAACGTAATGACCACCAAGTTAGATACTGTTTTCTAAAATTCTTTCAGGGCGGTTACCTTAGTGGGGACGATTTCAAAAGCAGACTTTTAGTTCTTGCAAAGAAAATGGGAGACCCGAGACCTGCTATCAGAATCGGAAACAACGACTGGAGATAGGCATACGGCTACCCGATGTAATGAGTATCATGTTCACTTGAATCTTTCTTGCCATCTTCTATTAGATTATGGAATGACTGCCTAGCAATGTCAGAGAGCAGCCATCCGTTCGTACCTTCAAAACATTGATACAATCTGATGTAAATTCTTTACCCGTTTATTATTTTACTGGGAAAAGGAAGTTTAATATTTTACATAAAAGATTGCGACATTCGTGTAGCAGTCTGAACTATGATTTGTACAGAGTAAATATAATTAACGACCCATCATGCGCATGTGGTAATCAATGTGAAAATGCAACTCATTATTTTTTTGAATGTAGTCTTTATACTAGGCAAAGGGATGTTTTATTCCGTAATGTTTCACAATATGGTAATATTTCAATTAATATTTTGCTTTATGGTGCTCCATACTTGTCCAACATGGAAAACCAAATGATATTTCAATGGGTACAAACCTTTATTAAAGATATTGCTAGATTTTAGGTCAAGTCTGTAACAACAAACTCATTTTGATTTTTTTTTCTATTTCTTCTTCAATATTTTCTGTATATATACATAATTATATGATTGTATGCTGTCAAAGTATTGTATATACATGTATTATGGAGAAGGCATTATTAAGTTGTGATAACTTGTGCCTAATCCATTATTGTATTTTTGACAATAAAAAATATGTTTGAATCGAAAATGAATCGAGTGTCTTCATTCGTCTTTCAGTAATGAAATTTGCTCTTTTAAACAGGCGTTTGTGTTATACGTGATTAGTTTTTGGGCTTAACTTCATATTTATGTGAGTACCATGTGATGTTCTAAAAAAACCTGAAGACTTACTAAATGAGAACAAGGTGTAGATAAGTCTACGTACCTGAAAAATTAAAAATGGTAATCCCACATTGAAACAATATCACAACTGTCAATACATTGATACTGCATGAATATTCACGGGATGAAAATAGACTTACACCACCAGCTTATATACATATGTCTCAATAGTTAAATAAAAAGTGTTTTATCACTAAATTATAGTAATTTTTTAATAATATAAAATGCTAATCAAGGTGTTTACGGTATTTGCTGGTTCAAAGTCACACTTGCCACCTACAGCTGTAAATCTAAGTCTTTTCTGGTTCAAAGTCACGAGCATTTTTTTTAAATTTTGATATCATAGTAGCATCCGCAAACAGAATTCATCAGTGTCTCCTTGACAATTATATATCTTAATTACAACTATCTCAATCTCACCATATCCTTTAGACTGTCGAGCATTTATCATAAGTTTTGTCGCAATGTCAGCTCAGAAATATTATGCTTCCTTATTTTTTTTTTATTTCTTTTATTTTTGAGGAGATTTTGAAATACATATTCTAAAATGATGTTGATATAATTTCTGTTTTGATTGGATGATTTTCATGATCTTATCTCCGTTAGATTTATAAAACATGACGTTGTTGTGGCAACGTCGAAACTGGCAAACGGCTACCATATGCCTATCGCGACGAATGCCTTTGTCGTTGACAGTGTTAACGAACGGAAAGTTATCAAATTTTATGCAATTGAAACATAGTAGAAGTGATTCAACATACAACAGAGTTGTATGTTGAATTTTTCGGTCAGTTGTTCAAAATAGGCCTATCGGGGGATCAGCTGACAAACTGGACACGGTACAGCAGATTCCGATCACGACTAAATTATAAAGATTTTATTTATGCATAACTAACCGGTAGTTCTGTTTATTCAGAAAACAAAATTTAAAATCCCAAAATATCCATCCGAAAACATCGTAAGCGTCAACTTTTGTAATCTAGGCCAATCGATCGTAGAGCAATCTTCTCACTAACGTCAATTTCGGAAAATGGGATTAGCACGCGTTTTAATGGGGCGGTAAGTGAAACAAAATCGAGAAATTAACATTTTTTCGTTACTCAGGCCAAAAACTTGTTGCAAGTGTTATTTATTCTTTAAGAAGGGAACTTTTCATGCCATGTTGTTTATTTTGGCGATTGTCAATTTTGTGATTTGCCGTCAGCATTCGTCTGCTCATATTCAAATTACGGAATTGGTTTGAGAACTTTTCTTTTTGGTGGAAAAAAGGTGTCAGCACACATCACAATCATGCACTATGAACAAAAGAATTAACTGATTTTAGAAATGAGAAGTGGAAAATAAAAGATGTGTTTGAGCATTGTCCTGTTCGAGCACTGGTCAGGTGAGTCTTTACATATATATATATACACACAAATATGATATTTTGTTTATTAAAGTAACATTGGTATCAATTTTCCCCACTTTTTCCAATCTTTAACACAAATTTCTGTGACGATCAACCCTTTTCTATTTGAAATATATTTCTGAACTTTGTAGTGATCAAATAGGGAATAGACTAATGCATTAATATTCAGAGATTTGTGAAGATATCTAGTTCTATAAATGTATTGTTGAAACAAAAAATCAAAATATGATTTTTTTTATCAAGCATAGTTGACCTGTTGATCTAACCAAATAGCAATTTTGTTTATTAAGAGTATAAATAAAGCTCCTACCAATAAAACTAGACTAAGGTTTTGGACTTGACCCCATTCCCAGGATATTTTAAGGATACCCGAGTTACTATAAATACTTAGGAAAACCAGTTCCTTTGTAGATGTAATATGTATTTACAGATATTATTGAGTATGGTTCCTGCGTCTTTCAGTGTCAGAAACCGCTGATACATCGAACGAATAGAAACACTATGATGGTTACAATTCCTCGATACTAAATAGTATGTAGTTTGTAAATCATCTCCACGATGCATTTCACGTTACAATAAAATGTTTTCTAGCACAATACGCCGTGTAATTCCACTCTCAGGCCATATAAATGTGTTGGGAGTTGGATAAATTTAATAATTTATTGATATACTCCAAGTGGAATAACACCTTCCGGTTCTTTGATTGGTCGAGATTACAAACTTTGACCCGAACTACTTTTTTGTTCATTGTCACGTGAAAGGTTGTTGACGTCATCAAATATCCAATGACGTCATGTTGATGTACTCTGATCGCACCGAATGTGTGACGGCGTCGGAATCTTTCATGTTTTCACATTCGTTACATAAATTATCAACGCAAGATTTATAATTGTCTTTTGTTTAGTGGTGTATCTTGCCGTAAGAAGAATCTGGGGGTAATTTCGGTGGAATACACGCATCTTGGTGGGACTTTAACTTGGTTACAATGGTTTGGTGATTATTTGGCGGGAAGTAGATATCACTTTGCCGTAAACATGTCCAAATGTAGATCTAGTTCGACAATGATTAGGTTATTGTTCAAGTACCTATAGAAATCTCGATTCAAAAAGATGTTCGGTAAGTAGGAATGCATGGAATAGTTGTTCAGAATTAAGATGATTTGTAATTAACGTAGACCGTCCCTTCTGTAACAACATACTATTGTAACGTCGCTATCCGGATTCCGGCAAACGTGCTTTATTTCTCCGTTCCCATCTATTACAACTCGCTTCTGACATCGGTATTCGAGAGCAAATACACATGTATTTCGTCTGGAACCTTTCCTAGTGTTTACTTGAAATGTTTCAATCTAAAGGTGTGGTTACCGGTTTCTGGAACATTTCTTAAATTTAAGGAATCGCTTAGCTTAGAATTCTCCATAGGAAATCAAAATTACAGATTTTAAGGAAGGCTCCTTAACTTAAGATTTTTTCCTTAACATTTGTAATGCTTTTCTATGAGGAATTTTAAATTAAGGAATTCCTTAAAGTTAAGGAATGTTCATGAATGTTCATGAAACTGGACCTTTAGTATAATTTTGAAGATTCATGCACGAAGTAAAATCCAAGAATCATTATAATTATAGTCGCTAAACAATCAGATAGAATACACATGGATTTACGGGGACCCAAAATGAAAAACTTCACGTCAGTAGTAACAAATGAATGGCCGTTATCATTATATCATTGTATACCTATCTTTTGCAGAATAGAAATAGATTTACACTGCATAGATGCCGATGGAAGTAAGTAGTTTTTTTAATGGAAACATTCGAGTCTCGAGCTTCAATAGGAAACGATTGAGTAATATACCGGTATACTAATTTTCATCCGTAAACGGACAAACAAAATATGGAAATAAAATTGCTGGAAAATATTTTGCATTTTATATCTTGTTAAAATCTTTACTTATAATTTGAAAGATGCTATTACGGAAAATAGTCCATTTTAATAAAGTATCACACAGAGTAAAATATTTGTGTCGGAAAAAAACTGATATATTTCCTGCTGAATTAGACTCTTTTTGAAAGTTTGAGGTCAGGCCTACATGTAGCTTGTAAACTGGTTTGTTATATCTTATGAAATGAATAAATAGAATCATTAAGATATGTAATTATTGTGTTATCTTCTATGCTCCATTTATATGATGAATATAGAAAACTAACAAGGGTAAATGAATAACATAAAACGTTAAAAAGTGCTACGGATTCGCCTATTTAAACGTTTTCTGGCAAATCGGTCATATGTATACATTTTATTGGCTTTTCTAATTGCAAATATGTCAATCTTCATGGAAATTCTAAAAAATCGATTTTTCTTGAGATCATTTTTTCAGAAAAAAAAAGAAAACATTACTATTTTGATGCAATTTTTAACTAAAATTGGGTTCGGAGTTAATTTTAAATTAACGATATTTCGTTTTATTGTATAAAACCCAGCTTTATTTGATATAGTTATGAATTCTATATCAACTACTGAAGGTATGAATATGATACGGGCATATCCTTTATATGATAAGAGATGTTACAGGGAGGAAATATTATTTATTTAAAAGTCCTTCAAATCCCGGAATATTAAGTCATTAGTACATATCTTTAAGCAACCATGGAAGAAGAAATAACCCAGTGACATATGATTTTTATGTGGTTTTTGTGATCATTGTATACCTAAAATAAAAAAAAAATAAAAAAATAAAAGAAATCCTTGAGAGGAAACCAGAATGAACGGTCTACCTAAATACATCATTAAAGCAAATAAGATTTTTGAATATGAATGAGTGCCTATTTACTTATGATGATATCACTACACCTTGTTTGCCTTTGTCGGCAAAAACGTTTTCTTGCGTTGGCCTTCTCGTAGATGATTTAATTGTGGTAGAAACAGGTCACATAATTCGAGGTTATTGGCTGTGGAATTTATTACACACTCGTTATTTTCTAAAAGATACAAAAGGCACTCGCTGCGTTTGATGGTGTGCACACAATGCCATAAATATCCATTATGACAACAATGAACTAGGAAACAACACACACTTCAGTCGCTGGTAAATATATCACGAGGCATATCGTCGTATCTGAACAATTGGCAGTCACGTAAGACATACTGTCTTAACCCTAACAACAATTCTCTGTCTAATGTCTTGTACATGTTAACTAAGGATCTTCGTTTAAATTCAGAAACACGTGATGGATTGCTGGCCTTGACCGCCTCACGGTATATCGTGTCCACGTTCTGAGAGTTTGGCATGGGTACATCCGGGTCTATCATGCCACGGAGTTGAAGCGTTTTCCACACACGGTTATACAATTCCTTCACAGTAAAACAATTTGACATGCTATATCGAGATTGGAATGCATTAATGAAGCTTTCATTAATACTCGAATAAGTTTCCTTAGCAATAGACGCAGTTCCTTTCAGTTTATTTGATGAGTTTAGAAACATTCTGGTCTCGGACATAACTTCCGATGCATCTTTATCAAATGATTTCATTTTCCCAATAAATTTATATTTGATATCACAAGGTAAACAATGATCGTGAATGGGTGAAAAGTGATCGTCGATGTGACGCTCTTTTCTGCTCTGTTTCACTAAGTATTGTATAAATTCTGAGAATGATACATCATGTCCACAGGTTAAGCTTTTAAGGGCAGGTTTATTTCTGTTCTTTGCTATATCTCGTCCTACATATGCCATGTAAAAAGGGTTGATGTTGTGTAACTTGTCCAAGTATCCAGAATAGGCACGCTCGTATGGATCACGAACGAAGATGACAGTAGCAGCTGATTTTAAAATATCTGCAGCGACAGTTACATTTAGATACTTTAAGGTAGGAAGCTCTTCATCATGGACTTTGGCACAAGCTATGGAATAGACATATGAAATGCTGCCATTAAATGTGTGACTCACTGAATAAAACACCCTTCTCCAGAATGTACAGCCTATCTTCTATAGCATACAGAAGACAATGTTCAGTTCAGAATCATACAAAAGATATCTCTGTTTAACATATGGAAAGCTCGGGATTCTCTCCAAATTACGGCTCAAATGGCAGTGTTCCTGAAGATGTTTTTGCCTTTCAGTGAACTTTCTCTGAGACACCTATCGAAATACAAAAGTTATTAACTTTTACATGCATACATGCACTTTTTGTCATTATAACCAAAACTTTCGTAAAATTTTTTAAATATTACGAAAATATCAAATAATTGCAATAGTTTACATATGGACATTCTAATACATAAATTAACCTTATTGTTCATGTGTATATACCTGTATTTTGTTGTGAAGCTGTTGATCATATTCACTCTTTTCCTCTCTCATGCTAATAGAAATAATTCTAGTCGTAACATGTATTCTGTTCACTGTTAACAAAAACGTGATCGTGTATAACAAAAAGGAATTTCCATCGACAATACAATATAGGTAGCGCATAAACTAGATGAATCACGTGCTCTTATTAATGATGATACAATTCATGACTAAATGCAAAACAATGGGTTTTTCAACTTATTTGTAAATAGTTTATTGCCTATCCAGTGTTAAAATGTTACAATGTTGATAGTGAACATTACCATCGCCTCCTAGATATTTCAGGGGTTACTATTACTGTCGTAATACCCACCCCTGGGATTTTCCACAGTATAACTGAAGGCATTCAGGAGGAAAAAACCTTACAAATCACAGACATACAGAATGTTTCTTTCATGATTATGTAGAGAGCGACGCCAAACTTTTAAGTAACACTATTTGTAATTAGCAGCAAAGAGTCAAGTTAGTTTCGACCCTTATATTGTAGATGAAGTTAAAAGTAAGTTATATCACAGAATGTAGATAATGATTATCAATAGGTTGGGTACATCCGTTCTCGGAAAGACATTGTTCTCGATAACGACGTTACAATGTCGGCTAACTTCGGTTTGTTTGAAAAGTGGGACCCACTTACCCATGTTTAATATCTATTTTGATCTTCAACAAAATTTTCCGAATCGTCACTGTCTATCTTTACTTCATTTTAGTCCTATCTCTGCATGATTTACAATAGGATTTTTTTATTTCAAAATCCTTCTAAATAACGAAAAAAATAGACAGATACGAATATTTGGACTTTAAAGCCAATTAACCGCAATGTACCGTTATTCGATTGTTCTGATGTCCATCAAAGGATTAAACTTGATCATATCTACTGTCGTGTTAGTGGAATTAACCCCTAGAGTATCGAGGATGTCATATTGTTGAATAATACAATTCACGTTTTATCATCTCAAATTGGATCACAATATAGCTTCAATTAGTTTTTTATTTAACAAAGAAATGCGTTTTTTTAATAAACTTACATAACATTTGCAACGCTTTGTTAAAATCATTAATATCAATAGCAACTCTAGAGTGTGTCAGTAGAGTTCGTCTCTCTCTGATAGGCGAGAAAACTATACCATATTTAATCTCACAAATGTTTCGCTTTATGTTGCTAAATGTCGCATTTGCCTAAATGAAATATCATAAACTGTCAGTAGAGTTCGTCTCTCTCTGATAGGCGAGAAAACTATACCATATTTAATCTCACAAATGTTTCGCTTTATGTTGCTAAATGTCGCATTTGCCTAAATGAAATATCATAAACATTATACGTCTACAACTTTGTGTGTTATTTAGACTTTTGAAAAAGTGGTTTGAGGGAAGGTCTATTATATAGTAAAATGACATTATTGCATTGAATCCAATACCTTTCAGGTTTGTTGTAACGATGAAGTGATAAGCTAACACCAGCATCGTCAGACAGGCCACACCAATCAGGAGAAAGATATTTCTTAATCTCTGTAAATACATTCTAAAATGGAAAAAAAACGAAAAACATGAACGTTAAATATATATAGGTAATTCTACCATGGAAGTTTAAATTCAACCGTAGATGTGAGCCTCGGTTTTGATGTATTGACACAATGAACACCATTCTGTCTCACAACGATTTCGATTTTATTTCGACTAATGAACTTGTAATACTCACCTGTTAAAAACAAGTCTAGGATCCAATATCCTCTTCTACTACAATGGCATGTAACCAAACACTTTTGCCGTCCATTTGGAGCAGATTCGGTGACGACTTCAGTGTCTGTTTCGGTTACAATGCTATACCATGAAATGTACATTCAATTTATATATTTCAGTCAACTGAAACGGTGTGTCTGTCATGAGAGACTCACTAAGCACATACGTATGTTCTATATACCGTAATTGAAGATACTGCCGTTGTCTATAGACAGTATATATATATATTATATATATATATGTATATATATATATATAACACAGAGTTTTAGTACTTAGGGCGAAATGTGCTGAAATAGGCTAAAACCTTGACTTAGCAGTGGCGTAGGAAGATGAAACGTAATGGGGGGGGGGCAAAGGTCCTCAATATTTTGTAACACACCCCCCCTCGCACCGCACATACAGGAGGAGATTAATTCAACACACAACAAATATATTTTATATACCTTTTTCATATATCATTAAATATAATCCTTGTTCACATTTATAGACAGTGGGGTTGCTAAAAGGAAATTAACGAATACGCAAATTGGCCAAATTAGCGTGTGAGCGCCGAAGGTGTTGGGGTGGGGGGGTTGTTCGGGGCTCTCCCTCGGGAAAAAATATTACAATTTAGAATGGCTAAGATAAGTTTCACGATGCATTTTGATGAATTTGCGAACGCCCGAAGACGCGAGATTTTGGTGTTAGGGGGGTTCGGGGGTCTCCCTCGGGAAAAAATATTACAATTTAGAATGGCTAAGATAAGTTTCACGATGCATTTTGATGAATTTGCGAACGCCCGAAGACGCGAGATTTTGGTGTTAGGGGGGTTCGGGGGTCTCCCCCGGGAAAAATATTACGATTTAGAATGGCTAAGATAAGTTTCACGATGCATTTTGATGAATTTGCGAGCGCCTGAAGGCGCAAGATTTTGGTGTTTGGAGGGTGCGGGGGTCTCCCCGGGAAAAAAATACGATTTAGTATGGCTGAGATGAGTTTTACGATGTATTTTAATGATTTTAAAGCGTTCTTACCATGGTAATTTTTCGATTTAAAGTAACCTGCATTTAGAAACGATAATTGTGATAATTGTGTCGTCAATCATTGTGCAAACCTGCTCGATCTGAACATACCGTATTCACACCATCGGCACATTGTTTTGTAACTCAAAATAATTATAAATTAATTGTCTTGCTAAGACATATAAACAAAGTAATCTTTTAAGAGACTTTTTTTGAAATACAAATGTAGTACGTAGAATCCCTTAATGGACATTTTTAGTATAGTTCATGTCTATTGAATTTCTACTATAAAAGGTTTGAACATTATGTGCTTGAACGTTTTAGGAAATGCGCCGCGCAGCGGAAAATTTTTTAGAATGAAGAACAAAAATGTGCAGGATGACCCTTTTTTCTTTCAAATATGCATTTTAAGAACATTTCAGTCGGCGAAAATGGGGGGGGGGGGGCAAAAAACATGTTTGTCCCCCCCCGTTCCCGGGGGGGGGGGGGGGGGGGCAGTTGCCATGGAAACCATGGAATCTCGATTTGTATCCTAACACAACAGAATCATGAAAAGACGATAAAATTTACGAAAATGTAATTTACTCATGACCACATCGGTATGGATTCAGGAATATAAAGATTCATTCATTTCACTAAAATGTGTTTGTTGTTGTTTCTGATTTCAGTGGTCGAGAAATGCATAATTCATTACTGAATATGTGATAATCTTGCTAGGACATCAACTTCATATTTCCAATTTCCAGTTGTTCTGGAAAGCAGTCAAATGATGAAAGAAAGTTTAATTTGATTATTATATTCATTTGTTAAACTGCATTTAAGTATGATAGAGATGATTTATTTCATGGGCAACGTTGGTCGTATTAGTAAAAAAGAAGACTTAGGGAGACATCAACAAGGGAATATGCATTTAAGATAATGTGTAATTAGGTTCAAGGTAGTATCATTACCTCGCATATAGATTATTTAAAGATGAGCTACGTCATGGTGTAAACGTGATATTAGCGACAGCCTGAGTTGGACATTTTAATAAGTTAAATGATCGGTAGTTAAAAAAATCTATTAACTACAACCCTCTCACCCTCTCTGGGAAACATAGGATATTGGGCGTCAACCCTCGGCAAGCCTCGAGTTATCCGGAAGCCGAGGGTTGACGATCAAAATCTTTCACAGGGGTTGATATATCCCTGTCCACATGACAGACTCATATAATAAGCTTTTTATTCTGTCCTCTTGATCATTGAACACATTAGAGATAAATGCGATGAATGCAATATTATTATCCGATTACCTGATTCAACTATAGCATTGATATTGTTTTCATTCTCTAGATTTTCAGGCACTTAAAAGAGCATTGAATATGTTTATGATACTAACAGATTAAGCTAGAACTTCTGAAAGTCTACAATTTCCTGAAAATTTCAGATTTTCATTTTTATTTAGTTAGGATTTACGACACTACATGAATATGTTGTGTCAAATATATATTGCACAGTTTTAAATAATTGCCTTTGTCAATAAAGATCTTACCTGTACATAAAAAAAAAAAAAAAAAAAAAAAAGAAGTTAAATGATACGTTTCAGGCCAAAAACCGCACTTAGGGCGAAACCATGTAATCTCGATTTGCATCCTAATACAACGGTATCATGAAAAGACGATATAACTTACGAAGATATAATCTACTCATGACCACATCAGTATTGGTGCATGAATATACGGAAATTCCTTTCACTATAATGTGTTTGTTGTTGTTACTGAATATGTGATAATCTTGCGAGGACATGGTGTTAACGTTATATTGTAGACAGCCTTAGTTGGACATATTAACAAGTTCAATCAAATATTCCAGGCCAAAAACTGCACTTAGGGCGTAACCATGAAATCTCGATTTGTATCCTAATACAACCGGTATCATGAAAAGACGATATAACTTACGAGAATGTAATTTACTCATGAATACATCAGTATGGGTCGATGAATATAAAGATTTTAAAATGTGTTTGTTGGTGTTTCTGATTTCAGTGATCGAGAAATACTACATTTCTAATTTTCTCGCTAGGACATCAATCCGTGTTCCAAATGTCCAGTTGTTCTGAAATGCAGTCAAATGGGGAAATAAGAAAAATAAAAAGTATATTTTGGTAAAATATGTTTTCAGTTGATTTATTTTATTAAAATATGATAGAGATGATTTATTTCATGAGAAACATTGGTCGTATTGGTAAAAACGGAGACTTAGAGAGACATTAACAAGTAAATATGCATCCATTAAAGATATTGTGTAATTAGGTTAAAGATCGTAGCATTTTATCACATTTAGAATATTTAAAGATGAGCTACCTCATGGAGTTAACGTTATATTGTAGACAGTCTTAGTTGGACATATTAATAAGTTCAATCAAATATTCCAGGCCAAAAACTGCACTTAGGGCGTAACCATGAAATCTCGATTTGTATCCTAATACAACGTTATCATGAAAAGACGATATAATTTACGAAAATGTAATTTAGTCTTGACAACATCAGTATGGATCCATTAATACACAAATGTGTTCATTTTACTATAATGTCTCTGTGTTGTTGCTGATTTCAGTGATCGAGAAAAGCTTAATTAATTATGTCTGATAATCTCGTAATGACATCAACTTTATTCTTACATTTTTCAGTTGTTCTGGAGTGCAGTCAAAATGAAGAATTAAGAAAAACGTCAAAATGTTTAATCTTAGACAATATGTATTCAGATTATTAACTGAATACAAGTAGGATACATTTGATTGATTTCATAAGAAAGTTTGTTCATAGTTATAGATACCAAGCATTAAGTAAAATATCGAACTTATTGATGAAAATACCGACTTAGGGCGACATCAAGAAGGAATCATGCATTTAAGATATTGTGCAATTAGGATTAAGGTCGTATCATTATCGCGCATTTAGAATATTTAAAGATCAGCTATGTCATGGTGTTAACGTTATATTGGAGACAGCCTTAATTGGTCATATTAATAAGTTCAACGATATATTCCAGGCCAAAAATTGCAATTAGGGCGAAACCTTGGAATCTTGATTGATACATGTATCCTAATACAAAGGTTTCATGATAAGACGATATAACGTACGTACATGTAATTTGCTAATGACCACATGTGTATGGGTCCATGGATATAAAGATTCATTTGTTTCACTAAATGTGTTTGTTATTGTGTCTGATTTCAATTATCGAGAAAAGCATAAGTCATTATTGAATGTGTGATTATCTCGCTAGGACATCAACTTCATATTTCTAATTTCCAGTTGTTCTGGAATGCAGTCAAATGGGAAAATTCACAAAACTAGTCAAAAGTTTAGTTTGGTTAAAGTTGTATGGTCTATCACTTTCTCTCTTTTTGTCATAGTGAAAACTGTTTAAGTGTTATACATATTTTTCTCCGTTTAAACTTTCCAATTTTACCACTTTTTATAAAGTTGCAGCACTTGAAGTATTTTTAATTATAAAAGTAAAAAATCTTTTTAAGGTGTAAACGTGAAAGATAGGCTCGAAAGAGGCCGAATCATTCCGAACTATTCCGAACATCGTCGCGACAATCTCGAAATAACACGAAAGTTGTGAAACCAAGAGAAATGTCAACAATTCTTCGTAAACAAAACATGTAGTCGACCTCAGCAGAATGGATCTACAAAGAAAATAATGCTCGGACATTACAATATTTGATACACACAATATTGAATTACGGCAATGTGTGAATTAATTAGATGTTTCAAATACTCGCTCTGTGGACATATACCAGCACGATTTGCTCATATTAGCCAGAAGAAAAACGTAAACAAACACATGTGCACTTACGCTAGTTACCTCGATCACCACATGAAGGACGTGTGGACGTCAGTCACGTGATACGATTCGGAATTCCGACAAAACCCGAAGGTACTCTAACATGGCGGTGATTGATGGCGTTTTATTCAAAACCGGGAATATATGATCCCTAGATTTCAGCGCTCTTATACGCTGACATATGGTTTTGAGAGCTAAATCATCGAGATACACGTTTCATATCAAATGTTAAAACGACATATCGGTTCAGTGAAAATTACAAGAAATACTACTTTAAATATGTATTCAGTTGATAAACTGCATTTAAGTATGATATAGATGATTTATTTCATGAGAAACGTTGGCCGAATTGGTAAAAACGCAGAAATAGGGAGACATCAACAAAGAAATATGAATTTAAGATATCAAGTATTACGGTTCAAGGTTGTATCATTTTCTCGCATTTAGAGTATTTAAAGATGAGCTAAGTCATGGTTCTAACGTTATATTGCAGACAGTCATATTTGGACATAACAATAAGTTCAATCATATATTTCAGGCCAAAAACTGCACTTACGACGAAACCACGAAATCTCTATTTGAATCCTTATACAACCGGTATCATGAAAAGACGTCTCGATATAGCATGCCAGACTGTTTTACTGTTTAGGAATTGTATCACCGTATGTTGAGAACGCTTCAACTCCGTGGCATGATAGACCCGGATGTTCCCATGCCAGACTCTCAGAACGTGGACACGATAAACCGTGAGGCGGTCAAGGCCAGCAATCCATCACATGTTTCTGAGTTTAAACGAAGAGACTTAGTTAACATGTACAAGACAATAGACAGAGAACTGTTGTTAGGGTTGAGACAGTATGTCTTACGCGACTGCCAGTTGTTCGGATACGACTATATGCCTCGTGATATATTTACCAGCGACTGAAGTGTATGTTGTTCCATAGTTCATTGTTGTAATAATGGACATCTTAGGGAATTGTGTACATTATTAAACGCAGCGTTATATCCTGCAATTAATTGAGTCGTAAAATGCATCGTGGAGATGATTTACCAAATATCGAGGTACTATAATCATTTTATTGAATTGATGTGTCTGTGGATTCTGATCTTTAAAGACAAAAACTTCACTCAATAATATCGCTATAATCATCATTAGTCAGTACCTAGGTGTTATTTTTCAGGCGTAGTCGTCAACATTTTGACAAAGTTGATCCTATCCTGTTGAACCAAAACTTAATACAGTTACTGTCTGCATCAGTCAGAACACATGTACAAAGGCTACGAGGCCTAATAGGATATGACATACGGTACTGATACATGATCAAAATATTATATTAACAGTATTTAGAGTATGCCCAGGTGGCATATACGCAGTTTTCTCCATTCTAACACAAATTTATCCGTACACATGAAATGCTATGTAAGATAGATTTTTCTCTTACCCCAGACAGGGAAATCCAGTTTTGCCAATTTTTCTATTCAAACCATGTATAAAAACAAGTTTTACGAGGTCTTTACACGTGCTCAACAATTGTATGACGTCACGACAGTAGTATCGCGACGTTGCGGTATTAGTATAATATCGTCAAGACAATAATGAAAACGGCGACGATGACAATTCATTGAGGTCACGTCATCCTCCCTTGCATTAGTGACACGTCGTTATTAGAGACATAAAGTTTAACCCCACAAAAACTGAATCAAGGAAACGAAACGTCATTCATCCCGATATACTTTGGCAATAACACGGTTCATACAGCTAGCACACATAGACATTTAGGAGTTTTACTTTCTGACGATTTAAATGGACTCACCATATAGATTATGTATACCAGAAAGCATTTAAAAGGATCAATATTTTAAAAACATTAAAGAAAAGAATATCACGTAAAACTCTTTTAAACATTTATCAAACTTATATTTTACCTATTTTAGAATATGCTGATGTTTTATGGGATAATTGTACTTAACTTCTGCTAGAGTCTGTTCACTTAGAAGCCGCTAGGATTATAACGGGATTGCGCAGAGGTACCTCCCATGATATACCTTATAAAGAACTACCTTGGGAATCTCTCTGTGATCGGCGTCAAAAGCACAAAATTATTCTTATGTTTAAGATACTCCGTGGCTTTGCTCCACAGCATTTGATTGAAATTGTAAAACCATTTTTATATCCGCCTGAAAATGAGAGATATCCACTAATGATAACAAGATATTTTAATATTCCTATGCGCAGAACTCCAAGTTACCTTTAGGGAATTTAATTGTTTGTTTGTTTGTTTGTTTGATTTATTAACGTCATATTAACAGCTATGGTCATGTAAGGACGGCCTCCCATGTATGCGGTGTGTTGCGTGTATGTTGTGCGAGGTGAGTGTACTGGGAGACTGCGGTATGTTCGTGTTGTGTCTTCTTGTATAGTGGAACTGTTGCCCTTTTTATAGTGCTATATCACTGAAGCATGCCGCCGAAGACACCAAGCAACACACCCCACCCGGTCACATTATACTGACAACGGGCGAACCAGTCGTCCCACTCCCTGTATGCTGAACGCTAAGCAGGAGCAGAAACTACCACTTTTATAGACTTTGGTGTGTCTCGGCCAGGGGACAGAACCCAGATCCTTCCTCACAGGGGCGAGCGCTCAACTCAAGGCCAAAAGTGCGGCGGTGCCAAGGGAGGCATTAGGAAAGATAAAGTCAGTTAGGAAGAAGAGAAAAGATAAGATCCTAAATTTAGTCGCCTTTTACGATCATGCAATAGGGGCAGCAGGTACAATTCTAACGCCCTACCTGCAGGGCTGGGAAATTTAATTATTTCGCTTTAAAGGGACAATTTATTCTAAGAGAACATTAACATTTGTACATATATCGGAAAAAAACCAGTTCTAATGGAATTTAGATTTAGATGTGTGTGAAATTTTCAAACTCGCTCGTTGTCCGCCATTACACATTGTGGTCGAACATCTTGTATGCCGAACCCTGTCCCTTGCTCGTAGAGTAATGCAACTTTTGTCTATAATTGCTCAAATCGCTCTGACAATAGTTTGTTTACCTTGTGAATTATCTTGCCTCAAAATCATTTTATCACCTTCGCAGTGGTTATGTAGTTCATTTGTTTAACGTGCGTGACTTTGGCTCGGGTATAGGTACAGCGTCCATATTCTACCTGCATAATCGTATTGATCAACGATTTGATATTTCAACGATATTAATCAAAATACTTAACAATGACGTGGAATTTGTCAATGTTTAACGTTATTTGTTTCATAAAAAATATAGAACAAAACATTTATGTCATATTTCACTTCTTGGTTTTGTAAAAGAATTAGCCTGAGTGAATTGTCCCTTTAAACTTTGACTTATCGAATGTTATTACTGTTGCACAATTTAAAACACTCCTTTTTAACATTAATAAATTGGAACCTGATATAACAAATATCTTTATAAACAAAGGTTCTCGAATTATGAATATTACTCTGTGCCAGCACAGAAATTCCTCTAGCAATCTAAATGTTGACCTATTTCGCGATCATTTGAGAGATTCTCCAATTTGTTCGTGTGGCCTTGGTGATGAAACAGCAGAACACTATCTTTTTATATGTCCATTATTTATTGAACAAAGATCATCGCTCAGAACCAAAATACATAACTCTTATATTCTCCATTCGCATTTTAACACAAAAACTTTACTACATGACTGTGACAATTGTGATGAAGAAAAAAATACATATTTATTGCAATGTATTTCAGAATATATATCTGAAACTAAAAGATTTTTTTTAGATTTTTTTCTACGGCGATAGGTTCGGGAGATACACTAATAATAATATTTATTCACAATGTTATGTCAAATATTAAAATATTTTGTCGATAATTGTCCGATACCGGATTTGTTTGGAGATGTATAATGTAGGCTTTGCCTGTTGCTTAAACCATTTGCATATTATTTGCAATAAAATTTGTTGAAATGAAATAAAGTGGTGCATAGGGTAAGAGAAAAAGAAGCATTTACCCTCTTAGGGATGAGACAGGAGAGTTCAACCCTCAGGATAAGTTTCTTAAGCGGTCAAATACGAGGCAAAGCTTACAACAAAGGCAGACAACTCAAAAATCTCACCTCTAGGGATGAGATTCTTCTGTCTCACTTCAAAGGAGGTTTCTTCTGTCTCACTTCAAAGGAGGTTTCTTCTGTCTCACTTCAAAGGAGGTTAAACACTCTATTATTCTAGCCAAGACTATAATTTGTCTGTCATTTCATATGATTTAAATTTTATTAGTAATAATTGGTGATAAATATTTGTAAGCTGATATACTCTAGAATGTCCATTCAAGAAACCAGACTGGTGATTGTAAACGAGGGGGTTTTCAATAAAATAAGTACACAGGTCAATATAGATAACTCTCTCAAACAAGTTTCCAACAGAAGATAGTAAAGAGATAGACCTGTGGTTAGAGGGAGGATGTCCATCCCTTTTTAAAAAAAAACATGACATTTGACATTTGAAATGAAATGAAGGAGGAAATAACACAAATTTGAAGTTTGAAAAAGAAACAGGCCAATCACATTTCATTGAATATTAAGAAAAGAGTGACAGAGCTTGAAAGAAAGCGAAAAGAAAATAAGAAAGGTTGAAAAGATCTGGATGGGATGGAGACGAGGGAATACTATGATATAATAAATAACATATAAATGTAATGCATTTATTAAAGAGATGAAATTTTGGCTTTGTGCAGGGAGGTAAAATGAATTTAAACGGCTTTATAACATATCAAATAACTAGTTTCACTTTAAAGGTATCTTGCAATTGGAAGTTAAAAATGAATTTTACATAGCTGTTTTTGCTTCCTTGTGCCTGTTTGAAGATGACCAAGATGACCAAGAAGCCGGAAATTTGTAATATAATAGACATTTGTATTGTTTACCTTTACATCTCCTGATTTAGTTACTACAGCTGTTAATTACATCTCCAGATTTGGCTACTGATCATGACGTTAACTACATCTCCTGATTTGTTTACCTTGGTTCAGGTCTTGACATGAATTTTGTATCATTCAACGTTCCCGGAAGAGTTAGATATTTACATGTACTTTGAACGTCGCGTAGTAATCGAAAAAGGAAGTAACATCGTACTTTATTCGGGGTGTTATCGGACAAATAACAGACGTATAACAGACGACGGAGAGGACAAGAAGACTTGCAGTTAGACTCCCCGCAGAATTTCCTCTCACTTTCTGGTATGTTTATATTTACATTTTGATGTATGTGTATCAATTACATGTTAGTAGGATGAGTTCATTGTATAAGGATGAACCAATTTGAGTAGGTATTTAATACATGTGCTTGATAATTGATAAAAATAAATATTCATCGAGTTTAATCAATTTCACACTACATAGCAAAGTGTTTATCTATTTATCACATAACTTCCATTTATAGAACTTAAAATGAAGATTCGTGCTTTATAGTAAACTCTGGGTTAACATGTCGACCCCATTTTTATTTTGGAAGGAAATACTAGTACAGTATATGGTAATGCACTTAATGTAGAAATTCTAATCTAAACTATTACTAAAGACAATAATGGCCAATAGAATGCTATGAATGCCTGAATTGTTTTATCATTTATAAGAATCAAGAAAAAACACTTGACATGAGACTTAAGTCAATATGGACGATAAAGAGAAGGAAACTTTTGATAAAATCTTGATAGAATAAATCTAAGTTATCTTAAGTATGTCCCAGTTTTAATCGAGAACACCACGTGACCAGAATATTTTTTTTCCAAACTCGGTCATGAACATTCCAACTTCTGTTCTGTCCTGCAGGTAGGGTATTTACGATACGCTCCAATTGTGTATGGAAGCATAATTACATGTCTAATCTAAATTTTCTGACTCCCGGACTGTAGATGCTGGTGTGTTGCGTACAACAGCAGATCATCTTTACTTATATTTTGACACTTGAAGTGTACTTAAAAATATCAGGCTCTCCGTCTTCATTCCTTTTAGACGCTGAATTTTATACACGATATATAAGTCTATTTAGGTGAGGAATATACCATATGTAACTCATTTCGCATTGTGTTCATTGTATTTCCAAAAGAGTAATATATTCCCGATTATTAATGGTGCAAAAATATTTTCATTTTAGTGAAATCGAGACATTGTCAATACATGACTTCGAGACATTGTCAAAACAATGTATTATTTTTTTCTTGGAATGATGAGTGATGATTTATCCAATACACTCCTTAGTTTCGGTCTCGGAATACTAATTGACTGAATATTACGAAACCATTGTAATACAGTAAGATAATAGATTATTGAATTATATATGTGTAATAGAGAGCAATAATATATCAGTGCTATATCACGGTCTATACACATAATGTGTCTGAAATTTCGGAGTATTGTATTTGCATATACTTACATGATTTGAATACTGTTTACATACTCAAACTAATAGTAAATAGTAAAAACGATATATCACTTAAGAATTGAAGTCAATATTTTTCTAGCTTCATCGGGGTATGTAAGAAATTTCGTTTCATACCCCGATGAAATTAAAAAATAGTGACTTCTATGCTAATAATTAATTTTTCAGGCTGTTTTCATAAAATTTAAATACGTTTACACGTACGATTCCACAGAATTTTTCTAAGGGATTTTTTTTTTCTTAATCAATACACTACGTTAATGTTTCTATTGTGACGTGAGATAACGGCTGATTTTCGCGCCATTCTCGGATATGATTTTTTTTCATCGTGGAATGAAAAAAAAATGAATAGGCCAATCAGAAAGCCAGAAAAAAAATAAAGATGAATTATTAATATATGAAAGACGGATAGCATTGCGTAGAAAATAAAACAATGGATTTAAGAGAGATGTTTGTGTCCACCAAAGAATTCTATGTCTGACATTGCAAAGAGGTTTTTTCTGCTTTTCAAACTTCAACTACATATGAAATTTGAGAACGATCCTTTAATTCTTTCTGAGAAAAAACGATAACAAACTTCAACTATCAAAATCCAAGGTAACTGCCTGTTGGTTATCTTGCTTCCCGATCGGACACAACTGCAATATGCACATGGTCCCTAGGGAAACCTACATATAAAATTTGGGACAGACTCCTTCAGTATTTCTAAAAAAAATGGCGGTACAAACCTTCAACTATCAAAATCCAAGATGATGGTCATTCGACCAGACCAATTATTTAGACCGATTGGTCCCAAAGTGCGAAAGCACAGTTAAGGTTCAAGGGAAACCAACAGATGAAATTTGAGACGGATTCCTTCAGTAGTGTCTGAGAAATAGCGGTATCAAGAATTGTTAACAATGTGATGAACGGATCACGAAAAAAAAGGCGATTTGAATAGCCCACGATCTGATGGTGATGGACTGAAAAACTTCTTAACGAGATAATTACTTTGTACTAAAGAAAGTTCAGTATTTGGTAATAGCGAGATCGACCCTCGTGATAACAAGATATTTTACCAATGATAATATGTCATAATTATTCAATCATTGCGAAATTATTTTCTTATTTCAAAGTTTCACATTTTCAGCGTGATACTATTTGGCTTCCGTATCAATAACATCTGGATACCAAGCATATTAATCAAATGAACTTCAAATCGACCCACAACTCAGGAACGTTCTATGTGCTTTCAATGTGTTCCCAGCCAGTCATGTGGAAATGTCCTTTTATTGATACCTGATGCAGCATTGATATCGTGAGTACGCCTATGGAAGACCTTATACAGGATTATACACAACGTTACGGAAAGTGATATATTAGTTCAAGTGTTTCCAGTTCACTGAAAATGGCATTTACTTTGTAAAAGTTTTGATGTATATTGAGGTCTAGAGATAAGGTAATACGTACCGTATATAGGATATATGAGAGTCGTCGTGGTCGGTTTAGGCTGTTTAGTGAAAGATGAGTTTAAATTCGAAATTATATTTATCGTGAGTGAAGCATTAGCTAAAACTACAACTACTAAAGCCTGCACCTAAGTCTTCAAAAGATCGGCATTTTTGTTTCAATAACAATGAACCCTGATCATTTTTTTCTTTACTTTCTTTCCATAGCATGCCATCAAACCCCATCACACTGTCTAGATCTTTCACTTAGCAAAATAAAGCAATATTAAAAAATAATAACTAAAGAACAGTCACTAATGGCCATGTCCCTGTTTTAATTGCTTATCCCGGTTACAACGCCTTGATAGTTCATGATATATGCAGTCACAGTAGGGGATCAAGGTAAACTTTAAACTAACCAGGATGTAATATATTAAAATCTTACAAAAAATACAAAACATGTTCGTTAGGAACGTAACGCATGTCTGTTACCATTGGAAACAGTAAACATCGGTACGGTTAGGACGATTTCGTCGGAGAGAGCGATCGGTAGTGCTTTTCGTGAACACAAGTTGTGAACTTTTCCCCGATCGAGAAGACATCGCAAGGTGAGTTTTCTCTTCGTTTAGCGATTACATAAATTTGTATCATCAAATATATGACGTTAAATAAACGATTTATAACGGATTTTCTGTCGTTTCAAAATGTTTGCAATGCAATGTAACAGATAGACATAAATTGGTAATTAATAAGAAATCGGAAAATAGGAAGCAAATTAGAAATTAACTTCAGGTTTTGTTTCAGTTCAAATATATTTTCTGTAGATAGAACAGGGGACCAATTATTCAGTCTCTATATAGGGTGAACACTTTTTATGTCTGAGATTTTCAGATAGGATATTAGTAAGAGTTTTTAAAAGTGCTTCATCAAAAATGTAGTTTAATCTCATTTAACCAGTTAGCATAGTCAAGTCTCCGATATGTTAATACGATATATGAGAATACATGTAGCTTAGTAAAGCCTTTTCATATTCCTAAACACGTATTCCCTCAAATGTCAGAGGTGGTATGTCAACCCCTCCCGAACTTGCAGCTGCGCCAAAATGTGTGCACGCATGAAGTGCATTTATAATCGATCTGTTCTTTATGTGTGTTTATGTCGATTTGAACAGTAATTCCTTTCATGAATGGGCAAATTAGTGAACGCTATTAAGATTCTTAATTCAACAAGAAAGCAAGAGTAACTCAAACATAACAAATAACCGAATTCAAGGTTTAGTCCAAAAACAGATTTTAAGGCATAATTTTCATTTCCAAATATTTTTCATTAAATCAAATAGATTAAACATGGATAGACCAGCGAGCAAAGCCTATGTACAGTGTATGTATGCTCTCTCCAAAAAGGGATAGTTGACTTTAGAAATGTAGCACCGATGTGTCATAAAATATAACCTCGAACCGTGGGTCTCCTCTTGTGTCTGGCATTTATTACGTCAATACAGCAAACCCATCATGTTCATATTCATTCTATATATCCTAGGATATTGACATTCAGCTGTGTCATGATATTTATACGTGCACTACATGTCTTATTCTACAAGTTAATCATCGTGTTTGAAAGGGATTTTTGATACCTTTAAATGTCTAAGTATTGCAAAAGGTAAAAGCACCTCACGAACCAATCCAGATACAAACACTTAATAACATATCTTATGATTCCAAGTATAGTATCCCAAAACATTATCTGAATAGGTCTATATCTACTTATAGGACAAATTACCTGACATCGTTGCTTCTGGTGGATGAGGGAACAAATGGAATGCGATATACGCAAAATATTAGAACTAGGGCTTTGATGGAAGAAGTAAAGTTTACTTACACAACGGGTAGCTGCATGATATGGAACTAATTTAAACGAATGAGTTTTTTTTCAAAATCACTTAAGACACGCCCTTTAGCAAGATGAAATAACAAATGAGTGTGAAATAACTCCCATATGCAACAACCTTGAGCCGTTTGAGCTCATTTTATCACAATTATATCAGGATGAGTCGGTCCAAGTTAAGGTGAACTTATTTGCTATCATGTTATACGCAAATAACTAAGGTATACACTGTATTGATGTTTTTCCCAAACTAAAGGACATTTTTAAATATAAATATTAAATACATATGTTAATATAACAAGATGCCCATGGGCCTTAACGGTCACCTGATATTTGATACAAATTAGTGACGTAATTTACAAGCCAACTGATGTCTTTTGTTCACGAAATAGGAACACCTACCTTGTATAGGTCTACATACAAATTTTCATAAAGCTTCGTGCATATTTACTCACATTACTGTGTTCACAAGGTTCAATAATTATTATTGCAAAGGGCAATAACTCCGTAAATTAAAGTCGAATCATGCTGAATTTTTGAACTCGTCCGAGATCTTTCCAATGTTAGTCTACATAAAAAGTTTCATTAAGCTCGGTTTATATTTACTCAAGTTATCGCGTTCACAAGAAAATGTTAACGGAGGACGGAGGACGGAGGACGGACGTCGCACGACGACGGACAAAAGACGATCGCAATAGGTCAGCATGACCTATGGTCAGGTGACCTAAAAAGTTTTAAAACCTACCCTGAATAATTATACGATACATCCTTACTTCAAGAACGTCTTTTGTTAGGCTGTGATGGGTTAAAATCTTATTTTATTATTCTCTAAGGCCAACGAACCGTGGTTGTTTTTAAAATGTAAATTAAAACCCGAAGATTAATTTGCGAGTGTAAAAACACGAATAGCAATGATGCAGTGTTTTAAATAACTATCCAAGCTACTTGACATAAATGGAAAATAAAGTGTGATATAATTAAATTTGTGATAAAAAATGTGTCATAAATTACCTTTGAACGAAATATTCTTTTATCTTAAGAGCATCGCAAATGTCACGGAGTTTTAAAATGTTTAGTATAGCCGATATTCATTTACAAATCTCTTCCAGTACACAGGTACAAGATCAATATACCATGCAGTCTATGTGAAATTCGGTCTAGCTATGAATATTTACATTACAAAGGAGTAGTTCTGCACTGGCTCTGTAAACTCTGATGAAGCATATTTCACTATAGATCCGTGTCGGTTATATAACGTACAGGTATGTCTTGTCCTATTCAAACATGCCTACATGATTTTTTTTTTTTGATTTTTTTTAGCAAACCTAGTTCAAACATGCCGTTTATGATCCAGTATTTCCTTTATCTGTTGTAGAATAATATATTGTTGTGAGAACATTATGACAAGTTTTTTTTAATAAAATAGGTCAGGTATCAGCGTTCGATTTACTTCATTATGGGGGAAATTACATAGATTCGTATACTGCGTTTGTTCATTTATACGTAGTTGTCGTGAACTTTTGGTAGATGGTATGTGATGGTCATATCTGAAAGGGATTTTCCTCCTATTTCTAATGGGGCCTATGCATAATTTAAAAACACCATTGACATTTATTCACATGAATATTAATCGATAATTGAGGTTATGCAGTGAATTCTGAAGACCTATAATGTACTTTATAGTTGTTAAAATTTCGTGGGTGTAAATTTTCGCGCTTTTCTGTTTGTAATTTATCCGCGGGGGTTTATTTTCGTGAATTAGTCTTGCAACATTATTGTAACAGCATGAGTTTTGAAAAATTCCGCGAAGTATTAAATTTTGCGACTTTGGTGGAACCTGCGAATTCTTAACAACTACAGAGTATAACATGATCTATCCATATGTATTTTCTTTCGTGGTTTGAAGTTTTGATATAATTTCATAGATAGAAATATTTGTGGTTAGTCGATGAAACAATAGTGACTCTATTTCGTAAAACAAATCGTTATTTTAATATTTTCATGGCTTCATAAAAATACAATGGGTGTTTATAACATGTCATACTGCAGTTTGCGATTGAAAATAAGATATAAACAAATTCGTAACTGAATGTAGAAATTTAATAATAAAAAGTAGATATAAGTTACCGATATATATAAGTTTACATAGTTTTTTTTAGAAAAAGTAAAATAGATTTTGTACATATTTTATCATCAATTTATCATTTATTTAAAGCAAAAGACTATGCAAGAGCCAAGGGATGGGCCTTAACGGTTATCAGATATCAAATAAGCTAAATACTCAACTTTTCTGAGACTAACAGTATACTTCAGTAAAAAGTTTTTAAATATTTAATAACACTTAAAAGATGCTACACCGCCGACGAATGTTTTTTTATCTATCAAAACAGAAGTAATGCAGGTAGGGCGTTAGAATTGTACCTGCTGTCCCTATTGCATGATCGTAAAAGGCGACTAAATTTAGGATCTTATCTTTTCTCGTCTTCCTAACTGACGTTATCTTTCCTAATGCCTCCCTTGGCACCGCCTCACTTTTGGCCTTGAGTTGAGCGTTCGCCCCTGTGAGGAAGGATCTGGGTTCTGTCCTCTGGCCGAGACACACCAAAGTCTATAAAAGTGGTAGTTTCTGCTCCTGCTTAGCGTTCAGCATACAGGGAGTGGGACGACTGGTTCGCCCGTTGTCAGTATCATGTGACCGGGTGGGGTGTGTTGCTTGGTGTCTTCGGCGGCATGCTTCAGTGATATAGCACTATAAAAAGGGCAACAGTTCCACTATACAAGAAGACACAACACGAACATACCGCAGTCTCCCAGTACACTCACCTCGCACAACATACACGCAACACACCGCATACATGGGAGGCCGTCCTTACAAATAAATCAAACAAACAAACAAACAAACAAAGAAGTAATGAAATCGTATAGTTTCACTAACAGAAATTACCATTGACAAATGTCATGGAGTTTTGAAATGTTTAGTATGGCCAATCCACAGGTACGAGATCCTATACAACCATGCAGTCTAGGAGGTGAAATTCGGTCTACCTGTGAATTTTCACATCATTAGGTAGTGGGATTAATACGTCTGCACTAGATCTTTAAATTCTGATGGAGCATATTTACATAGATCCGTATCGGTTACATAATGAAATACAGGTCTGCTTTGTCCTGTCCAAACACATGTCGACATGAAGCAAAAGAGCACACGTGTATGCCTAATGTGCCTTAGCGAATATTAGACTATAATGGTATTTTTATCTCTCAGAAACAGAAGCATATGAACTAGTATTTTTTAAGTATCAAAAATTACTTACTTTACACTTTTATTGTGTTTGACAAGTTTGAGTTTCTTATTTTAATTCAATGTAAAAGTACCTAAAAAATTAAGTGCATCCCGAAAAAAAACATGACACTATGTCCTATATGGAATGAGGTACCGATTGCGCAGACAACAAAAGCAAATCAAAAATGTTATATTTATTTTTGAGTTAAACAGACATGTATATGCATCATGGTAAACATTATTTATCTTCTGTCGTCGACAGAGCATCTTTAAACGTAGGCCAAGCTCACTCATTTGAACAAACGTGGTCGCCTCTCATCAAAACATGCTCCATACCCAGTAAAAGGTCTCTAGACCTCTTAGTTATCGACAAAAAGTCGTTCAAGGATGTTTGCTTTTTTGACTTATTCAAGGTCATTCATTTGTTTAAACTTCGTATCCCTTCAATCTCGCATGCTACAGTCCCAATTTAAATACCCTGGATATTCTGATACGGACATCTGTATTGAGAGGTTATTAGAGTGACAAGTTTACGCATAACGGTAGAAGCCCTTAAAGAACATGTAATTTGCCTGGCATAGGTTGAAGTGGCTCATAGATAGCGAGTGTCTTCATGTTTAACATATTTGTATGTTGAATGAGGGATCAAAATGATGACAAAAGTGATATAATGCACTCTATGAAGTGTATAATTGTGAGTTACATGTATCAGGTTTTAGGTAACAGCCGCTTTTAATTTTTGATTTGATATCATTTCTCAACAGCCCACTTGAGCCGTAACAATGAATACCGTCCCAGTAATGCAACAGCCCATCCCTCAGAGGATCGGTGAAGTGTCCGGACACAGAGAATGGTCCACTGGACTTTTTGGCTGTTTCTCCGACTGTGGTTCATGTAAGTTTTCCTCCTCAATCATCATCATCATCATCATTCATTCATTCATTCATTCATTATTTCATTACTACTACCACCACCATTACTATCACAACGATTCATTACCACCTCATCATCATCATCATTCATTCATTCATTCATTATATTATTATTACTACCACCACCATTCATAACACCTCATCATCATCATCATTCATTCATTCATTCATTACTATTACCACCAACACTACCACCACGATCATAATCATCACCATCAACTACGATCATCATTATTATCGAGAACTGTTTTTTTTTTTTTAAATTAGTATTGTTAAATTAATTTTAATTATTTTTTCACAGGTATTATGACGTATCTGTGCCTGCCCTGTATGGAGTGTAAGAACGCCTCCCGTCTTAATGAATGCTGCTTGCTGCCATACTGTTGTCCAGGGAGCAATGTTGCTATGCGAGCCCGCTTGAGGACTCTCGGCGGAATAAGGGTACACAAACTCTTTCTGTTTATCTTCATTCTCGAATCTATATACATGTTCCCCTTTTGACTTCCACACATTGCATTGTCATATTGTGTGTAGCTCCCGATTTGATTGACGTGTCTGTAATTACTGTAAGTAAGACTTGTGTGAAAATATTTATATCCACTTTTACACTATATTCACATGGCACCAAACAATTATTTCCATGGGTATACATACTAGTAGACTTATGTAAACATTTCACAATGATAATTATTGTTTCTGGTTTAAGCAAGATTTTTACATCTCTATAACCTGTTGGTGACAGACATTCATAATTGTGTTGGTAACGTTTTCAAATAGAGATTGGTCTGCCCAAATTCATTCTAATTGTTACTGTTTTCATGAGCTACTGTTGTCATAGGGCTAGTTTCGTTTTGTAGCGAGATTGTACATGTTGTCTGTCAGTAGAAAAATGCATTTTATTATAATAAGTTCCTAAGAGATTTTTATTTTATTTTATCTCAATGGAAGTGACTATATGACGAGTATTGTAAAAAGGTAGAACTACATGCCATGAATACATAGCTATAATGCCCCCATTCCCCTCGCGATTTTGGAAATATGCAGTAACGATCTTGTTTATCTCTGTTACAAGGGATGTATCCATGGTGATATCTGTATAAACATTGTTTATTTCTGTTACTAGAGAAGTTTATTGACATTGTTTATCTATGCTTCTATGGAAGTATCCTGGGTGATATCTGTATCGACATTGTTTATTTCTGTTTCTAGGGAAGTATCTTGGGTGATTTCTTTATAAACATTGTTTATTTCTGTTACTTGGGAAGTATTCTGGGTAATTTCTGAATAAACATTGTTTATTTCTGTTACTTGGGAAGTATCCTGGGTGATATCTGTATCGACATTGTTTATTTCTGTTTCTAGGGAAGTATCCTGGGTGTTATCTGTATCGACATTGTTTATTTCTGTTTCTAGAGAAGTATCCTGGGTGATATCTGTATCGACATTGCCTATTTCTGTTTCTAGGGAAGTATCCTTGGTGATATCAATATTGACATTATTTATTTGTGTTTCTAGGGAAGTATCCTGGGTGATATCTGTGTAAACATTATTTATTTATGTTTCTAGGGAAGTATCCTGGGTGATGTCTGTATAAACATTATTTATTTGTGTTTCTAGGGAAGTGTCCTGGGTAATGTCTGTATCAACATTGTTTATTTCTGTTTCTAGGGAAGTAACTTTGGTGATATCTGTATCGACATTGTTTTTTTCTGTTTCTAGGGAAGTATCCTGGGTGATACCTGTATAAACATTGTTTATTTCTGTTTCTAGGGAAGTATCCTGGGTGATATCTGTATCGACATTGTTTATTTCTGTTTCTAGGGAAGTATCCTGGGTGATTTCTGTATAAACATTGTTTATTTCTGTTACTTGGGAAGTATCCTGGGTAATTTCTGTATAAACATTGTTTATTTTGTTCTGGTACTTGCATAAGTATCTGGGTGATTATGTGTCGACAGTTATTTCTGGGGAAGTATCCTGGTGATATCTGTATCGACATTGTTTATTTCTGTTTCTAGGGAAGTATCTTGGGTGATTTCTTTATAAACATTGTTTATTTCTGTTACTTGGGAAGTATTCTGGGTAATTTCTGAATAAACATTGTTTATTTCTGTTACTTGGGAAGTATCCTGGGTCATATCTGTATCGACTTTGTTTATTTCTGTTTCTAGGGAAGTATCCTGGGTGTTATCTGTATCGACATTTTTATTTCTGTTTCTAGGGAAGTATCCTGGGTGATATCTGTATCGACATTGCCTATTTCTGTTTCTAGGGAAGTATCCTTGGTGATATCAATATTGACATTATTTATTTGTGTTTCTAGGGAAGTATCCTGGGTGATATCTGTGCCTTTAGCTGCTGCTACATGTGTGCTGTATGCCAAATGTCCAGGGAGATGGATAATATGGGACTTTAGGAAGATAATGAAGATTTTGGGGGAGATGATGAAGTTCCAGATCGAAAAATCCCCCAGAAGTGTTAAAACAAACACCTTCAATTATACAACATGACATAAATGCTTTAAAACACACAATGTGCCATGATGACTTCTTCGTGTATATATTTCTGTCTCACTAATAGTTGTATTCACGCAGAAATAATATTTTTTTTATAAAAAGATGAAATGCTTAGAATAAGATTTTGTACATATTTTGAGATTTCATGGAAAATTATGTATATTGATATCGCGCTTTGACCTTGGAAAATGTGCTGGTGACATATTTGAACAAACTTATTTTAGAAAAAAAAACACTTATTACCTAACATACTCTCTTCAGCCTTTTGGCTATTGAGAAGAAGTTGTTTTAAAGAAATGTTAATTAATAGGGAATGGCGAGGGATGGCGATGGATGGTGACTCTAGCTTACTATGACGTTTCAGGTCAGATGACCTAACATAGATTGGCAGCTATTGTGTTAATTGTCCTTTATTCAAGCATGCATAGCCTCTAAACTAGATCTCTAGGCCTCTTTATAAGAAGCTGCTATAGTGTTAATTGTCCTTTATCCTAGCATGCATAGCCTCTAAACCAGATCTCTAGGCCTCTTTATAAGAAGCAGCTATTGTGTTAGTTGTCCTTTATTCAAGCATGCATAACCTCTAAACTAGATCTCTAGGCCTCTTTATAAGAAGCTGCTATTGTGTTAATTGTCCTTTATCCTAGCATGCATAGCCTCTAAACCAGATTTCTAGGCCTCTTCAAAAGGAGCAAAAGAAACCTTCAATGTGTCAGTTCAACTTTAAAATTTTTAATTGCATCTGTGACAATTGCGTACAAATCTATAGATTTTTAACTGCAAATGTCTGTTTCAAAGGTTTTTAATTATTATTTTGTTTAATATTGCTTTTTTTACAGAGTTATTTTAATGTTTGTGATATATATATACTTAGTTTTACATCTCTCAAAAAATAATTAATATGTATTCATTTTATCAAAGTGCCTAGGCCACCCATAGATGCTGTGAATGAAGGACTCAAACAAAGGAATAAAGAAATTGGATTTTCATTTAAATATTGAATTTAGTACAGTATACTAAGTGTGCAGTGTTGAATTTTGGAGTTAAACAAGATATATTTACGGTATACCATATTTATTTTATGATATTTAAAGTTGATTCAAGAACAATACGTTTCTGAAATAACGATTTCAACATCAATAAAACCGGTCATAATCTAAGTTTCATTATTTATAATTCTTTATTAATTACTAAAATTATCAATTTCATCAATGTCTCTTCAAAGACAAAAAATCATAAGTTATAATTTGTAAGTTTATGTTGATAAATGTACCTTTTCTCTTTCAATATAACGCAGTTGTCGATAAACAAAAGGCACAACTAGCTCCAAGTACTATTACTTTTACTGTGCAATAATATCAGATATAGTTCGTCAATGCAACCGAAACAAAAACTTCTATAACCGTTATAACCGTTATAAGAACTTTCTTTTGCAATTATCTTCCTAACATTTCACTACATTAATTGATCAGTAACATGAATTACGTAAAATTGAGAAAAAAAACATACACAATCCAAATCCACCGAAAGTCTGCTGCAAGGGAAGACATCGAAGAAGGCGTTGTTCGTGATTTTGGGACCATACATGACGCGTAGGTATACATAAATCATAGAGTCCCTACTGAACACTTAAAACATACCGTCTATGGTGTACATACGTATGTACAAATTCAATATTTGTGTTTTTGAATACTGAGGTTCGATTTTTTCATACAATCAAGTAATATGTAAAATGAACAAACAACATTCAATTTTCATCGCGGAGTAGTTTTTTATTACTTCGATGTGCACAGGCTCTCCGAGCTACTTAAGAATGCTGTTTCACAGCATCAATAAATAAATCTACGTTCTCTAAACGCCATAAAGCATTACCTTTTTGTCTAAAAAAAATATTTTACACACGAAAATAAACAGTTATTCTGTAACTACAATCAAAACAAAATAAAATTCTATAATTTGTTAAGATGAACTCTACTTATCTCATGTAATGCCAGAAAGAGTAATTAACATATGTTGTTGTCAATAAGTCTGAAAAGGACAATAAGCATTTTGTCTGTTGCAATCAATTGTTAAAAAAATGTTTGCATACTAATAAAAGAATGATATACTCTGGTGTTCAAATATATTAACACGTTTTAATTTCCACAGGATTCATACAGAAATTTTGACAATGAAACGCCTTTTTTAATGTTGAAAATGAATTAAAGGCTTCTGAACATTTACAAATTCATGACAATAAAAATATATTTCTAGAAAACCTTTTACTGTTTGTTTTTCAACATCAACATATAAAACAATGAAAAAAAGATCATATTTTCTTTTTGCTAATACAGATGTATATAAATAGACCTACCACTGCTTAGACGACTGTTGAAGTGAGTTTTGAACCAAAAAGTCCAAAACAACCTTTGGATTTGTCATTCTGACGTTTTGACTAAGGGATTAAATAACTCCTGTAATTTAGTAAAGATAACTTACTAGAACAATTTGATCAAGCATACCAAAATAAACTGTATGAACAGTCCACATTATTCAGTTTGCTCTGAAATCCTTGTCTCAGGTGGTGCTAAGCGTTGATTTTGCTGAGGTTTTGTTTAGTACAAGATCACGAAATACCTTAATGTTCTTCATTTCTGTAGAGTAATATTTGAGAACACACAACATCTGTTTAGCACCAAGTTAAAGTCCACAAGTCCAGATTCCACTGATCATCATAATCAAATACTGCTTCTTTCTCACACACATATCATAAAGATAATATATCTGAAACACAAAAAGTAAACTACCGAAATTTTTTTTTCCAAAATGTAACTCAAAAACGTACCTGCGCACTATACGCGGGTGCGCACTATACGCGCAAAAAATACGGTAATAACCACCAGAGACAAAAATAACCCTACCTCTGTGATTTTTTTTATATATATGTCAAACAGTCCTGGCTTGTTTTTCTTTTTCTAAAAGCGAGTTTATAATTTGCTCTTAACAGTCTAAATTCTTATCCTCAAACTGAATATTTCAGAGTCCAACAATGGTCTAGGCAGTTGGAACACTATGAACTTCCCTTTATTATTTCGGGTTGCGTTGGGTTAATAAATTCAATGTCCTATTAACAGCAAGAATAATTTAAGGATGTGCTTAAGTGAAATGGTGAAGGAAAGTTGTAGTACCCAGAGAAAAAACATGGACCTGGCAACAGCTCCACATGTGATTCAAACTCGCGACAGAGAGGTGAATGGCTTGTGTAAATATTTTGGGACATCTTAACCACTCGGTCACTATAACCCCCTGTCTAATTTTGATTTTGTCTGACATCTTACTTGGTACTTCATGTAATAGCAAGTGTCATTTAAGTACATGGATTTACTGCTAGCAGAAAGACTGAGCAACAGAAAAACTTTGTGACAACAAGAGATCCAAGAGGGATCTTGGCGCCCACCAAAGAATGATCTATGTCTGACAACAGAAAGAGGGATCTTTTCCCTGCTTTTCAAACTTTTACTACATACTATATATGAACCTTGAGAAAGATCCTTTCAGTACTTTCTGAGATATGTAGCAGTAACAAACTTCAATTATCAAAATTCAAGATGGCTACCTGTCGATCATCTTGCTGACCGATCTGTCCCAAAATGCAATATGCACAACTAGGGCCCTAGGGGAACCTACATGTGAAATTTGAGAAAGATCCCTTCAGAACTTTCTGAGAAATAGCGGTAACAAACTTTAACTATCAAAATCCAAGATGGCTGCCAGTCGGCCATCTTGTTGACCGATTGGTCCCAAAATGCAATATGCACAACTAGGGCCCTAGGGGAACCTACATGTGAAATTTGAGAAAGATCCCTTCTGTACTTTCTGAGAAATAGCGGTAACAAGAATTGTTAACGGACGGACGGACGGACGGACGGACGGACGGACCACGGACGAAAGGCGATTTGAATAGCCCACCATCTGATGATGGTGGGCTAAAAAGTTGAACTATTCAACTAATCGTGACAGCAGACCCTAGAAAACCAAGCCAATATAAGTGGAATATCTCCACATGGCGCCAGAACTTCCTTACCCATGATAGAGCGATGAATTTTCCGTAAATAGTCTTGGGAGTTTTGGTCTTTCCTGTTGCCGGCCGTAATGTTGAGGCCATAGTCTGGGCCATACTCCATAAAAAACTGGATCAAAAACATATATATTCAAACATTCAAACATAATAAAAAGCAGAATGAAGTATCTCAAAACATTTACTAATCAACTCAAGCTCTTTGAGAAATATTAATATAAACTTGTACAGTTAAACCTGTTTTAAGTGACCTTCCAATGGATGTTCAAAATTGTATCAATTAATTTTTTTTTCACAACAAAATCACACGAAATCGCGCGAGATTTCTTTCAAAACTTCCGGTTTTAATTTCAAAATAGTCGCTTTAGACAGGTTATGAACACTTTATGGTGTGAATTTTTATGGTCGTCAGTCGCGTTAGGCAGGTGGTCGTTGAATACAGGTCATTTATATAGTAAATATCATTGGGAGAAAAAATTAAGGTTGCTTAAGACAGGAAGTCGCTGAATACAGGGGGTCGTTAAGACAGGTTTCACTGTATCTATATCATGGCACCTGTTGCCCATGAACACTTTTTTACCTTAAGGAAACTTCTAAACTTAAAATTCCATAGGTAAGCATTACAGAAATGAAGTGTAAAGGTGATGAAATATCTTAAATGCTTTTCAATGGAGAATTCAAAATTAAGGAATTTCTTTGATTTAAGATGTTCATAAAACTGGACCCTTATTATATTATGGCATCTGTGACAGCATTACCATGTGATTGTCTAGCATAGTAGTTAAAGTAAGAAGATCCTATCAATAAACCATGATCTTACCTGGTGATCAGATAAATGTAACATAATCTTACCTGGTGATCAGATAAATGTAACATAATCCTTACCTGGTGATCAGATAAATGTAACATAACACTGGTGATCAGATAAATGTAACTTAATCTTACTGGTGATCAGATAAATGTAACATAATCTTACCTGGTGATCAGATAAATGTAACATTAATCTTACCTGGTGATCAGATAAATGTAACATGATCTTACCCTGGTGATCAGATAAATGTAACATAGTCTTACCTGGTGATCAGATAAATGTAACATACCTTACCTGGTGATCAGATAAATGTAACATATAATCTTACCTGGTGATCAGTTAAATGTAACATAATCTTACCTGGTGATCAGATAAATGTAACATAATCTTACCTGGTGATCAGATAAATGTAACATAATCTTACCTGGTGATCAGATAAATGTAACATAATCTTACCTGGTGATCAGATAAATGTAACATAATCTTACCTGGTGATCAGATAAATGTAACATAATCTTACCTGGTGATCAGATAAATGTAATATAATCTTACCTGGTGATCAGGTAAATGTAACATAATCTTACCTGGTGATCAGTAAATGTAACATAATCTTACCTGGTGATCAGGTAAATGTAACATAACCTTACCTGGTGATCAGGTAAATGTAACATAATCTTACCTGGTGATCAGGTAAATGTAACATAATCTTACCTGGTGATCAGATAAATGTAACATAATCTTACCTGGTGATCAGATAAATGTAACATAATCTTACCTGGTGATCAGGTAAATGTAACATAATCTTACCTGGTGATCAGGTAAATGTAACATAACCTTACCTGGTGATCAGGTAAATGTAACATAATCTTACCTGGTGATCAGGTAAATGTAACATATCCTTACCTGGTGATCAGGTAAATGTAACATGCATGTGATCAGTTAAATGTAACATAATCTTACCTGGTGATCAGGTAAATGTAACATAATCTTACCTGGTGATCAGGTAAATGTAACATATCCTTACCTGGTGATCAGGTAAATGTAACATAATCTTACCTGGTGATCAGATAAATGTAACATAATCTTACCTGGTGATCAGGTAAATGTAACATAATCTTACCTGGTGATCAGGTAAATGTAACATAATCTTACCTGGTGATCAGGTAAATGTAACATAATCTTACCTGGTGATCAGGTAAATGTAACATAATCTTACCTGGTGATCAGGTAAATGTAACATAATCTTACCTGGTGATCAGGTAAATGTAACATAATCTTACCTGGTGATCAGGTAAATGTAACATAATCTTACCTGGTGATCAGGTAAATGTAACATAATCTTACCTGGTGATCAGGTAAATGTAACATAATCTTACCTGGTGATTCAGGTAAATGTAACATATCCTTACCTGGTGATCAGGTAAATGTAACATAATCTTACCTGGTGATCAGTTAAATGTAACATATCTTACTGGTGATCAGTAATGTAACATAATCTTACCTGGTGATCAGGTAAATGTAACATAATCTTACCTGGTGATCAGGTAAATGTAAATCAGGTATATGTAACATAATCTTACCTGGTGATCAGTTAAATGTAACATGATCTTACCTGGTGATCAGGTAAATGTAATATAATCTTACCTGGTGATCAGGCAAATGTAACATGATCTTACCTGGTGATCAGGTATGTCTGTTGGTAATTTTTTACCAACTGCAATCGCTGTAAGGAAAGTCCAGCACCTCGCTGTATTTGTGTGGTGGTAGCCTCCTACAATGTATCATAAATAGTTTATATCAAAGTTAGACTTTGTATTCACATATTTATAGAGTAAATTAGGTATTAGTAAAAGATTAATGTGATACAGGTACACAATATTCAATTATCATCTGAAACCAGTAAAATTGCTCTTACCAAGATATGTCCTTGAATTTAGAAATTTCGCCCTCATCTGATTGTGGGCTAAAAATTCTGATGGCTGAATAATCAATTTTGAAAAACTTCAATGATAAAGCTAATAGCATATAACATACATCTACTATGGAACTACACAGATTAATACCATATGATATACAATATAAATATTATACCCAAATCATGACTTACCTCCCCCTAGCAGTAGTGTGGGGAGTCCCCAGTCCAGCATATAGTACAAACATCGACCTAAGGACAGGGGCGTAAGATTGAACGAGTCCATGGGATCCCCGGCCAAGCCGTCAGCTCCACACTGACAAACAACTGCTTCAGGTTTAAACATGGTGTGTACCTTTTGTATCACCCTGCATTAAATAGACAGCTGCTGTACAAAAACATGTATAGCCTCACATTGTATTAGTAACCGATTCTAAAAGGTTCAAGTACAATATAAACCTCACCAAAGGATCATAATTTATATTATCAACATCATAATTGTTTAAATGGTCTTTTAGAATTGTATCCAGCAGTTGATATGAACCATCGACAAAAAGATATTTGAAAAGACCACTTTCACTTGAGACCTAATTTCAGGTGAGTTAATCAAACAAAATAATGTCTTTTTGCAGCACATATTTTTCATTATCACACACGAATGGACATGGCATTTATACAAGGAAGGTTGTAAATTCCTCTTAATACAGTGAATTAAATCTATATTCTTGATTTACTATGTATTAAAAATTAAAATGGACATATATAAAGTTCTACCTGCAGAACAAGGCCACAAACTCTTTGTCTCTAGCTCCATCCTGTAATGGAATATTTATACAGTATTTTTTTCCTTTACCAATACCAATATCTTCTAGCTGCCCTGAACCTGGAATAGCAATCACACACATTGTTAAACTATCAGAATCTATAAGTATTTACCTTGCAAAGTTACTGTGAATGTACTTATTTTAGTGGTAGTTTTATTTTTATGTTTTTCACACTCACTTTGAAATCCCTTACTCGTGTACAAAGCTAAATTTTGTAAAATGGTAGTTTCGGTATCGAACCAACGAGTTGCACTAATTTGTATTTGCTCTAATTAATCATAATTTACAGCTTCTTTCATCTGCGCTAAAATAAGCATATTTACAGTATATAAGACTTGTAGGAGGCATTGAACATATATTCTTTGTCAGGGAAAGAATAACAGAAAATTTTACATTTGTCTGTCAAGAAGACAGGGATATCTCAAACAGAGTGAAGTTTTACTTGGTAGTTAAGTTGTGAAGTACTAACTAACTAAAATCTTAAACTAGTTATTCTCATTGACTTTAAAAGATCCATTTTTGTTATTTTTCTGCCATATTTTGGAGAAAAGTAAAACACTTCAATTAATTAAACCAGGCACATCCTTAAATGACCCTGACTTTAAATAGGATGTTAAACTAATAAAACCAAAACCAAAGCATTGCTGACTTCTTAGTATAGTAACACCACATTTGTTAATGACGTCAACATCGCTGGAGTACAAGAGTTGTCATTCACCAAAACAGCCATAAGATGCAGCCCTGTGAAGTATATGGGATACCTGTGAAACTTTTCTGCTGCCATACATTTTGCACACTGTATTTTCGCCACATAAACATTCTTTACCTGGGAAGAATCCAGCAGCATATTTGTGTATGGAGACTGTCATCACTGTGGGAGTTGCATAGAACGCATCCTGAACACCGTCACCGTGGTGCAAGTCTAAATCAACATACAGGACCCTGGAGAATTTCTCCCGCAACTTCAGTATCCCCAACACAATGTCATTCACATAACAGAATCCTGAGGCACTGTCTCTATGGTAACGAAAGGTCAAATAATATCATCAAAAGTGATTATCACGATTATCATTGCATTCATCCTGCCGGGAGCTCAAAGCTGAGATACAAGTTTGACAAACAGAAACCTAACATATGGTCATTCATAGCCACACACATGACATTTAACAAAACCTTGTCAATACTTTAGAGATCTATTGATGCCATATTTTGGCCTTTTCAATACCTGTCATGGACATACAAATAAAGATCACTGATGATTAAATCAAACATTAAATTACACTCTCTTTTATTCATTCATCATTTAATTATATCATTTTTTGCTTTATATCAATAAAAGATGTTTTGCTTAAAGATTTGACAATAGTGTTTGCCAATTAAGGGTAATCAGTTTGATAGTTATGTAATATGCTGTAATAAAAGTGTCAGAAGAAAATGTGTATGGTATACATGTAAATCTTCTTTCTTCAATTGTCTTCGTGTATTCCAAAAGCTACTTACTTTTGGGCGTGATGCCATCCCCCACACCAATTAATGGCAACATCACACCGATCAGAGATCAACTCTTCTGCCGCGGACACAGTGGCTCCCCCTATGGCCAGGGCATAGTCAAACACCCCCTGGTGGACAGGGCAGTCGTAAGCTTAAAAGTTAAACAAGTAACATTTCCCAAATACATGTAATTTATAATTAAATCAGGAAGGTGAGAAAGATTTTCAGTGACATACATGTATGTCTTTCAATATCATATAATTTTCACAATTTTATTTTTGCCGTCTTAATAATATCTACAATTACAAGTGTATATTGTTTCAATGACTTAAATAATCATACTTCATTAAAAATTGTACTTAGTATTGAATATTTCCATCAATTGTTTCTTCTTTAAAATCAATTATAACAGAAAACAGTTCAAAACTGCTTCATATTTCTACAAACCATTATAGCCCTATAAAACCTTTAAAAAGTATATCTTTATTTAACTTTGTCACAAATTCATACTCAGGCCAAACTGTGCTGCTTCTTCGTCGTAGATTTCTTCATCTTCTTGGTCATTGATTTTCTTTAGAAACTCTACATATTCAGGTGAGTGGAACTGACAAAGTGATTCCTCTGTAGCTATGGAAGGGGCAACAACTCTGTAAATACAACAGTTCAAAGACACAAAATGTAAAGAATATTTCAAGTACTACACATGGCCCAAAACATATGTATACATTTGTATATGCATATCTTAATATAAACTAGAAATATGTCTGTTAGACATTAAGTGCTCGCTAACTTTTTCCTAAAACCTTAATTTTCAGAACGATGTGCATCTACATGTATAAGACTTCTGCGGTGAGATATTTTGCATGTACAAATTTGGGAAATGGCTTATGTCCTTGATGTATTGTAATAAATAATTTCCTTTAAATTACCTCATCAGAACTATAAATGTGAAATTACTCTGAACTTTGTTAATTGTGTTCTTTGTTACATAGAAGTTTATTCGTCAACTTATTTATATTGACATGATAGACTTGTTTCGCTGTTCAAATTAGTCGTCCGCTATAGCACTGTCTAGTCCCTATGCACGTGGTGACTTATCTGTGTCATGCTTGAATGCTCTTCTGGGTACATAAGATCTAGAGCTCAGGCACCCAGACTGATATTGTGTAATGTTTTTTTTTATTCTGTTTCTCTTACGCAAGGCTGGGTGATTTTATAAATATTTATTAGAACCGTAGCAAATACGGTCTATGGTCACTGGGGTTAGTAAGCGATAGTACAACGTATATGTATACCTAGGACCAAGGATGATATGAAATAAATTAAATATAATCTGCTGATTAACACTGTAAATGTCTTTGGTCGGTACTAAAAGTTATCCGTTTCGTCATTTCCTTTTGCTGACTACATAAACCTGATTCGCTTTGTATTATTCCAGAGGTTTCAAAAGTCAATCAGATGCTTAGAATATCGTGACCGAAGTTTACACAAAACGAATGTGTTTAGCACTGTTTAATGTCACTGTTGTTAATTTATAGAAGAGCATTGCTGACAGGTATATCTTATTTTTGAAAGGTTGGTGTCATTAATCACGGCAAAATCTATTAAACGGTATAAGACAGTGACTTCCAGTATCACCGGCGCAGTTGGATCCTGCGCATAGCGGATGTACACAGACTCCACACCCGACAAGGAAAACAATAGGGCGAGAGTACGCTCGCCCTAAAAATGTAAGTCATTATATGCTGCAATTTCTCAATCGAGATTTGATATATACGTATAGGTACATATGTGGATTATATGATATATCTTAATTAGTATAATGCATGGTTTTTAATATTGTCACTAATTGTGAATGAGTTACTTCCAGTGAAATATATAATCTATATATAAGTAAAAGTTCAAAATAATACATTTTTGATCATTCAACAAATATAATCAAAGTGCCAAGGCCACTCATAGATGCTGTGAATGAAGAACTCAAACAAAGGAATAAAGAAATTGGTTTTGCATTTAAGTATTGATTTTAGTATACTAAGTTTACAGTGTTAAATTAGGGAGTTAAACAAAATATATTAACAGTATATCGTATTTATTTTATGATATTTAAAGTTGATTCAATAACAATAAGTTGAATAACTCATTTTCCTGAAGTAAATTTTATATGAAATTTTTTAAATCATTTCTGAAATAAAGATTTCAACACCAATAAAACCGGTCAATGATTCTTTATTAATTACTAAAATTATCAATTTCATCAATATCTCTTCAAACATTTAAGAATATTTTCGGAAAAAATATAACATTAGAAATACATGTATTACCATTTCCGGGTATGTTTTAGTTCCCTTTCTAAAAAATTAACATGGGTTGTTTTGACGACTTTTGACTAATAAATCATGGCCAGATACTTTTGCCAAATAAAAGGTACATTATTTCGTTACGTATAACACTCAGATTTATTTTAAATTCACAAGAATGCTAGTCGGTAACATCAAAATAACTTCATGTAATGCATCGGACTTAAGCAAGTCTTCGAAAGACGCAGTAACTGGCTGGCAACTTATTATCGCGAAGAACATATTATCGTGATTTTTGCTTTGCCGAGTTTTGAATAATAATAAATCATGGCCAGATATTTAAGCCAAATAAAAGGTACATTATTTGGTTACTTTATAACACTCAAATTTCTTTTTAATTATAAGAACAATAACGTCAAGAAAACTAGATGCAATGCATCAGGACTTTAGCAAGTCTTCGTAAGGCTACCGTACATTACACGACAAGATAAGTTCATTTGTCACTTTTAGTTGCTCGTACATATATAGATCTATATTATCATTATATTTTTTAAGTTTATGTTGATAAATTTTGTACTTTTTCCCTTTCAATATAACACAGTTGTCGATAAACAAAAGGCACAACTCCCAGTGATTAACTTTTACTGCGCAATGATATCACCAGATATAGTTCGTCAATGCAACCAAATTAAAAATCAAAGTGCCAAAGCCACTCATAGATGCTGTGAATGAAGGACTCAAACAAAGGAATAAAGAAATTGGTTTTTCATTTAAATATAGAATTTAGTAAACTATACATAAGTGTGCAGTGTTGAATTTCGGAGGTTAATAAAAAAAATATTTACGATATACCTATTTATTTTATGATATTTAAAGTTTTTCAAGAACAATAAGTTGAATAACTTATTCTCCTGAAATAACTGTAATAAATTTCATTTCTAAATAATTTTTTGAAATAACGATTTCAACACCAATGAAACCGTTCAGAATCTGAGTATCATTTTTTTATAATTCTTTATTAATTGCTAAATTATCAATTTCATCAATGTCTCTTCAAAGACAAAAAAATAATAAGTAAACATTTTCGTATCTTAATATCCACTTAACATTGAAGAATATTTTCAGAAAAATATAACATTAGAAATATTGCTATTTCCGGATATGTTTTGGTTTCCTTTTTAGAAAACTAACATGGCTTGCATTGGCGACTTTTGACTAATAAATCATGGCCAGATACTTTTGCCAAATAAAAGGTACATGATTTCATTACGTATATCACTCGGATTTCTTTTAAATTCACAATAACGCTAGCCGTTAACATCAAGAAAACTTTATGTAATGTATCGGACTTTAGCAAGTCTTCGTAAGCCTAACATTAAGTGGTTGGCGAGATATTATCGTGCAGAACATTTATCGTGAGTTTTGCTTTGCCGACTTCTGACTTATAATGAAACATGGCCATATACGTTTGTCAAGTAAAGGGTACATTATTTGATTACTTATAGCAGTCAAATTTCTTTTGAATTCATAAGAACGCTATCATCAAGAAAACTTCCTGCAATACATCGGACTTTAGCAAGTCTTCATAAGGCTACTGTATGTAACAGGAGAGGAGAAAATGTAGCGGCCAGACCGGGATTCGAACCCGGGACCCTCAGAATACTAGCCGAGTGCTCTACCGACTGAGCTACCTAGTCACCGATGATTGACCCAGTCCAATCCCGCTACACTCCTCCCTCCTTTCTCGAAGTCTTCGCCCTCGAAGACACACGAGACCCTTCCAAACACCACCAATGTGGGTTATTTAGTTGGGCGCCAATTTTGTAACAGGAGAGGAGAAAATGTAGCGGCCAGACCGGGATTCGAACCCGGGACCCTGAGAATACTAGCCGAGTGCTCTACCGACTGAGCTACCTAGTCACCGATGATCGACCCAGTCCAATCCCGCTACACGTACATTACACAGCAATAGAAGTTCATTTGCTCGTACATAAATAGATCTATATTATCATTATATTTTGTAAGTTTATGTTGATAGATTTGGTACTTTTTCCCTTTCAATATACCGCAGTTGTTGATAAACAAGACAGAACTCCCAGTGACAGATCAAGGGAGGAGGCACGTACTCAAAACTATTAACTTTTACTGCGCAATAATATCTCAGATATAGTTCGTCAATAAAACCAACACAAAAAACTTTATCAGCGTTATAAGAACATTCTTTTGCAGTTAGCATACTAACATTTGATTACAATAATCGATCATAAGCATGAATTACGTAAAATTTAAATAAACATACACAATCCAAAATCCACCGAAAGTCTGTCGCGGAGGAAGACAGCGAAGGCGGCGTTGTTCGTGATTTTCGAGAGACCAGTGTTCTCGGAGTTATACAAATATCATAGAGTGCCAACTGAACACTTTAAACATTCCATCCATGGTGTATACGTATGTACAAATTCTATGTCTGTGGTTTTGAATATTGGGGTTTTATTTTTTTCATACCATCAAGTATTACGTGAAATGAACAAAACAACTTTTAATTTTCATCGCGGAATGGTTTCATTGTTTTGATGTGCACAGGCTCTCCGAGCTTACCTAAGAATGCTGTTTCACAGCATCAATAACTCTATTACCATTATAAGAACTTTCTTTGCAATTACCTTCCTAACATTTCATTACATTAATCGAGCAGTAGCATGAACTACGTAAAATTGAAATAGACATACACAATCCAAAATCGACCGAAAGTCTGCCGCGGAGGAAGACATCGAAGAAGGCGTTGTTCGTGATTTTTGGGACCATACATGACGCGTTGGGATACATAAATCATAGAGTCCCAACTGAACACTTAATTCAAACTGTCTATAGTGCATATGTATGTACAAATTTAATGTTTGTGGTTTTGAATACTAAGGTTCGTTTTATCCATACTATCAAGTACTATGTAAAATGAACAAAACAACATTTAATTTTCATCGCGGAGTGGTTTTATTGTTTAGATGTGCACAGGCTTGCCGAGCCTACCTAAGAATGCTGTTTCATAGCATCAAAAACTTACCCCATGTATTTGAGGATTCCATATGCTTCAATCAAACTATGCACCATGCTTGCCTGTTAAAATATTTGAAAAGGAAGTAAACATTTTCATATTTTGATGAAAATATCAACTGTTACTTTCAAATTCAGCTACTATTTAAATTTTTGTATTCTGGTCTATCAGAGTTGCTTCCCTTCAATTCACTCGCTGGTGGAGAAAAATAAAGGGAGATAAATCAGACGGATTAAAACTACTTGCATGACATGCATGTTTAGATATATAAATGTATATTTAAAGTCACAAGAATAAATTCTTGAACACCAATTAATCAGATATTTTATAAATAAAAATATTCATGTGATTATAGATGGAATAAAGAGGGAGAATACATATTGAGGAAAAGGCCTTAATAATTAATGCAAATATTTATACATATACCCTTCATATAGCAGGTGTATACTCACCCTCTCAGGAATTTTTTGCATTAGGTCACATTGTTGAATCAATTCTTTACTATACATATAGGACACTCTTCTCTGTATTTTTGTTATTTTCTTGTTAGCAGCAACATCTAAATGTCTTAGCTTAAAACTTGTATCTCCCTTTTCTGAACTATTCCCAGACTGATTGGCATCTTCAGATGACTTTTCCGAGTTGAGAGCAGAGTTTGGCAAAACCTGAGATTTCTTATCACTAACTATGTTTTCTTTATTACTTTTGGACTGCCTTAGACCCTGTAATGGAGGAATCACTTCCTCTGAACTCTCCTCTATTTCTAAATCATACACATTCTTTGATTGTGCACTCTGTTGTTCACTTTCCTGTCTAACTGGTACAGAATCATCACAATGTTCACTTTCCTTCTTTGTTTCACAAGAACTATCCTCAAGGTTTTCTACACAGTTTGAACTTTTTTCTGTTGCATTATCTTTATTTCCACCAACAATTATTTCTGATTGAGTAATACTGCTACAATCTGTCTTTTCATTATCAGTTTTTTCACGATTCATTGGATCCCTAAACTTTGTGACATTAGTATGACATGTTACTAAAGTTTGGTCAGCCGGGAGTGATGTGTTGGTAACACCAATGTCAATAGTAGATGTGTTATGAGCAGACTGCACATTTCCGCTGCAAGGACATGTACAGGAATTAATCATTTTGTCAGCCTTGGCCTTTATAATCATATGATCGTGATCTGACCCTGACGATCCTCCATCACTGAGATAACTGTCTATACGGACTCTCTTCGCAGTTGGTTCCTCATCTGTATCCATGGTGTATATATATTTGCTACAGTCTAGACCTCACTTCCATTTGTAGAAATACTATAATATGCATGCTCAGTCATTGTATCATTGATGTCTCTGGACATCTTTTGTCTGATAATATATCCTGAAAGATACAAAAAAATTACTGTAAGCTCCATAAAGAACATTTAGTGATGTGGTGAAATGGTACACAAATTTTTCAGATTCCATTTTTCCGTCAAGAAGAATGTTATTGAAAACTGCAGGCTACACCAATCAGACTTTCTTTGTAAGTACATTGGACTACCACAAATTCAAATGCCGGCACACAATGAAATGGTCACCCAAATAAAATACTACAGAAGTGTATTGGGCTCACATAGGAAAATATTTTTCAGGATAACAAAAACATTTTATTTGGCGGTCGCCAATCAATCATATGGCGGCCGCCACTTAGTTATCTAGCGGCCGCCACATAATTTCTCTGGCGGCAGCCAAATAATTATATGGCAGCTGCCACTTGATTTATGTGGCGGCCGCCAGATAACTTAAGTGATAAACCGTTTAACCCCAAGTGATATTTTATAAATTAAAAAATAAAATTAAAAAATATTGTACAATCAATGTACATTGTTGATTTGAATTATAGTTATGTTTGTACATGTATGTATCAAAGAGTGTGCATTTGGAAAACTGTTCGTAAATAATAATTTGTTTTTGATGGGGAGCTAGAGAACACTTGTAAAAGCAGAAACAGTATATCTCTCCCTCTAGTAAAAAGTTAGCCATTTAATTATATTTAGTGAGGTAGAAACATTATGTCGTTATAGATTCTACATGTATGTTTCTGAATTTGAAAGTTATCAATTTTATCTCATAGGTCCAACATCAACAATGGTCACTGTAATTTTGTGTTATGGAGATGATCGATCAGTCATCACTGCTCAGGCCAAAAAAAAAATAATATGTCTGTTTAGGGTGGGCCTATCGATTTACCCAAAACTACCCAAAGGCAAAACCACCCAAAACTTCCCCAAAACTACCCAAAACTTACCCAAAGTATTTATATAACTTCTCATAAAGTTATTAGTATTTGCTGAGTCTGGAAAATTTAGATTTTATGACGTAGTTGATAATCAAAGAAACGAAAAACTGGAACGTATACGTACTAGTTTGTAATAATGAGAAGCATTTAATTACCGTTTAGGTAATCTTCTTCCCGATTGGTCAAGCTAAAGAAACAACATAGTACACTGGACATGGGTTGAATTACTGCATTAAAAAATCTTAATTCTGTGATAATTAATATCATTGTTTTAAACTCAGTCCTTTTAATGTCTATGAAAACAAAAACCGTTATTGTCATTGAAACCATAAACTTCAGTGTATCAACAACCTCCCGCGGAACACAAGCGTTAATCCAATTAAGGGATTGACGGCACCCTTGAGGTAATGAACGTGCCAAGGCCAGGGGAAATTAAAGGATTAAGGGACTGGATTAGTCACAGGATGCGTTAACAGCATGCGTCTTACAATTAACTGCATGGATGTAATTAAAGGATTACGGTTGTCCACCTGTATAACTGTCGGTACTTATCTTTGATCACTTTCTTTGATAGTACGATCTTGCCGACAGGCATATTAACACATTAATTTTATACTTACTTTTGAATTGTTTGGAAGTACAGCAGTAATTGGGAAAAATAACAATCAAAGCATAGCAGTCGATTTATGTATTTCCTACATTGTGTGTAATGTATACATACATTTGATCATATCGTTAAAAATGACAATTTACAAATAATTTTGTAAAATCGAAAAAAAATATGCATATTTATTAAAAGGCTATTCTTAAACAAATTGATCACTAGGCCTTAGGCCGGTTACGCGGTTTTGAATGTTTATGAATCAAAGATGGACCTAGTGATTGTATATTGTCCGTAACTTAGGCCTTTATCTAGCTACTGTTGTAGCGGAGAAGATATCACCTTCTGACTGACTTTTCCGCTACTGCAAGGTCCCTCTATAAAGGTGTGGGAAACCAAATCAGGTACGACCGACCATCGATTAAGGCCTGTCAAAAATATTCCGATCAAACATAGCTTTGACACTAGCTACTGTTGTAGCGGAAAAGATATCACCTTCTGACTGACTTTCAGAAGGTGATATCTTTTCCGCTACAACAGTAGCTACAAAACACCCTCGACCATTTATGTCAGACCTCACATTTGATCTCCCAGTTTTCCATTTAAAGCAATACATTTAATACCTGATTACTTCTTCTTTACAGTGACTCTTAAATGATTTGGCAATTTCAATGATTGTAAATAATGACATCATTTAACTAATATTTTTGCGACTGTGTTCTGCTGTCAGTTTCCCGCGTACTTATCAAACTCCAAATTGAAGAGCGAATGCAAGGGAGCGTACTCCTGACTGAGGAAAAATAATCGAGGTTACTTCCCTTTATTTTATTCCGACAGTCGAAAAGTATTCAGCAAAACTGGGCCCAATTTAATATCATGAACATTCCTCGAAATTAACCTTTATATACTTAAACTTTCACTAGGAAATCACAAAAGAAAATTATGGAAATTGTGTAATGAAAATTATGGAAATTGTGTAATGATTTTCTAAATTTAGATTAAAGAATGTTCGTAAATGAAACTGGGCTCTGGTAAATCAAATTCTATTAATTTTATTGGCGAATAGCGAGATTTATTACTTCTAGCATGCTCAATAGTCTAAGATATAGTATAAAGTTTAAGTGTGGGGTTGAGGGATATAGCAAGTTTCTGGTTTCCCGAGACTTGTCTACTTCCCGAGGCGGAGCCGGGGAAAATAGGCAATTTCGAGGGAAACCGGAAACTTGATATATCACTCAATCCCATACTTTAACTGTTTTATTATGATAGTTAACATACAATCTAATTCTCTGAGTATACTACAGTATGTTATATTGAATTACTGAAAAACTAACGCATTCAAATTATAAAAGTTATTCACAAAATGCAGGTAAATGTACCATGTAAAAAAATCTGTTAACATATGACCATTCAAATAGGGAAGTTTTTTGGGAACACTACCCTGATTACTATAAAATTCTATACCAGAATGCTCCACCAAGATTATCTCGTTTTAGAAATCATTTATGACGACAGAAACATTTTCCTTTGTGACGTCATAATATATTTCGTATCTATGCGCAGTTTACTGCAACAACATCACAGCATTGGTCTGATTCACACGCCATGTTTTTGTAAGAAAATGGGTTGTAATAGCTAAAAAAAACAGAGGAAAACATACAAAAAACTATATATGGTCACTCTTCAGGAGAAAATGAAAACAAGGTAAGTTTTCTAAAGTCTATTTTCTGTGATCCAGGACGACGTATATGTACTGTATATACAATTATAAAAATGTAAAGAAAGTTTTCCATGCCATTTTCTATCTATTTGCTACCATCAGTCAATGTTTATCTATGTACTTATTGTTATTTATCTATGTTTATCGTTTTAGGTGAGGTCTTTCACCGAAGAGAAAGCAGAACAATTACTGGTATCGGACGCTAAAATGCTAGTTCGAAAGACGCAACAGACAGTTCTGATGCAGCCTATTTAAGCTGAGGACATCGTTCCCAAGAAAGGAAGCGGGGACGTTGCTTTTGTCTTGGATATATCAGAACCCTCAACCGCATCTGCTATGTCCGGTGTGCCGGAATGTGGTAGTCAGTACGCTTCATACTCTCAAACATCACTCCCGTCCGGAAATCTTCCTTCCAGACGTCTGCCCCACTCAACAAAGCCGCTATGGAAGCAAAACAGTAGCGAACACGGAAAAACAGGGAAAGGAAAAGAGCAGAGAAGAAAGATAAATGTTCCAAGCAATCATGCAGACAATGAATTTTCTAATAGCTTGACTTTTATTTGTTTTTGTTTCTTTTCTTGTTTTGATATACGCAAATTAAATTATTTTGAGTTATAAATGTGCATATCTTATATGTACTTGGTGAGATTTGAAAAAAAAAACCATCGCCGGTGAATGCGTTCAGCAATTGTTACCGTTGAGAGATAGATAATCTGATATCCAAGAAGCTGAGACTGTTAGGCTACAAATAATAAGTATGACCTACAAGCATTCCATTTTTTCAAAAGGCTAAATAAAATGTAAAAATAATGTAACACAAAAACAGAGGAAATAGCTATATAGCACAACAGACTGATGCAAACACACTTAGAGCGACTTGATGAAAAACGATTAAAAAGATGTGTGTATGACAATCGATTAAGAATTAACTTTTGGCAATCATAAGTGAAAAGATCATAAAGGCAAATCATATTATCGGTATACTATGAAAACTTTCAACTTCATGGATAGAATAATTCATTTTTTGTACAGAACTTTAGTTATGACACAATAGACTGGGCATGTTCGGCGTGTGCTACAATAAAACGCCGACAGGCTAGAAGCAGCTTAACTCCTGATACAGTATGTCTGATTTCGGATGTGTCGCACTGTTGCAATAGTGACAGTGACCCCGCCATGTGAAGGGCGACAATACGCCAAGCGAAGAACTACAAACCAGGGACGTAGCTAGAGGCTTTTACAGATGTACATGTGCAAGCCCAGGCGGGTTCAGGGAAGCGCTCTGGTTGGGGGTTCAGGGGGTTTTGGTTTTAAGGAATTGCTTAGCCCCTGAAAATGACTTTTCGTTCATATTTCTAAACTTGAGTTATTAAAATCAAAGTAATAGGCCCGTTTTCTACCTTTATTTGTGAACTTGATAATTATGCGTTAATGTTTTACTCGCTATCAGCCCACTTCTCAAAATGTATCAAAATCTGATGCACCATAAATACATAGGCATACATGTATCTTGAGTGACTCTTAGAGGATATTTCAGGATATAGATTGGAAGGTATTTCCTTACGTATGTATGTAAAAAATCGATTTATGCATATGAAAAAATCGAATTATGCATATGCGAAAAAAAGTGAAGCAATGTTAAAAAAGGGTGTCTCGTAGGATAGGGCATAAAGTCGGACTCATAGAAACATACGAAATTTTGTCTTCATAAAGCCTACCTTGACAGGAATTTTAAGTTCTCTATATCGTTCTAACAAGTGTATGTCAGCAGATTGTACACTTCCTCTATGTTGTGATTTAGGGACAATAATCCCATATAGTGAATTGAGTAGAAACCAGAAACCCCTAGGTTGATAGTAATAAACGGATACGGATTCATGTTTCCAAAAATTGCACATATGACTTCGTATTTCAGTGTCATAAATTAAAATTAATTTAGGTTGCGTTTATTTTTTATTGTGATTCTAGAAACATGGATTATGAATAACTCATACTCGGATTTTTTGTGTGCAAGCCAGGCAAGTTACGCCCCTGATATATATAAGAAAGATTTTTGTCAGGAAATGAAGGTTAAAGGGCCACTATATGTACCTTTCCGAAACGGCTTTTAATTTTCAAAATGGGAATATAAAACGAGATCGATAATTTTTAGAGTCGCAAAAAGTTATTAACTTTCCGTTAATACTACACTCATCATCATCTTCTGGAAACTTTGATTAAAATAAATAAAAAAGTTAATTGTCATAACGCGGGTCGGTTGATGTTTTCCGCCGTCGTCCGAAATAGCGCGCGGTAGTTGACTATTACTGTGCCAGACGGCAAACAGTGAAATGAATCTCTACAGATATCATATATTACGTAGGAAATCTTGCATATGTTTGGTGTTGTTACCTCATCTAAGGCCATTAATTTGTTTTTACTTATGTTATTAATGTTTTTATAAACCTTTGAATTTTGCTCCGGAAAGGAACTGGGCCTTTAAGACTTCCTGGAGCTTTCTCCTGTACCCGTCTAAGTCTTGAAAGTTGTTAAAGGCCCGTTACCTTTCCAAAACAAAAATAGTAAAGCTTATTACAAACAATAATTACACCATAAAATTTATATTGATGGCTTCAGATGAGGTTACAACACCAAACATATGAAATAAGACCTGCGTAATATATGATATCAGTGGAGAGTCATTTCGCTGTTTTGCCGTCTGAGGCAGTGATAGTCAACTAATGCGCGGTAATTAGGACGACGGCAGGAAACATAAGACGACCTACGTTATGAAATTTTACATTAAATTTATTTCATTTAAACTGTTTAGAATTTGATGATAAGTGTAGTATCAACGGTAAGCTTATATCTTTTCCGACTCTACAAAACTATTAATTTTATTTTACATTTCAATTTTAACACTTAAAAGTCATTTCGGAAAGTAATTGGCCCTTTAACTGTAAGAAACGAGAGAAAAGAAAATATCTTATTTTGTCTCTTATATGTTCATACAAGTCAGAGTTTAATCCATGACTTCCAAACTAATTCTTTCGAGAAATAAATCCTTTACTTGTTATATAAATCAGTGTAACAATCCAAAACTAAATATTTCTAAGTTGCACCATGCACCGCAGAATGACCACGGAATTCTGGATGATAAGGTTGTACTTTCATCATTAGCTACAAAGAACATAGCATCGGTAATGAGTTATGACTAAATCCGACACTTGAAACTTTCACATTAGCACATTTGTTTAAACATACTTTAAAAACCGTACACAGCTTCCGTAGCCTTTTTACCCAGTATTCCCAAACCCTACCTGGTATGTATAACACTCCATGTATCAGGCGTTTTTGTATTTGTATATGTGTTTTACAACCTGTGCGCCATCTGCATACAATTACATACATCGGTAGTCTTGATCCGAATATAATCTTCAAAGATTCCGATGTGGTTAAAGCTAGCCTACATGATTGTTTAGTAATATATCTATACGCCATAATAGTAAAATTACCAAAGCATTACATGTGAGTATCATTGTATATATCTTGCTGTGAACGCAGACTCTAGTTTCAGATTATAAAATATTGGCCACATACAACCTGCCGGTATTTTAACATTGTTCTAAGTAACACACGATGTTTACATCTCATACAATACATTCAGCTTCACTCTTCGGCATGCGCAGCGGCGAAAATCAATAATGAATGTTGATTGTGCGTGGATGAAAGAGCGACTTCATTCTACGCTAGTTGGGAATCCCCCGATTCTATGCCATGCTACAGAAGTGCTATCAATCGTCTGGCCAAGCTACCGTGGGTGATGAGAATGGTACTCAGGGAAAGAGGAGTTGTGTTCAGGTTTGGTCTACGTCCAAGGGTGATTGCATTTAAGTGTTTTGGTGTTACAAATACACTGATGTAATTGAAACTCCGAAGAGGATTCCAGATTCATTCACAATCTATTCCACCACCTATGTATACAATGCCACATGCAACTCTATAGCGGATATCGGAGCATACTATTGATGTAAATACGCGCTGTGAATAATGAAACCGTTCAATGGACAAGCGAAGATGTCAAACGGTACAGGGGAGCACGGTTGGCTGAATAATGTCAAGGCTGGGTACAAAAGATGGATTCTGGACAAGATCGGACCCCCTGTCCAAGAGGAAAGGGGCAATACCATCGTCATGGACATTGTCAAAAGTATTGGGTAAGATACTGATTGTGTTTTTTATTGATAACATTTAGCCTTGCTCCACTTTCAATATAAGAGTTATATTGTCATGACGTTTCATGTTTCATGTCCAGAAAACGTGCTACCAGTAAACTATGACTATCACTACAGTATCTGACATTGTTTTATCGTGTCGTTACACTGCAGATTTATAACACAATGAAATCAATATTTTAAATTCTCCAACTCAGCCTTATTAATATCAGTTCTGAAGCTATTAATATTTACTTTGCTCATATCTTTTTTATAATCCTAATACTAGTTATTAAGTTTTATGTACATCTTTTTGAAAGCAACCCAACACCTTAATATGCCTTTGCTATTGTTAGTATTGTCTATACACGAATAAGGTTTTTTGTTTCAAAGACTCTTAATATTGTGTCAAAATACTACATGTGTAAATAGAGAAAAGGTGCATTTGGAACGCAATTCAAATTGTTCAAGGTTGATCGTATGGAATATGAACTTTCCGTAGCAGACGACTCATTGGCGCACGTGCTGTTAGAGGTGAATGAACTTAATTTGTTGCAAGTGCCAAATCGTGTGCTGTGATTTTACGCAGAAACTGTTTTTACTTTTAAGGATTAATATCTTCATGGGATGTACTATCTCATTATTTCCACAAATACATTGTATTCGGTCTCGTTAACAACTAGAGATTAAAAATATTACCAGTACATCTTTTACAGATATAATGGGTTATGCACACTGTAACTCGTGAAGGGGCATTTTAACGCCACTTTCTACTATACATTGCATCATATTAAATCTAAAATATACTGATGATTGCTGGGAATACATACAAACCAGGAGAGTAAGCATTGTATAAAATACAGTGCTGATTTGGTAAGCAGTATCATTTTGGTATCTGCTGGTAATAATTAAAGTGTGTTCATTACAAGATTGATACAGGCATGACAGATAGGAGACTGACTATCAGGCAAGAATTAAATTGCTATATCATTTATATAGGTTCATGTCGTTGTGCACGTGGAAAAACAAAAAGTTTTCAGTTCTTTGCGTGGGTACTTTATCCAAAGTCGTATCTACTTACAGCTGTGAGCATTTGAAAACAACTTCTCTTGCCTTTAATGTGATGTGGTCTCTCTGTTGAAGGACTGGTGTAATACGTCGATTTCGAGATACAAAAACGACATGGTAGAGTACTATCATCTACCATCGATTTTTAACCCAACTTTCGGTGAATGTGACGTCACATTTTGACGTGATTTATTTTTTTATAAAGTCACAAACACCAGAAGATGGGCCAAATCGTTAAGGTAAATCGTACATTACCCACATCATTTAAGTATCTCGAAATCTTATGCTTTTTAGTGACTGTCATCATTTTTTATAAACTCTAAGGCTTTCTTGACTGTCACTTTAGATGGGCTAAAGCTTTTCTAACAAAGGTCAGACGCTGGAGTAACTGTCAGAATCTAGACAGTGTCAAGAAGGGACAATAGAGAACACTGATCGTACTTTGTACACTGTACTACCAAGTATCCCTGAGGTGTAATTAGCTAGAGGATCGATAGCTCATGTGTCCTCCAGCTGTCAGGATGCATAAGAATTGGTTGAGGATGTCGTCTATATACCAACTACATAGATATTCATTTGCTTTGGAACTTAAATAAAGTATATTAAGCATCCTTCATGAAGACATTCATATACAGTAAAACACGGTTATAACGAAACCCCTAGGACTAACAAAATCTCTTCGTTATAAACATGGTTAGTAATACTCATATTATAGATATATTATAGGAACCTGGATGGGGAATGAAAATTGCTACATTATAAAAACGGATTCGTGTTCGTTATAAGCGGGTCGTTTTAACATACAGACTGACTATCATATTTATGAATCAAACATGTCAAATATCTTGATTTGTGATGGTGTCGATTATCTATTTGGGTTACAGTGGTGTATTTGTCGGTGACTTTTGTACGAATGCTATAGACTTGATGAATTTTAAAAGCTAAGTTAATTAATGATGTCTTTCCTTTTCTGACTATGTTGCCAATAAAACATTATATATTCACATCTGCTGCAAATTAACACATGCAACGTTTAATCACGTTTTAATGGCGAAAGGTTACACAAACCTGTTTCCTTTGGATTACTGAGCACGTTGTTTCCGCTACGAAACATATCCCAACATTTCAAGAGTTATGTTAACAAGATTTCCCAAGGTCATTTGTCTGTGAGTCTGCAGACCTTTCACCGGAGTACCGAGAATATACCTTACCGGTGGAGTAAGGTCTTTTGTCTGTTTAAGAGTGAGAGCTATTCCATGGCTGATAATTTCAGCGTTAGGTTAGTCAATAAAATGGACATTATCCCATAAATACATTGTATGTCTGATTTGCATGACTGTTGATTACAGGAACTAGTACTATTGTTGGAAAAATATCTATTGATTGATGGATTAAAAGGAGTATTAAATCAACTGTGCTTTTGGAAATTATTTGGCAACCGAAATACAGCTGATTCATGCAGCAAAGGAATCACTGGCGAATGGAATGAAATCATTTATATATATATTAGGTTATCATTATGTTAAGACAGAAAATCAACTGGGAAGGTCTTCTATGCATGAACCCTCAGGAAGAAATGAAATGCAACCCTCAAAACAAAATACGCCAAAGACATGACATATAGATATACATCAATGGTAAATAGAACTAAATCCATCTTTTGTTTGTAGAAAATAGTTTCTGTCATATATTGAATTCTGTTTTTTATGCACGATTTAGAAATTTTGGAACACGCAATAAAATATCTGACCTAATATGACTATGTTTTATCATTTAAGAAGACATTGTTTAAACAATCAACACATCGTTACTGTACACCACGAATCAGGGCGATATATAACGATCAATATTGTTATAGTCCAACTTATCCTTCCTAATATTGATTAGCACTCTGATCTTATCGGTTATGGTTCTATTAGCATATTCCCAGAGCGGTATTATTTATACATAAGGTTTATAGAGGATCACCCGTATGGGGATAATGGAAAGAGTTTTTGTTTTTGTTACAATCGTTTTACTCCAATGACTATATAGTTTTATATTGCTAACATATCCTTTGTCAATTTTTTTCTTGTTATTTTTTTCATTTTAAGTATTTTGATTGTATTGTGTACTTTTCTGTTATGATTTGAAGCGTTATTCAAATTATTTGAAGTGTTCATTTTTTCAAATTATTGTAAAAATAATATATACCAAGTAATTCATATATGTTATGTCACGTATAGGTAATGAATAGTGGACTGAATTGAAATCCTAGACAACCTGGGGTTGATTTTTATCAGGAAAAAGTTGAAAAGAAAAATGGGGGATGAAGAAAGAAGGAAATCGTCTGAAAGCAAGCAATATGGGTCGATTAGACTGAGAATAGCAAATGCCAATTGCTCCTTTTGCGACAGATTATTTTTTGAAGGCAATTCTAGCAAATATTTTACGCTACTCTAAAAATACATGGATCCATATCTTAGATTTGATAATGATATAAATAAACGTTCAGACAATTCTCAAGCAAATTATTAATTACAAAAATCAGCGCAAACAAGATCCTCATGGAGATAAGAATAGATAACCCAAAATTGCACTTAAACTGATTCATTAAACAACTTTTAGTCAAAACACGGTAATATCATGGCATATTTATTACAGTAATTTTCGCCATGATTTCGCGATAAAATAAATGACAACAAGCTTCATTAAATGAAAACAAATTTCAATCGGGGATGGTGTTGATTAAAGTAACAACTGTAAAATCATTAGGAAAAATATGGTCAGAGTAGTAGACTCCATTTCTTGATAAGGATTTAATTAGTACCAATGCCATAGCACAACACTGAGCCTTAAATGGCAATGCTGACGATGGAATTCGTGAAATAGATTTAGAGTCTAAGATGCGTATCAGATTAGCTATAAGATTTACTATATTTACATGCACAAAGCGAACTGTAAATCCTACCTTTTTCATATGCATCAGATTAGTATTGACAACTGTTGATTCAAAACCAATTGCTTATAACTATCGCTATTTCTGGTAGGGTATGGATTTATTAAGTAAATTATCGAGGATCAATTTGATAAATATTATTTAATGAAATAAAACCTCGAACATTTCATGCAGTACAAACTAGGCAAAATTGCACATGGAATATGACCTGGTATTGTTTGTGTTTATGGCGAGAATTTAACATCAATAATTTCTGGTCAATTTCATATCATAAATGTTTGACCAGCAGTTCAGGTAAGAGCAAATTTGCCTGTGTGATAAACAGGGGCAGAATCTTGTCAATAAGCGTACTGCTTATTTATAAAGGTAAAGGCAAAACAATATAAAAACTGTTTTCACATTCGTTACAAACAGGTATATCTTCATGCTTTCACTTAAATAAGTCTGATTTTTTTTAAAGTAGGCCTAATCGGATGTTTTGAAAGATCGATTAACTGGGATTTACTCAACATTTTTCACGAAAACACCTAGAAAAAATACACCTCTATAATTAATCTCGGCTTTCAGAGAGAAAGTGTTGTACATGTTTTTGTTATATATCGATATTGATTATACAGGTTGAGGGTTGACTTTCTGTATATAATTCCAGTACACCAGATGTTCTCACAACTACACGATATACTCTGAAAACACAAAGAAATCATTCGAGGAAAAGGGATGTATGAAAACTTTTCCTGCTGTGATTACCGATATATAAAACTGACTCATTCTTGCTGGACACAGATGTTGCATCGGCTAGAAATGTCTACGCCATTTTCCAGATATGGTGTAATTTGTGTGTCCGTGGAGTAAAAGGAGACAAATTCCATAGACTACCGTATTATGTGTCGTGGCGCAATCAGCATACCACTCTGGTAAAAATTGGAATTTGATTTGGATGGCATTATTGGCGTTCATTCTTTATATGGAATGTCCTCTTCGTGCATGCACTGTCCGACCGCAATGTGATGGTTCGATAACTAACTATCTTGGGACAGTCGGGAGTTTGCTGATAATATTACAACATAATTATGCATTTTATTTGTTTTAGCTGAAAGCAATTATTCAGGATAAATCAATAATTGATGGTCATAGGTTATGGTATAAATCAACTTTTTCTTGGGACATCCAATGTTGTGGCGATTGACGATAACATTTTGGGACATATGCACAGCATCTCTTTCCTGCGCACGATACTTAGACTTGTTTGAGATGTGGTTGTACATGTAACTGGAACTAGTGTTTACGCTGCCACATTAAAATGACGACTTCGTGATTGTACACATCTTTATTTATATTTGATTTAAAACATGAAAGGGGAGTAACTTACGGAAGCACTGCTACATAGAAATGAAATAATAGGATTCATTTATGTCTTAGGAGATAAAAAAGACTAGGGATCAAAGTCTATATTTCGCAAAATAGCTGATTAAATGTTTTTGTATGATGTGGTTAGCATAGAAAAATTCAAGAACTACGTTTAATGTTTTAAGTTGACTAAAATTCATTTCATGGGCGTAAATACATTTAATCATTTTCGATTATAACTCTGATATCAAGATTTTTTTTATTATCACTTATTAATTCTACAATATGTGATTCCTAATGCTTATAACCATATGAATAATTTTCCTAAAAAATGATATTCTAATAAGAATTGAAATGTTTATTGTTACAAAATGTTGTGAAAAATGCACTAGTAATGTTGTTAAGCCTGTTATTTGTGACTTCATATTTACTACCAGTATTGTAGTAAAAAGTTATCAAAATCACTATGTCTTCACATTTTGTTCTGTTTTCCAGGTGTATGTTTTCCGTTATCGGTGTGATCACGACTATGAGGTGGATGCTGTCATCTGCTTCTTCAAATGTTTTGTTAGAAAACGGATCGCTGACGTCAGCAGAACAGTGCACAGACATCAACCACGAGAACTGCCCGTGGTCTCACGTGTTTTCAGATTTAACCAATCGTCTTCATTTGATGGAAATGGCGTTCAAGGAGCAAGTGGTGGCGCGAGAAACAATTGAACGTGAAGTCAATAACCAATCAGATTTGAATACATATCTAAATGACAAATTAGCCTTATTCAACGAGAAATTAGAAAATATCAGCAAGCATTATGAACATATGGAATTAAGGGTGTCACAATTGGCTTCCAAGCTAAGATATGATGGTAAGTCCATGCTTTGCATGATTTTGTTTGCTCATTTGAACTCCAATTTGCTCATTTTAAGAGTATACTTGTTGTATTTCTCCTGCGGATTTTAAATTTATACAGATAATTTCATCAATGCCAAAATATTTCTTCTTAATTAATGTCTTGCTATTCTTATTGGTGATTATGTTATTGACACAAACATCACTGTCGATTGCAAATTTCACTAAACTATCATAAAAAGTAAACTCGCATTTAATTGACGACACGGAAATATACTGCGGAGCATTAATTAATTAAGTGATTAATGCTTTTTTGGTTTTCGAGAAGCTATCTTTTAATCCTTAGAGTGCGATATACATGCCAAATTCACAGCTTTATAGGACATTGTCCCCTTGTCTATTCCGATAGCCCGCATTACGCATCACTTACATTATATTAACAGTCATAGTAAGTTTCAAATGATAATTGCAAATTAAGTAACCTTTACAGTAAGAAGTGTTACATTACATGTTCCGAGTGCTGATATGTACACTTATGGTTGATAAAAACACCAAATCAATGCGCGACACATTGTTGGAATACCTTTGTTATCACGCCCTGAGGTAACACATGGCGAGCCGGGCTCGATACCGCAGTACAGCAAATAACATAATAAGTGTCCTTTACTCAATGCCCAGGCATTCCGGCATATTACTATCAGTCATCTTCCACCTCTGGGATATGGTTCGAAACCCACGATGGGAAATGATTCTCAGTAACTGGCCGTATGTCGGTGATTTTTCTCCAGGTACTACAGTTTTTTCATACATGTCACTCGACATGTCCTTAATTAATTCTCAATAAGTGTTGATAGAACGTAAAACAAATGAAATATACCAATCTATGCACTGTCCAACAATTATAGTTTGCTATTAAATAAGAATACGATTTGTGTTCAATGGTCTATTAATAGCTCATAGGCATATAGGACGATACAAAAAAGTTATAACTCTTCTACCTTCTGCAGATTTCGTAAACTAAAAGGATGGTTTTATTCTTAGAAAAATGCGCTTTGGGAACACGCTTGCTAAAACATTTTCTGCTTCTTATTGACTAAAATATCGGACTTGAGGAGATGTCGAAATGTATATTCGTGATCTAGCTCGCCCCATATTATAGGAATGTCTATTCAATTTTAATTCCACGAAAGTTCATCTCCACGAAATGTTTTTAAACTACAATTGCAAACTTTAGTAGCCACAAAAGAAAGTGGACTCACACTTTCAACTCCCCAATTGCCTTGTAAAAGTGTGTGGCTACAAGTTAAGTTCACTAGGTTTTATACTGTACTAGATTACCCCTTGGATGTAATGACCATAAAACGGCTCGTTACAACGCAATGAAACCAGACAGCACAAACAGTGTGTCTATTGCAGACCGGCGAATGTGAACGGCCTTACTCATCACTGACACATCTTTATAGACAGCAAAGCCTATCTATCGTAAAGTCATCAATAAATGCAGTTCAATCTGATACATATTTTATTGCTTTTTATGTCGATATTTATCATAGCTGTTATGCAGACATAAGGAGGCAAGAAAGGAAATACATGTAATGTACAAAGTATATGGCATATCTAAACCAATATGTCTTCTTGTTGTGAAACTTGTTTTTATTTTTATCTGTGAAAGTATATACTTTTTGTATTCATAATATTGATAATAAGTTCTTTTTTTCTATTTTTCACTTAATCCAAAAACCTCAATACATCGCCCTCTTAAAACAGCTTAGTGTTTTTTTAAATTTTGCTCCAGTTCTTTTTGATTATTATAATTTTATAACAAGTAATGTCCGCTCCAATAACAAAAGTTAAAATTTATTTGTATTCCTTTATCTTTGTCATTTTCACTTTTGCAGATATTTCAGTCATGTTCTGATATGGTGCCTTTCATTTTATTTTTTTCTACAGAAATACTAGGGTTTATCTTATTTCTCCTGGTATTGACCGAGCTTATCCTAAAGTTGGAACCATTGGTCCGCCATTGGCTAGCAATGCGGGGGGTCGTGAGGGCATCGCCTTCAGTATCAACGCCACGCAAATCTAATGGCAAGGAGGTGTCAGTTAAAAAGGTACATGTGGTTTATAGTTTGTGTATAACTTATGTATTACGGAAATGTTTGATTGTATACCTTATGGATATTTTGTAAGTGTCATCATTATAATCAATCAGAAATAGGCCATACTTTTTCAATAAATTAGACGCATTCAAAAGATCAATAATATTGTCAAAATATAGCAAATATTTCCGAGATAATAGCCTCCCATCGACAAAACTGCTAGAAACAGACACTGTTTGTGATTCAAGATGATAAAATTAACCAACGTTGTCTTGAAATATTGACCTAGTTTACAAAATGTACCCATCTGAACAGTGTCATTACAAACAAATCCAAACAACGCTAATGTAAAGCTTTGAAAATCAGCTCTATTACTTAACCATTGGTATCAATGCTAATAAATGAAGGCAAGAATCTGGGCGATGTCTTTATAGACAAACTCTGCCGACGATAATGTAATGCATTGAAACAGCCCTGTTACTTAGCTAATACCAGCTTCGCGTGTAAATGAAGCCCGACTAATTGTCTTCACGAATCTGATAAAAGAATAATGAGAAACGGTGTTAGGACAATGCAGGCTACTCATTGGTATCGATTTCCGCTGCAAATGATATCTTTTAATGCAATGCAGGAAGATAAATGAGTTATGTTCGAAATTATACAAGTATGCTGAAAGTTTTTCAAAATGTAATTTACTGTAAAATATTTTTAAAACAAGGTTTGCTGGTTAGTGTCAACATGTCTACAATGTGTGAATGACAAACAATGTCTATTCCCTCGATTGCGTCATTTTCGTTGTCAAATTCCCTCAGGAAGTTTGTTGAATAGTCCAAGGTTGACAATCTCAACTTGTTTTCTGGCGACAGGTTTATATCATAGCTTTGTTAGACGGGAAATAAGTTACTAGTATGAAACATGATTGCAATCAAGCAATTGACTATAGAATCTCAAGAGAAAAGCCAATGTTACCTAGTCATTTTGTCATCTTGTACAATGTCCAATCATCGACAAATTGGCGGAGATTCTGGAGGCTGAGTCGCTTCAGCTGAAACGATTAAGGATCAAATTGTCTTTTGTCACGGAATACTGGACAACCGTTGTATAAATGCATACACGCTAGTATCACTTGCAATGGATGTCGTGATTGTATTTTTGTAAGTAACATACAATAAATGCCTTCAATACTTCTGAAGTCAAATTTGAATAATAAAGTGATTCACATGTGTGTTATAGGTGAGGTCTACTTGAAATTAATTCCGTGTCCTTATAGCAGTACCAAGCTGGACCCATATGCATTGGACAAAACAATTGAAGACATGTGTATCGATAACCGCTCTCAGTCATTTATTAAGTACGTCCTCACTATTGACCTGAAAAACGATCACAGCAGAACATGGAGGTGGTCTGTGAGTGCCCGATCATGTGCTTCTCAATAATTGCTGAGTTTTCCCCCCACTTAGTATTGAAGAATATCTCTGAGTAAGCGAAAGAGACATCCCCTATTAATAGCACCGTAGAGGAGGTTTCCAAGTAGTATGTCGGTTATTGTAGTAACTGGTGAATGTGTTCTCCAAGTATTTGATGAAATGGTAGACGATCTATTTGTACATCCCTAAACAATATGATCCTAGTAATGCATTATTAAGTGCGGTATCATTTTTTTTATTCTAAAAATTTACTTTCAATAAGTCGATTATTTTCTATATGAGCGACGTTGATCTTTCCTATGCATCCTAATTGCTAGTATTTGATTTGATATCTGTGGTGTCATCCTATTTCGTTCCCACTCCTTTTCAAAATGTTCCCTCCCCTACCTAAAAACACATTATATAATTGATGATTTCTAGATACCGGTTCATAAAACAGCTTTTTAGTGCAATGCTAATTTAACTTCTTGGGTGAATTTATAATGTGATTGGACACTTTTGTAGTGTTATAGCAAAATTTCATAACATTTTATCAACTAATCCACTTACTATGTTTAAAGGATTTAATAATATATTATTCGAAATCGAAGTCCGGAGACAGGCAGATTCAAAGTATCACTCAAGCTATAAGTTACCGTCGTTTAGAGATTTTAAAACTTACAAGGTAAGGCATTACGTGTTCTTATTACAAAAGCATATTGCCGTGCTTTGAGACAGTCACATATATATAAAAGTGTCGATGGATCATGTTTAAGTGGTGGTAAAACGAGCATCCTTCATCGAAGTTACCCTGGTATTAAAAAAAACATAATCAACGGTTAAAGTGATTATTAATTTATTTTTGCATGCCGCTATAATCAAGAAATTTTGTTTCTAGATCCGGTTAAAAGGCGTTACTCGTGGCGTTAATGCTGAATTACCATCCTGTCTGAAATCACATTCCGAGAGAATTATCGTTCATTTGTGTGTTAACGCTTTTCAATGTGTCGAAAATAATGTCGTTTATGTTTTTTCATAAAAATCTATTTCTTTGATTACGTGTAACGCCAAGAGTGTGAGTGTGAATTCAGAAGCAAGGCAGAAAATCGATGAAAAGAAGCATAAATTGTCTGCTTTTAAAATGAAAAATCCCAGAGAAGAACAACTTACGTTAGTAATATAATAACAGATAGATGTAGGTAATAAGGAATGGAATGTCTCGTTAAAGTTGACATATACAGAAAGTTAAATGTCAATTTCGACATAATGAGTGTTAAGTTAAACAAACTCTCGGAAATATATATTTCAAATTCATCTGAAGACTGAAGACTCTATGCAGTATATAAATTGAGCAGCCATTACAATGCTGACCGGTGTTTTTGAAATAAAAAAGATCTGTACGAAAATGGTTTGTTCACCTATTCGCTAAAACCTAGTATTTAAAATACGTTCTTGATGCTCCATTCTGAAATTTCAGTCTCCGTGCATGTTCGATAAATATTTTATCCCCTCTGGAATATATTTCACTGCAAGTCTGTAAATCTAAAGATTTATCCCTACAACCATGCCTACAGCCATACCTCATCCAAGGAATCGGTAGCTTCCCACGATGTCAGTGAACCCAAACCTTCTCAACACGGAGACTTTTAATTGGGGTTAAGTTTTGTTTCCTGACTTAATGACGTATGTACTCATTCCTTGAAGGTTTTAATGTCCCGTCCGTAAGTAGGATTGAAGCATCAATGTTAAACTTTTTTATCACGACAATGAACCATGGTACTATGATGTTAACAATAGATATTATTTTACTTTTTATCCTAAGTTTCTTTGATAAGACATAAGAAACGCACCGACAAATTATGTAAGACAAATGGATATGCAGACATGAACGTTCCTATTTTTGCGCGTGCTGTTACACTATTTTAGTTGCCATGGTTGATAGAAATGTAGTACCATTTAGCTATAGATATTAAAATGTATACAAACTAAAAATGTATTTTGGCCTTGAACTAAGATTAGGAAACCTGGGCTGGTCTACTTTTAGTATGTTGAACATATCCTGATTTTACAAAGGTTGGAAATCATAATGTCGAACCGTGATAATAGAGTATCGCTTTCTAGATTTCTTACACGACAGAAGGTGAAATATTGATATTAAATGTAAGGTATCCGTGTGATGTATATTAAACACACATTGCTATTTCAGGCACGATTTCCTTTTTATATCATATAAATGTACATATTCCTTGCCAGGAGACTGACAGCTGGTAACATGATAACATCCTGCTCACGATATATTGATTTACCCGCCTTTCACCGCCAGCCATTATATGATTTATAAAAAAAATGGAAATCCAAATGTAATGCATCATTAGTCTAGTTTAGCCGATTGATATATGTATATTAGGTTGTGATTATCGAGGACAGAACATCCCTAAAATAAATTAAAGAAAAGTGCTACACTTATATAGGCTTTTCAATAAATACATGAATGCGTTACAAGCGAGACTGAAATTCGGCCTTTACAGTATGAAGTTCACCATTACTATAATTCAGGGGCGTAGGAAGCGGGGGGGCAGGGGGGGCAACTGCCCCCACGTTTCCCAGGACGGGGGGGGGGGGGGGCAAACATGTATTTTCCCGAGGACGGGGGGGGGCAAACATGTATTTTTGCCCCCCCCCCTTTTCGCCGACTGAAATTTTCTAAAAATGCTTATTTGAAAGAAAAAAGGGTCCTCCGGCACATTTTTCGTACTTCATTCTAGAAAATTTTCCGCTGCGCGGCGCATTTCCTAAAACGTTCAAGCACATAATGTCAAACCTTAAATAGTAAAAATTCAATACACACAAACTAGACTAAAAATCTCCATCAAGGAATTCTATGTACTATTTTAAAAAATGTCTCTTAAAAGATCAATTTGTTTATATGTCTTAGCGAGACAATTAATTCATTTTTTTTATGTTACACAACAATGTGCCGATGGTGTGAAGCCGGTATATTCAGATCGAGTAGGGTTGCATAATGTTATTACGACACAATTATCATTTCTAAATGCAGGTAGCTTTAAATCGAAAAATTACCATGTTAAGAACGCTTTATAATCATTAAACTTTATCGTAAAACTCATCTCAGCCATTCTAAATCGTAATTTTTTTCCCGGGGGAGACCCCCGGACCCCCCTAACACCAAATTCTCGCGCCTTTGGGCGCTCGCAAATTCATCAAAATGCATCGTAAAACTCATCTAAGCCATTCTAAATCGTAATTTTTTCCCGGGGGAGACCCCCGGACCCCCCAAACACCAAAATCTCGCGCTTTCGGGCGATCGCAAAATCATCAAAATACATAAAACTGATCCCGGGGGTCACCCTCAGACCCCTAATAAAACACAAAAATCTCGCGCCTTCGACGCTCACACGCTAGTTTGGCCAATTTGCGTATTCGTTAATTTCCTTTTAGCGACCCCACTGTCTATAAATGTGTACAAGGATTAAATTTAGTGATATATGAAAAATGTACATAAAGCATATATTATATGGTTGGGAGTTGAATTAATCTCCTCATGTAGGTGTGGCGGGGGGGGGGGGGGGTTACAAAATATTGAGGACCTTTGCCCCCCATGACGTTTCATCTTCCTACGCCACTGTAATTGTATAATTTTGATATCCAGGATATGTCATATTTAGATCATTGTAGTTCCGATTGCCTGATTGAGGATGCTTTATAGTTATTTATGCTAAATTAGAACATTGAGATTTCGTCTTAACACAAGCTTATTTTTTATATATACATGTTGTTTTTGACCCATCATTTGCCCATTTACATGCATGAGTACTATTTGAAAATGTTCGTATTAATTGGGTCTGGCGCAACTGAAGAAGTATTTTGAATATTGAAATGTTAAAACCGATCAGGATACACAGGTTTTGAGACTACAACTCGAACGGTAACCAGAGCGTATATCTTCACAAAATAGCATGCGATTTGGTTGCCAGTTCGAAAATACAAATTGCACAAACTATATATTTATTGACTCCTGAAACATTACAATCGTCGCAGGATCAATACAATGTTCTGCAATATTTCTGTACTTATTATCTTTAATGATTATGGGCTTGGTTTTAACCATAACTATCCAAGTTTTTATTTCCATTTACAGAGCTCGTCTGGTTGCTCTACACCTAAACACATCTTCCTGAGAAACGAGATGTGTGTACTTCTGTTCCGGAAGGAAAATAACAACATCTACACGGCACTGATTGAAGCGATGCTGAAGAACTTTACCGAAGTGAAGTTAGCCTCAAACCCATTCTTCATCATAGAAAACATAAATGATGTGAAGAATGTTCCGCCCTGCAAACTCTACGTAGTAATATGTGACTGCGAAGTGTCGTCTGGTAAAACTAATGGCTGGGATCTTCACATAGCTACCGTTAAAGTTCTCAGGACGATAACAGGTTAGTTAACTAGGTTATATAACACGTACCTGCATGACGAAAACTAGGTTAGTTAACTAGGTTATATAACATGTAATCGTTAAGGCGATAACAGGTTAGTTAACTAAGTTATATAATACGTAACCGTCAGGACGATAACAGGTTATTTACCTAGGTTATATAACACGTAACCGTCAGGACATAACAGGTTAGTTAACTACCTTATATAACACATTTTATACCACGTCTGCATTTTTTTCTGTATGAAGGTTGGCATTTTCCAGAATGTGTGTTAGTTCGTTTTGTATTTTTACGGTTATTGAGGATGTTGCCAAGTTACTTATGATTTGACTTTTGATAATGTAGCTGAAGTGGCACATGCAACGTGGAGGAGGATCAATACGTCCGCCTGGACTAATCTTTACTTCGTGACAATGTTATACACATTAAATGGGATTTTTCATTTTCCTTTTACACTGCAGAAGTGTGCAGCACGCACATGTTACCTTTGTCCTCAGTGTACCATCATTTCTAGACTTACATGTGACAGAAATAATAATGCTATAAATAAATTTCATGAGATAACTCATTAAATATTTTAATCAGAATTACACGAAATAGACAAGCCTTTATTAGAATGGAAATTATCATACCATAAATCTACTTTATTCCTAAGGAAAAGCTTAAGATTATGCCTTAGATCAAATCCGTTTGGCATTACATTTTGGTCCATATAATAATAACATTGAAATTGATCAAACATAAAGTCTACCTGAACATAACATTCATTTTTGATAATCATTTATTAAATTCATTTCATGGTATTTGGAAAGTCGATATAAAAAATGAAATATAAAAATTGCATTTTGTCTGTTGCGCTATTCAAATCACGATACTGAGTATATCACGATAATAGGTCGCCAGCCAGTATACATTATGTATGTCCCCGCCATGAATTGGAAGGGGTGTTGCGTGCCTTGATGGACACGGACTGGAGCACTTTTAGTTTATCAATATCACGTATTTTAAGAATTATTTATCTCTTTTTTCAGTGAATGTAGTCGTCATTGTTGCTAATGACGAGGGGTCCAAGAAGATGGTGGCACATTCTATGTATAACGAAAATCTTCGCCTTGTTCATCATTTCGACTTACTGCACGACATTGCTTCTAGTGGAAAGCTCTTCTCCATGTGGCAGGAGATGTCCTCCCATCAGATGAGCCATCTGCGCAAGTACATGAGGACTGTGCTGAACGTTCGCCCAAGTCTCACTCCGGTCAGATGACTTTCTTTCGTCCACAAGAAACATGACATGAGAAATATTGACCACAGACATGTGAAAAGCATAATATGTGTTTGAGCAAACACAACGTCATTGATTGGTCGAAAAGCATTTTATAGAAATACTTTATAAAATGTATTTATAAAATAGCATTTTCATTGTTTATTCTAATGAATAACGATGTTTTCGATTGGTCAATTTCATATAAACGTCATTCAATCGATTCAAGAAATAAGTTGGTCAATAATTAGTAACACTGTCGATTGGTGAATGGCGATAGTGTCGGTAGGTCATCTAAACAACTTTTAATTGGTCAATCGAAAGACGCTATTCATATAATGGATGCTCTCCAGTTGCTGTGGTATTCTGGGAGTTGTCGAACTTTGTATATGCAAGAACCATTTTATGTTGAAAGTGTTTTTAATATTGTAAAAAACATCTTAATGGATGAAAAACTGCTACCTGATCTCAGATATTGCATTAAATGTAATTATTGAAAGCTATCATTGCCTTAAAATACTTATAATTGCATGAGAATTGTAATATTAATGTTAATTACAGAAAATAAACTAGTATCAAACCTCGTTAACTGGAAATCGACGAGACCATGATAAACTTTAGTATTTATATTACTTTAGTGTCCGAGTATTATGTCGTACCTGAAATCACTTATGATGTAGTAAAAGGTTTGGTTCGGAAAACGAATGTACTTCAAGATAATCATGGTGTTCGAGTTACATGAAAGTTATTTTCAGATAACCATGGGCTTCGAGTTCTAGTTAACGAGATCTGACATTATAAGCAATTGATTTCATGAGAAGCATTACAAACGGTGCTAGTGTTAGTATGTGTCAGTTCAGCCCTCGTCTTTTCGATGTTTGCTTACAATAGCAGACGTACAAATTCAAATTTTTATGACGAGAACATAGGTCAGTGTGGCAGTTTTTCATTCCTTAATAATCATAAAAAACCACCCATTATAGTGCGATCTTTATTTATTTGGTTATTAATACTAGTGAAATATGTTATTGTGTCGAGTCATTTCATTGGCTGCAATATTGATTTTAACAACCAGTAACGTTTAAAATAATGTCGGTTATCAATTTGTTATCATGTGAAATAGATGGCATTCTTTGATCTATTAAAGTAAACAATGAAATCATAAAGTATTCAATTCGGATAACACAAATACATTAATAAAATGTCAGATTTTTGTAATCGTTTTATAAGACATTTCAATGGTGTATGGAAGGCAGTCATTATTTATTAGTGGAATCTCTGATAAACTATTGTACTAATCTGATTTCATTATTTCTTTTCAATTTCAATTGCATTCTTTTTAACTTGCACTTTAAATTTTAATGTATGTTTTTGAGAAAAAGTGGTCTTTTATAAGGCATTTGGCAATTTTGCTCAATAGTATGTAATTTGCCTATCTCTTTAGTATGGGAGTTACAATTAAGAGATGCCCTATGTTTATGTATATAAATAGACCAATATGACACACAGAAATAAATATCTCTCTTAAATGTTCCCATAATGAGATATGTGAATTGAAAACGGCAATATATAGCAATTATCAGATCAGACATTCCACATTTAATTTTAAATTAATTATAATATAATCAGAATATTTACAAAACTCTGCATCATCGTTAAAGCTGATATGTCATAAAGATATTTTAGTGGTTATTATTTTGAAAGCGATACGTAAAGTGCATTAAAAGGTTTCACAGAAAGTTTTAATCATCCTTGTTTGAAGGATACATGAACTTCCTTCCTCATTTTAATCTGTATATGAATTCACCTTCATCACCCGGACCATACAATTTCATTGTAATTTATTCTTTTGTTTATTTGAAATAAATTTGGTTCAAGGTTTTCTTCATGCTTACAATATATATGTTTTGTAATTGCTTAAAACTTAAGCAAGTTGATTCTCTACTAATAGATTCTCTTTACTTATGCGAATACAAATACAAAATATAAAACACAGTTATATAATAAGCATATGTCAGATTAATTTTGAGAGTGTTTATCATTGAGAACGATGGATTGAGTGTATGATGAAATGATGCGTGCGGGTACACGTTTCAATATGAATAACAGAACAACAGATTTATTGCCTGCAAACGTTCTTCTCATAAACATTTAAAATGTATGTTGACAGTATATCCTTTGACGTTATTATGAAATATGTTAGATTCAATACATGTGAAGGCATGATGTTGGCTAAACGCTTTCTACAGACATGCAATTCCATTTCAGCACAGTGCGTATGTTTTATCATGAATCTTTAAGATATTTCTCATGTGTCAGTGGTGTATGAATGATCTAAGTATGACGGATGTTGGATAGAATCACTTTTAGTATATTTAAAGTAATGTAGCTCTGGCATTTTGTCTAGGGTAAATGTGTGAAGACCAATTTTTGAGATGTTATGTATTGTATATATATATATAAATAATTGGGGGAGTGAGATTGGAATGAAACCCAATCTATTCAAATCGGTTAAATTATTGTAAACGTTGTACATAGGCAATATTGTATTGAATAAAATGCCTGTGATAATATCTTAACTAAAATTGCTTTGTCATATTGAAAGTGCATGTCTTGGAAACATTTAAATACATTGGCACACACTAGACAAGAAACGCATTTCTCTTACCCCAGACAGGGCTATCCACAGTTTTACCGGTGTAAGATATTAAGAATCTTACCCCTCGGGTTGAGATTCTCCCGTCTCACCCCTAAGGGGGTGAACGATTCCATTAATCTATCCTGATTATGAACATATCTATCATATCTTTACTTCTGGTGTTATGTCTCATATTACAGGGTCTTAAATGAGTGTTCATTTGACATTACATTGTATCAACCATTCTAAAGAAGATTTTGTGTACCCGATGTATTAATCACATAACTACAAAAACCGACATTTCGAAGGATTTCAATGTCAAAATGGGCTGCAAAAATCCAGCGGAGACGGTCATTTTATTATCGCTTTCTTTATATACTGACTTCACCTCTTGAAGTCACTTCATAGTTTTGTTTGACGTCACATTGTATTCCTGACTGAGACCGCCAATGAAATCGTTCTATATCATATTACACTAGTGACACTAGTTTGACACTAGCAAAAATATTCCGCTGACAAATATCTAGATAACAGGCGGATCGTATGTAAACTTCATGATAGAATTTTGCGTTGACAAAATATTTTTTTATATCTTATAAATTTAAAAGATTGCATTTCCGTAATCATATCCTTCCCTATACTTTAAAATGTTACCACATTATGATGATATAACATCATGTTAGATTAGAAACTTATATGAATTACGTTTAAGAAGACGTTGACACAATCGGCGCACCATATAGGTGGTCAGACTAACTACAACGCTGATTTTTTAATATGATACTTCTCTTTGTAGATGTAGGTAAGATTGATAAATGTCCTATTTATACAAGGCATATCATTTCAGTGTTCTGTGATTTTCCTATTTCGTGAAACTTTTAACCATTTTCTGATGCTTTTCGACTGAAACTACCAAGTGACATCACACAGCACATCCCACCAGCCGGTCACATTATACTGACAACGGCCAGCAAGACATTTAATTTTATCATGTTGTAAATAACAAGCACTTTAAGCTGCATTCCTATAGTCATGAAGTGTTTGTAGGTATGATCGTTTCAATCGCATAATTTCTGTAGGTTTTGGGGAGTGCTTTAGTGTGTTTGATATGTTTCTTCCATTTTGTATGGGAGAGAAGAATAAGTTTAAATATACATGACAAGGTCAAAGGTGTTTATTTCAAATTGGCAGCTCAAAGTGGTTAGGGATATTTATCATGGATGAATTAGACAATTACAAATACACGAATAAAATTAAAATAGCACTTGTTTACAACAATTGGATTGAAAACATCTTAACGAACATTCTGGAGCATTCAGATATTATTGTCGTAGATTCGTTTTCCATCTTCCTCTCGTCTCGACGCTCCAGCAGCTGGACATGCCAGGTTGGATATTCCTAGAATGGTACCAGCTGATAAATCGGCCGCTTTTTGGCGACTTCCATTTCCGGTGGCATTCTTGTCCCCACGTGCTGCTCGAGATGGTGTGTTGGCAGTACTATTTGGGTCTGAAGGGTCCTCAAGATCTAATTCGCTCCAGCCGGCCTCAGATCCTTCACCATCAGAGTTTACGTAGGCAGCATTGACATGCACGCGCCCAAGGTTGTGGGTGGGAAGAGAATAGATAGGACCAACATTTCTCTGTGAAGCGTCATCGCTCTCTTCTGAATTTCTCCGACGTCTTCTGGAAAGCAACAGAAACTATTCATCATTGGTTTCTAGTGTCAAATTTCTAAAGTTAGGATATTAATGCATAAGACCTCACGTAGACTCTTGAATTATTTTTCTTGAAAACGTACCTTCTGCTACAGAGCATTACCATAACAACACCTCCAACAGCGGAGAGGACCGCTCCCGTACCTCCTACAATGTATGCTGCAAGTCGCCCTGGAAGGGAAATAATGACATACATTATTTTTATATTGTATGAGCTTGATACAGAAATACACTAGAATATTCCAATGAAGATATGCTGAAATTATTCACTTGAGCTCCTTTTAAGTAGAAAGATAATGTTTCTCTGGATTAGCTATATTAAAGTATTTGTTAATTCACCGAACAACATGACAATATTTGCATGGTTAGTAATCTTAAAGTTGTATGGTCTGTGACTTGCTGTAATTTTGGCATAGAAAAGTATTGAAAGTGTTACGGGTATTGCCGATGTTGACCACATGATACGACTTGTGAGGTTTCGGTCTATACAGGTATCACCGATGTCAGTCACGTTATGCAATTCGGTTTTCCGATATTACCCCAAAGTTTGAAACATGGCGTTGACTGTGGCGGTTCTTTCAAAACGTGTGATATTTCATGCGACATTTACCACTATGTCAATATTATACTGGTGTTTTTATGGATCTGAACCATCATATATTAGCATCTATATTCACAAATTGTATGTTTTATGACAATTTGTGATGGTGGAAATTAAAAGAAATACAACTTCAATCAAAGTCGTCCAGGAATCAATATATTATTAGATCACCTTGCCGATATCCTTCTATATAACAGGAGTGGTAGTTTCTAGTTTCAAAATGTTACTAGATTATATCACAATCGCTTAAATCTTTTAATTTTTGTGGAAACAAAATCCAGAACGAAAATGCCATGCCTTCAAGAAATATAATGCGATAGAAAGTCCGATTGCATATACCTGCTTCTGTAGGAAACTTGTTGTCGCTGTCATCATCATCACTCACGTGAGCTTGGGGTGGACGAGGAGGCGGGTTTTGCCCTTCTGTGTTGGCAGCTTTTTCAACATTTCGTGATGCAGTATTCCCAATGAATTCAACATCGCTAGGAAGCTTTGCTGCTTTTGTACCGTTTACTGGAGGTTTGGGACCTCTTGAAGGTGGACCTTTGTTTTGTGGCCAACGTCCCATCGGAGGTTGTCGTTGGTATCCACCCCATCGCTGAAACATAGGGCCATCTGCGAAAAGATCCAAGTTTCTATTTCGGCGTTGGCGCATGAATCTCCAAAAAGGTGTTGGGGGAGGATAGTACCTGCGATTGTAGGAAGGCGGAGGGATCTGAGGAGCTGTCTGATTACTCCCTCCGGGGCCAGTTGCGTTGACTCCCCTGATAGGTGCTGGTCCGTACGGCGAATAGGGTCTTGGCCCAAAGCGTTGCTCACCGTAGTAACCCCTGTCCCAGTAAGGTCGACGGTGTCTGTTTTGCGCATGATCAGGCCAAGTCGCACGTGCAGCATTTCTTCCCGAACCTTGTGTAGAATTCCTGTTGTCATAGTAAGGGTCCTGGAATGGTGAAACCGTGGTGAGGAATCTGTTATAGGCCGCCATGTCGTTGAAGGGGTTATTGTAGTAACCACCCATCTGTCTGTAGATCGGATCGGGGGCACCTGCCTGAGGACTTACTTGCTGGTCCTGTGCAGAAAACACTGCACCGCACTGGACTGACACTTCTTGGTTGGCACCGCTTGGCACTGTAATGATTTAAAAAGACAAAATAAAGATAATGCAAGCTTAAAGTAAGAATAAAAATTAATCCTAGAATGCCATTTTTTTCTATATAAAACATAGATGGACACTCAAACCAAGTTATCGTGATTTGTTCAGATTAGGCAGTGTGTTAAAAGGCATTTTAGCTTACTGGATTATACGGACAGAACCATAGAACAGCATCCCTTGTCTGGTTGCATTACTCTAACGACACAAATGCAAATCATGAGTAGAAACTATCAAGCATATAGAATATGTAGTGTCTTAGAACAAAAGTCGTCTTCACATGGTTAACCGCTCACCTCATGTTGAATGAGCAGAGGATATATCATTTTTCTTTCAAGGCTACCTGAATTATGGCTTTTAATGAGAAAAGGATTCATACCTGTGATTTTGGAAAGAAATCCATTATTGAAGAATGGTGATTTGGTTCCGTAAGTAAGACGGACAGATCCTTCGTACGTATCCTTTGTAACAGTCTTCCGTCCGCAGTGGTTGTTCTGCTTGTTCACGGCTGTCTGGTTGTTCCCCAATGATTTGCTCTCTACCAGAAGGTAGTTGGTGGCGCAGTGTGCAGGGTCCGTGTTGGACTGGACATAGTCCAGAGTAACCTGTCCATTCGCTTGACCTTTTATGATACACTCGCACGTGGAAGCTCCGCTCGCTGTCTTAGGAGACATGATGAATAGGTTAGAGAGCTGGACATTCGTGGTGGAATCGTGGCAAATATCGAACACTGACCAGGCTGAAAGACAAATTAAGACAACATTTTAATGCAATATGATTAATATGTTCAATAATAATATTTTCAATTTTGTGACATTGATAACAAATATAATCAGAAGAAGAAAGAGTTATCCCGACGGTGTTTTTGACCTAAATATGTGTTCTTCAACCGAATATGTAGATCTGAATAAAATCTTATGACAAATTCCATTACTCGTTGTATTCTTTCCTCGAGAGACAGTGGTAGATTAACAATGACTTTATGTATACTTACGATTTACACATTCATACTCCACATGGACAAAGTTACTACTGGTGCCACACTGGGGTATCATTTTCGAGGTTGTGCTGGGAAAACACCTGATCTTCCTGTTACACATCACTGACAGACGACTGTTGCTGTAGATGACGTCATCGCAGAACTCGTTAGGACTTCCACAAGACGCGAACGGACCTCCGCGGCCATGGATGACTTTTGACACGAGGATGCGCGTGCCAGGTATGTCATCACAACCCAAGGTTCCCGTCATGGTAGATGAAGAGGACAACAGATCTTCTGCCGAGTGTGAATCGTCATCATCTGACTGTCCAGAGAAAAAGCTTCCTGGTCCTCCAGGGCCCATTGGCCCTCCTTGTCCACTCTGTAGGCAGGCGTACCGCGTCTGTGCATCTATAAATTACAATGGTAGATTGGTAACAGGTGCGATTTCTGAATGTACAATGTAGATATGAGAAAAATGTAGAAATATACGCAAGAAAGTGTTGTTTTTCTCATCACTTAAAAAGTCAATTTACTGCAAAAGATTAATCCGCTTCTTTATGTTTATTCAAGTGTTGCTGAATGCGTAAATGACTATCAGTCGCGAAAGCAGTAGCACCGTGAAAAGTTCAAACATTTAAAATTCACAAAATCAAGAACTCGCAAAAACATCAATGTGGACAGTTTCCTGATTGCATGAATACTTTTGTTTGCAAAATTCGTCTATGCTTGTTCATTTCTCTTGAAACTTCTTGATGATTCTATCAAACTATGGGCATTTTGTATGATGTATTGCAGGTTTGTGTTTTCTCGTTTCATCCAGAAAAAAAACCCTCTAAACTTGTACGATCTTTTTCAACGGATATTTCTATCAAATAATTATAGAGGTGGTTTTCAGTATCTAATGCAAGGATGGTGAAAATGATAATCTGTTCCATTACTGCGGAATCATTTGAAGTATTTTATGTTGTTTGTACTGAATTTGTGAATGAAATAATTAACCAATTAACTTGTTCAGACTTGCTTTATGTGTCAGGTTTATCTTATCGTGTCTAGGTTTATCTTATCGTGTCTTTACATATTTGTATACGTTACTAGGCTTCCGGGGCATGGTGCTATATAGAAAAAATGAACAGGTCAACCCAGGGTCATGCAATAGATACCACTACAGGATGTCACAAACTCCTCATCACAAGAAATAAATTCTACATTATCAATGTTATATAGAATGGGTTCAGAAAATTCTGGTCAAGTTTGATAACAGTTTGATTAACGTATAATTTAGCGGACGTGATTAAAGATTAACACCCTCGATATCCCAGGGGTTACTATCACCGTCGCTATAATACGACAGTGAGTATCATCGAGGATTGGCGATTAAAAGATGGAGGGAGCTAGATCATACAGATAAGATTAAAGAAGATTTATAGTGACACGATACGGAAAGACAAAATATTCTTCCTATTAAGTCAAGCCTATCTATTACAAGTATGTTTGTAAACCATGTCAGTAGTTGTCATATACTGTAAACCATGATATTGTCGTGTGCATTTACTTTTCGCATAATTTGAGAGCGATGAGAACTAAGGGGGTATCCATGTGATCGATTTAAGTTTAGGTACAGCAGAACTTTCCGAAAACAAATCTTTATCAAAGAGGTATCAGGTAAAAACAAACCCAATTTACGTGTCATAATAATAAAGTTAATTTACAATTTTATAACTAAAGTCCTTGTGTAAACACGGATATTAAACGTACCAGCTGATTATAAGATAAACCTATACTAGACTGACAGGGCTACCAACACTTGTTTACATTATCTACATTGTATGTAGGTATGTATATATAAATAGATAAATGAACCGGACCTAGATGTTGATCCAGGATACATCACGGTGATAAATTAATCCAACTGTGTTATTTTAAATGTAATTACGAATTTAGGTTTCTGTGATCTTCTTTCAAAATTATCCTAAAATAGTATTGCATAAACATAGAACCTCTCTTCGGGTAAATATAAAAAATACAAATTCAGTAAGAAAATATATTTCCTTGTTACAAACATGAATGCTTTAGTAAAATGATACGCGCTCCTCCATTGTTGATTTCAATTTTCTTTTTTTAAAGAATAATATAAGAATATTGATGTGGTCGATAGGATCACTGACACCGACCTCAGTACGTACATCTGTAAATGAGTACTTTTCATACTGTTACTCACCACCGACACTTTGAGAATTTCAATACATACAATGTATGGGTTTTATTGTTACACAGGCATACACTGTATAATGAGAAATATCATCTTAGCCATAATACGAATGTGTTGGTATCAGTTTATATAAATGCATCTCTTTTTAGGCAAGCATTGTAGATATTGTACTCTTTAAATGTGACTGTTGTGCTATTAAAAGCACTCTCTTTGTCTTCGATTTCAGTGAACATAGATTGATGACAACAATAGAATTATTATCTAAGACAGATAAAAATTGATACGTTTTTGAGACTGTTTGACTATGACTGACTAATATACATTTAAAGATGCTCCACCGCCGACAGAGGATAAATGATGTTCTTCATTTGAACAATAACTAGTATTTAATCGTGTATATATATGTCTAATTAACACAAAAAATAATATAAAATCATTTATTTCGCCTTTTGTGCATGCGCAATCAGTACTTCATTCCATGTAGGATATAGTGACACGGAATTTTTTCGGGATGCAATTAATTATTTTTCATATCTTTAACTTGAAGTAAAATTAGAAGCTCAAACTTTTCAATGGTGGTAATGGTGTAAAGTAAGTAAATTTTGTAACTGAAGAAGAATACTAAATCGACTGCTCCTGTTTTTGATAGTGAAAAAATACCATTTGTCAGCGGTGGAGCATCTTTAATACATTTTTTTTTATTCTAAAATACACAAGAAACATTAATATCTTAATTGAATATTTAGACATAATAACTAAAGCAATCCTCGTTATGTTGCTTAGTGCAATTAACTGTGGAATAACGACAAATGAAAGGAGGAATACACTTAAATGATTACTCTAGATGAGAAAGACACATATTTTAAAAATTATGACGATGATGTTGTCTACACAGAATCATCACATTGTTATTTGTAATGTAATCACATAACATAATGTCATCATATTGTGTTTGACAGACGAACATTGACATTGCCCTGAGAGGTGACACAATGTAGCACATCATTACAATGCCTTCAGCATACAATACGTCACCTCGGCAGTGTAACACACTATGGGTCTTTTGACCCCCGTACACTACAGCACGCTCAACTGATCACAACATGGACTCAATGAGGTGGAGAATACTCTGTCAGTCAGGTGTTTAAAAATAAATAAAAATTCTGACAAATTATCTTCTTTTTTTCTCAACGGAATTTTGAATTCATAAAAAAATTTTTAGAAATGATCTTCTGTTACATTTCATTTCAAAATAATTCATATTTCCGTTTATTTAAAACCTTGAGTTAATGATAAGAACAATATGTTAGTGAGCACAAAGAAGACAATAACTTTACGTTGTATTACATATGTACATGTATTTGATGAAGGGTACTAACACAGCTATTTTTGTGATAAGTTAATGTCATCTGAAATTAAGAAGTCACGAAACACATTTATACAATCCAAATCAGACTACAAATTTGACTACGTGTTTTACAACACAAATAAACTACAACAAAATATCCTAAAGCAAAATCACTTATTCAAAACAGCACATCTGTTTTTTATGTTTTTTCTGTACAAATATATAACAAATAAATAAAGAGTATTACACTGAAGAAAAAATATCATAAGTCATAGTATTTAATTAAATTATTTATCAAAATGAAAACGTTTGTCGAAGAGCTTTCTTTAAGTAATGTTTTTTTACAAAATATAAATGGATGTCGTTTTCTCAATATCTTTTTCAATTTAACTCCATTAGTTCCTTCGGAAAATACTCACTAGATAGAGACCACAGGAACTGTAGGATAAAACAACGGACTATATCGCTGCATTTCATTTTCGTTGCCGAAGTTTTCAAGAACCCAATTCACACTCTCGTATGTCCAACTAAATCGTCGATATGAAAAGGTTTACATGGCGTAATTTCGTCTGTTTTGTTGCATGAATTACAAATATATATTTAACGTTCTTGGTCTGAACTGCGTTTTTCTGCAGTTACTTTGTTTGATTGTCCCAAAAAGATCCTGGCGGCCGTTTGTGAGGTCGCCGCTAGACGTCACATCCGATTAGTCCTAAGAATGGACACGCTTCATTTGATTTGGATTAATGAATGACAGGCAATTAATGTATCGATCAAAGTGACGTCATCCTGGAGACAATCCTACATTGTTATCGTCAAAGTATCTCTAAGTACCTGTCATTTTATTGTACATGTACTGAAATTAAAGGTGAGTTTCTCCGTATATGCGTTCATTCTCCGCGAACAAATAAATTACCGTTTCCGATTTTTGTATTTTTTTTCTTGATTTTATAAATTATGAGCCTTCCCGTAATGCCAAGTTTAACAAGTTAGTCGATGAATATGTAAATATATCTTGCTATCAAAACTGAAATAACTATTCCAAACCAATAATAAATTAGGAAGAACAGCAATTATCACAAATACGCAGGGATTCACCATTAACTGCGTTCTCAGCTTGAATAATAATAATAATAAACATATCCTTGAATTTTATGTTATACTAGGTGAGATCCGTATCCAATTAAAGGTCTGCATTGACAATATACATTATTACAATATAATTCGGGAGTGCATGTCGAAGGGGCTGATGCATTGAAGATTTATTTAAATTACTACATTGCAATCCAATATAATAAAACTAAATTAGTTTATTACATAACTACAAAAAAAAGTGTCTTATGCCAAGGAGTTACTTAATTTCAAAACTATATATGTCATTAAATATTATCAGATTTTTAAAAAAGTTTTCTTTTTCCACTATGCATTCTATCCTCAATCTCCCATTTTCATTGTAACCAATTCTCTACATAGGGAAATATTTTATACTCTCTTTTAATATTTTCCTAAGTAATTAAATTACCGTCTCCTTATTTCTTAATCTCTCTCCCTACCTCCTTTAAATCATGACACAGCTTATTTAAAAATTCTCCCTACTTCTTTCCTATCCGTTTTTGTACTTTATTAGTATCTTTCCCCCTCCGAATATTGCCATTTGTTTTACACTTTTGCTCTGTCTCTATTTACTTAGCATTATTGCGGTTTATATTTTTTGTGGAAAAAATATTTAAAGATAAAATACAATAAAAATTAATTAAATATATAAAAATGATGAAATTAAATTAAAAACAATTTTACTCAATGTCTTATCTAAACCATAGATGGAAGCTTGAAACATTCTATCCGTGGATAAAATTATTTAAAAAAAAATCAATAAAAAAAATCTACCCCATGTAGCATGTAGACTATAATTAAAGCTAAAACTATGTTAATTTTAAGTTCTAAAACTTAGTAACAGTAAGATAGAGAGCAAATTCAACAAACTGTTTATATCAATTGTTGTTATTAAAGGGTAGGATACTTTAAACAGGACCCAATGTCATTGATTTTCATCTGACAAATGAAAAGACAAAAGAGCCAAAATCACAAGTTTTGTACTTCAGACCAAACTCCATAAAAATATATATTACATGGTAGTTTTGATCACCAAGCATATCAATACAGTATTCTGCATATTTTTCCGTTTTTGGGGCGAAATTCCTTTAAAATCTTGGGTGTCTTACGTGTACTAACGTATATCAAATATGCTCATCATATTGAATATAGTTCGGCACGAGGAGAAAAGGGATTCAGAAAATTGAGGTCACGAACAAAAGATAGCTTGGTTCGCTTGTGAAGACAATATTATATATTGGACATAATATGTATGTACTTAGGCCAAAAAATATACGTTTGTTTAGGGTTACATTGGCAAAAAATAGGGTCAATAGATAGGGATTATATATATTTGTCAAGTTCAGATGCAATAGCGAGCTGTTTACTAAACAGATATGTGGCTCCTATTTATCAATAAAATTATTAAACATTAGTGTCTTTCACTCTTGACTCTTTATTTAACAATGCATAAATGGAGATTTGACTAAGAAAGAAGGTATCAACAGCTCAGATTTTCCTAGAGTAAAACTATTAAAAGTTCTTCTAGGTACAGAAAAAAATTAGGGTCGGGGGTAAAAAATAAGGGTCGGTCGGGTAACCCTAAACAGACATATTTTTTTGCCTTAGACTTTAGCAAAACCCTCGATAAAGTGTCACACAGGCTATTTATCCATAAACTACAGTCATACGGAATCAAAGGAAAAAACTCTTGATATGGATACACGAACTTAAACCAAATAGCAATTATTAATGGAGCAAGACGATCACTTCTATTTTCTTATTTGGTTGTTACTTATATCAAACCGACTTTATGTCAATCTCATAAATATGTACATACAGTGTATAATAAATAGTTGTTTCATATTTCTCAACTAGTTTATTTATTATTTGTTTTAATTTTGCAAGCCTGTCTTGGAAGGTTGCTAACATCTTTCCATTAGTGCAATGAGAGGTAACACTCGGCATAACACATAAGGTAAAAACGTCCGTGATCACTTACTTAAGATAAATGTTTAGAAATAATAATTCTAATGTATGTACGGTATTTCGTTCTCATTATTTTCATATTCAGGAAAACAAAACTGCTATATGTTTTCAATTACATGTTTTCAATTACATATGTAATGACATATCTGACCCTTTAACCGATACGATAACGCGGTTTTGTTTCTCTAATTAAGTCAAATAATTGTAAATATACTAATGAATAATCTCCCCGAAATTAATTTGGTAAACTTTATATACATGTTGTATGTAAATAAGTCACTTTATAGACATTTATAGAGCAAGGGAAAAGTAACATAGTTTATTGCACACTGAAATAACGATCAATACATATCAACAGTTTTTAAACGTCCCGCCCTTTTCAGTTTTTATCAAATTCCTCGAAATAGTAACTATATCTTATAGCTTCCTGGTTGGGTTATCAGTGACTTCCTGTGTTACGTTTTTGTGTGAGTGTGAAGACAGAACTGAGAAGGCGACAAAATGACCAGTCCTATGATGTGATCAATGTCATAATCTAGGGAGGTGTGGATGGAGGGATCAGATAGATAGTTTCCCCACCGGATCTACAGGTAAATATATCTCACCTGAGTGACCCCTCGTCCGTGACAACAAAAGCTGTCCAAACTAGGAGAGTTATAAACAGTAGCGTTTAATAGTATTAGTCGGTCACGGAATGTGCTTTAAAACGCCTAATCATTTGTGAACTAGATAGCTACATATACAGTGAAATACCGTAAAATGGCGATTGGGGAGAGGTCTAAATCTTGGTTTCGGTTTGCGTATCATTTACATTATACTGATACTGTCTATACACATATAGTGTAATACCAGCATGATATTTTATTTCGGCTGACGGTTATGCCGTCTAGCTGGGTATATTTAAGTCTACACGTTTGTTCAGGTCAAGATATGTATACCCTGCCCTTTGAATAAACATTCAAGGTGGGAAATCGCACACATACTTTTGTTGACGAGGAAATGAATTTGTGTACCCATGTGTATACGTCTCGTGTTGATATACGTGTGTGTATACATGTTCATAAAAATCGTACTCTGTCGAATTGTACACATTATATATATACATATTATACCGTTACATAGCCCTATCCTACTTAATATTGACACAGAAGATTTTTTTTTCTTGCCCTTTTCGAAATCGAACATCCCATTTATACCAATAATCATGTAAACTTTATCGTTGTTTCTAAGATCGAAATACAATGATGTTCATTTAAGTACAGTTTACTAACATTAACTATGTATACAAATGAAGGTACAAGTACTAAAATGATGCATTTTGTTACTTTGATTTAAAATGTAAAATGTATTAAGATATATATACGAAAAAAACGTCTAATAAATGTTTTATCAGTTCATATAGTTTCTGATACAAAATGGACTTATAAATTGTAAGATAATATATACTTGTGTAGTTAAAGTGAACATCATCTAGCTTATCCCCCTACGAGTGTTATAACTATCACTTAAGTCATAGTTTATACACATTTAATGTTAGATTACATAATCTCCATGTCATCAGCAACACAGGAAAGACCTACTAAACAAAGAGATGCATGGCACTTAAATACTTTAAAGCATTTGTAGTAAGCAGCATAGGCGGTGCATAACAATTTTCTGTAACCCACGAGGTCACGATTCTGAGTAAATTATTACACATCTTCTTGGAAGTGTATATTCAGCTGGAATTTCTATTGGATAGTACAAAATTAATCACCTACTGTATTTTTATCTAGGAAATTTTGTGAACGAATAATTCATCTTCAATGCTTCTATGCAATCAAGGAATTCGTAAGGAAAACGGTATGATTAATGTTAGCTTAAGACATTTAAGATGAACTTATATATATTAAACATAAAGATAAAATACATTCCTAATTATAATTATTACTTAATATTTGTTTTTCCTTCGGATTATGCATGTTCATTTACTTAATATATTGTACATTGCAATATGAAATCAAAACTTACTTTCAGCTTTGATTTATGTGAAATGGCATGATTTGTCAATGACGAGTTTTTGACAATTTCCTGTTTTTAAATGTTCATGTTATGATATTATTAGAGTTAGTTTGTTGAATTTATGATGCAGTCTTTAAAATGTTAAGAAATATGTCATCAGTTCCAGGCATGGTTGCCATGTGTGTATGGATGTAATCGGATAATTCCATTTGATTCATGTCTCTATCATGGCCTTATTAAAATTACAAATATGAAGCCATTACATAAATTATTTACTTTTCGCTAAACAAAAAGTTGGTTTCACGATCTAGAACTAGGTATTCTATCCAAAGAAGTAACATCAAAAATTGTTTTTTTGCAGCAACACTAAAGCATTAAAAATGTTTGTTACAGTTAGATTCAGCGACCATGGAAAGCCAGAATTCCACAACCTTTCCGACGACAATAGTCGACTTCAACACAACCATCACATTTGATAATGTCACAACATCATCAACCACACAGTCATCAACAGAGTTCCTCAACACTACCACTGCCGTAACCACCACCAGTACTACACCCGAACCACCTGGTCATGCCGGGGGTATGTGTAAAATATATTCTTATGCTGATTTTTGTCCCCCCCCTCTTTGGAGCCACACTTGAATTCTCCCAGTCCAATAGCTGGGGCAGTTCATTTTGAAATTTCAGGAGAAATTTGTTTATAGTTACTCACACCTACAGAGGAATTTGAAGACTTCTAATTTTAATAATAGAACATTCCAGTATGCAAAAATAGGGGTGAACGAAAACGAACATTAATACTCTAGATAAAGTCAATTTTAAAAGACGAATGTTTGACTTCTGCTGAAAAATTCTTGCAAGTTGCGTGGTCCTAGGATTCGACCTAAGCTATATATCATAGTTATCCATGATGTGTATTTGGTGTATTGATAATGGGACAAGAATATTTGACGACATGTTTGTCGCCACCGTTGGAATTACACCTTTGGCCCAAACAGTATTTACTGCTTCAAGTATTCGTATCCTAAAGATATACTTTTGTAAGAATCCATAGATTTCTGATATGCATACATTGACATTACTTTTTCTTTGGCCAATAAATATGTGATATGTATACATTTAAATACCTGGTAGATTTATTTCAATGACAAAGGTATATACTTTGTATAGATTGTCAACAACAGATGGTTCCAAACGGGGCCCGTATCTAGTCCAAACTATTCTGCATTTTATAGACCTTAAGCGCACAATGTCTACATCTAAAGATGATATATAGATCGGCAGAATAATTCGGACTATAGCGATACAAATGACTTCTAGTCTGTAATAAAGCAATAAGATGTAAGGGCCTTACATTTCACTGATAACATGCAGTCTTTTAAGTATTGAATTGTAGCAGTGCAAAAAATGTATTGAATAACAAATGTCAAATTGGTATTTGCGAATATTGATAAAGGTGACTGTAACCTGGAACACTGTAAGATATATCACTGGTATTAGATTTATAACATACTTTGCGATATTGAATTCAAAATTTTACAAATAATTACACTGATCACCATTAAGTAACAGCGTCAAAAGGTTATAGATTTGCTGAGTTGATAAAACTAATGCTATATTCATGTAGTATATACTAGTTGAAAGAAGGAAGCATTCTACTTTGAAATCTAACAGAACATTCATTGACTAAAGAATAGAGTTGTTTAAAGTATGAAATGTTTCCGCATTAAAATAAAAGATTGTAAGGACTTTCTTGTTTCGCCAACCGTACGTTTTCATTCAAAAAATCAAAACTGCACTTGAAATATTGCAGAAAAAAAAACCCTTTATGATATGTTTTTGTCTCCTGAAGAATTCGAAACAACCCATTCGGTCTCTCACCAAACACAAGTATAGGTGTGTACCAGACTGTATGAATTAAACACCTTTTACTATTTGCTCGTGTATTAAGGTTTCACTTCCTTGTTCCTATATCCATACTCATAATGAGCTTACCTTTGATATCAGCCTATCAACAACGTCCTTGACACGCAATGCCTGTGTATGTAGGCTTTTTAGCCATTTTACAACTGTTGTGGTTTATTGTGATAATACATGTATATAGACATTACTGTAATCAAACTTCGGCAGATTACTTGAGTTTCTTGATTTTGTCCTCGCCACCTTTGTAACGGTACGGGGTTTTAATATAATGCTCTTTCATATATAGATATGAAGGACAGGGATAGTCCACCCAATGGTCACAAAATATTGCAAAACGAGGCTTGCCGAGGGTTTTACAGCATCTTGTGATCCCGAGGTAGAATATCCCTATCCTTCATATCCACATATGAAACAGTATTTTTCTCTCATACCTCGACGTTTTATTGCCATTTTACAAATAGGATATCCCTCCATTTTGAATTAAGTTGGAAGAGAACCTCGACTGCTAGTCAATTCTCTATACATGCACATTGTGCGATAATTTCAATGCAAATTCCGTTGTTTACATCTTTAATAGTAAAACCGGATGAGTTTCTGAAAACATTAAAGTTTTACCGAGAAAATAATAATTTTGTTAACGCCTTGAACAAAAGGCGGCTGTATTGCATGGGTAGTCAATATTACACCCATAAGTATGTGAGAATGTAGACTAGATGTGGGAGAAATACTCGTTTATGCAACCCTCTGGAGACAAAATGTAATAGAAATGAAACACTCTGTAATCCTTGGCCTTAACCACACTTTGCAACGAAATAGAATAAGAAGTTCTCGGGCTCGATAAAACATGAGGTAGATTATAGCACCCTTACTATATAATTTATCTCGTATTTAAATGGAACCCGGGCACCTGTGGGTAGAGTATCCCAACACTTAATGTTGATCTAAAGCCGACAATGATGTAAGTTAAACAACATGTAATAAGAGAATGAAAAATGTATGAGTAAAATATCAGATGTCCCTTATGAGATATTCTCTTGCTATGTCCAGTGGTGTGTAAGACAGTTTCAGGCCTCTCTCTACCAATATTGTCAGCTTTAGACAATCTGGCTTTAAGCCGCTTATTTCCTCAAATATAATATTTTGTCCGTAATAAAAGTGTACATTATTATATAGTACCATGCATAGATGGTTCATTGAACTTGATTAAGGATTCAAAGACACTTACGAGCTTTTATGGCTTGTCATTTATTGGGGATTGTTGAAAGCTTAGACAAGTCCGTGGTTGGACAGTTGGGGAAATTATCAACTCTCACAGACGAAAGAGGTGGTGACGGAGGTGTTGACTTTCAGAATATTTAACCTAAATCTAAATCAGAAAGATTACTTCCATAGGAAACTTTAACATGATATGTGTAGCTTAACGTGTGTACCGTATAGAGTGCCATATATGATAAAAATATGTCCTTATGAGTAATAGTAGAATTATAACAATGTAAAACAAATAATAAAACAATCACTGTCTTTGCTTCCCTGGTGGGGGAAGGTTTATAACACTCACACAACACAACTACTTGTTGACATTGATGCAAGACATAACAATCGTTTTATAGACGGTAAAACTATACTTATACAGATACTTGAAGATAGAAAGTGAGCTGTATCTACGGTTGCATTTATGACATTTGTTCTGTTGATTGATGTAGTTTTCGTTGGCTTTTACGTATATCTGCCACATAAGAACAATTAAGTCATACTTGTGTTTCCAGTTTTAGATATCAATGTAATATGTCTATGTCGTTTGTGTACATGTAAATCATAAATTTAGTATTTGACATTATAGTGCTAATTGAAATAACAAATAATTAAGGTTTAGCTTTTAGCTTTTGTTTGATCCTTGACTTACATATACATTGTAGTATTAAATCTAGTAAGAATTCAGTGTATGCAGACCTCAAATTCATAGCTATTTTAGCGTGATATCACTTTTCGTCTATGAACTTATCAATATTTCACTGTGATCTTTATTTGACCTCGAGGGGCCGCGGTGGCCTTGTGGTTAAGATGTCTCGACATATAACCACAAGCCCTCCAACTCTAGGATGCGGGTTCGAATCCCATGTGGGGCAGTTGCCAGGCCGGTATGTTTCGTCTTCAGACTGTTCTCTACTGACATTTTACTGATCCTCTTTTTTTAATCTTTCAATTTTTGTATTCTGTGTTTGTCCTTTGTACCACTAATAATCCAGTGTATACTTCGAAAAAGATCTCTAATGATATGTTCGCGTTATTATCCCCCGCCCAACGAAGTTGGCGGGGGATATACAAATGGGTTCCGTCCGTCCGTCCGTCCGTCCGTCCGTACGAATGGTTTCCGGAGCATAACTCTAAAACCAGTAGAGATATTTCCACAAAACTTCATACACACATTGGTCTTATGGTCTAGTAGTGCCTTTTGCTATTTTTAGGTTTTCATTTGTGTACTTTTTTCTGTAACCATGGAAACATTGCTGAAAATATCATATTTTTGTACCAGGTTCGTTCCGGAGCATAACTCTAAAACTAGAAGAGATATTTCCACGAAACTTCATAGACACATTGGTCTTATGGTCTAGTAGTGCCGTTTGCTATTTTAAGGTTTTCACTTTTTGTACTTTTTTCTGTAACCATGGAAACATTGCTAAAAATGGCAGATTTTTGTGTAAGAATCGTTTCTGGAGCACAACTCTAAAACCAGCAGAGATATTTCCATGAAACTTCATAGACACATTTTATGTAGGACTTCTAATTCTGTATTATGCTTTACTTTTTATTTAATATGCATGCAGTAAAACTCAGATATATCAAACTCAATTACTATGAACATTCACTTAATTTCTATGTAACTCGTCGCTGTTTAAAACAAATAAAAAATCGCACTGTTAGCTGCTGAACTTTGTTAAAGCTAAGATCAATTCTGGTATTTTTCAAAAAAACAAATGTTTTCAAAGTTGGTTTCACTTTGTTAAAAAAAACCATAAATATGTTTTGTATATATTCTTCAATTGCAGTTGTGTTTTAAAATACTTTCCCTATACTCTTACTAGCATATAAAATTAATGCATTAATTGATTAAGCTCTCCATTGGCGGGGGATCTGAATGACTATGTCCTTGTTGGTTTGATCTCTGAACTTATCTGTAATGAACATTTCCACGTTTACAGTAAATATGATCTTTTTTTCAGTCATCGCAGGTGGTGTGTGTGGAGGCATTATTGTACTAGCATTGCTAATTGGAGTAGCTGTGTTTTTCTTTATTCGGTAAGTAAAGATTGAAAACAGCATGGTCGACACTCATCCAAATCACAAATCAATAAATCTTTCTTAGAGAGAACAATTTTCAAGAAGGCATTGAAAGAACATTCATTCGTTGCAAGACGTGATCCAATATTTAGAAATTATTTTTGTTACACCAAGATTTATACGTAGTCTCATTGGGGGCTGTATTAGGGATAAGAACTTACGACAGAAATAGTTATTGCCGGTAGTATAAATAGAGCTTCCGTTACAAGTGACTGTTGTTTATCATGTTTATCGAACTCGAGATAGTTAATTTTCAAATTTTAAATATATAAGGGTATTTAGAACGATACTCTTCCTAACATGATGTTTAGGTCCTAAATACCCTTGGCTACTCGCCTTTTGTCCGTCGTCGTCCGTGGTCCGTCGTGCGACGATACAAATTTACATTTTCGACTTCGTCTGCAACCGCCAGAGCAATTTCAATGAAATTTTGCACAAACCTTTTAAAGTACAAGGCCAATCATCATAAATTGAGAATCATATTTGGGAGGGGCCAAAAGGTGTAAAATTGACTAAAACTTTAAATATCTTCTGCTCCACTCACAGCTATGGTAGAATCAAATACTCTTAATGGATAAAAAGGTCTCGGGCCCTCTACAAAAAATGACCCTGGGATCTCAGGTTTCCCCTGGGGAGGGGTTAAGTTTACTATAGTTTTAATAGGTAAAACACATTTTTGAGCATTATTTGGTCATTTGTAATAGGAAGTTAGTAAAATGTTCTCAGAATTATCCCTCTGAAATGGCCATTTAATCCTATTAACAAATTCTCCATGACTGACCCCCAGGGGCCTAAGGGGCGGGGCCAAAAGGGGTCAAAATGGCTAAAATTTCAAAAATCTGTCTTCTGAATTCACAGATTAGATGGAACCAAATAATCTTTTTAGATTAAAAGTCAAATTTATAAAATCACTGACTGACTTCAACGGCCTGATGGGTCAATATATAGTGTTTATATGTCTTATTTTCATTCTGTATCCGAACTCAGGTGACCGTAAAGGCCCATGGGCCTCTTGATGTTTAAAACTTTGAATAAGCAACTACCCGTAACACAGTAAATACAAAGCTATTTAAAAGAAAATGCTTTATGAAAAGTAGCCAGACTTTGACAGCCAATCGCAATCAAGAGACCTTAAAATTGACCAATCAGAGTCGTCGTAGGTGTTTACACACTTGAGTGTGTAAACATAAATGATAACCAACTGCTATGGAATTTATTACATGTTTTTCCATTGTGAAACATACATTGTTATGGGATAAACGTCTTTATCGTTAAGGACAGAAGTTACGCCTGTGTAAGAGGAAATGAACCATTTTCCTTTTGCTTCACGACCTTGATCTCTTGTTTAGAAGCTAGACGTGTTACTAGATATGACACTTTTTATAAAGTTATTTGTATAGGAATTGGATCACTATTCCTTATGTTGAAACCAAATTTTACTAGAGAGGGGCTTGCTTGTATTAAATATAATCGTGTCTCTAATGTAGATACATTTGTGTATGTGTCCTAGAGCAACAAGTAAACTTTACAACATCAAATAGATTTAGTTTCTGACCAGAGAAGTAATGTGTAAACGATCAGTATTATATAAAAAGTTTTAGAAATATAAATGCATCATATACGTTTTTGATTTTGAGTTAAAAATACGACAGAAATACAACAAAATAAAATACTAATCTGATGGTGTTTCATCCCCTTGTTTCTTAAAGGAACTATAGGCTGATATGCATTTCATTGTTGATGCTGTTTTATGCTTGTAAAGGATGAATAGTGATATCACTCTGTATCCTGATTTTTTAAAAGAAAAACGGATTCATTTGTGTAAAAATATTAATGCGTAAGTGATATCATTGCGGATGTCTATGGAATAAAACCATTTGAATTATGCTAGGATCGATCACCATGCTATAGATGTTTTTTTTTCATTTCAGACGAAGACGCCGTAAAAGGAAAAAACGGAAAGAAAAAATAGACCATTTGCCGCAGCTGCCATCAATAGCGGATTTAGAAAAAGAAGAAATAAAATCTAAAATAAAGAAAAAAGAAAGGTGGTCCGAGAAAGATAAACCAGACAAAGAAAAGAAAAAGGAAGATCCACATTATGTCAATGAACGGATAGGAACGTTACCAACAGAAAACAGGAAGTCAGACCCTCTTTATATACAGCCAGAACCACCAACGCGTGAAATTTATAGTGGTCCGAACGGTGTAGAATATTACATGGACGACAGAAAGAAATCAGATGACCATGCGCCAACGGAGGTTTACAGTGACGCAAATATTCCCGAACACAATGGCAGGGGCACATTAGGCAACATCAAAGACACATCAGGCAAGGTCAAGGACGCATCGAACAAGGTCAATGACACGTCGGGCAAGGTCAAGGACAAATCGGGGAATGCTAAAGAATCTTTAGACAATGACACGTCACAACCTGAATATACTAACTCAAACGGGGATGAAAGTACTTTAAGAGACTATGAAAATGCGCCAGCCAAAAGAATTCAACCCCCTAAAGTTAATCACATACCAACGGATGATGAAGAACAGACAGTTTATGAAAATACCTAAATAAATACATATATATCCAGGTTTGACGGGAGATTATGATTTCATCGATATGGTCTTCTTAACACGGTGTTAACTTAATTTATTATGATATGCGAACATCAATTGAGCGACGTCCCTTTGTCAAGTAGATCAATACATTTGTGTAAGCATAACATACTATCCTAGTTCCCTAATGTTTTACATTAATTAATTGTTATCTTCCTTTAGAGTATAGGAAATGTTCAAAGTAGTATAATTTTTATTTTATTTTTCAAAGCAGCATTTTATATGTGATAAGAAACTTTCGTACAGTATATAGGACCTGGAGTGTGACTTATGTATAAGTTGTATGTGTAACCAATTTTTTTAATTATAATGTGACGCTGACATGTTCTTGTAAAACTGTAAAGCAACTAATTTAGGCGTACAATTAAATTTCGCAATTTTTGCAAGCGATAATTTTTTTCGCGTATTTCGCTAAAAGAAATCACGAAAAATAAGTGCCGCGAATGAGTGTCAACTGCAAGTACAATATGTGTAACACTTACTTGAGTAAACATCGCAAATTGTTATTGTCGCAAAATTGTCGTTTGGGAATGAAACGCGAAATAAAGTCCTCGCAAAAATAGGCTGGTATACAGTTAATTGAGCTTTAAAATATACAATAGGTTCAAGCATTATCATGAGGAACACGAATGGTATTTGTAATGTCATATAAAACCATTACCTTTTTTAGTCAAGTATTTTCCTTTCCTGATGATATATAAAAGTACCTATGATTCTCTACAGACATTTCGCGCGTTCCATGACAGATCCTTAATAGGGTTTTTTTCAATTTTTTGATGTCACATTCATATGTCATACACAATTTTAATTACAATAAAAAGAAAGAGCTTTATATCTATAAAGAGTAAGCTTATTTGTACACAAGAGGTCTACATTATTTACATGAAAGATATAGCAATCTAAGCAATTTTGGTTGGAAAACAAACATGGTCTTAGTTAGCGATATGCACTTATTATTTACGGTAATTTATTGACACTTTTTGCTAAGTAAATCTAAAATGTGAAAAAAGTCTTTCATGAATAGCAATATATGTAAAGAAACAACATTCAAAAGACTTTCAGGTAACAAAAAAAATGACAAAAAATAATTTGTCATACACATTCTATTTTTGTAATTTTCTAGTGAATTTTAAGTACAGTGCATGTTATCGTTAATCATGTTAATAGTATATACAACATGTACATGTATACACACGTGTATTTCTGTAATAATTAAAAAAAAGTAGGTTTTGGTGATTCTTTTCTTTGTTTAATTATTCAGCTGGAATTATTTACATGGCAATATGTTCATATAAAAATGATTATATGTTATAATACCGATATTCATGACTTGTCATATTCAATGTAATATCGGAAGATTCATAACGAAGCATACAAACTGTGATAAAGCATTCCTAGCAATTGGATTGCAATTATTTTGTTCATGAATTTTGTTAAACTTTTGTTATTATTTGTTATTCATAGTATACACGTATTTCACTTATGGATGTATTATTTCATTAATTGATTTTGCGAAATTTAGATATAACTCTTTGGCTGGACAGCAACTACTGCATAATACCACACTTACACTTTAAGCCAGATCCATTCTTTAATAGTTATAGTTTCAAACAGTAAATCGTGCAATTCCGCATCCACGAAATTGAACAACTACGTATACGTATTCAGTATCGTCGGAGTCGTTATCATATCACCTATTGAGATGACATGCTATTTCTATTTTTATATTAAAGATGCTCCATCGCCGACAGAGCAAAAATGATATTCATCATTTGAACAATAATTGGTGTTTAATCGTGTATATAATAGTCTAATTAACACAAAAAATAATATAAAATAATTTATTTTGCCTTTGGTACATGCGCATTCAGTAGTTCATTTCATATAGGATATAGTGGTACGGATTTTTTTCGGGATGCAATTAATTATTTTTCATATTTTTAACTTGAAGTAAAATTAGAAGCTCAAACTTTTCAATGGTGGTAATGGTGTAAAGTAAGTAATTTTTGTAACTGAAAAAAATACTAAATCGTCTGCTCCTGTTTTTAATAGTGAAAAAATACCATTTGTCAGCGGTGGAGCATCTTAAGGATCTTCTCTGGTGAAATTTTGAAGATAAAAATGCCGGTTTTTTTTCTTCTTTTTTTTTACAATTGTTTGGCAGATTCAACGCTTCACAGAAAAAGTTCTGATGACTAACCCCCCCCCCCCCCTTTTTTTTGTTATTTTTGTTATTTTTATAGTTCAAATGAAAAAAAAGTTGCTGTTTCTAAAACCATCATAAAAACAGGGGGTCAGTGTGCTTGATTTTTTGTCCCAATACAAAATTGGTTATTTTTCCTTTTTTCTTGCTAAATTATGATATAGCTTTATCTTCAATAAAATGTAAAAATTAAAAATCAAACTCTTAATACTAATCATTTTCATCTCAGTGAACCTCAAAAAGATTTACAGCGAAAACAAACTTGATTTAGCTAATCATGTTGTCGCACGGGCGAGTTAAGTAAAAATATTGAAGTGAAAAAGGGTGAAAGATCACTTCTCTACAAAGTGTAAAAAATGTACCTTTTTAAAATAGCCGCCAAATTGGTTATTTCTAAAATTTATATTAAAAAAAAACCCAACAAGCAATAGAAATCTAATTTTTGACATATTTTCTTTATGCCGACTTGCTACAAATTGAGACATTAGTTTTTTTTTAAATCACCAAAACTATTTTATTAATGGTGGAACGAGTCTTCAACGAGACTGAAATCTCACTAGAGCAGATCCTTAAATATCATTTAGATATGACATAAAATGTTTCAACATTTAGAATTTGACATGTTTCACAATTCACGTATGATGATAATGATAATAAGACATGATATCTGTAAACTATCTTATATATTCACTTGGACTTGATTTCGCGCGTTTTTATGCCTGATGTCTTTTTTATGACGGTCTAATTTCACGATTTAGATAAAATATTATAATATCATAATTATAACTTATAATCCTACACGACGATTAGATGGTTGATAGTATTACTTGGTGACATGTGCTTAAAGAAGTATACATATTGTAGTCATTTTCAGTAGCAATAGGTTTTATCCTTTTATTCAAAGTTTAGTCTTTGAAAAAGGAAAGTGTTAGCAATCATTTCAGATAAGCTTTAAACTAGAGTAACACTAGCGAGCCAGCGTACATCGATCAAATCCCTTTATTTTGCCAGTATTTATATAGTGTATGGTAGACCAGGGTGTTGTTGTATGTAAAAAATCTTTTTACAATACATTTACTTTTAGCGAATGCTATTTTATTTTACAAATCACGTTTTAACATCCCATGTTTCGAATGTTAAATGTCTTTACACAATTAAAAATAATTTATCACATAATCCGCCTGATATCCAGTTATTTAGCCCATACATTATGTAATATGTTTGCTGATATGTCACTTGTGTAATATCGCTTAATCGAATTTATTGCGACGTCATGTCAGTCATTTTATGTGTAATTAGATTACGAAATATAAATAAACCATGCAATGTGTTGATGCATGTGTGTAAACGCGAAAGCATAATGTGATTGAAATATGGATTCTTAATATCGCTTCATTATATAAAATCTCAGAGTGTGTCATGCTCTCATTAAATTTTTATCACCATCACCATCACCATCTTAAGGATATTTAATTGTTGGTATGTGAAATAATTGCTTGTAAGTTTCGTCTTAATTGGCCTGTGGTAGATACATTAGATAACATCATGTAATGTTATCATATCATGTCATGGCGAAATGTATCCTCGATATTCCAAGGGTTACCATCTATATCTCTATATGCAACCCTGAACTAGGTCATAGCAAAACTGAAGGTTCTGTGCGACAAAAGATGGCACAGGTAATTGTTCTTTGATGTACATCAAAAGATTTGAATAACGGTACATCGGATGGCTTTTTAGCTGGATGTCACTCTGTAATACTTATAGGAAGTCTCTGTACAGACCTGTGATTGTTAAGTTTTGTCTCTCCTAAAATGCTTCCAGTTTCACGTTAACATAGGCCATGGGTGGACATAACGACAGTGATATGAGATTTGATACCCTTGGTATAGCGAGGGTGTGTGAAATGTGGATATCACTTCAAGAATGAAACACGTACTACGGCATGCAAATATTATAGGCAACATATTCTTGGAATCCCGTATGTAACGCGGTAGAGTGAGAATAATTATCTGGATTTTATTCAAATCAAATGTAGACGTATTTTTAAATATATCTTTTTATTTTACATTTGTCTTTACATCTATGTATTTGTTATAATTTTATCACCTTTATTTTTTTAATTTTCTGATTATCGTCTATACAAACTATTAGCTTTTATAAAGACAAAGCCAACACGTGGTGTTGAAAAAAGCTGTTTAAAAAATATATATTCTGTTTCAAAATGTCAAACTGGTTTAAATTAACATATCTTAATGTTTGTATATTTATAAACTATCGGGACAATGGGAGTATTGATGTTATCTACAAAGGCAGTTAATTACCTTTAAACTGATAGCGTTACTGTTTGATTTGATTAAGACTTGGAGTCGGTTGGAATTGTTAGATGGTAACAGTAATTAATATGAAAGATGGGCACCAAAGTTAATAATAACGTAGATAAAATAATCCACAATAACTACCGATAAATTATTATAGATAGATGCCTGTTTTAACCCCTGAAACCTGGGTAACGCTGTGTTTTTCTTGGATATACAAAGCAAAAAAAATTAACTTTATGAATATGTTATCACGTAAAATAATTTGTCAGTTCCACACTATCTTCTGAAAGACACCAATAAATGCAGCTACATACGTTCATCACATTATTTGCGATAGATTTATCGACTTTTACATATCTCTAGATAGATACGTGCCAGGTATATACATGTATGTGTGTGCCACGTATCGCTATCCTGATTAATAGTCAACAAGGAAGTAAGTATAGATAATTGTAGAAATGTTTGTTTACCTAGACGGATTTTAACCCGAGATAGCTGATCTGATTGGTGGTTAATTATATCGTACAGTCACATACCAGCATGGGGTTTTAAAAGAAAATATATCAACTGTCACAAAACACCATGTGGTAATTTACAATAATGTCTGCAAGATTTAATTTCCGGAGTGTGTCAGTGAATGCTATGAGTATGTTTTCATACAACAGCATGTATATCAATGTACAATACATATTTCAGTTAAGATACACAACCATAGTATGTTGCATATTGTTATTGAATACATTTTTCTATTTCAATATTTTCATTTGAAACTAACTGCTGTTCAGACCATAAAAACTTGTTCTTATTACAAACTGGTTATGTATGTCATCTTATCCGTTGTATAGACATCGTGATGGTTTTCTTACTCATGCATTTTGTCTATCATTATCTGTGACGAGAATAAAGAGTGTGGTTTAATATCGAATACATACAAAAGTGTTAGAAATACGTCCCATGGAAGGTGTATTTCTACCTTAATTCCTACGTAACTTCCGATCAAATTATTCCTATATGTGTACGTGGATATGCCTTATTCGTTTTATGGATTTTTTTCTTCAAATTTTACATTGATTTTATGCATGGTCTTTTATTCAGATCACGTGTTCATACAGCATTGGTTCTAGTTTAATATCATATTTTACAATAAAAACATGCATTAAAATATACAGAATTAATATTATTTTTCTTTATTTGTCTTTATGCTTATTGTACAGTGGAACCCTGTTCATACGAACTCGAAGGAACCACGAGAAACTTTCGAGTTATCCGAGTGTTCGAATTAAGCCAGTTATCAAGTCTATTGACAATATCTTTACTTATACTTTATTATTATAGGCATATGCCGACATTCTATATTGTATATGTATATATATAGCCTCAATAATGAAACTAGTCTTGTCCGTTGCTTTACATGTAAGAATCGGAACACAAGAAGGTCGACATGTCCACTTCTGAATTCTGACAGTGTCTGTTGCTCATCGATGTTTCCAACGAATCTGAATGTACCTAGATACAGAAATTCCAATGTGATGACTCATATTGTCGGTAACTATTTTTATATTTGGTTTGTGTTTCAAACCACATCAGGGTTATTTTTTCTCGATTCTGAGAAAGGTACCCAAACCACTCGCTTGATTAGGAGGCATCAACAAAGCTGTGAGCATGACGTACATGTATATATTTCTCGGAAGCTTTATTTTTAGTTTAAATTGTAAACATGTTACCTGCTTCAAATGTCTAGTGTGGTTGGGTGTTCTACGCACGCAAATCGACCCGCTATCATGTTTATTTCAAAAGGAGAAAAAGCATTAGGAATGTTAGGCGTTTAGTATAAAAGAGAGTAAAATAATAATAATAATATACTATAACGTTTAGAAGAATATTGATTTATTGATATACCGCTATAAATTCAACTTATAAACTGTAAAACAATGTACTTGTCATTGATGATTATCTGTGACGAAAACTTCAGAACATTTGCTCTATAATAAACAACTCTAACACTAGTAACGTTATAGAAATATACTTTATTGCAACATGAAACGGGTAAGATAGATTCGCATTTTTGATATACCAACTATCGTTCAATAGATTATCTGAAAAGCAAACTCGATAAAAGATTCAGAAGACAGAATTGATCTCTTGAACGTGACAGTCCTACCATTAACTTTTGTATTTTGTTTAACCATTACGTATTCTCGACCTCACTTGCGAGTCGAGGTTTTCAACAAATACCGTAAAAGCTTTAATCATTCACGCATAATGATAATTTCGTGCAACGACGCAATCATAATACGCCTATTTCAACGAAATAGACGAGTTGCCATCTTGCTATAGCGTGAAAATGCACTATACATACCACGATTCAATACACAAGTTTATATTGCTGATTTCCTATCTATATCGCCAGACATTATCTTTAAAAACGCATACTTAAACTTTGAATTTTGATCAAGGTCACGCTGGTCTAAAACACTCATTTACAAACTAAGGGGAACCATCATGATTTCTGGTATTCGAAGGGAAGAAGAGACATAAAATATAATAAAAATTTTCATGTTTAAATTTGTTCCGTTTTGTGACCTTAACAATCTTAATACACAAATGTCTTGCGCACTATGAAATTAGAGGTAGAATTGCTAATATTTTGTAAATGTTTACACATTATTTTAATCATTAAAATAGCGTGTACTGACGAAAAAATATTGCATAGATAACAACCGCATTTGTATAAAAATGGAACCGTGAAAAACGGATAACAAAACCTGAAATCTTTTATACGCATGATCATTCCAGCAGATACATTTAACCATATGTAAAGTACACAAAAGTAACGGAATTTCAAAACCAATATCAAATTTCAGTAAAATAAAAAATAGTCATAATAATAGAAGCATAAATAGCTTTATTGAGTAGCCTACAATATTCAAAGTAATAACATGAAATAGTGATAAAGACTAAGTTGATCGTTTGCAACTGGGCTTATATCTTTTAAGGCTACAAAACATGAATTTCCATGCACCTATTAGACTTTTCTATTACATACATGCTTTTCTGATGACCCGTGTAACTTAAACAATAACTTCAAAAGACAGCAAACGAACAACAACAAACAAAAACAAAACAAAAACAATACAAACAAAAATTAAATGGATTGCTAAAATTAATCTTGAATAACATAAAAACTATACAAATATTTATAAAATGCGTTCAGGAATAACCCATCTCCTTGACAGCAAGCTTTCCCTATTATTTGGTAAATAATTTGTTACGATAGCTGCAAGTTTCCTTGTTGTTGGACAATCTACAAGGTCCATCCTCCATCGATGATGTACTCCTTACCAGTGATGTAAGACGCCTATAACGAACAAAAAGGTACTATAAACCACTTTATTCCCTGAGAAATTAAGTTTATTAGTCAATATTGTCGTAATTAGTCAACATTGTTGTAGTCAATATTGTCGCATTTAGTCAATATTGTATAATCTAAAAGGCAGTCATCTCTGAACTGAATCAGAGGATGACAATTATGCAATTTGTAATTGTCGTCCAAAAACAACCAGAAAAAAGCTGAAGCAAGTCATGGAAAACCATATCCTAATATGTCCAATACCATATGTTTCGTTGTAGATGCAAGAATAAGAAAATGAAAGGATTGGCTTTTTATTTGCTTTCTGATAAATTTTCCGAGTAGTATTGAATTCATATAGAAATGGATACCATTTATGTCCCTTTGTCTTGGAAATATTTTATAACACCTGTACTACCAAACCATGTTTTACATAGCATGTAAAAACAATACATGTGTTATAACGATTAATATAGATCACGTAAATGATCCAATGTATATGTAATGAATAGGTGGGTAGTTAGCGTATATAGATTTTTCTCTCGACTGTTAAGGTAAATATCACGTGCTGCAGTACAAACATCATGAATTTAAGTTGATATCAGACACTAGTACTTACTTCACTGGATGCTAAGAAAAGAATAAGGCTTGCTATCTCTTCGGCAGTGCAAAGCCTCCCCATTGGTTGTCTAGCCATGAAGGTTTTACGGGCCTATAAGACGAATATTTCACATCTGCTTTTTACAAATTCAGAATGATTATTTATTCAATTGTAAGCCACAAGATATTATTTTTATTTATTACATTTTCATGTGGTTCTGAAAATAATTGATGTCGATTTGAAACTTTAAATTTAAATCAGATTTGATGACACATGGACACCACTATAATGGGTACATATGGACACAATACCCGAGTGAATGAAGCAAAAGAAAAAGATCATTTAACAATCAAATAGACCAACGGTATAAAGTAATCGAATTGGAAAATAATCCGCATGTCTCTTAAACAATATGCCTTGGAAAGGAAACGTCAATCTAATATTCGACTCGTTAAAGTTTGACTAATCGAAGCTTGACTGTAATCTAGTCATAGAGATATAACTCATAGCACCCGTCACATGAGATGCGTTAATCTTGAATACATAGGAGACAATCCTTAAATAATAATAAATAGTTGCATTTCCGAACTATAACGCACTTAAAACACTTATATCGCCAAAGGTTAGGAGATTCGGTCAGGTAAAGACATAGAAGATTATGCTGTAGAATGTTTGTCTGCGAATCAAACAAAAAAGCAACACATCAAAGAAAAGAAGTGGTCACGAGTTGGCGAAAGTGTCGTTTATTTAAGCAGTGAACGTCTTTCAGTTGGCATCCATAGCCAATATGAATGCAAACAGGCCAGAGGCAAATTCCATGAAGCGCGGTAGCGCTTCATGTTGAATTTGCCTCTGTCAAGTTTGCATTCATATTGACTATAAATGCCAACTGAAAGACGTTCAATGCTTATATTTACATTTGGTTACAATTTTATGATGAAATCCCAAGGAATTTTGTATCTTTAATGAAATAATCATTCGTTATCGTCATGGATGGAACAGCCATTTGAACAGTCGTCTTCCGTGATCGCTGGCACGGCAATTGTGACGTCACAATGATAATGACGTCATGATAAGCGCTTGAAGTTCATTGTCTATATGACTGCCAACTGCGTTTGGTAAGATTACATAGTGGGACTGCAGTGAAAATGTAAATATATACGAGTATTAAGTTATACCTCTTCTGGATCCGGTTGCGCCTGTATCCGGTCGTGCAGTGACGGCGTGTCAACGGTTCCTGTAACATTTTATAAGCTTGCTTAGGAGTCTGACGTAATGAGAGCTAGTATTATAGTTTTTTGGAGTTTGATGTCTTCTTTGAATTTTTTTAATAATTTCTTTTTGTTCAATAATTACTTATGTTACCCTATGGCTTCCTAATCATGTGGATCACCTAGAAATGCCATTGTCAAGAATAACAGGTAAAGTTAATGACGTAATAGCTGTTATTAAAACCGATCTTTCTATCCTTACAACTTTAATCTTCTTAATTTTCTTACCAGGTATATAAAGAACTATTGCAGTTTTCTTTTGACAAAGATTCCAGAAAGATCTCATTACCAATTATCAAACGAATGCACATAATGATGTAAAAAAAACTAAATACTATCATTATTGTTTAAAATAGCTCTAACTTCTCTTTAACTTTTTTTTGTTATTTTCATCTTATTCTATGATCAATGTACTCTAAATTGAAGTTCCGGTTCAAGGGGTTCTTACAGAGAATCACATAGATGAAGCACGGTTTGCGACGTACTACAAAGATATAAATACCGTTTTATTTAGTTCTTAATCATCTTTTATCTTTGTTTTGCCATGTCGTTCAATGTTGACTATATATTTTAAAACTAATTGCATGTTTAAACGAGAGAAACAACACTTTACAAATAATGGTCAATGATTGTCTTCACTATATTGCGAAATAAATATCCAAGATATGTTTGTTGATGTAGTTATTTTCAGACCTACCAGGGCATACGGGGATACAGCGGATACCGTTGCTTATGAAGTCTCTCGCTATTGTTTTACTTAGTCCAATGACAGCTGCCTTAGACGCGCTGTATACGAACCGATTCGGAGGCCCTGTGAAACAGAGATTAATATACCCGATAAAATATCAGAATAGCATAGAAGAAAAATATTTATTATGTGTATGTAAGTAGCTTCATCCGTTAACTTTAATTATCAGCCAAGTCCCATAAAATGCATTGACACCACAACTGGCTTGATATTGCGCTTGTGCACTAATTCATTGCCTAAACGCCGAATTCTTCAGGTAGGTGTCATATGGCAATCGTTCTTCTTGTATTTAACATACACGTGGGGTAATACATTGAATTGTCAAACGAAACTATAAATATATAATAGGAATAAAGAACCTTTGGTTGGGTCTATATATGTAAGCCTTCGGTCATTATTAATTCTATCAAAGGCGTTTAACATTATATGGACCTGAGAAAAAAGGTCGATAATTGATGATGGTCAGAAGATATAACCGACTACCAACCGTGGATGTTGGAAGCCACTGATGACATATTGATGATAGCACCTCCGCCGTTTTTAATCATCTGAAGTATAATATATATAAACAATATATATAATTATGTCTTCATGCTCTTAATTTGGTGTGAGATTATGTAATTCAAACTTATCAAGTAATACTGAAAGTAAGGTTACTTATAATACCTTATACCTTCTCAAACACCAAATAATTGCCTATACATAATTTGAGTAAATCGCCATTGGCATAGATTTCCAAGTTTTTAGTAGAAATATATTGTGTTTATCACGGCGCATTTCAAATAAATATGCATTCATGTACATGTATTGGGTTACAGAATGTTAAAATTGTTTTATTGGGAACTTAAAAACATGTCTAAAATTGTACGAAAAAACCCAACAAATCCATTAAAGTCACATAAGTCGTTTTTAATCAAATGAAAAGATCAAGTTTACATATCAGGAAAATTGTGTAAAATGCTCCTATTTATGGTCATAAAATTATCAAAATAATATTAGGCTAAATAAATTACAGAAACCGCTTAATAATAAACCTGGAAGCACCCACAAAACTTAAGTGTTCTCCATGATGGAATCCATAAACTTTTCCAAGAAAAAAAATTCAAAGCCATTTAAGAGCATCACTTAAAACAGAAAAATATACATATTTTGAGACAGTCTTTGAGATATGCCCACAGCAGAATAAACTAAAGATAAACATGTGATAAATATTTATTAAAGATGCTCCACCACTGACAAATGGTATTTTTTCACTATCAAAAACAAGGGCAGACGATTTAGTATTTTTCTTCGGGTACAAAAGTTACTTACTTTACATCATTACCACCATTAAAAAGTTTGAGCTTCTAATTCTACTTCAAGTTAAAACTATGAAAAATAATTAGTTGCATCCCGAAAAATTCCGTGGCACAATATCTTATATGAAATAAAGTAATGATTGCGCATGCAGCAAAGGCGAAATAAATTATTTTATGATATTTTTTGTGTTAATTAGGCAGATATCTACACGATTAAATACCAATTATTGTTCAAATAGTGAATATCATTTATGCTCTGTCGGCGGTGGAGCATCTTTAACTAACCATAAAATATGTTCTATGAGTTCCTACCTTTGGGATAACACGTCGACAAGTCCTGTACATGCTCTTTACATTAAGATTAAAGCTGAAGTCCCAGTCTTTCTCTTCTACGTCCAGGATGGTACCATGATGTACAAACCTGTGCATGTTAAAATAATCTACTATGAGTTTGATTTTTCCAAATGATACGCAGTACACAATGGTTATAAAAACTTCCATAACGAAGAATATCTCGTGTTGTCGAGAAACCAGCTTACACAAGTTGAAATAACTACAAGTACAAGCACATAATGTACTAAACATAGGAAAGACACTCCTTACACAGCATTCACCCTTAAGACAAATTTGAGTCCTACTTTGACGGGAACAATTCATTGTGAAATTCTAGGGGTGAATATGTAAAACTATTGACACTTCATTTGTTTCATGTGAAACTATTGACCCTTCATTTGTTTTATCAGATTAGGAATTACATTAGAAATATTGCTCGTTTTATAATTGCTCGCTTAAGCCATGTCAGTAATATCAGGTAGGTATTGAAGTCAGTATAAAAAACCACCGATAGTTCGCTTCAACAAAATAAATTATAAGCATGTTTATACATTGCTATATCTTACCCCGCACAGTTAAAAAGAACATCTACTTTATCTAGTGTTTCCATGAAACTGTCCACAGCCGCAGAATCTGTGACGTCCAGTTGTTGTGTCTTGATACCTGCCAAATACAGAAAAGACACATATACTCTATTTAATCAAACGTTTATAGGACTTTTGACACATTTCTTTCGGTGACCAAGAAAATAATTTAAGCCCCGTCCATAAAACTTAGCTTACCTTCAGTTCCGGAGAGTTCGCTGAGTTTTTCTCCATTGATATCAGTGGCAATAACTGTAGCCCCTTCTTTAGCAAAGGCCTGTCAACCAAAGTCAAAATGTTTACTCATATCCGCCACGCAGAAAACAAAAAGGAAATATTGATCGTACAGACCTCTCAAACAAAAGTCAAAACAAATATTCCAAATGTCTGGTACACTGAACAAATACGGAAATAAAGGAATATCTCCATGTTTCGAAGATACAAATTGTTCCAAATACCTGACACCTAAAGATGAAAGAACCAGGTCGTAGTTGTGGTTAGCAATGCTTTAAAATCCGGTGCTTTAGCCAATGGTATTCAGTCCGATAGTCTCGGTATCGTAGACTACTGTACCTTAGCTAGCAAAGTTGGCATAAAGGTGATAGATTAATTTTGACGAAAAAGCTCAACTGGTTTTGTTGCAATATGAAAGGCCTCTATAATTTTGATAGTGAAATACTTACCAAGGCAGTGGCACGGCCTATTCCTTGTGCGGCCGCGGAAAGAACAACAACTTTTCCTTCAAATCGTCCAGGCATTTTGGTTTCTTACTACAATTACAACAAATGCACATCAAATTTAACACGAGGTTGAAACATGCTTAACAATACTCAGTCTAAACAATATGTATCTCAGAGTAGATTTTCCATATGGTCGATATTCCATCCAATTGATTCAACGTTGCAAGGAAGAAGTGTTCATTATATTAAGACGTACACCAAATAGATCTGCAATTCAATTCTCATATTTACGAGTACACCGTGTTTGAGATTCTAGTACTGTGTGCCATAAAAACGCTGAAATACGTATGAAGAGAGGAAACGATAAATGACATACTGGATTAGTTTCATCTGTTAAAGATCCCCAATACCATTTAGACGAGACAGCTCTTACATTTAGCTGACCAGTAATAAAAACGAATTATTCAGGAAACAACTGGTCTTTTCGCGTTTAATCTTGAGAATTATTAACGCGGACATAAAATCAAAACGATTTGGGATTCCATCGTTTCTTTTTAGCGTCTTTATACGATCTATCATAAAATAACGAAGCTCATTTCAAGGACAGTCATGTCGTGAATGTGTGTGGAACATGTGAAAAGGTTTCGATATCTACGTAATATATCTACGTAATGCATTTAATTCCTTCCTGGCTCTCCTTCAGGTGTCATCCCACTAGTATAACTATGGTTTAGTTTCTGCTTATATGATACTGAAATGTGGAAGGGATGGGAAAAGCAGGAAGTTCTACCTTTAATACAGTGAAGGTGGCAGGCTAGCTATTGCTGTTTGCTGCTGTTAGACTGTCTGCTACTCAACTTCTAACCCATCTAGCAACCTAATAACATTTCCAGCAAGTTGGAGAAAGCGCTAATTTTCCTTTCAAAATCATCCTATATAACTATACAATGTGCCGTCACTAAGACGATAGCAGCTAGCTACAAAGTGGTGTCCAAGTTTTGTCTCGGTGAGCTTTCCACCCTTTACGAGTATAGTACAATGCAGAGGCCGATTTTTACCGATTTTTAATCTAGAGCCTAAAAACGTTCTAAAAAAGTCTGTGGGCACTCTGGTGATTCCATAATTATATGAACTGTAACTAATTCTCAGATCTCTATGTTCTCGCCCGTACATTGTGTATTGCGCTAATTAAGGTTCTTAGAGTTGGTGCGCGAGGGTGAGAGGTTACCGGGGGAAAAATAAGACGATCAAGCAACATGCTTAAACAAATCATTCAATCATTCAGGAAATGAATAAAAAAACCATCATGCTTAAAAATGAATTTTAAAATACCTATCGACCTATCATCCTAGGTGATATCTTGTTGTAAATATGGTCGCGTTACTTTAAATTCACGGAGGTTCTGTGTAATCAGGAGATGACAATATTGACTGTATATACATGCATATTATTATGTCTCGGTACTCCGGATCATGATATCACATATTTTAGTTGTCTGTTCGCTAGATTACTACTAGAGCAACAAACCTCCAAATATAGCGTAATCCGTCTACACGGTAATAGATATAGGTTTATTAAATTTATTTCCATATGTTCGTGCTTTTAAAGATGCTACAAAGCTGATGTATGGTATTTTTTCTCTGTCAACAAAAGAATCAGCAGAATTCTTAGTTTTCTTCAGTTACAAAAGTTTCTCACTTTACACCATTACCGTAATAGAAAAGTTGAGCTTCTTATTTTACTTCATGATAATAATATTAAAGATTAATTAATTGCGTCCCGAAAAGGTCTATTTATCTATGCAGTACTGATTGCGCATGAACCAAAAGCAAAATAAATTATTTCTTATGTGTTTTTGTGTTAATTTGACACACATATATATACACAATTTGTATCAATTATTGTACAAATGATAAAAAAAATATGCTCTGTCGGCGGTGGAGCATCTTTAACAAAACACACTATTTTTAAACTTCAGTTTATGGTTAAAACATTGCTTTTGATCTTGTCATGCGGCATGTATGCATGTTTCATGAAAGAAGCCCAAATCATCTTATACGATTATATAAAAGTTAAATGGATTAGTGGTTTAAACTTGACTTGATTTTAAGCATTAGATGGGTGTATGCAGTGCAATATAGTCTTGTTTGATTAAAGTCTTTAAGAATATATTACATGTTATGATACAAATCCATCTCTCTGAAATACATGTAGCCCAAATAATTTTATGTTACATCGCACACTTTAACAACTTAGTTATTCGTGGCATCTGATGACGTAAATGCTACATATTCTTTCAAGTAAACGTATACAATATGTAGCCCGCTCTTTGAGTCGGGCAGGATTATTATTACTTCTCTATATTTCGCCGGTATAGTACCATTCCCAATATCCTTAGGGCTTCCGATCGGCATATATGTACAGAATACGTCCATATGTTATTTACGATAATAATAACTTCATGGCCCAAGTTAGGACTTGGTAAAGGCCCTGCATTTTATTTCAATATACATGTAGATTCTCTGGTCAAGACAGTTCTCCAATGCCTATGCATGCATGTCGTCTGCATTTCCTGTCGTAGAGGTCTTCATATTATAGGCCGGAGGCCTCTCTGACCTATCACATTTTTAAGTCTTCGGGTCCGGAAGGTTTTGGAAACAGCTAGGGTTGAATTTTAGTTCATGGTATTTCCAGAAATTGTTCAGTCTACTCTTGAAAGAGTTGATGTTTTCAGCATCGACTGTATTGTCTGGTAATGTGTTCCAACTGTTGTGTTTTCTAATATCCAGTCTACAGTTACTCTTCAGTAACTTATATTAGTTTCCACGAGTCACAGATCTTTAGTTGAAGTTAAACAGGTTGTCGCGGTCACAATGATCTATTTCATGGACTATTCTAAACACTTCAATCATGGCTCCACGGAGTCGCCTGTATTCTAATGAAGGAATTACTAACTCTAATAGCCGTTCAGGATATGTTTTTTGAGCTATATTTTTTTCTAGCTTAGTGGCACGGCGTTGAACCCTCTCAGGAGTTGAGATGTCTTTTTTAGTCGTTGCGGCCCAGGCTGGAGAAGCGTATTCAAGGTGGAGTCTGACGAGTGAGTTATACAGCTGAACTAAAATGTTTTTGTCCAATATTTGAAAGATCTTCTAATGACTCCAAGGATCTTGTTAGCTTTTTTGTCACTGTTGTTTATATGGGTACGGAATTTTAATTAATTTCGAATCGATTGTCACACCGAGATCTTTCTCCTCATTAACCGTGTCAATGTTACAATTGTTCATCTTGAATACCGGGGGGCGGGGTGGTTTCCCAGATGGAGGTGTTTACATTTACTGGCATTAAATTTCAGTTGCCATATTTCAGACCACTTATGAAGATAGTCCAGGTCATTTTGTAGCCCATGTTTGTCAGCTTCATTATTTACAACCGAGAAGATCTTGGTATCGTCAGCAAACAGCTTCACAGCATTTTTCACAACATCCGGTAAATCGTTGATGTATATCAAAAATAGGGTTGGTCCTAACACACTTCCCTGGGGAATACCGCTGATGACATTGGTCCATTCGGACGTCGCACCGTTGACTATGACTCTTTGCTTCCTATTTGTGAGGAAGGATCTAATCCATCCTAGAGTATGACCGTGGATCCCATATACCTGCAGTTTCACCAATAACCTTTCGTGGGGCACAGAGTCAAATGCTTTCTGGAAGTCCAAATAGATTATATCGATGTTATTTTTATTATCCAGCTCCTTAGTCAAAATATTTAATACATCGATGAGTTGAGTTACACAGGAGTATCCTTTCCTAAAGCCATGTTGATGTTTGGTGAATAGGTTATTTGCTTCCATGTGTTTCATAATTTCATCAATAATATTTTTCCATTACTTTAGATGTAACTGAAATGAGACTGATTGGTCTATAGTTGCACGCTAAATTTTCGGGACCTCTTTATGGATGGCTGTGATATTTGCTGTTTTCCAGATCTCAGGAACACATTCTTCATCCAGTGATCTTTGGAAGATGGTGGTTAGTGGCTGTGATAAGATTTGAGATGTTTCATTTAAAATCTTAGGATGTATTCCATCGGGGCCTTGAGATTTGTTAGGCTTGATGTTCATTTGTAGTTTCTCCACTGATCTTTATCAATAATGATGTTCTCAAGACGAGACTGAATTGGTCTTTCTCTGAATTGAAGGATATTAACTGCATCTTCTTCGTTGAAAACACTGGTGAAAAAGTTATTTAATGCTGTTGCTATATCGCGGTCACTGGTATACATGTTTCCTTCGTCATCTTTGATGTTACCGATATTTCCGGTGGTTTTGGTTTTAGACTGAACATATTTCCAGAAGGATTTACTGTCTAATTTAAAATTATCTGCTAATTGTTTCTCATAGTCTCTTTTAGCTCGCTTTACTTCGAGACTTGCTAACCTTTTTGCCCGGGTGTAATTTTCCTTGTTTGTAGGATTCCCACAATAATGGTATATTTTTTTTCATTTTCTTCTTTTCTCACGTATGGCATTCATACTAGCATTCGTCATCCATGGTGTTCTGAAGTTCCTATTCTTTCCTTTACACTCTGGTATGTGATCATTTATTTCTTTGTGTATTATATCGGTAAAGGTAGACCAGGATTCAGAAGTATTTTTATTGGAGAGAACGTCATCCCACACGCATTCCACAAGGTCTTTGTTTATTTTTCGAAGTTTCCTTTATGGAAATTTCTTGTAGCACTTGTACTCACAGTGTTTGTAACACAGTTCAATCTAACATTGAATTCTAGGCATAGGTGATCGCTTTTACCTAGTGGGGGGTTAAAACTGATGCTGGAGATATCATCAGGGTCCTCGGTGAGGATCAAATCTAAAATTGAGGGGTGGCGTTTTCACGTGAACGTGTTGGCTCCCTGACATGTTGATGTAGGTAGTTATCTTTGACAGCCTCGAGGAACAATGTGGCTGAATGAGTTTCCGAAAGATTTATTGTTTCAGCGTCCCAGTCAATTTCCTTAAAGTTAAAATCTCCAACTATAACTCTCATGTCGTAGTGGCGTACGCCGTGTCGTTCAGTTGTAAGAATGTTGGTAAGTTCATCGATGCACTCAAATCGACTGCTTGGACTACGGTATACACATTGGAATACTAACCAGGTATTGTTGATGTTAATTTCCACTTCTTCACACTCTACATGTAGATATTGTTTTTGAATGGCCGACGAATGTAGGTTAGATTTGATGTATATCATGACTCCTCTGCCTTGATATCCCTTTATTTTCTTGGTGTGGAGATTATATCCTGGTATGTTGTACTCAATTTCCTGTAGATCAATATTATTACGGTTTTTGGGAAGTGATTCTGTTATGGCCATAACATCGAAGTCGTGTATTTTTGATAACGTTTCTAAATTACTTCTTTTATTCATTAGGCTGTCAGCGTTAGTGTAAAATGTCTTCAAAGATGCGTTTGTTCCTCTGGATGCCATAATAAGTTGTTCATTGCCCTCAACTTGGTGATTAAAAATAAAAGTCACTAGTATAACTGTGATGTATTTGATCCAGGTATGGCGGAGATATTTAGAGCAGAGCTAGATCCAGATTCAGTTGAATGATCGTTAACCTCACCAACAGAGCAATCTCTATTAGATTGGTTAGTTTCGTCGCTTGGAATTGGACCGATGATGGTATCCTAATTAAAATTTGAATAACAGAAAGTTGATACTTCTGCAGATTCTACGCTCTGTACTGTTATGTTTGGGCTTGTTATTGGTTAGTCGTTTCCACTATCTGAACTGTCAATAACCACGTGTTTTTTTTCATTGCCTCCAATTTGGATTTCCTTTTCTTTTTGCTTTCTTCAGGTTGTTTTGGGGTGAGATCTTTGACCACTATCACCTTTTTGAGATGGTCATCAACCTTTTCTTTTAATTTCCTTGATCCGTCTAACAGCGTTTTTCGTTGCTTTTTTGAGTTTAGTATGACTTTTAAGGCTCTAATTTTATTTGTGTCCCTGTTGCCTAGTCTGAAAGCAGTTTCGACGTCAAGATTCTGTATTCCGATAGAATTTGCTACTGTTTGGAGATTTTGTAGATCGTCTATCTTTCTGCTCTCACCACTCGGATTTGCTGACTCAGGCATGTTGAAAATGATCACATTCGATGATCACTGTTTTTGGTCGTCAATTTCTCCAACTTGATGCCGCAGTAATTCCTCGACTTCAGATTTGAGGTCTTTTGTCACTTCGGTCATAACAGTGGTTTTAAAATCTGTTTTTAATTCTTGTTTGAGTTCCATTTTGAGGCTTTTTTTTAACTTCCGTAACTTCTTTCTTCACTTCTGCCTTCACCTTTATGGCGATATCTTTGTAGATGGTGTCGATTTTACCTTCAAGATTTTTGAATCCAACTTTTGAATTCTTTTCGAGGTTACTCAGGCAATGTTTCATATTCTTCATGGAAGGAAAGCTTGTTTTACATGGGACACATGTCCACATAAGGCTGGCCAGCTGGCTGCCGTCCTGTAGCATCATGAGATAAACTTGGTGGGATAGTGACGAACAGGCGATACAAAAACTGGAGTCGCACATACTGCTCAGTTAATGTAATCCTCATCTCCATTTAGACTCCTTTCACAAGATGGACAATTTTCACTCCCCAGTCTGGGCCTCTTGTACACAGTTTTCCCCTCGGGGTTGATGAAAAATTTGTATTCATTTCCTGATTGATTTGGTTGGCGTAAATGAAATAGTGATTGGTAGACACACAGAGCAATCTCTATGTAATCTTCTACATGTATGTTACAGTCTGTGAGGCTATACACCTATTTGCTTCACCATACATATCATGACACCCAGTCTATGACTTTGAAAGTATTTATCGCCTGTAGTTTTATCATACCTAAAGTGTGTAAAAGTTATCTTTATCTACAAAGACTTACAGGCCTAGCTACTGTACCTGTACAGACTGTATAAATAATCCGCGCGGGTGCCTTAGATGCCATTGTTCAGCCCTTGACAGCACTCGAATACAAAGGTGGCTTTCTGAACGTGCTATAAAAAGCAACTTACCTGTCAACGTCAGAGAATGCAATAAAGACGCTGTGTACATATATGTACGAAAACAGTCAAAGTTCATCAACGGGAACGCCCACTCACTCACATGTTTGACCCGGAAGTACATTATTTGGATGACCTTTGCACGTTTTACGATTTAGCTGAACGTGACCATGGATTCCCCAGATTGTCATGTCCTATCCATTCAAAGCTCTGTCGTTTGTGGATATGTTGGCAATAAGAGTGCCACTTTTCCTCTCCAGGTGAGTGACTTTGTCCGTTCAACCGTTTCGGTCAGGGCACGTTTTCCCCACGGTCACCTTCACAGGATAATAATCTCCTTATAGATCTCTGTTTACAAATAAAACGTGGTAGGCCTAACACATCATGTGTCATAAGAACTGTAGAAAGTGAAAGTTGTTGTATTCATGCAGCGCCTGTCAAAGTGCAGAAGACGTGTTTTTTGTAGAATAAACAAAAATAAAATACTGTATGTTAACTTATTGCTACCATCTTGGACCTTTACATGGAAGTTGTAAGTTGTTATAGTTACATATGTCTTTCCCACATGTACAGTACATGTGAGTTATATCATGTACATGTTAACCTGTAGTGATAATGGATGTATGTAAGTAAATCTTATCATAAATAAAACTCCTTATTGATCCTCCTGAACTACCCATCACCATCAAATTTAATGCATATATTTACATGTACATTAGTTTATATACAATGTATAAATAAAATTTAGCTACATGTAAGTCTTTATGTAAGCACTTCTACTTTTAGTTTACATTGATATGTTACCATCCTTTGACATAGTCTGTTAAACCTGCCCTTTCTGCCCATATCATCAAGCAGCAAAAGAAAAAAAAAAAAAAAAACCTACCAGGAAATAATAAAGGCAGTTTTAGCGGACTATCTTTGACATATTGGTTTGGTATTTTGTATTATAACAGGTTCTTGGATTTGATGTGAGCACAGTGAATTCTGTCCAGTTCTCCAACCACACAGGTAAGCTAAACATACACTATATATTATTGAGTGGGTAAATGTATGATGATGGTGAATGAAAATGAGGAATGAATTGTGTGCTAATATCTGATGTAACTTTTACATACTGAAAACCTTTGAAACAAAAATACTTTATGTTATAAATGTGTACATGTATGTGATTAAAAATTTCCAACAGAACATTATACAGGTATAAAAATAGAAATAATTTTAATTGGCATATTTCCCACAGGTTACAAAGAGTTTAAAGGCCAAGTGTTGAATGCTGAAGATATGACCTGTCTCTATGATGGACTCAAAGTTAACAACATTCACCATTTCTCACACCTGCTTACAGGTAAATGAACCAATAACAATAGTTGATACTTCTAGGACAACCAGATGTTCTTTTCTGTTAGTTGGTCTTTGATAATTTCAATGGGTCCTTTTTACACAGCATATAAATATTAGATAAACTTGATCCAGTATACGTAGTTCTTAGGGTAATTAACATACATAATGTATAACATGTATACATGTAAAGATGTCATATATTAACAAAAGATTTAAAATATATGGTTTCACCAGTAATGCAGATAAATGATATTATGGAAGCAGTTAGCTTATCTGTGCAGTTACTTTCCGTTTTCCACCAAATAAGCAGCATCATGACATTATTTTGGTAATTATTGTAAGAGTCCCTTCCTCTGTCCAGACCTCAAGTTGATTTTCCTTGAAAAAAAATCTTCATAATTTAAAGACTGAAAATATGACTACATGTGCCACCTGCTATAGTAGTCATGTACTTTGTTTTGATTATTTTATTCTGATAGTAATTGATTTGTAACTTACTTTGCAATAATTTTAATTTGTGAAAGTTCTATAAATTTGTCCCATTAGGTGTGCCTCAATTTTCTCTGTTTCACCAGGTTTTATACGGTATATAAAGTGCCGTCTGCTGATCATTCACAGAAAGATTTTGTGAAGGAAGACACACACGGTAAATTGCACATATGTTATAGTGCTGCAAAAAATAGTAATTGTTGGATAATTTATAAATTCTATCACTGTGACTGTTGTTTGATTACATGTGCATGATATGTATTTCAGGTTATATTGGGTCCAAATCCTTCCTGGAAAAAGTCGGCGAGATTATCAAAGATCTACGACAAAACAACCCTAGCCTTACCTATGGTAATATTGTTGATTTCGAAATTTTTAGATTAGATATCAGGTTAATTGAATTACCATATTTAGAAGAGACAAAAATCCGCTGTGAATTATTCTCCTTGTCACCACGCACATGATCTGTATGCTGATTGGTCAATGGAAAGTATGATTTATGGATTTTTGTCTCTTCCATATATAGTAATTCAGTCCATCTAATTATCTATATCATGGACCATAGTCTGTTTCACCATGCATTTATCCTCTGATTTAAAAATCAATCCAAACTCGATGTTTGACATTGGATTAAGCTATAAAAATTAAAGCAGATTGAAAAGTCAAATCACTGTAGCCGGCATCCCTTCCTCTATTTTGGTGATATTGAAACAATTTCTGTGTACCTTCCTGAGAGGGAATCATATCTACATGTAATTACATTGATAACATTTCCTTTTGTATGTTAGGAAATATTGTAATCAATGAACATAATGCGTAAGATAACTGAACATATGGGAACAGTTAATAATATCTTTTTCAACAAATCTTTCTCAAAATACATTTTTGTTTGGAACTTCTCTTGATTATGACTACGTACTGTTGAAATATATGACAGAAATTGTACATGTGAAACATAAGCTGTTGTTTTCACTCTTTGTAGTTTGTGATCCAGTGATGGGAGATAATGGTAAAATGGTGAGTATTATAACAAAACGTTAAGTTGTTTTTTTTGCTGAGAATCTCATATAGGTTCTTCTGTTTATTTTGTTGCAATAGATACTAATAATAATAAAAGATTATGCTGACAATATAGAAATCTAAAGCCTATAAAAAATAGCATTGGCTTGTTCGACGAACTAACAAGATACATGTAATGAATAGGTACATCTATTGCAACCTATTATTGAATTGTCAGCAATAGGCTTTCCGAATGCTGACAAGCAAATCCTTTTGGTGGTTTTATACATATAGATTGTACAAGTGAAATTTAATATATATGATATTATAAAAATCTGTACATATCTTTACTGGGTGGTACATTGCACCTAATGAGGAATTTTCAAGTTGTGTGATTTTGTGAAGGAATCTATTGCTAGGTTGGCTTGAATGATGATTTATGGGTAAGTGTTGTACAATTTAGTATCTGATTTTCTAAGTGTAAATATACTGCTAGAATCATTCATTGACATAAAAGATCCCAAATCTAGAAATTGTAGACTGCACACTTTACACAATAACAAATTATTTAGACTATATACAGCACTTATAATAGCTCTCAAAGCAGGCATTGATTGTATTGTAATTTAAATCTAATTAAAATTCTTAGAGGGGATATTGAACATCAAATTTTATTTGACGATTGTAATTTCTTTTTATTAAAGAATAAATCCATAGATTGGCTTGACCACAATGTAATTTTTACTCTGTAATAATTAATATAACAATCAATATTTGCTTGCTAGGACAAATAACTCTGAATAATTACAAAGACTGGATGTGCAAGAAAGGTGATGGCTGGGTTTTAAAAGTCTTATTCATGATAATCTGGATTGAAGCAGATCATATGTAGTGAATAATCATGAAAAAAAGGGTCAATCAGATTACCAAGATGACCAGTATTATATTACTAATTGACCTTTAGAATTAGAGTTTAGAATAATAGTTGTGATTCCATGATAATTCAGGCAGTGAATGTGGTATGTATAAATTACATGTATAAATGGAAACCTTATAAAAGTTCATTATAATTACAGAGACATGCAAAAGAAACCCAGGAATCTTCCCATATATTCTGCCCAACACAACTTTCTGTCGATGCTGAACCTCATATCATTCATAACCCTCTTGATCCTCCTCCTTCCACCCTCATCCACCATCCCCAATCTCTCCAACTAATCCATCCAAATTCCCAACCTTTGCCAAGGTCCCTTATTGCCCTGCTAATTCTGTGCTCAACCCTCAGAAAGAGGTCACTAAGATATGTTTTACATAAATTGTTCAGTATTCAGGAATCCAGCAGCTATATTCATGACATTTCAAAAATTCTGATTATCAAAACAATACCGGTAGATTAAATAATGCAATAGCTTTATTTTATATTTGTACTTGTAGGATAGCAATATTTTTTTTACAAGTTGTAGGAAAAAATAAGTCTTGATATGATAACACAATATTTCATAAGGTAAAATGTATACATTTACATCTCTCAAAAGACGGTTGTTAAAGATGCTCCACCGCTGACTAATGGTATTTTTTCACTATTAAAAACAGGAGCAGACAATTAAGTATTTTTCTTCAGTTACAAAAATTACTTACTTTACACCATTACCACCATTGAAAAGTTTGAGCTTCTAATTTTACTTCAAGTTAAAAATATGAAAAATAATTGATTGCATCCCGAAAAAATTCCGTGTCACTATATCCTATATGGAATGAAGTACTGATTGCGCATGCACCAAAGGCGAAATAAATTATTTGATATCATTTTTTTATGTTAATTAGACATATATATACACGATTAAACACCAATAATTGTTCAACTAATGAATGAAATTTATGCTTTGTCGGCGGTGGAGCATCTTTAAAATATATTTCAACAATTTATCCACAAATTCAGATTTGATATAGCTATTACCTGCATTAAGAAAATTCAGTTTTCATATATTTAAGTACTTTTTATCACATTTACACTGAAAATAAGTTTCTGATGGAAGATTTGAAATCAATACAGTATCAGACAGTCTGTTACAAATTCATTCATATTCACAGAACAGTTGTTGTTACTTAACGCATGACTGACTGCATCATATTGTAGAGTTTATGTACAGGTTTCATGACAACATTTGACTTTATTCTATGAAATGTATTCTGTATGTATACATTAATAGTGGTTTTAAATAAATTTTGTCGCCTGTTGCATTGTAATTTCCATTCTTGTAGCGATATTTTAACTTGATTGAATAAATTACATTTTATCATATATTATTGTACTCTGAAATTATAATCACTTCAAATATATTTAAATAGAACAAATACATAATAAATTTTGGCTGCATATAACTAGGTTACTATAAATTGGTATACACATATGTACAATTGCTTTTACATAAGTAAGTATCCTAGATATTAAAGAACAATATCGTTTTGGATGCAGTAAAATTTTATGTTGCAGCTGATATGATTGACTTGATTGGCTGGTTTTGATTTAGTTAATTGAGGTAAACAATAAATGAAATGTCTTCTGACAGGAAAAACTTTAATATTTGAAGATTTTGCAAATAACAATAAATATTTTGGTCGAAATTTCAGATGTCGATAAAAATTGGTACTGTTGTTAGATCAAATTTCAAAGATATTATTTTAACAATACCTAATGTTTACGGTAATTGTGTTGGTGTGTTTTTAATTAACATGGAAAATAACATAAAATTATTTATTTTGCTTTTGGTGCATGTGTAATTAGTACTTCATTACATATAGGACATACGGTAGTGCCAAGGATTTTTTCGGAATGCAGTTAATTATTTTTAATATTTTGATCCTGAAGTAAAATTAGAAGCTCAAACTCAAACTTTTCAATCGTGGTAATGGTGTAAAGTTGCTAAGTTTTGTAACTGAATCATCAGCAGTGAAGCATCTTTACATAATTGTTATTAAATATTTAGCTGCTGGAGAATATAGTTACTGTCGACAGTAATAATGTAATATCTACATATACTATTTTATATTTTTAATGAAGTACCCTCAATGTTATATTGTTTATACAGGAATTGAAAGATATTTCTCTGGAAGTAACGGCCAGTTATAAATAATTGTTTCAGTACGTACCTAAAGAGCTACTAGAAGTATATCAGAAAGTTATTGTACCGCTAGCTGACATCGTCACACCGAATCAGTTTGAAGCCGAGTAAGTGTTCTATGATAATACAACTCATATCCCTACAATAATTTTGACAGTATCAAAAATTTCAAGTAACAAGTTTCAATGGAATTTAAAAATTTAATTACAACAAAATTTTTGTCATGATATTATATATACACTATGCATATCTTTAAATACTTTTAAACAAGCAGCTAACTTAAATGTGATCATTTACAACTGAAGATACATTTAGGCTCTTCTGAATCAAACTCTAGACCCGTTAATTATAAAATTTTAGGCGTGAATAAAACTGATTTTAATGACTAGCAAGTTCAAAGTGTCAATCTAACGTGGTAGAATGTTACAGGTTGTTAACAGGTGTGAAGATAGAAACCGAGGCAGATGCATGGAAAGCCATGCAGATCCTCCATGACATGGGACCAAAGACGGTGGTCATCAGCAGCAGTGATCTCGGGTCAGAGGGCACGATTGTAGGACTCGCCAGCTCCATAAAGAGTAAGGACACTTTATATTGCTCATTTATCCCATCCTTGATACTCCAGTTGTTACTACAATGTATAACAGACATTATGTCCACCCCTGGACAATCTCATAGTAAAACAGAAGGCAGCTCAGGAAAAATTATCTGAACCAATCTCAGGACTGCAAAGATTTCCTTTCAAGATTACAGAGAGAGCGATGCCCAACTTCAAAGTCACAAAGCCAACCATAGTGTGCTGTTATATGGCTCTTTTGATGTATATCAAAGGACTAAATTACTTGTTCTGTTCTGTCACCTCCAGTTTACTATAGTTTACGGTGGATATAACATCAGTTACAGTAACCCCTGGATATCGAGGATGCATAAATCCCAGAAGACACATTTAGACTCTTCTAAATCAAAGACAAGATCAGTAAATTATGAAATTTTAGGAATGATTGAGTTCACAGATTCTTTTTCATGATTTAGGGATTATTGAATATAATATGAATAGTAGATATATATAACAACATTGTTTTTAGCTTACCTCTATGAATGGTAAGAGAGTTTATGCCAATTATTCAGCATAATGCTATGAAGAGGTCAGTTTTTGTATAATATGTACTATTAATTACCTCTCCCAGTAAGACACCCAGGAGGCTGGATTTGAGGTCCGCAGCATGCAAAGGTTAAGGCTGTATTAATCATATTTGTGCAAATGAGCAATGGTGATCTTTATTTACTAGTTACATCAATTGGTTGGAATAGACTGAACTCTTCAAAATGATTAACTTCTTCTCAGTAACCAAAATACCTAGTATAATTGTATTTACTAGTAACCTGAGGTTTGTATGCTTGGAAGAACATTTTTTAGTTTGTTTGTAATTACTAGTGAATGATTTCGACCTTCAAGATTGCAAGTGTAATCTAGTATATATATCATTAGTAACTTTAATTTAGTAATTACAACCAATGATTGCAGGGATTTGATATTTGGTCTGTAGCATGAGCTATCAAATTAGGTCCATTAGGCTTCTGATGTGTACATCGTTGCATGTTGTTCACACAGCTCAGTAATACAACATAGTGTCTATGTTAACTGGTCTACCACTTTAATAGAGTTTGCCCTACTAAGCCATTAATTTTCCAATCCCTAGTACAACAATTGTGATATTTTACACAGATGGGTGTAAGGAGCACTACCGGATCAACATGCCTCACATTCCCCAGGTGTTTGTCGGCACTGGTGATTTGTTCGCTGCTTGTCTACTGGCCTGGATACATAAAGACAAAAATCTAAAGGTAAACACTCAGGTCTATTGTGTTATATATATCAAACTATTATAATCTTACAACTAACTCTATTTCCTTCGATGTGTAGTCTTTATATCATATGGTGACTAATTTAAATCACCACACAAAATAAGGGGTCGTGGTCGCATAGTGGTTAAGATGTCCCAACATATTACCACAAGCCCTCCACCTCTGAGTCACGAGTTCAAATCTCATGTGGGACAGTTGCCAGGTACTGATTGTTGGTTGGTGGTTTTTCTCCGGGTACTCTGGCTTTTCCCCACCAACAAACCTGGCACATCCTTAAATGACCCTGGCTGTTAATAGGATGATAAACTAATAAAACCAACATTCATCTATTTTATTTTCCAGGTTGTTTATCTAACATTTTTGTTTTGTTAAAGGTAGCACTAGAGAAGACAGTGTCAATAGTCCAAGCAGTAATACAGAGAACAGTTTCCCATGCACTACGTAAGTCAAACCTACCTAAGTGATCACCTCTGTATAAAAACCACCTGCTTAATTCAACTACTTCCTCAGGGACCCACATTTTCAGTTTTAATACAATTTGCCCGGTGACTTTGCTGTGAAAACCATTTAACTGTATTTGTAAAGAAAACAAAGATGTCTTCAATAATATCTTTCAATTTCAATTCTTCGGCTCACAGTATTTTTTTTTCTATATCATGGCAAATCCCACCAATTTCCAGATCAGTCGAAATTCAGAATTTTTGAGCAGTTATTAGTATCTCCCTACAAACAAACATGGAAGTGGTTTTACCTGGAGACACTAGAATATTAAAAGAGTCGCCTTCAACTTTCAGTCATACTTATGGAAGCATTTTGGATTGTGTAATATCGAAAAAGAAGGGTTAAAATTGACAGAGAAAGAGTGGAATATTTTTACTTTTTGACCGATTAATTACGCATTTAATACATATCATGGTAAGTGTTATTTTTGTGAGACAAGTATTGTAATACATATCATATTGTTGTGGAAGAGTATCAATGCAGCACTAAAGGGCAGATAACTGTAATACAGAACGGCAATGACTGGATGAAATACATTTTTTTTTTTTTTTTTTGCTGTTTAAAGGTTTGGCAGGGAAAGGAAATACACCCACACCAGAACAGATGGAACTCCGACTGATACAGAGTAAAGCAGACATTGAACAACCAGAGATTACGTTTGAGGCTGTGGCTGTTTGACCCCGGTAGAAGTCTAGCTGTTATGTTATCGTGTAGGTTAAGTTTGGTAGTGACGGTATTATATTAATTACCAACAGAGAATGTTTTACTGTGGACTGAAAATCTGCTCAGGATGTTTTTATTGTACTGCATTCCACCAAATTACTGTAAGTCAACCAATATTTATGAAAAGTCATGCTAACTAAAAGTTATTGTCAGGGTATCCCAGGCATATGGTAACTATAACCATGATCATACTGGTGTATAAACTTTAATGAAGTCATATCATATAGCGATATTAAAGGGACATGAAGTTAAATAAACCACATATAATTGAGTAAAATACATACTTAAGATGTGTCAGATACCTTACTAAGTAATCTATATCAGTTATTGTGCAAATGTGTCAAATCAAATAATTACCAGGGGGGTATAATGGAAATTCCATCTTTCTGTATTTTGAACCGGCCTGGTAGAATTTTGTAAACTGAGTGTGATAAAAATAGTAGTGTTGAATTTTAGTGACCTCCCACAATGCACTGCACATATTAAATGAATGTAAACAAAATGTTGGGTCAAAAACGTGGGTGAAGCGAGCACAAACGAATTCTGATAGAAAACAGATTGTGTCAAGAGTCAGTAACGTGCGCGATTGGGAAAGTAGGTATATATAAATGAATCGCTGAAATGCAAGAGACGTGAGCAACTCCCCACTTTATACTTGTGTGATGTACATATGTGCAATTAGTCAAGAACCTCCCTTTGCGGTTCCCCTGTCGAATGAAAAGTCTCGTTTTACTTTTGGCTTATCATTCTTACGCTAAATACAAATTGTTTTATAACAAATATGGCTTAAACTTCATTTGTCAACCATCGTAAATTAGAAAATAATCTTCAAATGTGGAAAACTAATATTCCTTGTCATGTCAGCAAGTTTGTTGTTCATTATAATCGCGCTCGGCAGCCATTACAGTACAACCGAGAACCCGAATTTCGTCCGTTTTCAGTGTCATAAAATTACGTATTCTGCAGGCGCGGATCCAAGGGGGGGGCGGACCCGGCGTACGCCCCCCCTAAAATAGGAGAGAGAAAAAAAAAGAAAAAGGAAAAAGAAGGGAAAAAGAAAGAGGGGAAAAAAGGAAAAGAAGGAAGAAAGAAAAAAAAAGAGAAAGGGAAAAAATTAAGGAATTAGATAAAGAGTGAGAATTAGACAGAAAGCTCCATTTCCTACCTTTACCGTTTGATGTTATCATTTTAAAATCTAAATGTATTCGACTTTGTGGTTTATACTACTCCAACAATGTTAGAGGTATAGCACGACGAGACACTTTTGATCATTACGTCGTGTCGCACATCAGAATTTTCTCAATATCGAGATCTAATATTATTGGATTAGGTACATACATGCATGAACATACTTGTATCCAGGCACAATGGAATAATTTTTTTTTCGTGTAATTTAAGGTTTTATCTCCATCGCTTAAAAGGTACAATGTATATAAATCCCTTCAAGTATTTACTTTTTCCAAAAAAAAACCCCGATAAAATCCCAATATACTAGATAATTTATTGTCATTAATATTCAATATTGACAGGTTATATCTCGATATCCTTAGCAATAAAAGAAAAGGGGGAGGGGGTGGGCGGAAGGAGTTGTAGCTGGCCATGAGTCTTCGCTGGTTGACTATATGTCATGCCCTTCGTTTTCCAGGTTGTAAATGATATATTACACATTTTTGAATCAGCATTAAAGTCCTGTATTAAATCCGACTATCAATTCACAAAAGTGTGCGTACTTTCAAAACGCCAGTTACAAGATCACTACTGACGCCGAATGCTTCTAGAAGCCTTTTGTTTGTCCTAAGAAAATGTGTGTAAAGAAAAAAGTGGAATGCGACAGAAAATGAGAGCTTCTAGGGTCTGGGTGCACCCCATGGCCAGATGCCTTCCTTTTTTGTTTCAATAAAAACATATCTTAACGATAATGTTATAAGATAGGCAAACGATGTTAAAAAATTAATGCACATGACAAAAGGCTCCCTATTAGAAAACAGGATGATAGCAATGGTTCCTGGCACCGTATGGCCATAGACAAGACCACTAGCCTTCTTTTCTTTCATTGTCCAATACACGAATTATGAAGATTGTGTAAGTTAGGGAAAATGAATTATCTAATCTGACAGATAATGTATAAAAGTAAAAGCTTATATCGTTAAAAAAGTTCACATACACTTTCATTAGTCCTATAAAAACCTTCAATAGGCGACCCCTAGCTGCAATATTGTAGCTCAAAAGACTTTTAGACTGAAAATGGTGTCTTCTTTAGAGCTACAATTGTTCCCTATTACTTCAAAACCTTCAAAAAAGTATGAAAAACTGTGCCCGAGTGATTTTCGGAGGCAGTGCTCCACTACGATACATAGGGACCAATTCGTACCCGGCCTAAAGGCATAGTAGGCCGGGTACGTATATTCGTTCTAGGCGGCCCCCAGACCCCCATCCTTTTCTTTGCTTCGTGCCTCTATGAATAGATATTCAGATTTTAGGCAGTGCAATTCTGTAACTTTATATTCAAAATATGACATTAGACGTCAAAAATAATAAACGAACATTTTTACATGGCTTCAATTATTTTTTGGAAAAAGTGTACATTTATTCGAGGGCTTCTGGGGGCCTAGGCGGCCCCCACCCAGACCCCCGCCCTTCTTCGCTTTATGTCCATATAAATATTAAGATTTTGATATTGCAATTCTGTAAGTAAAAAAAAAATTAAATCAAAACTTCAAATAAAAAATATGACACTTGACACGAAAACCATAAATAAACATCCTTAAATGGCTTCAATTATTTTCTGGAAAATGTGTTCATGAAATCCTCAGAATGCAGGATTTTGCACCATTTATTCGAGAGCTTCTGGGGGCCACCGCCCAGACCCCTCGCCTGATTTGTTTTGTCCCACGCCCCCTCTAACCTCAAAACCTAAATCCGCCCCTGTTCTGGTTAATATTTTTGTCATCAATTTTGGGATTTAGTTTATAACATACAAATGAGTCAGTTTGTAGGTTCATTATATCATATTTTTAAACAAAACTTTGAGTATTTCTATCATATAGTGTCATAATTAGATTAACATCAAAAAAATTTTTACATTTTTTTTCTATAAATCATGAAATCAATTTATCAAATTTTTAGTAAAATCCCAATAATCCAGTAAATTATTACATTGTGTCTTATTTTGAACTACATGTATATTTGAAGAAAAAAAAACTGATATAAGAAAATATTTTATATTTTTTTTACTATATTTTTGAATTTAATTTTTTTGAAAAATGAAGGGGCTTTTGTCCTCTTTTCCATTAGTATGGAGGGGCTTTTGTCCAAGGGGCTTTTGTCCTAGGGGCTTATGTCCTAAGGGGCTTTTGTCCGGGGGGGCTTTTGTCCGTACCCCGTATTTAATATAAATGGTTTTGTATCACGTACAGTACTACGATCTGTAATTTATATCAATTTAAATGAAGTCTACCTAATATGTATTCAAATTATATAAAATTAATACCATTTCAATTGGAGACTTAACACAGCAGTCCATGGCATAAAAGCGGCTGAAAATGAAATATTAAAAATGAAATATGCAGCATGAAAACTGAACGATTTCACCATACATTGTATATTATTTTTCGAGAACGGCAGACAGATAGAGAATACACGGTTAGTATCTTACAATACAAGGTTTATTTTGGTGCGAGACTTAGGAAAGCCGAGATGACGAGGCTTTGCCGAGTCATCTCGGCTTTCCGTGTCGAGCACCAAAATAAAACTTGTATTGTAAGATACTAACCGTGTATTCTGTTTATCCTGCAACCATTATGGCTTTCAAAACGAAAGCAAATTGACAGTTCCTTACTTTGTTTCGCTCGAAGCGAGACGCTTCTTTGATGCGGAGGTAAAGATTCATTCACTTAACCGAATGAGAGTGTACTCCTTTTTACTGCCGTGGGAAATAAATAAGCGCATTCACAAACAGTAACCGTAATTCTATTCAGGGTGATATATCACTGAAAGGAAATGAAAATACTCAAATAACAACCAATACCCATTAAAGAATTACTTAACAATACATACCTTTGTCATGAGCCAAGAAAAAGACGACACCGCCATACGAGATTTTCGATATCGTAAAAATGACGTCATTTCGATGAATGTGACGTCACGTTTTAGCGGGACTGAATGACGTTTCATTCACCGGAAGGTTCAAGTTCTGGGTCAAGTTAGAAAAAGTTCCGTCAGATATGGAACAAATTCACGTGATCGTATTGACGGATAAAGCATATCGTATTGACGGATAAAGCACAAGTTTATCCGGCAGTAGTTATCGGTCAGTATGCGGGACAGTTGCAGGATAAACATGTGTACGTGTAACACAGTAGTTGATACAAGGGCATTCCATTAAAACAACATGCACATATTAAATAACGATATATATATATCTTAAACAAGTACTTTTTTAGATAAAAGTGTTGGTAATCATTCATATGATTTATTTCCCCAACAATGCTGTGGCCTGCGGTGATCTACCAGCGATGAAGCCATACACGAGCGGCCGTGGTCTGGTCAGGTGGTTCACGTTTTGTTTATTCATGTTTAACAGAAACATGATACATTGAAATAAATCATTTATTCATAAACACCTTTTTCACAACCTCAATTTATACGTATGAACAAAATCGGGAACGTGTGATGGCCCGGCAGCGCTTCGATAGGTGGCTTCGACACTAAATCTACACTTGTTATATTTAGCAATAAACAAATGAAAATATAAAAATGTTAACATCCGTAACATGTGAAACAATAAGAAACCATTTCAAAATCAGAATTTGCAAGTATGAAAGTATAAACTTTTGTCAAAGTATCTATTATGAAGCAGGGATGTACGTATCTGTTATTGTTTTTATCAGTCGCCATACTGTGTTTGTACCTTTGAGGACCCGGATGTAAACTTTCTGTGACGTCACGCCATCTTTTCTGAAATCTCCTATAATCGCGCTTTCGGCCAGATTTCGTTTTGTGTTCCAAAAATAGAATATATTTTTATCATTTTTGGGGTAGGTATTCCTCATGTTTTCCTGTCGTTTTAGATAACCAATCATTGTACACTGTAATAAAATATTCAATAAACATCTGAAAAGAATATCTGAGCATACAGAATAACTTATTTAAGGTTCATGTCCCTTTAACATTTATCACATAATCTGCCTGATATCAAGTGATTCCGCCTGTGTAATATTTTTGCATTTGTCACTAGTGTAATATAACCTGGAGAGATTTTGTTACAACACATTTTGACGTGAGATGCTTCGAAATGTAGGTTGTTGTAGATTATGTGATAAAAAGTATCTTAAATTTGTGTTCATTTCATAGGAGATTTTATGAAACTTGTCTCTTGCCAAGGCTCGAAAAAATAAAAACTTGTTAAGACTTGCTTCATAAAATCTCATATGAAATGAACACTCATTTAAAGATCCTATGTGTATTTAGAAAATACTTTTGTATGCTTTGCGTTATATCTTGAAATCAATTTTTTTTGTACAGTACGTAGTACATGCATCAGAGTGAGACATGTTGTGCATGATTTTGTAACTAAACTGATTACCAGCATTAGAAAACATATTTTTTATTTCTGGTATAATTACGGTAGACACACTTTATCTATTAAATAGGGAACCTAGCTTTTATACAAGTGCATGTGTTTGTAATTACTATCAAATATTCACTTTAGGATTTATCATATTAAAGATTAAATAACACCTTTGATGAAAAATAATCAAAAACAATATCAAATTGCTAGGTACTATATATTAACTATTGATAATAATAATTTATTAGTATCTTGGTATTTTGTACCATATATTGATTATGCTGAATGTGATGTCTGAAAAAAATCATGCAGGACCATTATGACATATCACAAACTACATAAAAACATCAGTTAACTATTTAATGTGTTTGACAGTTAAATGTCTTTCTGGTATTAATAGACACCATTAAGTTTTGATACTCGTTCCTAGTGTTCAAAGACATAACACATGTATATTTATTTAAACATACAATAGAGAAAAATAAATATTTCATACTTTATGAAAAAGTATTGGTGACTATTTGATTTAATGGTTATATTGAGTGATTGTGTTATATTGAGTGATTGTATTTCAAAGTTTTTTCGCCAACAAAAATCTGAGTATGAACAAAATTATTTTTTGTTGCCTTCTTTATATATTTGTTAAACTAATCCAGTTCATGATCACTACTTAAAAACTGTTTAATTTCACTTTGTGAAAATATGAATTCATCAAAATAATACATATTAATAGGACATCAGTAAATCTAAATAATGAAATATTATGATTACCAAGACACAAGATTAATCAGCTCTAGAGAAATATACCATATTATTTATTTATTAGGCTTTGTGTACTAAAGAATCTCTAAAGTTGCTGAATTGCAACCTATTCTTATCACAAATTTAAAGAAAATATAAATTATAGGCAGAGGTCTCCAACATCGTCTATGTATTTCATAATTATAATTGGGTAGATATAAGTTTATTTGAAACAGGATCAGTGGTGGATACTGGAGTATTAAGTGTTAAGAGTTAATTGCTGTCCATGTCAAAAGTATAACTATTATTATAACCAGAAAACATTGAATTCAGTTATCAGAAACATAGTTTACATTGAATCCCCTATAAAATATATACGATATCGAAATCGTAGCTAGTCAGGAAGCTTTTTAAAAACCATCCCATTATTTTTCTTTTCATTTAAAACTTGATAAACAGGTATTAAATTTTATATTATGTTAATCATTATTTTCATTTAATTTTTCTTTTTTGATTTTTGCTTCACTGTGGCATTGGTACAAGATGTAAAAGTAAAATTGTATAACATAAAATATTTGTGTGTACTTTCTTTGGTAATTTGGAGTTTTGATATCAATTCGTGGGATAAAAATATTCATACTTAGCCGATATAGTAAAAAATAATATAAAACAATATTCATTGTTTTTATATTTGTGTTAATACAGCAACCATGAAAACTAAGACAGTTTCTACATGACAAACATATTGTGTTATATAGTACCTAGATAAATACTTCAGTATATCTACGATTCACTTTGGGTCCAGTGTTTATATGCATACATATGGTTACTTTTCATATATAAAAAAAGATATTGTTTTCATTCAAGCAATGTAATCTTTGAGAAAAAGATTCTTGAACATGTTTTTTTCCCCACTGGAATTATCATTGTTATGAGATTCAAAACAGTTTTAGTTTAAAACTGATATAACCCCATTTCTGTGTTCATGAAAATTTTTTTACTCTTTTTTTTTATCCTGTTATGTATTGAGACTATATTCATCTGCAATTCCAGTACATTATGTTCTTATATTATCACACTATCAGATAGAAATATATATTTTTTTTATTGTTTGTTATTAATGAAATTTCTGAAATATTTAATTTTCAACCATTTAATATTAGTCTGTTACAACCTGTCTTTGATAATGCCTAACTCGTATCTTTGGCATGTAACTTTTCTTGTATGATAATCAGACTCTTTAGTGTGAAGTTGAATTTATAATGTAAATACAAATGTATGCGTACTTTGAATTGTATTGTATGCATGATTGTACAGACTTGTATGCATGGAATTATATTACAGACATTCTATAATAAAGAAGAGAAATATGTACTGTACTTTATATTCTGGTTGTTTTATACATTGTCTCCAGTAACATACATGTACATTACTATCACTAATACCTAACTTCACTACCAGTAAATATTAAAAGTTGATGAGTCAAAGGTTGATGGTGTCAGCAGAGGATATCAAAGGACGTTATCATGAAAATGGAGCATTTCAGTGGATAATTACACAACATAATAGATTCAAGTCAATGTTTGATACAGTCAGCGTACAGCAGCTCTTGTTCTCACAAAGTACAGTGTAATAATACTCTTATAAAAGCACAGAATTTCATAACATGAAATTGACCTCAATGAGTCTTAAAATGTACTAGACCAGAAATTTTTAAGAATTTGACCTTTGTAATTTTTCACTAAAAATTCTGGTTAATTACAAAAGATTTTAAACCTGAAATTGACTACATTCTGCTCATTTCAGGTCAAGTTTTGACAACAAATTCATGACAATTTCTGGTCAATTTTAGATTTTGAAAGATAATTTGCATGTGAAAGTTTAAATCGCTTGGCAATAATTGTAAGCAATCAAGTAACTACAAACAGATAAACTTTCACTACAGATGCTGTGTCCGAGTGGTTAATGTGTTGTTTTAGCAGAAACTCGCCGCCTCTGGGTCAGGAGTTTGATTCCAATGTGTGGCTGTTGTCATGGACTGACTGCTAGTTAGTGGTTTTTCTCAAGGTTCTCCGACTTTCATTTGACATCTGGTTAATGTTTTAAATTACCCTGGCTGCTAATAAGATATTAAACTATAATCAAAACTAAACCAACGTGCTAATAAATATAGGATTTAAACTATAATCTTAAACTAACTATACAAAGGTATTCTATCATGGCTCACAAAAATGGTCCCATGCCATAGCATGATTACAAAACCTGCAGTGATTATTTTAATTAACAAAATAGCACTTTAACATAATAAAAAACGTTCAGTGAAAAAAAGATGTTTAGGATTATCCAACAAGATTAACGATTGTGACTATCTTGGCAATCTGTTCCATCTTCAATCTGGGATCAACCAGAAGATATTTTGAGGATTTATGTTTCAAGTTTCAGTTAAATTGCACAGAACTACAACTACATGTCTGTGTGGCAGCCATTATCACTTATCGACATAAAATATAACAACACTTGATAGGATCATTTCATGTTTCAGCTGGTAGAACAAATTCAAGATTTTGAAGAATTTTGACTGATAACAAACGGGTATTCTATTTTCAGCTAGAAGGCCAAATTCCCTGGAAGCAAAAGATTTTAGCGACCCCTTACCTTGAAAGTGGTCAAGGTCCATTTATTTTCAAAAATGGTCCCACAATAATTTGGATTTCAACTTTTCGCCTATGCCTATATATTCTCTATCATTGCATGATTACTGTAAAAAAAGATTTTAGCTGAAAAAGCACTTTATATACAAAATTACTAGCCCCGGCTACTGTATTATTTAATTAACAAAATAGCACTTTAACAAAGATATCAAAATTCAAGTGAAAAAGTGAATGTTTTAGAGGTTATCTCCATAGGTCATCCTGACCCTTTGGGTCAGATGACCTAAAAATGGAACCTGTTCTAAAAAATACTTTTGTTCTGCTCTAATAATCAAAGCATTTGGCCAAGCATTCAATGATTTTAGAAGGAAAGAACAAGTTAAGGATGTAAATATTCTTCTGAGGTATCAGTACCGTTGAAGTCTCGTTTCAACATAGACCAAAGAAGTTATGAGATTTTCAAATATAATTTATCAGTATCTGTAGCAAGTTGTGCCAGATGCAAATTTTGTCAAAAATTTACATTTCTATTTTAAGCAGATTTTTTATACGGGGATTTTAAGAAATGGCCCATTTGGCGGCCAATTTGAAATTGTGTCTTTTTTTGCTTCAAGTAGAGCCACAGCTTAAATCATTAGTGCGCCAGCATTTTTAGCTGTATTTAGCTAATTTTTGCTGCAAATCGTTACTAGGTTCGTAGTAATTAAAATATTGAGCATTAATATGTGAAACGATACACTTTTGTGACTTTATTTTTAAATTTAATGGTAATTTGGGCACTTAAATTTTTTACTCTAAAATACTGAAAAATAACAAAAATTCAAATGGGGCAAAAAAGTAAGCACACAGACCCCCAATTTTTCTTCCTGATTTAGAAAGAACAACCGTTTTCCCTATTGATAAGCAAAATAATAACAAAAGTTTAATACCAGAATTTTTTCTATAAAGGGTTAAATTTGGCAAAAATGGCTGAAAATGGTGCATTTGGTAGCACAAAATTAAGAGGTAGGGGTAGCATATGTTGTTATTCTGAGAAAAAATATTAGTCTAATTGATCAAAACTGGTATATTTTTAAAGAAGACTACTAGAAAATGAATTCTACAAACATTCATATATATCAAACACCTCATTTTAATAGGAAATTATGGCTTAATCTCTATCTTATACGGTCAAAACGGCAAAATTCCCTTAAAATCCAATATTTTGTCAACTAGGTGTCTTTGAGTGACAAAAGCTCAAAAACGAGCACACGGACATATATTTTTTCTTCCATTTTCTTTTATGGTATAAGCTCCTTTTTCCAAAAATCTATATGAGAAAAAAAGTTTAATACAAGAAAATTTTGACTTCTCAGAGGTGAACATTCTTAAAACAAATATTCTGATAATTTAACACTTTTTTATCAGGTAATTGTAAGAACAAATAATTGATAACAACGATCATAAATTCTTTCGTTTTCCTTAATAAACTAAAACTGTTGCCAGAGTGGCCAACTAATACCCCCCGCTCTACAAGAAAACTCTATTAATAAGGACATTGCAGAACCCTATATAGTTCACTCAACTCCCCTTTATGTCAGGGTTCTGGGTAACAATTTTTTTTCAAAATCTTTAAAGTAATTCAGAAGGAGTTGGCCGAACAAAGCTGTGTCTACAGGCAGACATACAGACGGACAGCCCGATTCCAGTATAACCCATCCAACCCCCCTTAAAGGGATAATTCAGTCTAAGAGAACATTAAAATGTGTACATATATCGGAAAAACCCAGTTCTAATGGAAATTAGATAAGTCGGTTTTACTGTGATATGCCTGAAAAGCCCATGGTTGTGACATGTGTGTAGATGTTCAAACTCGCTCGCTGTCCGCCATTACACATTGTGGTCGAACTTCTTGTATGCCGCACCCTGTCCCTTGCTCGTAGAGTAATGCAACTTTTGTCTAGAACTGCTCAAATCGCTCTGAAAGTGGTGTGTTTACCTTATTAGGTGAATTGTCTTGCCTAAAAATCATTTTATCACCTTCGCAGTGGTTATGTAGTTTATTTGTTAAACGTGCGTAACTTTGGCTCGGGTATGGGTACAGCGTCCATATTGTACCTGCTTAATCGTATTGATCAACGATTTGATATTTCAACAATATTAATTAAAATATTATACAAAGACGTGGAATTAGTCAATATTTTATATTATATGTTTCATAAGAAACGTAGAACAATACATTTATGCCATATTTTGCTTTTTGTTATGTAAAAGAATTAGCCTGAGTGAATTGTCCCTTTAACTTAGTTGCGGGATGTATAAAAAGTTAAAAAATATACCTCATACATTATATTACGTTACATCAAATGGTATACAGTCACACTGCTTCATATAGTAAGTTTATCGGATCCTTTGATAATAAATATAATCGCTTGACGAATATGTTAAAAATGATGAAATTGGTCATAACACTAACTTGTGAGGGGACAGTTAAAGTTTTGATAGCTTGTGCCTTATTCTTATTGCTGTATTAATGAAACATTAAGTTCTTATCAGTCAATGAATGGAGACAAAAAGACTCAAATATATACTTCAATGTAATCATGCCTGTCCTTCACCAATAAAAGTTTTGACTATGAATAATAGAATTTGCCATTATTTACAAACCACATCTTCAATATTAGATATAAATTTATATTGCACAATTGATGTAACATAGTTTTACTAATGTTTCACATGATCAATTCCATTCTAATCATGCGATGATTCTAAATGAAAGACATTGAAATCCTGGTTAAGAAATGTCTAGTTTGAATCTCCTGCGTCTGGGGACACATGGACTTGCTGGGCTATACTGGCGTAATACACTTGTCCCTGACTGAAGGGTATTGTCCGTGAAGTCACCAGGTTTTTTTCAGGATTAGACAAAGGGATATCATCATCATCAGGCTTGTTCTTGGCTGTCTGGTCATTTTGTTTGAACCAAATATCTACAAAACAACATTTGAAACATTGGCAACTATCAAAGGTTTATGACAGTTTTATATACAGTGGTAACAAACATGTCAGTTGTCAAGATCAAATGAGGATGTATGTCAGCCATGTTTATTTCTAATTAATTCTAAAATGTAATATGTACAACAATGAGAATACAGGAAAACAATTTTGAAGTCAATGTCATTCATTCTGACAAAATTGGTACAGTGTATCTTTTTCATCCCAGCTTGCAATAGTCATTTAAACAATTATAAGTATATTAATTCTGTACCCTATGACCTTAAATGAAAGTGCTTCATTTGGTAGTATACATCCCAGCAAGTGGCAGATCTAATATAGTCATCAAGAAGGAGAAATGTTCATTGTTTATGACGCATCACAGTACTGCTAATCACTAAAATGTCAACTGTGACTTTGTGTCAGCTGAACAAATAAATCTTAAGTAAACGCTTATTTTAATATGGAAATTAAATGGAGAATACTTCAGTATTTTAAAACATCACTAAAACTGAACCCCAATATCTACTAGAAAATTAAATTGTTAGGACACAATCCTATCATGTAGATAAATATAAGTTTGAACACTCACCATCTTGATTTCTGAGGATCTGTACTGCTGGGTGAGGGACCAGCCCCGATACAAGAGGAACAATGTTGAGTGTGATCTCTGCTGTCATGTCTTCACACAACTGTACCACTCCTGAAACAGAAACATTGTTTTCAGCACCACACCTAAAATACAGTTTATACTGAGTGACATACATCAAGTAACTACATCACAGTACACATGAATTAAACATGGAACATGTTGTGTTTTAGCATAAACGCAAAACTTGAAAATTATAAAAAAAAAAAGATGACAGACTTTTAGAACAGACTAGTCTTCTAGTTAGATTGTGCATGGATTTTTGGTATAGTTTGTTTTAGTTTTCTATCCTATTAATAACAGGGTCATATACTATAAAGCATGTGTCAGATTTGATGGTGGAGGAAAACTGGAGTACCCTAACAAAAAACACCGACCAGGGGTCAGTACCTAACAACTGTCCCACATCACCAGTTAATTGTATATACGCTATTTACACTTGTGGAAACACTTTTCTTACATAGAAAAATGTCATCTTGGGGAGTATACGTAATAAATATGTACTTGGTGTTCAACTCACGGCCAAGAATCCGAATATACAAGTTGCCCACGGAACAGTTGAGTGTTTGGCCAATGCGTAGAAGCAAAATTTATGTTTTATTGTATTATATTTTGTCCTGTATTTCACACACAGTATAGCGGGTATGTCACATCATGGTTGAAAAGTGTTATTTTTGTTATATATTCATACAGATATATATCTAAACGAGAAAAAGAGCTAAAGCCGAATACAGTTCATAAAATTATCGCAGATTTCAATTATTAGGTGACTTTTTCTTGTTGAATGTTACTGTTATAACTATATTCTCTAAACTACACATGCTGAAACACTTACCAGCATAGTGAACAACATACAACACACCGCCTGACGCGAGGTATGATTAAGGCTCTTAAAGCAGAAAGGGAGTGAGATGACTGGTTCGCACATTGTCGGTATCATGTGCCTAGCTTTAGTCCGCTAAACCTGCCTATATAATAAGGCCTTTCCCCCTAATATATATGAGACAAAAAATAACCGTGTTAATATACACTAGGTAGATTTAGCAGCTAGGGTAGCTAGGATGTGTTGCTTGATGTCTTCAGTGATATTCTTATATCACTATAAAAAGGACGAGAGTTTCATTATACAAAAAGATACAATACGAATATACCACAGCCTTCCAAAACATGCACCATGCACAACACACCGCACACATGGGAGGCCATCCTTATATTCCCCTGGCTGTTAAAGATCAACCGAATAAACAAAATAAAAAGTCATTTTTTATGTTAAACAAATATATATGAACGCAATATTTTTACTGATAACAAAACATAGATTCTAAAGTATAGTTTTTGTGGATCTATATTGCAGAAACTATTTTTTTTCAAATTTTAAGCATTTTCATACATGTATGTAAATAATCTAATAAGGTAAAGATAATCTTAAAATCATCTGAGCAAAGATTTTCTATACTATACATGATTATCATGTGTTTTGAATTGAAATACAGTGTATAAAGAATAAACTCAGTCACGTTTTCCCATTGTAATCAAACCTATTCTGATTTTATAGCCAACTGAAAACAGTTCAACGCTTCATCTGTGAACAGCGAAATAAAAATTTTGGGGAACATCCTCGTTTATACTCTTTTAACCAATCACATTCTAAGCATGCATTATTTAAAATGACGGAAGAGCGTCTTAGAACTTTGAACCCTCAAACGAGAAGTACCAGATGAACCGGTTTCGTTCCAATGGAACCTCCTATTCAATTTGCCGGAACGTCATATTCGTTCATAAAAACGGAAACGTTTCTCTAACTGGGACATATGTTGCTAGTTCAATGCTGTGGACTATAAAAAATTAAACGAACTTGATCTGTTTCCATAAGAAAAGATTAACTAGATTCGAACAATGAAATAAATTATCACCTGTATATATACATATCTGCTGTCATGGAAATAACTTTCGATTGAAGAAATTATATTTCAAGAACTAATATCCACTTCCTTGTATTATTAATTTTATAAGTGCCATATCTGTACAGTTATACCAATCCGTAGTGTTTTCGCATACGTAGTTTAGAAAATGTAGTTATTACAGTAACTATCCACAAGAAAAAGTCACCTAATCATTGAAATCTGCTATAATTTAATGAACTGAATCCAGTTTTAACTCTGTCTCTCTTTCAGATATATATCTGTTTGAATATATAACAAAAAAGTACACTTTTCAACCATGATATGACATACTCGTCTATACTGTGCACAAAATACAGGACAAAGTATAATACAATAAAACATCAGTTATGCTTCTACGCATTGGCCAAACACTCTACTGTTCCTTGGGCAACATGTATGTTTGGATTCTTGACCGTGAATTATGCTCTTGACCGTGAATTGAACACCGAGCAAAATATTTACCACATACGCTCCCCCAAACAACAGTTTTCTATGTAAAAGAAGCGTTTCCACGAGCGTAAATAGCGTAGCCCGGTTTGTATTGATAGAAACGATTAGCCCCAGTGCACATGGGATTCGAACTTGTGATCCAGAAGTGGAGGGCTTGTGGTAATATGTTGGGACATCTTAACCACTCAGCCACCGAGGTCATGGTGAGTCCATTTATTCTATGGTAAGGCTAATGTTTCTCTCTTTTTTGAATGTATTATTCTATGGGGCTATTGGGTTTTACTCTTATTTCTGACAACAGGAATACACATTGATACAATAGGAATTATTTTCAATTTCATAATCTCACTAACTGCAGTATTGCTACTCTATCTGACTCTACCTACCTGCGGTTTTGCCACTCAGGACCCATAAGTTGCTGTCCTGTAGGACCTGGTAAGACAGCGAGGTATCCGCCTCATCATCCTCCTTGTCATGTGACCGGATGTGGATCCTTAAAGTAGCAGTGGCCCCAACTTTACATGTCCCCATCTCAGGCTGGGCTGTTACAGTGGTCTTTACTGTGTATAGGGTCTGATAAAACAAACATTGTCACAGCATATATAACTTTAACCAATAAAAGCTTAGCTGGTTATTGAACGTCATGAGACATTTAGTTAAGGTAGTACCTTGCTTCATTGTTCAGAGCTATTCAAGGCTGGCATGTGATGGTAATTCTAATACTGTAACTTACAAAACCTATTTCTTTTGACTTTATATATTGGTAAGGAGTATTTTTTCCCCCCCCCCCCCCCCCCCCTAACAACTTCAACATAATGAGTTATTCACAATCTGATTAAATTATTTGTTTATGGACTGGTTTATAATGTCTTAATATTCTAATGGTACTGCAATCAGATTGCATCAACAACAGTAACCTTATTATATTGATAATATATTGACATAGGACAGACTTTGACTCAGCCCAGTCACAGCTATTGTTACTGTAGCAATCATGCCTCGGCAGACCTTGGCATATTTGTATCTTTTGGAAGTACCAACAAAAGAAGACTTCAGAGAAAATTCAAAGACAACATGCCAATTGGCTAACTTCAGAGGTCATCTGAACATGACCTTACAACATAGAGTATATATACACAGCAAGTTCTGATGTTTAGCAGTAGCAAAGATGCAAACCAATACATGAACAGATAAATCAAAATATTAATTGGTCAGGAAATTTGTTCTTGCACCTACCAAGAAGTTTTCCACATTACATTCATATGAGAGTTGTCTGCTCTTGTTTTCTTGGTCCAGGATGGAGTGGAATGTTACGGTAAAATTGGCATTAGTTTTTACCACATGTCTGGTGTTAGACTTCAGCTGCCACATGTATGATACAGTCATGTCACTATTCACCACCTATGAAAAAAAAATTAATAAGTGATTTTGAAAAATTAACAATTTAAAAATTGTAATGCATGTGACATATTCATTTAATTTGTAGGGATTATAGTTTATTTCGAATTTACCTAAGCCCAAGACTTTGAAATGCACTTATGTCTATGATATAATTTAGATGTATTTACGTAAAGCAAACTGTTGTCATTTAAAGATACATGAGGTTTTACACAATGAAGAACTGGGGTGTTTATTATATGGTTCTCTACAAATAGCAGTTTGTAATTCTCAGGGAGCTGTGACCGATATGAGCTAACATTGGAATGTTTGTGTTAGATACTACCCTCATAAATGACATGTGACAGGCCTAATTTAACATTGTTAAATCAGCTAGTCACCAGCTACTGCAGGGAAACTACTGATTACCGATACCCATGCAAATCTTAACCTTAACCAACTCAATAGAAGACAAATTATCAAAGACTTTGAGGCCAATATAGTTTAAGTTGACCTCTCATGTAATTACAGCACTGGGATACACGCGGGTGACAAAAACGTTACCAGTTCTTGGTTGGCTTTGTTGAGGGACATCAGCTCTATATCAGGCGAGTCGACAGCCAGGTTAGGTGCAGTAAGTGTAAAGTCCTCCTTTGTATTACCATGGACAAGAATCTGTAGGTACTTCCTTTAATAGTAGGATTAGTGCAACAGATTTACAATAGATTTGACAACATATTAAACAGAAACTGACGCATATAGTATTGCTTCAATCATATATAATACACAATGTCTTAAATATGATGTTAACAAATATTATCAAGATATTATTACTGAAATAAGAACAAAATTAATTTTATATGAGTTGGTCAATTTAAGATATAAATGAGTCTATAATATCATACTGGAGCAGGTTCAGATGGAATTGGACAGATATCAGCAACTCATTTCTAATATATAATATCATATCAAAACCCTCCCATTTCAAGAATGGAAATTGTCAAAATATTATGAAAGTAACTAATGCTGTGCTTTAAAACTGTATGTCAAGACAAAAACAATATCTAAAGCACACACAAACGATGCTACAAAACAGACCTATTTGAGGCTGTATGAAGTTTGTGTATGATGTGGAATGGACAGGAAAACATCAACGAACAGCAGACAGGATCAGAAAACACATCACTATCAAGGCGAATCTGGAAACCACAAATATAGAGAGAAAATAATAGCACTATTAATTACTACAAATTCAAGCAAAGAATTTTTTTTCAATTTGATAATCTTAATATCAAAATAATTACAGGTACTGATTTACTAAATAATTATTGAACAAAAATGACATCTCTTTGATTTTAATTACGACGCAACAATACTGTGAATGGTTTTGGTTGATTACTTCATCAGCATGCTGTCGCTATTGCCTGGCACGCTGTTGTTACACTCTCAATAATATATCATGGGGCATGGGACATCATCTTAACTATCAATAAATTAATATAAATACAATTATGTATTAACTCAAAAAGTCCACTTTCACCACCCTCCCCATTAAAGGGGTAATGGAGGCCATCTTCAATTAAATTCAAACCTCTATTTCATACACATTTAAATCTACATACTATCAGCTATTACCAAGTGCAATTTCAAAACTATGATTTTTAATGACACTGTGAGAAGTATAGGGCTCCTGCAACTTTGATACAAAGCCCTAATTAGTCAGAAATGTTTGACTAAGAGTATACCTCAGCATTGTGGTCGACTGTATAGATGTCATGTAACAACAGAATCCTAAAGACAGCATGACCGAGTTCTGTAATCTTAGACACTCGGAGAGTTGTCTCCTCTTCCTCCTGACAAACTGTCAGTCCGTCGGAGGTTAAGTATGTGAGCTCATCCTCCTCCTTCAACACAAAACTGCCTGGGTCCAGAGTAAGCTCCACCCACTGCTGTATCCCAGATACCAGTTTTTCTTGTGACAACAGAAACATATCAGCAGTAATGACAGGTTATTATTAGAAACAACATGAAAGAGCATTAACAGGTACTTGATAGACTGTTAAGATAAAAGTGGGTTTTTTTTAAATCTTGCAAAAATTCTCTTGCTAGTAAAATTTAAAACTATCGATGATAAATTTATTACATTGCAGTAATTTCTATTGATAAAACTACACAATTTATCTAAAGATTATAAAATGGAAAATTAATGGATAGACACAATTCTTTCTAAAGTCACAGTACAATATGTATAAAGCTGATAAAAATTCCTATTGAAAACAATCTTAAAGAGAACTAGAACACTGACACGTCAGAAAGGGCCCCGCTATGTGTCTGACGTGCTTAAGTGGAAAAGTAGTATTTTGACAACGAATTCTTCCGTGTTAGCTATATGTTGCTAATAAATAATTAATGTCAACATTAATTGGGAAACCGATGATGGTACATTATTATAATTCTTTGGAAAAAGTCTTCCAAGTATTTAACTTGAATCCTGATTCCAAGCTAACATTACATTAAGAGCATACAATTAACTCAAATACCCCTTTTAAACAAGGTAAACCTCATAGTTTGCTGAAGAAACACATAACAAATGTGAAAGGAAGGGAATAAAGGTCTTGCTCAAATATTTTAATCATGTAAAAGTTTTTTTTCCATAAGAGTTGTATCTGCAAATAAACTCTGTGGAATGGTATATCTTTTCTTTGTCTCTGGAAAAACTTACTTCAGGATAAATTCTGAAAAAAAATATCAAATTAGATGAAACTGTTCTAAGTGAATATTGTATACTAGTTCATAGTAAATGTTATTTCTTACCCATCACTAAGATCTACAAATAATTTTTTTAAATTTGACCTTGACCTTTGACTTAGTAACCTTGGCCCATGACCTTACCTTTGGACAGTCAACTCCTTGTTTAATTCTGAACAACTTTGCATCATAATGTTATAACAAAATGTTTATCAGTTAAGAGCAACAACATTGTGATTTTTTTAAATGTTAAAATCCAAGATGGCCGATTTTTTAATTTAATTTCAGCCTGAAAAATTACCAAGCAGATCTAGGATGGATGGGGAATCATCATGTAAAATATGGGGAAAATACTCCACTCCCTTCCATCATTAATGTGCAAAAGAAAAAAAACGGACAGACGGACGGACGGACAGACAGACGGACGGACAACCTGATTACTATAGGGCACCCGCATCTCGATGCGGGGCCCTAATTAGAGCATAAAATTATCCATATGTCAATAAATTTAAATACTATAAATCACCTACCTCCACTAACTGGAGCTATCTCACAGCTGGGCTCATTATGTTGAACAAGGAAGAATTGGTCAGCCTCCAGATATTTGATGAAGTCCACACCATTCATTTTCACCCAAAGCTGTCCAAGTTTATAGTGACCAGCACTCATATTCTGGGATTATAAAGATCGACCACTAATTTCAGTATATTCTGTACAGTAAAATATTCTTTATATCACATTATTCTATATTATTTTCCATCATTGAGCGGTTTTGAACCAGGCCTAAATTCAGTAATCAGAACTTCCCCTTCAGCTGATTCTCGTTCCGAAATTCTTCTGATGTATGAAAGGTAACTTACCATATAATTTAAAATACAGAAATCTGACAAAGAATACTCACTTTTTGTACAAATATAAATTTGTTTTCTCCAGGCTTGATGACAAGATCTTCACAACTTGCATAATTTGTGAAATCGTCATAATCCTTAAGAGCATCAGCCATTTTCCCTGCTCGCCCTGAGCTGTCAGCTCGACGTAGCACCTCGTGGGTATTAATACACACTATACCAGCAGTATTGGGTCGCTGAGGAGCTCCCTCGTAGTGAGCCTGGACGTTCAGTATACTAGTAATCTGTTGAGCGACAGGGTTAAAGTTGGGCACAGCCTCTTTAGCACTACTATTACTGGCCTGTCGGAACACTGCGGTCTTCTGAGACAGAAGTTTTGGTAATTTATTTGTCTTTTTCAGTGAAATTTTCAAACTGTCACAGTGAATGTCACTAGGAGTGTTGTTAACTAGCATCACCTCAACCTCTAAAGTTTGGTCCACGATGATTTCTGGGGTTAGCACCGTTACTTCAGCTATGTGGAACAGTGAGGATAACTTCAGGGTGAAGGCTGTGTCTGTAATTTGAAACCATACTCACAACCATTATACATAAACAGGTTTAAAATTAATAAACCTAAAACTTTTCAAGATAAATTTTGATCTCACTACAACCACACACTCAACCAAACACATTCATGTGCTCTCAAAAAACCTATATACTGGTATATAGTATGCGATAGCAAGGATGAAAATAAGATTTATCAGTATTTCAATGGTTTTATAGGAAATCCTTCTGCTTTTACAAACTGAAAATACAATTTCTGATTAACCATCCAAATTACGATTATATACAGTTGTAACAGTTTATTTGTATATTCAAAAGAAATATAATAATAATTATATCAAAAGTGCTATTTTTTTTCTTCTCCAGATCCTATAATATATCTAGATGCAGTAATATATAATTTATGATATCTTTACTCCTTTGAATCAGGTATCAAATGCTTTGACAAATTGATATAACTTCAATAACCATACAGACAGTAACTATCTACCTGGACTTTCCTTTGCTGTATCTACAACTTCTTGTAGGTGTATCTGTCGGACATCCTCAGACAGGTGAGTACTGCTGGCTATGTTACAGCAAGTTTTAATATATCTGGTGTTATTGTCAAGGTTAGCAAACATCAGAGTAAAACACAATCCAATGTCAACTGGGGAGCAGACTACAGTTGTGAGGTGTAGTTCATATATATCAAATGTCCAGTATAAAAGTATCTTTTTATTGGTAAAATGATAATAACTGTAATGTTTTCAAATGAAAACTGAAAGAGATATGTGGTAGATTAATTAAGCAGTGAAGTATGGCTTATTTTGGTACTTTTTTTTCAAATCAAGATTTTGTTTATTCAATAACTGTATAATAAATTATTTTACATCCAATTCAAATATGAATATTGAATTGGATGTTAAACAAATTATTTACTAGCTATAGTAATACGAGAATGCTGACATTTGGAAAAAATAAAATAAAATCATCAATATATATAATACTTTGTATTAATTTATCAAAGAATACTTGACATCAATGCCCTGTAGTTTCTGACACCTTGCCAGATCTAACATAGCACCATCAGCTAGAGCATGCCATCCCTCACGCTGGTAACTCTTCATAGCATCCACCAAAAAGTTCTCTGCTTTCTGGGCTTCTCCGAGGCGCCTGATAGGTAAATTAGTTTTATAAAAGGCACACGCAGTACATGTAAAGGATTTACCTGCTTTCTGGGCTTCTCCGAGGCGCCTGATAGGTAAATCAGTTTTATAAAAGGCACACGCAGTACATGTAAAGGATTTACCTGCTTTCTGGGCTTCTCCGAGGCGCCTGATAGGTAAATCAGTTTTATAAAAGGCACACGCAGTACATGTAAAGGATTTACCTGCTTTCTGGGCTTCTCCGAGGCGCCTGATAGGTAAATAGTTTTATAAAAGGCACACGCAGTACATGTAAAGGATTTACCTGCTTTCTGGGCTTCTCCGAGGCGTCTGATAGGTAAATTAGTTTTAAAGGCACACGCAGTACATGTAAAGGATTTGTCATTTAATTTTCTAAAAGCTATACAGGCTTTATAGTGCAGTACACAATACTAATAATTTTGTTATATGAATTATATCATTTCTTTAAAATTACTTTAAATCCAACTTACAGATAGAAATCAGCTAAGTCCTTGCCGATATGCCGTGCTGATCTAAACCTTCCTATATGTTTAAAGGTCCCCATCGTCAATTCAGACAGTTCCTAGAATCCAAAAAAAACTTTTTTTCATGATTATCACATAAATTTTACATACAGATAGAATTTAAATGGAATCTATTAAAACATCACAATTAACAGGTGTAGATATTTATTTTTCTCTGTAAAACTGCTAAAATTGGTGTGATATCACAATTTTGATTGATTGCCTGTGAAGTGACAGATCACAAATAAACTGCATACTTTGATGTGGTCATTCATAAACAACCAAGTTCCAGGAACTTGAGACAATCTTAGACTTAAATATTTCCTAATCCAATCAAAAAAAATTACTTACATATATATACAAATGACTTTTTGTAACATATAAGATATCATACCAGGAATATTTTTTGGAATGTGTCATTGGACGATAATGCTTCTCTCAGTTTGTCCCTGGGACGGGGACTCTGGGATCCATCTTGTCCGGAATAATTCTCCTCTTTAAAAAATATCTTATGCATAAGACTTATTGTAAACAAAATGCAATTCAATTTTATCAACACATTTTCTTATAATCAAGCTTATACAAACTATATGTACTCAAAACATAGTTGTTGAAAAAGAAGAGATCTCATGATTTATCAATATTATTTATTAATGTATGACAATGTATGACTAAAGATCAAAGAGTTTAAATATTATTTCTCTGACACCACCCTACCTGAATCTTCCTCTATGCCCATGCCTGATGTCAGGTCCAGTACCATGGTTAACTGTTCAGAGGTTGGTGTGTTGCCTGGTGTCAAGCCACACATCTCCCCAATACTGTAAAGCTAACATCAAAACAACAAAATTAATACATTAATTAAAGATGATAGCCATGACTAATTTGCAATCGCTTGCTCAATAGCATCATTTTATTAAGTAAAGCACCAATTTGATTTTTTTTTTAATTTATGAAAACAATGTGTACTTAACAAACTAACTTGTAAAACTTTTTTCTTCTTCAGTTTGGTTCATTTACAAAGAAAATTATGCATATGATTTTTATCAAGTTGTAAATTAAATATAATCATACAATTCTAATAAGGCTAATCTCTCTCTACCTTTCTCCTTGTATAATCACGAAGGTTGGCAGTATACAGTGAGTAGGCTTCCATCTGTGATGAGTCTGTGTGTTTTTCACAAATTTGTAAGATCTCCATACAGCTGAGGAACACCCAACAGTCAAGCGCTGCTTCAGGCATTGATACCTTTAAGAACAGAGCAAGGACTACAGATATCATTTATGGCTATTAAATTGTGATAAACTGCTAACTTCATATGAAATCAGAGGAAATTTAAATTTCCAGTCAAGTAATTTCATCCATTTATCGGGTAATCAAATTATAGACTTCTGTAACCATAGGACTTTGTAAAGAATAGGACATTAGATATAAATTTTTATGATTGCTAGAATCTCCTTGTACCTTTTCATATTTTTCCATAAAAATAACTTTCAAATTGTATTTTCAGTTATGTTTATAGTTTTGTTATTACGTCAGCATATACTGAGGTGTTTTCCTGAATAATGAGCATTTATAACACATCTATAAAGCAATCCCAAAATAAATGTTACAGCAGAATTCACAATCAAAAGCATCATAAAACAAGAACATAACTTTCTTAGTTTCTTTGCATTCTGGCATCTTGGTAACAACTATATCATATTTTTATCATTTAAGATCATGTATACAAACTTTAAAATTGGGTCTAGATGCTTGCTCGTATTGGTTTTCTGTGAGAGCTATCCAATATAGTAGTGCAATGGTTTTGGGGTGTAATTGTCTACCTTGAGTGTGTTGACCTCCTGTATAGTTTGATGGAGGAAGTTGACAGCCCGTTGAGCCACTTCCCATGGTCTCCCAAGCAGGAAAAGTAGGGCACACTGACGAGAAAACAGATAGTTACGGAAATCCAGTAAAGTTGCTTCATTATGTTTGACCCTGTCTCGCTTGTCATGGTTAATAGCTTTCCTTAGTGACAGCCCCGCCCACGAATTACAGTCCTTCATGAATTTTGACATCCATGCTGCTTTTTCTGAAATAGAAAAAATATTTTATCATGCTTGAAAAATTAATCGGTCTTCTATTTAATAACAAATTGCTAGTATAAAAACAAAGGTTAGTCTTTTATAGAGGCTATATATGTACTGAGAGACGTAAACTTTCCTTCATCAGGCAATCATCTTATCTACACCTGACATTACTTTTAAGCAGTTGCAAATGATTTAAAATAAATGATACTCTAATGAATTAAAGGACTATCTCTCACTTTGCTGTCACTGCTAATGACTTCATACAATCGCGCACTTGAATTTAATGGTATACAATATACTTTATAATACAGGGTATCAGTATTCAAAGAAATGTATTATTAAACGCAAACATCACCTCAATTAAGTTTACAAATTATAATATAGTTTTACAACCTATAATATTATTGAGTTCCTAGAATAGCATAGTTACAACTTACAAGTCCTTGCTGCAATGGTATTTATAGATTGTCACAAACAGTGCACAACAATTCTTTCACTGTTCAAATATGACAGCTGAATTGCCTGGTATAAAATGGAGAAGAGCCAAAACCTTGATGTCTTACTAATGATACAATGTACCTTGGTTTATCAGTTATAAGACAGGTTTATATGCCAATGATATATCATTGTAAATCAGTTTGACATCAAACTTACTGCCTGTGGTAGCTTGTGTCAGGACAAACTGAGAGAACAGGGCATCCAACTCGTCGTACTGGATTAGGGCATCGTCATACAGTCCAAGCATCTCAAACATAAACCCTAACTCCTCCTGATAATACAAAGCAACGTATGTATATATCATTATACTGTAGAAACAAATCTGATATATACCAATCATCAAACTTGCAGCAAAACCAAATGTCCCTTTGACTGACCAGCAGGATGAATGATTTCAATTATCAATGGGGAACAAGTTTGTTGGAAAAATCAATTGTTTTAGGCTTTGATTTTCATTACAAACCTAACTAGTACAGTATGGTAGACTAAACATATATTTACCTTTCAATCCAATAATTAAAGGTACTGTTGGTGTCCGTTTTAACTGTGTGGTCATGTTAATTTTGAAGACTGTAAAAGTCCCGTTTGAATGTTATGAAATATACTTTAGGTGACAAGCTAAGCCCAACAGAAAAGAGTGATTGTGAAAAGAAAATCTTCTGTATTTCAAATTGTGATTGATTGTTATATTGTCACCTGAACAAGAAAAAAGGTGATAAAGTCCCAGCCAGCTTCATTTCGTTTTTCTCTAAGACTCCTCATATTTTCTTCATACTTGCTCAGATGACGACTGAATGCCTGTAACATAAGTGTTCTCATGCGGCCAAGAAAGCTGTTCCATGATTCCATACTCTTGGAGTCTTGCCTGAGTGGCTCATTTAAAACAATACACCTGAAAAAATAAATACATCTACATGTAATCTTTACTGAAATATCTGAGCTTACAAAATATGAAACATGAATGTTTATTAATAATCACTAAATCTTTTTTGGATTAACTTCTGTTCACTTTGTCAAGAGAATGAAGTTTCCAACCATATCACCACTACCAGGTAGTCCTCCATCTCTGGGTTGCAAGTTTGAAATTGTTAGGTCATGACTGAAGATCAGTGGTTTTTGTCAAGATACTTTGACCACATACTGAATATATCTACCTTCTGACTACTATTTCTAAAATGTCATATTTATTTCAAAATGGTATAAAAATTACTCTCCCAGCACAGAATGATCACAGAAGGAAATACCATATCAAATTTACTATTTGTAGAAATAATGATAACATACAGAAACTAATAGAAATCTATATCCATTCAGATTTTGTAAAATTTAAACTACATTTTGTTACGCTTTGCCAACATATGTCGCTATTTCCATACCTGTCAGGATGTTTGCTACAGAAGTCATTTTTAACTTTGTCTATAACAGATGACCTTGGTAACAGTTTGGACTTAATTTTACTTTCATCATTGACGACAACCACGATCAGCCAGTCCGGGTTACTCTTGTTTTTCAGTGCTGTGTGCCATTCCATCAACTCTTCCTTCACAGACTGCTTATAGGTGTCCAGATCCTAGTGAGAGGGTCAAAAACAAATAAATATGAAGTTTTAAGATTAATTCAAAACAGTATTACTTATTGCATTGCATTAATTCAACATTAGCAAGGGTATACGTATAGCAGTGGATAACAATGTTGACAGTCACTGTCTATACAGTCAAATGTGTTTATAACAAACACAAAATGAAATTTTGGTTTTAATAGTTTAGCCACTATTGGTTTTATTACCATACCCAATGTGATAGCAAATGAATACATTTGTATGTGCAAAATTACATTGAAGAATAATTAGTTTATAATAAGCCAAGAGTTGTTTCCCTTTATAAACCATAACAATCAGGCTACGTATACATTGTTAAGATATGAAAGCTAGATTTGTGAAAAGTTGACTCCTGAAGGGTTGAAAATTGTCATTTATGTAAAACCTTACTGTTGGTTTTTTTTGTAGCATTAAACCAATTTTGGCAGGAATTAAAACAGTAAGCAAAGTGCCATGAACATAGAGAATGCATGTATTGTTGAATCATTCAAAATGCTCTTTCATTAAAAGATGTTGTGTTCAAATTACAGTTTGGACAAAAAGTCTAAAACTTTACTACATAGCAATATATTTTCCACCACTTACACAATCTGTCCAAAATATGTGAAAGTAGGGTCGACTAACGAGTGTCTTGTCCTTATCTTGAGGGAGGATATCTTCATCAAAAGGCACAAAGCTGGCTTCAAGTTGTAGGGTCTTGGGAGGCCTACCATATGATCTGTAAACAGTAGAACTTGACAATATAAAAGTCAATACCCCTTTATATACTAATGGAAAAGATATATGCAATTATATACATGAATGTCGGTAAAAAATTTAAAAGGCATGCATATTGCATCAATATCAAACCATCATCATTCATAATTGTACATGTAGTTTAAATTTATTTGTTATCTTGATAAATTTTTTTTGAAAGCATTTGAAAGTATGCATTGTGAATTTTTTATTTACAATATTGTACATGTAAGTGAATGTGGTTTTTACTAAACTTTAAAAGTAGAGTGACATATCAGTTGAATCCTACATGAAATACAAAAGATGGAAGTACAAATGAGGTCTACCTTCTCCATTCTGTAGAGTCCCTGGGTAACCCTTGCAGGAGGGCAGAATGCAATGATGAAAAGAGAACCTGATTCCCATGACCTGTAAAGAGATCAAATGTTAAATATATAAGTTTTATCACTTTGTATTTTTAAATGGATAAAATGAAAATATAATATGTCATATATACATATATATACATTATACATGCATGTATATTATTATAGTTTTGCCACTCACTTTTATTTTTTTCTAACATTTACAATATACATTTGTTGGGCACCAATTTTGTAACAGGAGAGAAGAAAATGTAGCGGCCAGACCGGGATTCAAACCCCAGACCTCGATCCAAACACTAGCTGCATGGTCTACTGCTGAGCTACCTTGTCACCAATGATCAACCCAGTCCAATCCCGCTACATAGTACACTTGCATATATTCTACTAGCCACTGTTGTAGCGGAAAAGATATCACCTTCTGACTGTCAGTCAGAAGGTGATATCTTTTCTGCTACAACAGTAGCTAATATTCTACAACTTACATGTGTAGCGGGATTGGACTGGGTCAATCATCAGTGACCAGGTAGCTCAGTCGGTAGAGCACTCGGCTAGTATTCTGAGGGTCCCGGGTTCGAATCCCGGTCTGGCCGCTACATTTTCTCCTCTCCTGTTACAGAATTGGCGTCCAACTAAATAACCCATGGTGGTGGTGTTTGGAAGGGTCTCGTATGTCTTCGAGGGCAAAGACTTCGAGAAAGGAGGGAGGAGTGTAGCGGGATTGGACTGGGTCAATCATCAGTGACCAGGTAGCTCAGTCGGTAGAGCACTCGGCTAGTATTCTGAGGGTCCCAGGTTCGAATCCCGGTCTGGCCGCTACATTTTCTCCTCTCCTGTTACACATGAAATAAATCTTTTGCATTTGAATACAGTTAGGAGTTAATTGTAAAATAATGGACCTATATATTTTCAAACCTTAGAAACATTATACAAATAACTTTAATTATGAACAAATGCTGTGCCTTTTCATTAATTTTCCCACTGTTCTGTAGTATGCATATACATGTATATATATATATATATATATTTTTATATTTCCCACAAACATATGGTGTATGTACAGTATATAGATCTGCATTTCCCGATTAAGCTTACTATTGAATTTTTAGTGTACATTTTATCTAAATATACGGCCAGCTGTGGGGCTCGTATGCAATGGCTGTGTGCAGACATGGGCATACAGCATTTATAAATGTTTGATCATGGGTCATTTTTCGTTGCCCATGCAGTGTTGTTGTTTTACAAATTATGTTGAGCATTGATAACCGTGCACCTCACACTGCATACACAGAAGTTTTCTTGTGTTTTGTGACAAATATGATGTGTTGTGTAAAATAAGTACTTGTTACGATGGGTTTCGTCTCCATGATGGAACGGGATGCCCAGTTATTTCTTCCAAAAAAATTACAGGTTCCCCTCCTCCATTTTTTCGTCTGCTTTAACAGCGGGTCATTTTTAGCCACGTTTTCGTATTATTTCTGGATTAACCACATATCGCCATGATAATGATATAAATCTGTACATATTTCTATTTTGTATTAAATATTATGAAATTAATTAAAACAATGTTAGTTACATGACAATACACATTGAATGCGAAACTAATATACTAAATAACGAATCTGGGTCATTTCAACGTTATATTTCATATAAACGAAGACGAGGCACCTTAGCATCATATTCACATTGATGATGTTTATTTCTGCCATGTGCGCACCACTACAGTCTACGTTAGTTTAACTTATTTTTTTGTCCTCATGGCAGACGATCTAGATGACGAATGGTGGAATAGTGGAGAACATGGAGTTGAAACCTCTGATTCTGAGAGTGAGGCGTCAGGTACCGCGTTTTAACGTTGCACGATCTTGATAAAGCATGTCTACTTATACGTCTAACTAGTTAATTAGTGCTGGTACTTGCTAATCATAATCAAGTTAGGCGCATATAAAGTTCAGTCTTGAGTATCAGAACTTTATATTTACCCATTTGAGTAATCATTTCTATATCTATATTGCACTGACCACCTTCATCAAGCTGAAGTTTATGTCAATTGGAGTGAGTGTTAAAAAAAATTAATAGGCAGAAAGGATTGCTGATTTGAACAGGTTGGGGACACTCCCGTATATGCAGGATAGTCCTGCATTTGAGTAACAGTCTTGTATTTGAGGGATAATTTTGTTACACAAATGCAGGATTCTGTGAAATGAAAACTGAAATAGTTGTTTTAAACATTGCTATCAAAAAAGGGCGTCATAATTTTTACATGGCATCATCACTAATACAATTTTCCACATTATTCCTCAAATTGGAACAATTTTCATTATATAAATGTTTGTAAAAGTCACAAACAAAATCACCTCTATTGCTTACTATGGGGCTAAAATAGAACACAGGTAAAAGTCAATCAACCATGACATTTGCACTAAATTTCCCTGATGGTTATAAACTGTAGTCTATGGAGAGCACATATATTGTCACTTTATTACAAAGTGAGATAATAGAATTTAATAGTTCATGCACAAAAACGTAAAGTCTTCTATCAGTTATACGGCTATCTGAAATTTATGACACCCTTTTTTGATACAAATTTTTAAAATAACTTTAGCCATTTTCATTTCACAGAATCCTGCATTTGCGTAAACAAATTATCCCTCAAATACAGGACTATTACTGAAATGCAGGACTATCCTGCATATACAGGGGTGTCCCCAACCTGTTGAATGCTGTAGTTGAAGGGTTTGAGAGAATTTGTGGTTGTAAGGAATTCCAATCTGTTATGGTTCTAGGAAAAAATGAATATTTACGTGTTTGTGTTCTACATGAGGCAGTCTGATATGTGTACAGATGTGCATGTCTTGTGTTGCTTACTGGAGGAATGAGTAAATCTTTTCTAATGTTTATTTTATTATGTGTTATTTTATGAAGCATGGTTAGTCGCATGGTGTTCTTGAGAGCGCCAGTTTATATGTTGTATCATGTCACCAACACATTTAGTTACCCAAATGCAGAATTCTATGAAATGAAAACTTATAAAGTTGTTCAAATATTTTTATCAAAAAAGAGTCATAACTTTTATTTAAAAGTCCCAAACTAGGCCTAGTAAATCAAACAAAACACAGCTAAAATTTCATTTAACTATAAATAGCATTGCATGACATCCCAGTAGCCATATAACTTGATATCAAAATTTCAAGTTTCTTTTTCATCAAACTCAATAAATGTAATTTGTGATAAGAGGTCCAATATATTGATGTATACAGACCAGTTTCTATATGACAGACAAGGATCTAAAGTCCTTGATGACAGGCAAGTACATTACATGTAAGTATACAATTTAACTATAGACTTGTAATTACACTTCACTACTCTACAATCAATACACTCCAATACCTGTATTAGAGTGTATCATAGAACATCAAAGTGAAATTACAAGGACAATTTTAAGTAATTTGGGCAATTATATGTAGATATAAATTGTCATTTTTAATTCTTTCAACAGGAAATAATGAACCAGTAAAGCGAAAGGCTGATGCCATTGATAATGATGATGATGATGATTATGAAGAAAACAAGGAGACTGACGAGTGTCAATCACATGAAAATAAGGATAAAAAGCAGAAAGCCAAGCGTAAAAGAAATGTAAGTATGTAATAATGACATGTGCAGTATATTTATAATGTTAATTTTTTTGTAAAGTAATTGTAAAAAAGTTTTACTATTCAAGTAAATGATTTCTGCAGTAAATTCCCTTGAAAATATGAACCTTTAAAGTTATCAATTAGAATTAATCAGACCCTGCTTAACAGTCAGATCTAATCATTGGGATCGTGTGAATTCTACTTTATTTTGTTATTTTGAAAAGATTAAACCAAGTAATCTTTTCATCCAGACATTTTTGTTGAATTTTCTATTTACTAATTTCAAAAAAGACAAGACATGAAATAATTTTACTTCATAAATATTTGCTTTTAACTTGAATTTTTCAGACTATAACTGTAGAGCTAAAGGCCAAGGGATGTAAGTCAGGGACAGCTGAGGATTTGGTCCAGGTTATTACAAAGCACTACAAGGACAAGCTGTCTACTGTAGAATGGGATAATATTCAACTGGATACAGGTATAGGTTATCTTCATATTTATATGTCAAAATATGTAGCGCGGGTTTCACCGAAATGTATTATTATATTAATTTAGGTTACCTTTCTGTCATGCTGTATCTGTAAGCAATGAACGCAACAAATATTCACCTATATATTCAAACTTGGTAATAAGGAATTGAATTTGGTTGAGCCATAAGGTTATCAATGATACCTTGACATTATTGCTCAGCAAACTCAGTTTAGACTTTATATTTGACAGGGTTATGTCCCCTTGATCAACTAACAACATTTTGTTATATTCTGACATTCCCCAATCAATATTAAAATTTTGTATTTATTGTGAGCATAGTTTAAACAGTAGATAATAAACATCAAATTTTAATTACATTGGACGTTTTCGTCCAATAACTGTAACAAATGTGATATTATTTATTTATTTGAAAATTGGTATCAAAGTTATAATAAATATGTGTATTTATGATTTATACACAGATTGGTATTACCACCATTATCATCTTTAGTTTTTTTTGTTCAATCTGAAGTCAAAAATGATATTAAAAGTTAACTATGAGAATAGTCTTGTCAGAATAGGGAAATTATTGTAAGATTTGTATCAAAAAGCTGGAACTTAGCGTGGTGCTTACTGATCAATGTCAGATGTTGGTCCAATTGAAATACAAGAAGGCCATAAAAGAATATATTTTTCAAATGTATTTGATTATAAATGAAAAATTAATGAACTGAATATATATCATTGGACATTATTATGTTTTATTAGACAGGAACTTTTTTGTGAGTTCAGACAAAGATCATACCTATGTGTCATATTTACGTACCATCCTTCCGAAGTGGAAGAAGATGTTGAAGACAGAGTTGAAGCCAGGATCTCCACTAGTATTACTGATATCGGCCTCTGCTATCCGCAGTGTGCAGCTCAACAGGTAATCTGGATCTGTATTGATAATGTGCACCTAAAATTTTACAATTAGTTTACTTTAATGAAATATAAACCCTTGATCCTTTGGTGTGAATGCAATTTTAAAGAAGAATACTAAACTCAAAACTTGTAATGGATTTTTTTTCTAATTCTTTAATGCCTTGTATTAAAGTTGTAATTATTTGAAATGTGTGACTTTCATGCATAGCTTATTAGCTTGTTCTCAGAAAAAAAAAGGAATGCCTCAGTATAGCTGTACCAATATGTTTTTTATCTTCTTTATTTTTCAGGGAAATATTGGATTTCAAAAGCAGTGATTGCAAGATTGCTAAATTGTTTGCGAAGCACTTTAAGGTAACAAACAAAAAAAATGTTGCTTTCTGCTAATATTAAGTCATCACTTAATAAATCACGTGTTCAGCGTATGCACAATCATGTGTTCAGCTATATTTTAATGAAGTTTTTCTAGAAAAAGTGATATTGAAACACATTTTAAACTCAATTTTCACATATTGTATTAACCGATTTTAAACTGAACTTTAATATGATAGAAAGTCTGGTACTTACAGTACAAGTCCATAAGGTTAGATGTTTGGAGCTTATGGCCAAAGTGATCTTAATGGAAAATGATGAATCTTTTCATTACAGCTCGAGGAGCAGCAGAAATTTCTGGCAAAAAAGGTGTGTCACATTGGCCTGGGGACACCAAATAGACTACATACTCTTGTTAAATCAGGTAAATAACTCTGGTTAAATAGGTTAAATAAGGTCAAAATCTGTTTGGGTAAATGCTATCAGTGTATGTGGATTTCTGGCAAAACTGAGAGTACATACCGATATTAACATACAATGTCTTGATGGAAAACATTTTTTTATTATTATCAACTTTAATAGTTTCTGACATAAAGGTAGATAACTCTACAAGGAGACATAATGTAAAGTGAATCTGTTTGGATTGAGCCATTCTCTATAACATTTTTAGCTCACCTGGCCTGAAGGCCGGTGAGCTTATGTCATGGCGCAGCGTCCGTCGTCCGTCCGTCAACATTTCCTTTAAATCGCTACTAGTCATAGAGTTCTGCATGGATTGTAACCAAATTTGGCCAAAAACATCCATGGGGGAAGGGGAATAGAACTTGGCCTGACACCCCGGGGGCAGGAGGGGCGGGGCCCAATAGAGGAAATAGAGGTAAATCCTATAAATCGCTACTTGTCCTAGAGTTCTGCATTGATTGTAACCAAATTTGGCCACAAACATCCTTGGGGGAATGGGAACAGAACTTGTATAAAGTTTGATTCTGACCCCCCGGGGCGCAGGAGAGCGGGGCCCAATAGGGGAAATAGAGGTAAATCCTATAAATCGCTACTTGTCCTAGAGTTCTGTATGGATTGTAACCGAATTTGGCCACAAACATCCTCGGGGGAAGGGGAACAGAACATGTATAAAGTTTGGCTCTGACCCTCCGGGGGCAGAAGGGGCGGGGCCCTATAGGGGAAATAAAGGTAAATCCTATAAATCGCTACTTGTCCATGAGTTCTGCATGGATTGTAACCAAATTTAGCCACAAACATCCTTGTGGGAAGGGGAACAGAACTTGTATAAAGTTTGGCTCTGACCCCCAGGGGGCAGGATGGGCGGGGCCCAATAGGGGAAATAGAGGAAAATCCTACAAATCGCTACTTGTCCTAGAGTTCTGCATGGATTGTGGCCAACAAACATCCTTGGGGGAAGGGGAACAGAACATTTATAAAGTTTGGCTCTGACCCCCGGGGGCAAGAGGGGTGGGGCCAAATAGGGGAAATAAAGGTAAATCCTATAAATTGGTACTTGTCCTAGAGTTCTGCATGGATTGTAACCAAATTTAGCCACAAACATCCTTGGGGGAAGGGGAACAGAACTTGTAACAATTTTGGCTCTGACCCAAATTTGGCCACAAACATCCATTGGGGAAGGTAAACAGAACTTGTATAAAGTTTGGCTCTGACCCCCGGGGGCAGGAGGGGTGGGGCCAAATAGGGGAAATAGAGGTAAATCCTATAAACCGCTACTTATCCTAGAGTTCTGCATGGATTGTAACCAAATTTGGCCACAAACATGGGGGAAGGGGAACAGAACTTGTATAAATTTTGGCTCTGACCCCTCCCCCCCCTTTAGAAGTAAATATTTCGAATTCCTTCAGAAAAGAAACAATGAACCTGTATTTAGAACATTACTTGGCATTACAAACCAGGTGAGCGATACAGGCCCTCTGGGTCTCTTGTTAAAAATGATATTATTAAACAATCCAATCAAGATCAGTACCAGTCTTATTTCCTCTTGGTTTTCCTTATAGGTGCCTTACACCTGGATAATGTTGTCGCTGTTGTGTTAGACTGGAACTGGCGTGACGTAAAATCCAAGCGGATGGTGGATATCCCGGAGATCCGTGGACATCTTATGGAATTTATGAAGGACTATATGATACCACATATATCGAAACATTCATGTAAGATTGGCATGTTATGACAGAGCAGATCATCAAGAATACCAGATCCTCAGATCTGGAGTGAAGGGGCCTTTTGTCTAAATATTCCTGTAGGATTGGCTTTTTATGACAAAGCATTGAAGTAATTAAGGGACATGAAATGGAATCGTAAAAGATTGCATATTGAAACATCCTCTAAGATGCATCATGCAATGACAATGCAAGTTATATTGTTACTATTGACATGTAAAGAGTCTTATGACAAAAGTGAAGATAAAAAGTACATCTACTTAGGAGTATTTACATATAAAATGTAAACCCATCATATCATTCATCAGTCAGATTTTAATGAGGAGACATGCATGTACATTAAACCAACTTTCTTTCAAGTGCAATTTATTCTAGAATTTTACTATCAAGGTGATTTTACAAAAGTTTATCCGCACAAATAGATAATTTCTTATTTTACATTGAAAGGTAAATTTTTTAGACGTTTTGAGTTCCACGAAACTTAACTTCTATGGACTTGATGTAATTTCAAAATGGCTGCTGAAGAAAGTTTGTTTATAACATGAGGTATCCGTTTGTTAACGAGGTCACTCCTAGTCTGCAGATTAATATCCTATCTATTCATTCTACAACATTTAAAGATAGTAATATGTTGAATTATTTTTCATCAGAAAATTCATTTGAGTACTCAGTTTTAAAATAGACTATATTTTTACGTGTAGAAAATTAACTGATTTTGCTATGTATCATCACTAGTCTGCATTGAATAATATATGATGTACACAATGTCTTTTCATATAAAGATGTAAATATATTTACATCAACATAACTTGCTCCAATCCTAGTACATACATCTGTTGTTTTCTTAATTCGTTTTTTAAAAAGGAGCAATTACTAGTATATTTATAGAACGAATATACGTACCCGGCCTACTATACCTTTCTCTTTTGTAGGTTTCCAATTGTTTTATGCGTATACAAGCATTTAATTAATATTTTTGTCCAAAACAAACATAACTACCATTCTTAAAATCTACCGTACCGCCCACAAGATGTCAAATTCATAATTTGTAGACTTGCCGTATAAATTTTCTTCAAAACAGCCTTCATATGTATATGTAAAAAAAATAATGTTTGCTGAGAATTTGATTTTTTATACGGTTCAGTTTTAATGCCTAGTAGGTAAGCGATATAAAACAAGTAAGATAAAATGCATGCAAACGATTTAATATTGGTTTGCATAATCATTACTTTGCTCCATTAGCAGTAATGGGCACCAATTGTAGCTCTAAAGACGACATCATTATCTGTCTAAAAGTCTTTTGAGCTACAATATTGCAGCTAGTATATTTATTATTTGAATGTATGCTGCAGGTCATTTTGATCAATTGTAATCACCAGTAGCATTTTCTTTTTTGTGCCAGAAGAAAAAAAAGTCTGAAGACATTCAGAAAGCTTCCTTATTGTTTTATTTAGAAAAATAAACTTCAAATGTTTGTGGAAATTTTTTAACAAGACTATCTTGGTAAACATGTACATGTAGTTAAGCTTACTTTCCATTTTAAGAATATCAGATAATATTCCTATAATGGCATTATATATATTTACAAATGTAAACTTTTGATCATTAAAATGAAACATGTAGATACAGAATCTGCTAATTATGCTATCAAAAGAGAAAATTTAATTATTTACTTGGTATATATACCTGTCACATGTACACACTTTAAGTTGCATTCTTTTTGCTGACTCCATATATATATGACACTGATTCTCTTAATGGCTTCAAAACACATGGACTCAGTGATATTGTACAAGTGTCCATGTATTGGCCACAGGGGTTTGAGTCACCAATTAGACATACAAATGTATAACACAACTTGTTTAAATTAGTAATTGTTGAAAAATAAATAAAATGGTTGTTATACTTTACATCATTGTCAGATTTTCACTTTAAGTTGATAGTTTATAATGAAGACAGACATGTATGTTAACAAAACATATTGAATTCAATCTGAATCAGTTTTCTCGATACTATCAGTCAATGATACTGACAAACCCATAATCCACATGACATGAAATGTTGATTAGTTTTAGTGATGGTGACATAGGCAAAACGTCCATATGCCATGAGAAATATCCTGTTGTTTTGGTGACGCTGTTCAATAATGTAGATCCTAATAATTCACAACACATTGAATCTCCAATAAGTTTTGTTGATGTGATAAGTAAGTGGTTTTGAGAAACAAATTATCACAGTAAATCTTTTCATAATGTCCGCTGTCATGATGGCTGAACTGGCATTGTAATTGTAAGAATCTGGAAAAAAAATTATCATATTTAGCTATATATATATAAATCATGTACATATTGAAACAATGTACTTCATGGTTTTTTTTTATACCTTTCTAAATGATTGAATTTAATAATGTATGCTGTTTTACATAATTATATACTCTAAAAGAGTAGGGGCTGCGGTGACCGAGTAGTTAAAGTGTTACAAATTACCATTATAGCCCACCACCTCTGGGTTTTGAGTTTAAATCATAAGTGGGCCAGTTGCCCAGTAGTGACAATTCTTGTACTCAAGGGTAGGTTGGTGGTTTTTCTGTGTGTCAGCTTATCTCAACCTCCTAATTAAACTAGGTACATCCTTATTAAAATTACCTTGGCTGATAAAAGGACATAAGAAAAATAACCAGCCATATGTATAGCTTATCTTAGTTTTCTTGTTGAATCAATACTCTACAGAAGATTCTACGTCTATCTTGCCCTAGTTTTCCAGTTGAAGTTAGCCCCACTTTTGTCCTGTAGAATCTATTGCACAATTCTACAACAGATTCTGTGTCTATCTTACCCTTGTTTTCCTGTTGAACTGAGCTCCACACTCGTCCTGTAGGAGATAGAATGGCAGATATATATCTAGGTAGTACACGTTGGATCTTGTCTCCAGAAGAATGCGGTCTTCGCCTATGTCTAGTGTCACACTGTTCACCGTTTTCTGTGGAAATCACAAAATAGCATTTACAATGTAATCATCAAATTATAGCATCATATTTTAAGTAGATAAATCATTTAGTTCACACTTACGCTGCTACTACTACGCTTATGTTCAGTTTTCCTACATATCACAACTTAACTATCTGCTAGCTCTTGCAGTTTAGATTTTGAATGTGTTTTGTAAGGGCAATGTTATATTTTTTCAGAGATAACCAAACAATTTTTTCACACTAACTAATGAGTCAAAAATCAATACCTTTATCTCAACTGTACCATGCAAAAAAGACAGATTACATGCTTAAAGAGAAATGACTTGTACAATTAGTAAATAATTATCATGCAACCTAAAGATCATCCTGTACAGTTGACAATCTAGCATTAAAAATGTAACCTTTACAAAATGTGAAACTTACGACTTTAGGTAGATCGATTTCTGCGACCAGATATTCTGGATGTCCCTCAGCAGGATCCTGAACTATTCTGTACTCCGGTGTCTGACCCCTACAAAAAAAATTGATGTGACAATTATTTATGGTAATAAAAGTGAATTCTGATTTTGTTATGTACAGTAAAACATGCTTACAACAGATTCATGGTTATAAAAAAGTAAGGTATCTGCAATATGCATATAACTAATTATGCTTATAAAAAATGAATTTGTTGGTCCTCAGAGGTTCATTTTATCTGTGTTTTACTGTACAATTCATTGTAATATTTGTGACATAGTTTATTTTAAAAAGAATTCCACGGAAGTGGATGTGTCGCCTGCACAGCATCACAAAAAATAGTTATTTACAATTGTAAATATTGTTCATAATTAGGTGAAGTTATCAAGTCCCGTAACTCTTGCAAATATTGATGGATTTTGAGAAGTATCGAACCCATCTTAGATCTCAGTGATATAAAGCAACATACCAAATTTTGTTTAAATCGGACAATAAAAACTAAAGTTGTCAAGCGAGAACCATGTTTCAACGATTTTAAAGTCCCGTAACTCCTGCAAATATTGACCGATTTTGAGAACTATCGAACCCATCTAAGATCTCATTGATATAAAGCAACATACCAAATTTGGTCGAAATCAGACAATAAATACTAAAGCTATCGAGCGGAAACCATGGATTTATCAGCTTTGACGATTTTAAAGTCCCATAACTCTTGCAAATATCGATGGATTTTGACCATTGTCAAACCCATCGAGATCTTATTGATATAAAACATTTCATAAAATTTGAATGAAATTGGACGATAAATATTTTAGTTATCGAGTGGAAACCATGGATTTTTCTGTTTTGAGGATTTTAAAGTCCTGTAACTCTTGCTAATATTGACATATTTTGACCATTATTGAACTCATCCCAGATCTCATTGCTATAAAACAATTTATAAAGTTTGATTGAAATTGAACGATAAATATTTAAGTTATCGAGCGGAAACCACGGATTTATCTGTTTTGACAATATCAAAGTCCCGTAACCCTTGCAAATATTGACGGATTTTGACTATTATCGAACTCATCGGAGATCTCATTCATATAATGCTATATACCAAATTTGGTTGAAATCGGACAATAAATACTTAAGTTATCGCACGGAAACCATTTCCTGGACGCAGACGACACCGACATAGTGATACCTACACTATAAGTGTCGCCCTTGCGTTGCAGGCAACACAAAAATCATACTATACAATCTATTTTTGAAAAGTAAAGGTATCATCTTTTAAAAACTATAATGACTGTCAACTGTTGATAATGCAATCAAAGAGCATGTGTTTGTATGATACTATACCTGGCTTTGAGATCCGCTGCATCTAATTTTGGGGCTTTTGGTAATGCTGGTGCTGAACTGAAAGCATGAAAATAGAAACATTTTGTATTTTCTAGTTTAATGTGAAAGCTACAATTATTTGATGTTTTACAGAATGCTAAAACATAAACCATTTTTTTTTAATTATCCGCACTTGTGTAATTATATTTTTATCCAAATTAGCCGTTAATACTAGCCACAAATTTCTAAATAATTATAAGAATTATTAAGAAAGTCTGGTTGTATAATGTGAGATAACTTGAAATGTCTGTTCTATAATTTCAAACAAGGGGAGATAATCCAGTCATTCAGCAATGAAAATTCTAATCAAAATATCAGGGTCTGGTGGCCATGCATGCTAAAATCAACAAGAAACAAGTTTGTAAAACCTGTCATTGAGATCTTTTGTTTGTACTACAATACATTATATATTTAAGCAGAAAATTCTATGACATAAATTTCAGAAATAAATTAAGGGCAAGGTAGTGAACAAATGACATTGACTAATACTACAAATAAACCTGGGTAAAATAATATGTTACTGATACATGTACAGCAGATATAGGCCATGCATCACATCAGATTATGATATGAAATTGATCAAAAGAGTTAAAACAAGATTTTGATAAAGGTATGTGGCATATCAAATTATTTAACGAGTTTGATAAATTTCATACACATATTACATAGTCACAAGTGTAAGATTCTATTTATCACATAAGTTTTATTAATAGAGATTTAAGTAACTCTTAATTTTGTCAATATATAAAACAGTAGAAATCTGGCTTGGATGTGACGTTTCTGTTAACTGAGGCAATCATGCAATGTCATGCATAGATTATGATGTCAAAACTACATTTGACATCACAATACACTTAGTGTTATTACATTTGTCTTACAATATTTTGACATAGCCATATGTCATGGCTGGATGGGTCAGTTATGTGATATAGTTTTATTTAATATCCTCTTTTTAATTACAATAAGCATCCCTTTAGTTTCACCCTCATCATACTTATATACAGACTTACTTGTCCATTTCTGTGATCAGTGGTTTTGACTTGGATCTGATCCTCTGTTCTGGTAAAGTACCAATAAACCTTTTGTTTTTCAGAATTACCCATTCTGTAAAATAAAGCAAAAGTACACCAATCATTTTATAGACTATAATGTCTCTGTTATTAAATCAGATCCAAACAGCTCGAAGCCTTGGACATATAAGTAATCAACAAACCTTTACAATACTCCTTACTACCTACCTCGACTGAGAGTCTGGTTATATTTATCCTCAATGCCTTCCATCGTGACAGAAATGAAGAAGGCCCGGAATACTTCGCTCGTCTTCATCTTTTCTAGGAATCCTGGATTTACCACTACATCATAAGCTGTACAACCATTTCCACCTGTTGTGAAATGAAGGCTTGTATGTTATCGATAATACATACATGAATCTATGTTAACTGAATGAGAAATAAGAGATGACAAGTCAGAAACTAATACACAGGTGAACCTCATTGTCGTCATTGACTCAAATTTGTGTATGCAGGAGAAATCTTTTGTTTGTATTGGTCTTTTTTCATAATTTAAATACAGTAAGTATATTTAACTCCAATCTTATGAAGGTTTGGGAGTTGTTAAGTGTAAGTCAAGAAGAAAGAGGAAGTAATTCTGATAATTAATTTTGAAGCTTACTTTTATCAAGTTCTGCATGAGGCTCTCCAAGACTCATTGGGATTCGGAATCCAAAAGGGTCTTCAGAATCCAACAAATTGAGCAATTCCTGATCTGTCATTTCTTTAGGAGCTGGAACCTGATTGAAAAAATTAAAAGTGAAGCTTCAGATACAATTTTAAAGTGCATGTGATTATCAGTAATTGGTAATTTATATATGACCCTTATAAAAGTTTCAAAACTTTAAGGTGAAAGATAATGTCAAACTTCTTATTACATCTATTGGCTATTCAATTAATAAATAATTTGAGTCTAATACATACTGGTATCTATGTTATTGTAGACAATTACTTTGTGCAATTTCGGAAAAATACTTGTAAATCAACAGTAGACAGACATAGTGATTAGTAAAGAGAATCAGTATCCTAATTACTCACTTTTAGATAGACTTGATGGAAAAGTTAATGTTATATAATCTTTGTTGAATATATGTCAAATAAAATATGAAATTGATATAAATTGAGTAAGTACACAAAAACATACATTTTCAGCATGGCAGACATTGATAAATGCTTTCTTTCCATCAGCAGCCTTAGTTTTTAAGCAAAATCCTGCAAAAAAATAGTTTCAAGATTACAGTATCCACATTAATTGTAACATCTTGCACATAACCATGTATGTCATCATGTTCAACGACATGAAGAATAAAATCATATTTAAATTTATGAAAGCATTTTTAAATGAAGTATACATACCTAGTATATACAATTTTTAAAGTTGTTACTTAAACTTACCTGGTTGAGGCACAACCTGAAGTACATTTTCTTTCGCTGCATCATTAGGTGGCACAGGATATCCCTGTTGGGAAGCCTGTCAAAGTACATTTAGCATGACATAAATTAATAATCAATGTACAAGGCAAACAATTTTTTTCATACAGCAAAAAAATGACCTCCCTTATATTTTCACTAAAAAGTTGTTGGAATTAAATCATTTTAAATACATAAACTATTCATGTGTATCCATTTACACAATGAACTATTTATTTCTTAATTAATACTCTCAAGTCTGATAAATTCATTTACAAAAAATAGTTACTTAATCTAACAGCAACATTCTAATCAAGGTAGACTGCAGTCCATTAAACCTGTCAATATTATCAGGCTTTTTTTAAAATTGCCTTACATATATTAGGCAATTTTTAAGCCTAATAATATAGGCAGGTTTAGCGGACTAGGTAGACTGCTACATGTACATGTACACATGGAGAGAGTAATGTATATAGGTGGTAGATTTTATATTAATTTGCATTCCATTGACGATATTTTTGAAAACATCTATAGCCTTTATATTTCTGTCTTTATGCAAATCAATGTTGCATGTGTTTATATAATTAGTAATGTCTGTATTTTCAGTAGTTGATTTATTGAAGATGGGGGGGGGGGGCTAAAGGAGAAAACAAAATACATTTTTTTTTGTAAATCAAAACTTGTAACTTTGTTGAAGAATATTTATCATTTTGAATATGAAGTAGTTCTTGAAAACTTACAGCTTCAAGCAAGAGTTTGTTGTACATAGCTTCTGTCATGTCTGTATCCATTGCCCCTGAATCCGGATCAAGCATATTGAGCTTATCCATTTTCTAAAAGTAATGCCGTAAGAATGAAAGGACACAATATTATCGATGTAATGAAAACGTTATGAAAGCGCCATAGCTGTGGTAAATGTATGCCTCTTTAGTTCATGTATCTTCTCTCTAAATCACCTGTTTATTTAATCAGGAATGTGTTTGTTCACGTTGTTTAGGTCCTACTGTTTACAATTTCAGCCGGAAGCACGTTGGTCTGTATAACAAAAGAACCACATCCGGAAATAATATAGTCTTGTTCATTGAAAAGTTTGATTTAAAGTATTCGTAGAGAAAGCTTTTGCTTGACACTGACTTTGTTGCCCAGCCCATATAAGGAAGTGTTCACATTACACACGATTCCCAGATTAAATGACTAACGCGAGTAGACGTTATTTTGAGAAGTGACAGAATCGAACAGGGTAGATTCAAAAAAGGGTATTTATTGCAGAACCAAAGTAACACCGGTATCAGAAGACCGAATAATCCAGCAAGATGCAGGTAATACTTACAGATAGTTTAAAACGTGCAATACACATGTATTGTAAAATCCGGATCCTGATCACTGACAGCTGATGCCTGAGGCTGGGGATCACTGCACCAGTGTGCTAGTTTATGCCTTTGATTGTGAATTGTTAATACATATTATGTCTAATCATGTTATAAAATTAGATGTTAACCACATAAAAGAGGACTTAATGTAGTTCTAATATTAAGTTCAACATTTCACATTTCCATTACTCTCCTATATTGTTACGTACAATACACATGTACAAGTGTTTTGTAGTACCGGTACTAATAAAAGTGAATATCACAAGGACCAAACACAAATTTAAAAGGGGTATTGAAATTATGGATTGAAAAAATATGTCTGTTTTCTCTACTGAAGAGTTCATGCTCTTGATACCATAATATATAATATGACTGAAGGCAATGCCTTAAAGGGAGCCCCCAGATGTTTCAGTGAGCATTAATTATGCAATGTAAAAAAGTTCAATTTATGGAAATAACAGAGCCAAATTTTCTGTTTATTTTTTATTCATATATTCACACTCTATCTTTGTCCCAAAAACCCCATTTGAGAAGGAAATCCACATAAGAGAAGAAAGATTTTTTTGTTTCTGTAACAATTATGCCGTTTTTGGTCAGGTACTCTTTCACTTGAACCCTTGCAAATAAAGACCAACACTTTGCTTCTGCCAGATGGAGATTACTTTCGTCGGACCTTAAAAGCATATGAATCGCTTGATTATATAATGAGCTGATTTCAAGCTTCGCATTCACTTTGATGGGATTTTTTAAGTGGATAAAATAATGGTGGCCGCAAACTGAAGCTGTCAGCTGTGTAGGATTGAATTTTGAAGATTACGTTTTTTCTTATATTTTCATGTACATGTTACCTTAGAAGTGCTTCGCACTTCATGCCCTTATAAATAGATATTGTTGGTAAGAAATTTGTGCCATGTCCCTGTGGTGTGTACTGTATATCATAAAAAATCATTTTTTAAGCTAAAATGTAAACCTATAACGTTTAAATTGGGTCAAAGAAATAATATATGAGTGTTATAATTATGTGCCATGTAACACAGGATCCTTACATATAACTAATATATATATTTATTTACTAGTGTGAATATTTCAAGTAATATTTGTTGCACAGGACCCAAATGCAGATACAGAATGGAATGATATTTTACGAGCAAAAGGAATTATTCCTGAGAAGGAACAAGAAGTAACAGAAGATGATGTTGTTCATATGTTGGAACAGACCATCCAAGATAAAGCAAGAGGTTGGAATGAATTTGAGTTATAATGTACAGACTATCATCATATAATATATACAAAGAGAAAAAAAAAACATGAATTGAAAAAAATCAAACACAAGGAACAAGCACAATTACTTGTACATTATACAGAGGAGGCCGTCCTTGAATGAAAATTTTAAAAATATATTTTCTGGATAATACAGGACATTATATTACTTTGGTTGAAACAGTTTTAGGGTGCTGAAATTAAAATAATTATAGTATTGAAATTATGCACCGGTACCTCATATTTTTTCCTACCAGTAAAAATATGATATCAATAATAAATTCAATAATACATCAGGCTAACTTAAAGTTCATTTGATTTTTCAAAGTGTTACAAACTTCAAATTGATTAATCTTGACTCAAAGGATTACTAGTAATTCATTACATTATATGATAATTATAACTATATAAGTACAGTGGATTGGATACCATAATTTGTTCATGCCAAACAATGCATTTTATTCAAGTAGTGTTTATTAATTTTCATACTAAATTTCTGCTCTATAACTTTCTTGAAACCTAGCTGGTAAGTTATATTAAATTTTTCATTTACAGGAAAAGATTTGTGCGACATGTCACTGGATGAACTTGAAGATAAAGAAGATGATATTGATGAAGAAGAGGAACGAATATTTGAAGCATACAGGTAATTAATAAATCAAGAGATGTGAATTTCAAACAGGTTATAGACAATATCATCTTTCATATCTTTGTATTGATATTTCTTTTGGTTGTATAAAAGATCTTAGACTTTGAAAATTATTAAAATTTTGAAATGACAACCCTACAATTGGTTGTGGAAATTATAAAAGAACAAATTCTGACTAAAGATAACCCATCAATACAATATTTTCCAGAGCTACCAGGTACAGTTTTAGGTTTTAATTGTATAGTCTGCTTTCAAGTGCTAAGTTGCCTGTTATACTAAATATAGCATGCATATAGATAAGCAAACATGAATCTCCTCATCAAAGTTATTTTGTCCTTGCATATTACCAAGTTATTTGCCCTTACTAGTTGGTACAAATTCTGTTGTCATTACATTGTTAGTGAAACTTGTGCAATTTTCTCTGAATTCGCTATCATGATGTTGTAATAAACATGTTCCCAAAGGGCAGATAACTCTATAATTGTCTTACACATCAAATCTATTTCCTATTTTATCAGTTTTAAAATCAACCAATGAAACCATAACGAAAGAAAATGTCTGAATTTAACATTATTGTGTTAATAGGAGACAAAGAATGGCAGAAATGAAGGCAGCAGCAGCAAAGTCCAAGTTTGGAAGTGTTTTAGAAATAACAAAGGAGGACTGGGTCCGAGAAATCAACAAAGCAGGAGATGGTGTCTGGGTCGTCCTTCATGTTTATAAACCAGGGTAAGTTACATGTGTATCTCCCCCACCCCCCTCTGGTTAGGTACAAAATCATGCATGTACAATTTTTACGCTAACCAGAGAAGGTTGTTACCATTCTTCTTCCCACTGGAGTCTCTGTCCATCTTCATTGGTGTAAAACAGGGTAGGTTATCTCCACTTCATTAGAAATCTCCTTCCGTTCAGTCTTCTCATTGTTGTAAATTAAAAAGATTATCTCCCCTTAGTCAGAAGTCTACATCTTTAGTTTCTTATCACCCTTCTGCCTAGTAGTGTCTCCATCTCTCTTCATTGTTGTAAACTAAAACAGGTTACCTCCCCTCCTTGAGACTTCTGCATCACTTATTTTGTTACCATCCCTGTTTCTATTGGAAACTCAGAGTGTTTTATTGGGGTCCTGCATTGCTATTCAAGTTTTCCCATAATGTATTCAATCCAAATAATCTGTCACCTTTTCATACACAGATAATGTAATTTTAAATATCCTTTCAGTATTTGTAGAATTAGATGTTCTTAAATCATCATATCAACATGTACAAGTCAACTACATGTATAAGTTCCAGAAAAGTTATGGCATGTAAAGTACAAATGTACATACAAATCAATCTACCAAAAGTGAAACAAAAAAGGTGTTTGATGGTTTATTTATGCTTCTTTTTTATTCATTGTTTGTGATCTCTGAATTGTTTGTATCGCCTTCATTCATTTTCTGTTTCTTTTTCTTTCAGAATTCCTTTATGTACGTTAATAAATCAACATATGATGGAATTAGCTAGAAAATTCCCAGATGTGAAATTTGTGAAAAGTGTGTCGAGTGTGTGCATTCCTAATTATCCTGACAAAAACTTACCAACTATTTTTGTGTACACTGATGGTGAAATGAAGAAACAATGGGTGGGGCCACATAACTTTGGAGGAATGAATTTTAAAAGAGATGGTGAGTAGTATGATCAATAGATTTTGTATTTAACGACATAAAAAATTCCAGCTCTTGCTGCAATATTTTCTTTTAGCAACAATGTTTTTTATGGTTTAAAATCTGTGGCTTCTCCTTGAATTAAAAAATGTCTCAAGAGTCTTTATTTCCAGAATATTTTGTTTCTTGAATGGTTGCCATCTCATCAATGTTGATATAGTTTGTGGCATTAACATCATTATTTCTTTTAAGTTACTATATTAATGACCTTTTCAATGTTTAGTAACAAATTAAACATTAACATTGAAATGTAATGTGAAATTCTGGCTTTAAATGTCAGTTGTTGAAATAAACTGCTTTAAGATGATAGTTTCATAGCAACATTGTAGTTATCATGATTTATCTGGATTTATAACAGATGCCTCTTCTAAGCATTTAAATGACCCTGACTAAAGCATTTAAATGACCATGACTAATGTGGCTATATTAATAAAAAAAATGGCTGTCATCTGATGATAAAATTTGTTTATCTTAAACATAACGACCAATGATTTTCAGTGGAATGTGGCCTTAAATAAACTGTTTCATCTTTGAAAAAGTAACAAATTCCATTACACTCATTGATGCACCATAGAATGAAACATAGCATGTAAAATATCTGTATTTCTTATTCACTCAATGCATCAATAGATCTAAAGGTGCATATCGATGTAGCTTAATCCCAACTGAAAAACTGTGTGGCCAGTAGCATTAGGTACACCATGTACTGCATCAGAATAACAAGAGGTGCTACTTCACTCACATTCACCCCCGAATACACATTTGAAGTCTTCTAATTCAAGAATGTATGTTCTATGTATGAAGGGGAGATGTTGTATTATGTATCTTTTCATTTCAAATTTTTTGTGCAGATTGATGGCATCTCGTTTCTCAAAAAAGTTTTTTCTTTCTCTCAACAGAATTGGAATGGTTACTATCACAAAACGGAGTGTTAAAAACAGATCTTGAGGGTCCCCCTAAACAGGGAGTGGATGATGTGATGAGTCGAGCCGTAAGGGAGAGTGCAATAGACAGTGACGATGAGAACGACTGGTAGGGCATACAGGCAGCATAGGTTTTATAAATAAATTTTATATTAATCAGAACTTTCAAAGACTTGATTTTATCATTCTTATGTAATGTTTGCATCACCGGCCATTGCAATATTTCTTGAATAGAGCTCTTTCATTAGAGCCTTTAATTCAGGTAAATGTAATGGGTTTATTGGACTCCTGGTCCTGTGCTGTTGATGTTTTGAACATTCATTTGAATCAACTTGGTTGGGTTCTCTGTAGCGTCACTACTGACATACAACCAGGCTTTTTACACAATGCATTATGGGAAGTGTTTGTAAGGTTTTAGTTCATTTGGACCCTTGTGACCTTGAATGAATGCCAAGATATTTCATTTGAATAAACTTTGAAGCTTTTCTTGACATCATGCTTTAAATCAAATTCTAGGTCTCTCACCTCTTCAAAAATTGAAGAAACAAAATAAAGTCTGAGCCTACTTGACCATTTTAACTGGAAAAAAAGCCAAAGTCATTTATCAGGAAAAAACGACTTAGAATTTTTTTAAGCTTGTAAGTTGTATGCATATATACTGCAGGCCAAAGGTAATATTTCTGTGTGTCTCCTATGAAATAATGATATAAGAGAAGTAGTTCAAACACCTGTTGCAATTTATTTGTCCTTGAATGAAGGTCAAGCTCATTCATTTGATGAAATTGTTGCTTCTTCATCTACACATACTTCAGGTCAAAGATCAAGTCTCTGATCCTCACTAATACATGGCAAGGTCTAAACAATATGCAGTACATGTAGGCTATATGATGACCCTGGTTTCCACTATCAAATCACTGACCACAACATTAAGTTGCCCAATATGATATTTCTGCAGCTTATTAAAAATTCAATTGATCACTTTGAACGCTTGTCGAAGGACAGGTTTGTTTGTGTTTTAACAGCCCATCGACAGGTTACCAGGCTGGGGAGAACTTCATCTGCACTTTCTGCACCCCTCAATGTTTTAGATAATGATATTATGTGTTGATACGATAGAGGGAATTTAAAATATTTTATGCACTCAAAAATATAACAAACAATATTTTATTTCAGAACACATTTTAATAGAAGTATACACTCATGTCATTTGGAAAAAAATCATATCCTCCAAGTATCCATTTAACCAACTAATACAAACAACCTTATTTGAAAGTTCACTTGATTCTAAGTATTATTTATCTCATGAAGATAAAGGCAGTAAACAGATTTTGGTCTAGTAAATTTTAGAACATAAACTGTTTTATAGACTAGTGAATCACAAAACCTAACAGCCACATATACAATGTATCTGTATAATAACCACTTGTTTAAAAAGACCATTTTTTCGCAAGTGGACAACTTTCATACAATTTTAACTGCTTAAAGACAACCTATTGGTTAAAAAGATCACTTTCTATTTACTGGGTGATTTTTACAGGCACTTTTTATTTCTCCGAAAGTAGCATTCGTAGACTCTTTGTAATGAAACGTTTTTTACTCAATTTGTTTTTTAGGTCACCTGAGACGAAGTCTCAAGTGACCTATTCTAATGGCCTTTTGGCTGTCGTCGTCCGTCGTATGTCCGTAAACAATTTACATTTTCGACTTCTTCTCCAAAACTGCTGAAGCAATTTCAATGAAATTTTGCAGAAACCTTCTTAGGCATAAGGCCAATCAAAATTGTGAATTATATGGTCCCCACCCCCCAGGGGGCTGTGGGAGGGGCCAAAAGGGGTAAAATTGAGTAAAATTTCAAAAATCTTCTTCTCTACTCACAGATGTGGTAGAATCAAATACTCTTCATAGATAGAAAGGTCTTAAGGTCCTTTACAAAAATTGTGAATTATATGACCCTGGGGTCTCTAGTTTCCGCCTGGGGAGGGGGTTAAGTTTACTATAGTTTATATCGGGAAAACACATTTTTGCGCATTATTAGGTCATTTGTAATAGGAAATGAGTCCAATGTTGTCAGAATTATCAGTATGAGATGGCCATTTAATCCTATTAACAAATTTTCTATGACTGACCCCCAGGGGCCTTAGGGGCGGGGTCAAAAGGGGTCAAATAGGCTAAAACTTCAAAAATCTTCTTCTGAAGTTCTGGAAATGGTAGAATCAAATACTTTTCATAAATAGAAAGGTCTTAAGGTCCTTTACAAAAATTGTGAATTATATGACCCTGGGGTCTCACGTTTCCCCCTGGGGAGGGGGTCAAGTTTACTATAGTTTATATAGGGAAAACACATTTATGAGCATGTTTTGCTCAATTTTCATTGGAAATGAGTCAAACTTGGTTAGAATTATTAGCCTGAGATAACATTTTAATATCATATCCATATTGGTCCAGGCCCACCCCCTGGGGGCAGTGGGGCGGGGCCAAAAAAGGTCAAATAGGCTAAAACTTCAAAAATATTCTTTTAAAATTCTGGAAATGGTATAAACAAATACACTTTATAGATGAAAAGGTCTTAAAGTTTTTTTTATAAAAATTGTAAGTTATATGACCATGGGGTCTCCTGTTTCTTCCTGTTTCCCCTTGGGGAGGGGGTCAAGTTTACTATAGTTTATATAGGAAAAACACAATTATGAGTATGTTTTGTTCAATTTTCATTGGAAACGAGTCAAACTTGGTTAGAATTATTAGCCTGAGATAGCATTTAAATATCATATCCACATTGGTCCTGGCCGACCCCCTGGGGGCAGAGGGGCGGGGCTAAAAAGGGTCAAATACGTATACCCCAGCTGCAGGCCGTGTGCAAAAAGTCAAAACACACGTGGGATTTATAAGATGCCTAAACTGACCTATATTTAGGACTTTTAATAAGTGGTTTGCAATTTGATTACTGCAGAATTAACAAGCTACAAGGTTAGTGACATATTCAACCGTATTGATAAATATAATTAGCCATCAGCTTTGCACATGAAACCTTACGTAGGGCCCAGCTGTAGGCCGTGTGCAAAAAGTCAAAACACACGTGGAATTTATAAGATGCCTAAACTGACCTATAATTAGGACTTTCAATAAGTGGTTTGCAATTTTATTACTGCAGAATTAACAAGCTACAAGGTTAGTGACATATTCAACCGTATTGATAAATATAATTAGCCATCAGCTTGGATCTGGTACCGTACAGGTAGTGAGTTTACTCGCAATGTGATTGTTGCAAGCTAACATACGTATCCGCTAGCCGATTGTTGTTGATTGTTAATGATCTCAAACACACTAATTGACAATTTTAAACAAATAGATTCAAATCTTTTTAAATGTTCCTGATTACTATTCATGTGTAATATCTCAAAACATTGACATGTGCACGGAGTACGGCGGACCGGACCGCCGATGTTTTAGACATCTGCAAGATATTTTAGTTTCAGGTTAAGGTGGCCAATAAAAGAAAACAAACACGATGCGGTTTTAATATGTTATTTTTTCTTAATACAACACTTCTTTGTGCAAGTTGTCAAGCATTTTAGGGGCATATTTTGCATTGAAATTGTCACCTTCATACATCGATTTTGGGACTCCCTGGACATCGTTTTTTCCCAAAATTTTTGATGCGCAAAATATACTGATAGTAGATTTTTTTCAGCATTTTCAGCCCTAAAAAGTACCTGCGCAAATTACACTGGTGCGCAAATTATACAAGTTTTTACGGTAGGCTAAAACTTCAAATATCTTCTAAAATTCTGGATATAGTAGAATCAAATAATTATAGATGGAAAGGTCTTAAGATGTTTTATAAAAATTGTGAATTATATGACCTTGGGGTCTCACTTTACCCCCTGGGAAGGGGTCAAGTTTACTTTAGTTTATATAGGAAAAACATATTTGTGAACATTGTTTGCCCAATTTTCGTAGGAAATGAGTCATACTTGATTAGAATTATTAGCCTAAGTAATAGCATTTTAACAACCATATCCGTCCTCGATGACCCCCTGGGGGACCAGAGGGGCAGGACCAAACAGGGTCAAAATGATTAAAATTTCAAAAAATACCTCTAAATTCACAGGTTTGATGGAAGCAAATACTCTTCATTGTCTAAAAAGTCAAATTTATAAATCACTGACCAACTTCAAGGCCCAGCATATAGTGTTTATATGTCTTTAATTTGTTTCATTATTTGTTTAATTATATATTCTAACTCAGGTGACCGTTAAGGCCCATGGGCCTCTTGTTTAGTATAACGACGTCGATTTAAAAATGTAAAAAAAAATCATAAACTAATTGCATAAAAGTTGGCGTCTATATTAATAATTCTTTACGAACTAGAGAAAGTCTTATGTTCTCGTTTGCATATTCAAGTTGGATAGGTCAGAACAGAACGAGACGCTTCACTAAACGTCAATATAAAAAAATAATCGCCAGTTGCCAACTGAAATATTAGAAACCTAGTGTTTTAAGACTAGACACAACCCTATTTTTGTATTGAAACCAAATCTAAACTTAAAATGATGTAACTACAGGTAATAGTGGAAAAACAGTCAGTTTCCAGGAATGTTAATAAATACAATGCATCCCCCATTCCCCCACGTGATTTACTCCCCAAAACACACTAAAGCACAACAAGTATTATGAGAATACACAGTACTAATGGGTTGATGACTAGCTGACTAGCTCCTCCAACTTGACATGGTGGAACTGTTTCGTGTGGCAATCTTGACGAAGATACCGAGTTCGATGTGGATCGTTTTGCTGTTGATGTCGATATCGTCGATGTCGATGGTGAATCGGTTGTATGTGTTGAATTTACAAACTGTATTCGCCTTTCTACGCCAGCCGTTACTGGGTTGAATTTCTTTAGGTAGTTCGATAGCACTTCAATATCTAATAAATCTAAAAATAACGGGGAAAAATTGATAGTATGAATAGCATGCCAACGCATGGGATATATGTATACCCAGCACATATTGCTCTATTACAAAATAATTAATTGGTAACGACTATCTAATGCTAATATTTGAGTACATCGTGACCGACACACTTACTGTATTAGTAACACCTATCTAATGCTACTATTTGAGTACATCGTGACCTACACACTTACGGTATTAGTAACACCTATCTCATGCTACTATTTGAGTACATCGTGACCGACACACTTACGGTATTAGTAACACCTATCTAATGCTACTATTTGAGTACATCGTGACCGACACACTTACTGTATTAGTAACACCTATCTAATGCTACTATTTGAGTACATCGTGACTGACACACTTACTGTATTAGTAACACCTATCTAATGCTACTATTTGAGTACATCGTGACCGACACGGTTACGGTATTGGTAACACCTATCTAATGCTACTATTTGAGTACATCGTGACTGACACACTTACTGTATTAGTAACACCTATCTAATGCTACTATTTGAGTACATCGTGACCGACACACTTACTGTATTGGTAACACATATGTAATGCTACTATTTGAGCACATCGTGACCGACACGCTTAATGTATTAGGAACACCTATCTAATGCTACTATTTGAGTACATCGTGACCGACACACTTACTGTATTAGTAACACCTATCTAATGCTTATATTTGAGTACATCGTGACCTACACACTTACGGTATTAGTAACACCTATCTAATGCTACTATTTGAGTACATCGTGACCGACACACTTACGGTATTAGTAACACCTATCTAATGCTACTATTTGAGTACATCGTGACCGACACACTTACTGTATTGGTAACACATATGTAATGCTACTATTTGAGCACATCGTGACCGACACGCTTAATGTATTAGGAACACCTATCTAATGCTACTATTTGAGTACATCGTGACCGACACACTTACTGTATTAGTAACACCTATCTAATGCTAATATTTGAGTACATCGTGACTGACACACTTACTGTATTAGTAACACCTATCTAATGCTACTATTTGAGTACATCGTGACCGACACACTTACGGTATTGGTAACACCTATCTAATGCTACTATTTGAGTACATCGTGACTGACACACTTACTGTATTAGTAACACCTATCTAATGCTACTATTTGAGTACATCGTGACCGACACACTTACTGTATTGGTAACACATATGTAATGCTACTATTTGAGCACATCGTGACCGACACGCTTAATGTATTAGGAACACCTATCTAATGCTACTATTTGAGTACATCGTGACCGACACACTTACTGTATTAGTAACACCTATCTAATGCTTATATTTGAGTACATCGTGACCTACACACTTACGGTATTAGTAACACCTATCTAATGCTACTATTTGAGTACATCGTGACCGACACACTTACGGTATTAGTAACACCTATCTAATGCTACTATTTGAGTACATCGTGACCGACACACTTACTGTATTGGTAACACATATGTAATGCTACTATTTGAGCACATCGTGACCGACACGCTTAATGTATTAGGAACACCTATCTAATGCTACTATTTGAGTACATCGTGACCGACACACTTACTGTATTAGTAACACCTATCTAATGCTACTATTTGAGTACATCGTGACCGACACACTTACGGTATTGGTAACACCTATCTAATGCTACTATTTGAGTAATCGTGACTGACACACTTACTGTATTAGTAACACCTATCTAATGCTACTATTTGAGTACATCGTGACCGACACACTTACGGTATTGGTAACACCTATCTAATGCTACTATTTGAGTACATCGTGACCGACACACTTACTGTATTAGTAACACCTATCGAATGCTACTATTTGAGTACATCGTGACCGACACACTTACTGTATTGGTACCAGTTCTCGTGGTGCTGGAACACAGAGTAACCATCTCCTCCCTTGATTGTGAAAGCTAGTGCAGCCACTCTGTATACATCAGTGTCAACCAAAGGGCTATAATCAGGGATACTGCACTTCCTACACCTGGCTTCTACTGACACAACTCTTTGACCTTTAGGTTTGCCAAGATTATACTTGACCAAAAGACCTGTCGATAAATAAGGACTTTTTAGCTCGCCTATTCGAAGAATAGGGAGAGCTAATGTTGTCACCCCGGCGTCGGCGTCAGCGTTGGCATCCCATTTCACGTTAAAGTTTTTGAGCAAGTTTCTGTTTCGTCAATTGTTTAAGCTTAAGTCATCATAAATGTTAAACTGAATAGGCGAGCTTTGCTGTTCTCCAACAGCTCATGTTATTTAAAAATTTTCTAGAATGATGTCTGTCAGACTTACTTGTTATAAAGCATTATTCACCCTTTCCAATTCCCTTCTTTAAACTTCCTTATAGCTTGCCATATGTTTTCCTATATTTTTTTTCTTCAAATTTTCTATATTTCCGATGGTTATTTCTTTCTTTCCGGAACTAAAATTCTTTCCTATAGCATTCTACAATTTCATTCTTCCCCTTTTCTTAATACTCATGTGTTCCAACCATAACATAATATCTCCTCTCCGATGTTTTCGAAAGTTAACATTTCTTTATTAGGGTTTCCTTATATTTTCACCTTTCCTAAAACTATACCGCAATCCGATCTTACAAGTGCTATGCTCGTATAGACCGTGCATTCAACAATCAATAACCTACATTTAATTCATATAATCAATTGTTGACAAAGAAGCGTGTCATAATCTTTAGTTCTGAAATTTTTGTTGTTCCTGATATCTAATGTTTGTTTGTTTACCTGACATTTGAAGAAATGCGCCAGGTTTGCTGACAGGATCATAATTTTCCACGGAGTGCTCTAATGCTTGACGCAGATATTTGCCCTTTATATCAATCACGTCGACGCTATTTCCGAACGGCATCAGTGTCAACAGGTCTCCACGGGTGATAGTACCTGTGACAAAGAGTAAGATGTGAGGGAAAATGAAAATATTTAAATTAGATAAATCTTGTATGACTATCGACAGATCGTCTTTCTAGGACAGGAATTTGTATGAAATTATAAATTTCTGCCATACACAGATATCTGATAGGAAAGAAAATTAACGTGCTGAATATTATGTAAACTTACATCCGTTGAATTTGAGCAAAATTACACATTGGTCTTTTCGAACCAAACCCACAGGAATCGATATTAAAAAAAAAAAAAAACAAAAACATTACTTTTCAAGTAATCCATATACTATTATCATTGTTGTTTTCTGTATCAGATAAATCTACCTTATAATACCTTCTAAGAACAGTTTGGGAGGGTTTTTACACCTTAAAAATGAAATATGTTCATGTGTGTATTGTTATCAAGTACGATGATTTTGTACCTTGTTCGATGGGCGCTCTGATTTTACATGCTTTCTTACATTATTCAATGGGTGCTATGATTTTACCTGACTTGGTAATGGTGTTTGCATCCGTCTTACCTTGCTCGATGGGTGCTCTAATTCCGCCTGAATTAGTTATGGCTATTGAAGTCTCAGTCCATGACACGTTGTCAGTCTGTCGTCCGACAAAGTAGTCCACCATTCCATCGGTTATTAAGTTACCTTTAAGGGCAAAATAATGTCAATATCAGGTTCAATAAATATTTGGCAATATTGAATCTAATCAAATATCGTCTTAACTTTGATGGCACGTCAAAGTTTGCCTTTCAGCAGACGACGATGATTTGACGGCAGCCTGGTCTTGGATTCCATTCATCTACCGCTGTTAAACCAAGTCAGGATGTATGTGTTACAATTTATCAAGACAATTTGCTGTTTCAACAAAGGTCAATCTAGTAAAAGTTGCTGTTTCCGACGAATGATACTAATGGAAATATTTAAAGATGCTCCACCGCTGACAAATTGTATTTTTTTCACTATAAAAAACAGGAGCAGACGATTTAGTATTTTTCTTCAGTTATAAAAGTTACTTACTTTACACCATTACCACCATTGAAAAGTTTGAGCTTCTAATTTTATTTCAAGTTAAAAATATGAAAAATAATTAATTGCATACCGAAAAAATTCCGTGACACTATATCCTATATGGAATGATGTACTGATTGCGCATGCACAAAAGGCGAAACAAATTATCTTATATTATTTTTTTGTGTTAATTATGCACATATATACACGATTAAACACCAATTATTGTTCAAATGATTAATATCATTTATGCTCTGTCGGCGGTGGAGCATCTTTAAGTAATACCCTATGTCATCTTTCTACAATAATTTCCGCTCCATGATAGGTTCCTTTCGCACACTTGTCCATTGTCCCTATTTGGCCACTGTAGAGACGACGTCCCTTTTTAATCGTTTCGCTTGATTTTGATGTCATTGATTAATTGATTTATGTACGGTATGTCGTGTAACAAACAACCCAATTCGTGTCGTCTGCCGTGTATTCTTTACAACCATACTATATGCCCTTTATTATTTGTCTTGCAAATTTAAAAGCTGAAAGAAATCTATTCGGATCCATTCAAGATTTGTTTACTCTACTGGGATTGCATTTTGTTTGCAAAATTGTGTTGCTTATTTGAGTGTCTGAGCAAGGCTAGTCGAAAACGAAGACAATATGTATGAACAACGAAACTATGACGAGGATGAAACATTGCGTTTGAAGGTGGAGGTGATATAAAAAAGTGATTAAAATGATGTATAGTATACCCATGTTGCACTCTCGCAGTCGACATACACTACTGCTTCCTTCGAGGTACACTGCCGTGTTCCCCATCACGACACCTTTCTCACGGATCAGGGGTTCCAATAGCTGGGCAACCTCAGCCTCCGTGGCGGGATCTGTATTGAGATCAGCAAAATGATCGTCAATTTTGTTTATAACGTAATCGACATTTGTATACTGTTAGACCTGTTCTATATTCAAAAATCGAGAACACAAATTGATTAGTATACTTTACATTGGATTTTCTATTCAAGTTTATATAGTTTGTCACATTTTTTATTCTTTGTTTTATCAATGTAACGTTATCGATTTAAATAGGTCAAGGATGCTTGTTATGACCAGTAAGCAGGAAAAAACATCAGATGAGTACCTGGTGTATCATTTTTTACTTTCTGTATAAAACAAGGACAGTAAAATCCCAGTGAAACTAAAATTTAAATTTTATTTTCAATTTCTATAAACCAAACTTATAACACGATATATATTTATATTCCCATAGAAACTTTGTATTGGAAAGGTCAAATGACATTTTATCTTTCCTGACAGGTCTTCTACGATCAACAGTTTATAAAGGCATATCGAAAGTTGACGAGTTCACTGAATCTTCCACTAGAGTTTACCTTTAGCAACCGAGTTATCCAGTAGTATAGGTGCACCCTCCCATTCTGTGACCCTACCGCTGTCGTCAAACGTCACGTCAATGAAACCGAGATACTTGCCGGACCAATAGGCCTGTACTACCAATGTCTGTTCTCCATTATCCTTCGTGATCACTGTCGGGTATGGTCCCTCCGGTTTGTCATTTGATGGAGGGGTACCTGTATTAATCCGTATGGTAGATGTATGATGAACCACGTAAAATATAGTTGCACATGTAAGACTGAACCACTGGTTTGAACTATATATGGCGTGTCAGTGGTATTAGTGGCACCATACAACTGTTTGACATTTCTACGATTCGTCAAGGATGTAAAGAAACAATTTTATTGTTTTTAAGAATATAATAATGATGTGTCCTTTCAGGACTCATCAGGGACGTCAGGGGTACCAAATATTTGTATCGACTTTGTAATCAGTCATGCTCAAAGCAGCAACATTCCTAGATATTCTGACGATTTATCGTCTTTTATATCTATAGGCGTCGAGCCAACAGACAACAGAATGACACAATGATTCGGAATTGAGTCTGGCAACATTTTTTGTAATGGGTGACAAAACTGAAATATATGTCTATTATGAAACCCAAAATTGATGGTTTCGCGATTTCTTTTTCAAAACATTTTCGCAGAGATTAATTATAAGTTTTAAGTTTTAAATTTAGATAGAAATATTTTTGAATTTATTTTTTCAAGAATTGTGGAAGATATCAGTTCACAGAGATAACCTTTCGCAAATTTAAATAAATAAATCGCACACGAAAGAAAGTGGGATTACAGTATTAGTTTTTTTCACATAACGTTAGGATTACATAATTATATAAAATCATTGAATAAAGCAAAAGTGAAAAAAACTTGTTATAATGAATTTGAGCAGTCCACGATTTAAATATTTATTAAAAAATTTGAGGATATAGAGGAACATTATACGAAATCATTGGAACAGTCGCGGTAAACAGGATGTGCTTAAATATACTAACCGGTATACAGGAATGTATGAGTGTGTCCGCCAACTATGACGTCTAAGCCTTCTACTTCCTCTGCAAGTTTCATGTCATTCCCGTAACCATAGTGACCAAGTCCGATGATCTTGTCGATCCCTTGATTGGTCAATTTCTGTACCTCTGCCCTCACAGATTCCACAACATTTCTAAACTTAACTGTTTTATCTGTTGACAGAGGGAATATAATACTTGCACTAGTAATTTTCTGTATATCGATACATTTTAAAGTTGCTCGGAATCACTGCCATTATGTGTCTGGAAGCAGTTCACAAGAAATACATTTATTTCAAAAAATAATTCCTTTGTGTTTAGAATCAGTTTCATCCAGTGTGAATTTTTTCTAAGTATAAGTATTTTCTTGATTTCTGTTCTATTTTACTTCATGTATTAGACTAAAGTGTTATTCTTCTTGTAGAAAAGTATAACACATGTCAAAGACGAAACAAATTTCCAGCAAAAGCATTATTTTATGAGAATAATGAGGCTTGATAAATTCTCAGTCCTCAAAAAGATTTATATAAATTGACAATGATGTAAAAAGAGTCTGAAAAGCTATCATTAAATTACAACAAACCTGCATTAGAAATGAACGATGTTTCTTCAGTCGTGTAACCAATGACTCCTATTTTCTGTCCCTTTACCTTCAGTATTGTATGATTGCCTATTTTGCCGTTTAGTCTGGGTTCACCAGACAGGTCAAGACTACAGCTGAGCACAGGAAACACTGACGTCACGTTGTCAATGAATGGTACCAATCCAGCAACTCCATTATCGAACTCGTGGTTACCAACAGCCTGAATATAACAAGAACAAGACGTATGTACAAAAGCAACGAACAATATACGTTTCCGAAAGAATGTCGAACACATCATTCAGCAACAGCGTAGTGGGTTTCAAGAACACGAACAAGAACACGTGTTCTTGATCTACTTATACAAATTGGACTTCTACTATAAGGAATCCTAAATATTTGTATTTTAATGTAAATATGAATACATATGAAATTTTACTGTATAGCTTTCAAATTAAGAACATCAAAGAGGCTATCAATATAGTTACATTACTTTGTAAGGCGTACCATTTATATCAACTTTATCGCAAAACGACAATGGTTTTTTTTCTTCTTTTTTTCCCCCTCTATTTTGCTACTTCCTTGTCGAGATAACGTTATGCGTTAAATCTGGAGAATAAATGTCAATCAAAAGAGTGTTCCATTTGATTAATGTATTTTGTCTACAGGGTCTTTTTAAAATTCGTCCCAAAACACATACTCATGTGTTTGCAGTTAAGTCCTTAACAACACAAAAATTCGATGATATTTTTTTCAGTTGAAGTTCAGACACGAGTCACATGATACATTTAAAACATGGCCTTAGCGATAAAAGTGTCTGGAGCAAGGTAGAACTTGGTATTTCTTTTGGATAAAAATCAAATTAAAAAGTGTATATTTACATTTACTCTACAAGTGTTAAAAATGCACTATTTGCAACCGATTTTGATAGCTTTATAGGAAAAAACAAATAGCAAACATTTTTCATATATAAAGGGGGAAGAGTTTGGTCTTTCTAAAACAGGTAAAAAATAGGGGGTCCGTATGCTTAATTTTTTGCCTCAATAGTTTTGGGTATAATTCAAGTGCTCAAATTATACTAAAACGTAAAAATAAAGTGCGAAAATGTATCAGTTACCACATGCTTTAATAATAATGAACCTAGTAAATATATACAGCATATCTCAAAACAGCTAAACATCCTATCGCATTGATGATTTAATTAAAAACAAGTGAAGTAAAACAAATTTTCGCTTGATACTCAAAACGAAGACACATATTTTCAAAATGGCTGCCAAATGGGTCAGTGAGTAAAATCCCAGTATAAAGATAAAATATGCAATTATAGAAGCATAATCTTCAATTATAGTAGCATAATCTTTGAGAGCATATGACATCTTGATACATGTTTGTATTTGAAACTCTCAATATTCCTTTGATATGGGTTGGTTGACATCCTTAACATTGAGGTCATCTTTATGAACATAGGTAGACGCATCATCAACGCGTACTTACTATCTTGTCAGGGTTAACAGGTTAATGTCTACGTGGTTTCCATGCAACTAGGAAATTCATCTGTGATTACACTAATTAGTTTCTTTAATGTGGACCAACTCGCTCGCATTATCTTTGTATATAGTAGTTCTTTCAGTTATCTCGTTTAACCTTAACGACGTCTTATGGTGGCGAAAAGCAGAATGAAATTATAGAGGTTAACCACAAAAAGCATTAAAGTTTGATATTAAGACTTCGTCCATGTACCTCATTTCGATTTTTTGTCTAATCGGATATTTACAGATTCACTTCACCCATAGCCACGATAACATGAATGAATGACATTCTGATATTTGCAACCAAAAGGGGGGGAAATAAGATACAAATTTTAATTTTAAAATATAAGTTTGAATTGAGGTTATACTCGTTTTTATCATAAAATGACTGGATTATGTCGTTAGCACGTTCTAAATAGATAACACTCATTAAATATAAACTAGTTAGCTCATGCGTTTACATATAACATTTTGTTTAAATAATGTTATTTTTGATGACCAGGCCATATTCTATAGAGCTAGCATATGTTAGTGATCAAGCAATCTAAACAGTGTAGATAGGATTCTGAGTTCGTGTGTCGGCATATAAACATTTGTATTCGCTTAACTTCATAATCCATGTGTTCTTAGTACATAGCTACACATAGCTTTACAAGATAGTTGTAGGCTAATTATAGGTAAACGTATATGTAAAATGTGTATAGGATAGAGATAGGGATTATCTGATTTTAACAGCTTAATTTCTAGCTCTATTCTCTCTTGTGATTTTACGTTCGCAATCGCGAAATATGAAAATGCAATTCTTCATTTCTCGAAACATCATGAAAAGAAGGATTTTGTTTATGCGGTACTTTAAACAGAAAAAAAACGTATGTTATATGAAAGATACTGATCAAAAAGGACATGAGCGCTAATTGAAGTATTTTGGGTTTTGTTGAGCAATTATCTAATGTGACATTTTATCCGTAATGACTTTATTAAAAAGAGTCTTGAGTGAATAATGTAAGATCTTAAAGAGCATCAAGTATACCATTCTATTGATCACATACAAGTAACTAGTGCTTGGAGAAATCAAAGTTTCCATTTCGTTTATGTATAAGAACAGTGAAATCCAGGTCAATATAACGTTTCCTTATAGATGATGATAACAAGATTCAAAACCCTTACATTCTCCAGTTGTCTGTAGACATATAAGTACATGTATTGATTTTTATATTAATGTTGTCATCGTTTGATGTTTCTATAGGTGATTGGGACAGTTTTGAAGGTAAGCAAATCATGTTTCCTAGAAAGTCCGAAAGGCTTGTCAAAAGGCAAAAGACTTCTGACGCATGTTGATGCAATAAATTCGTATTATTACATTGCTGTGTGTTTTGCTCACTCCTGATTGGCTGAAACTACACTTTTCCGCTATGATACAACACGATATCCACCAGAAAATTCCGAACTATGCATGTGAAGTCCTTCCGGGACGATATAAGATTCCAAATCCCCAGGTCGTGCCCAAATATAGAAATTTTGCATTGTGACGTCATGTAAAAGGACGCCACATTCTCTTCACAGGTTGATATAAGATTCCAATGGGCACAGGAAGCGTAAAGGGAATTTCCATGATGTATAAGATCTATTGTCACGTCATCATTCAGCGAGACGTGACGGAGAGCAGCATGTTTACTGGAATCAATGTGATCCTTCCAATATTTGTTTGTATATTTTTGTCAGATATTTTTTAAAATAATTAGTGAAATGTATTACGTGGTGTGTTTTTTTCTCTATTTTATTGATATTATCAGCCTTCATTTTTCTCTTTGAATTATTTAAGAGGACTACTCAATACCGGGGAGAGGGGTCCCTCATAATCATGGAGAGGAGATACACGCATGTATATATATCCATTCCCCCTGATATCCAGTGATTTCGGCCGTTTAATATTTTTGCGTATGTCATTAGTGTAATATGACCTGGCACGATTTTCATTGGCTGGATATTCATTGTGACTTCAGACAGAACAATACAAGAGGCACATGGGCCATAACGATCATCTGACTATTGGCACAATACAACATAGTCATTTAAATATTTAAGCCATTTTTACCCCTGTGATCCTAAATGAAGATCAAGGTCATTTATTTTAAAACAAATATGGTAGTCCTTCATCCCAGCATGTCACAGGCCCAATATCAGGTCTCTAGGGCTCTTAGTTATTCACAAAAAAAAGTTATTTCAAGATTTTAGCCTATTTGACCCCTGTGACCTTGAATGAAGGTCAAGGTCATTCATTTGAACAAACTTGGTAGCCCTTCATCCCAGCATGCTACAGGCCCAATATCAGTACCCTGGGCTTTCTGGTTCTTGAGAAGAAGTCGTTTAAAATTTTTATCCTACTTGACCCCTGTGACCTTAAAGGAATATCAAGATCATTCATTTGAACAATCTTGGTAGCCCTTCATCCCAGCATGATACATGCCAAATATCAGTACCCTGGGCCTTCTGGTTATTGAGAAGAAGTAGTTTAAAGATTTTAGCTTTTTTGACCCCTGTGACCTTGAATGAAGATCAAGGTCATTCATTTGAACACACTTGGTAGGCCTTCATCCCAGCATGTCAGGGACCCAATATCAGGTCTAGGCCTCTAAGTTATTCACAAGAAGTCGTGTAAATATTTAGCCTATTTGACCCCTGTGACCTTGAATGAAGGTCAAGGTCATTCATTTGAACAAACTTGGTAGCCTTTCATCCCAGCATGCTACAAGCCCAATATCAGTACCCTGGGCCTTCTGGTTCTTGAGAAGAAATTGTTTAAAGAGTTTAGCCTATTTGACCTCGGTGACCTTGAATAAAGGTTAAGGTCATCCATTTGAAAAAAATTGATAGCCTTTCATCCCAGCATGATACCGGCCCAATATCAGTACACTTGGCCTTCCGATTCTTCAGAAGAAGTCGTTTAAAGATTTTTTCGATCCCTGTGACCTTGAATGAAGGTCAGGGTCATTCATTTAAACAAACTTGGTAGCCCTTCATCCAAGCATGCTACAGGCCCAATATCAATACCCTGAACCTTCTGGTTCTTGAGAAGAAGTCGTTAAAAAAATTTAGCATTTTTGACCCCTGCAACCTTGAATGAAGATCAAGGTCATTGGTTTGAACAAACTTGGTAGCCCTTCATCCCAGCATATCAGGGGCACAATATCAGGTCTCTAGGCCTCTTAGTTATTCACAAGAAGTTGTTTAAAGGATTTTAGCCTATTTGACCCCTGTGACCTTCAATGAAGGTCAAGGTCATTCATTTGAACAAGTTTGGTAGCCTTTCATCCCAGCATGATACAGGCCTAATATTGATACCCAGGGCCTTCTGGTTCTTGAGGAGAAGTCGTTTGAAGATTTTAGCCTTTTTGACCCCTGTGACCTTGAATGAAGATCAAGGTCATTCATTTGAACAAAATTGGTAGCCTTTCATCCAAGCATGCTACATGCCCAATATCAGTACCCTGGGCCTTCTGGTTATTGAGAAGAAGTCGTTTAAAGATTTTAGCATTTTTGACCCCTGTGACCTTGAATGAAGATCAAGGTCATTGATTTGAACAAACTTGATAGCCTTTCATCCTAGCATGTGAGAGGCTCAATATCAGGTCTCTAGGCCTCTTAGTTATTCACAAGAAGTTGTTTAAAGGATTTTAGCCTATTTGATCCCTGCTACCTTAAATGAAGGTCAAGGTCATTCATTTGAACAAACTTGGTAGTCCTTCATCTTAGCATGCTACAGGCCAAATGTCAGTACCCTGGGCCTTTCGGTTATTGAGAAGTCGTTTGAATGAAAAGTTTACGCACAGCGGACGGCGCACGGCCGACGGCGAACAGCCGACAGCGGACGGCGCACGGCACACGGCGGACGGCGCACGGCGCACGACGACGGACGGTGCATGATGACAATAGATCATCCTGACCCTTCGGGTCAGATGACCTAAAATGTTTTAAGGAAAAATGACGTGACGTCAGGATAACGAGGGCAGCGAGACAAAATGGCTGCCTCTGCTGGATTTTCGAAATATATTTTGACGTGAAATTCTTTATGTAGCTTATTTACATATATAATAAAAAGTACATGTATCTTAAATTTGTGTGCTTATTTACATATATAATAAAAAGTATCTTAAATTTGTGTTCATTTCATATGAGATTTTTTGAGCTCGTCTCGAAGTTTTAATTTTTTGCTCGATTCATAAAGTCTCATATGAAATGAACACTCATGTAAGATTCTACATATATCAAATGAACACTCATGTAAGATCCTATATATATGAAATGAAACACTCATGTAGATATATAAGAATCCTCATTGTAAGATCCTCATATATATCAAATGAACACTCTGTAAGATCTAATATATCAAATGAACACTCGTTAAGATCCTATATATATCAAATGAACACTCGTGTAAGATCCATATACACTGTAAGATCTAATATATCAAATGAACACTCGTGTAAGATCCTATATATAATGATGAAATGAAATGGACACTCATGTAAGATCCTATATTTATCTATCTACCCTCGAAAGTGATATAACCCTTGGCCTTCGGTCTAGGGTGATATCACATTCTCGAGTTGATAAATCGCCACCATTAAGCATACTCAACTTAACTGCGCAATAAAATGATCTCGTTTCCGAATCATACGCAAATGGAAGGAAGCAGATATATGTTCGGTCGTCATCGGTTAGTAGTAGTGCTCTTAAAATCTATCATGTACATTTATAATGAAATTAAAAGTTGATGAATCAGTAGTTAAGAGGATTGATTGTAGGAAGGACATATTATAGAAGTCTTAAGAAGGAAAATAACTATTCCCCATATACTTTCACCATAAATAAAAACAAGAAATATGACATAATAGATAAGACTGTTTTTCATTCACATAGCTGTCACAAAGTAATATTTTTGGAGGTTTAGACATCAGGTGACCGGTGTAGACATGCTAACCTAAAAATTCCTTGGTGAGCTAGTGCATCGTTCTATAAAGAACAGACAAATTAACTTATCATGGTAAATCATTTTCTAAACAGTAATAATTAGCGTCGTTGTAAAACATTATCTAACATGTTAGGAATACTACACAGCGTATCAGAGCACAATAAAAATTTTGATGTACAATTACACTAGTGGCAAAAACATCACTTTAAGACACATTTATTTAATAACACAAAAATAAAAGGAAGCAATTGTCAAAGCTAGATACAAAATTAAGAAATTTGATAACATTTTTATATGTTGTAGTTGTTGTGAAGACCAATTTCAAGAAATTTCAATAATATGTGTAGTTTGAATGGATTAATGTTGGAGCAGAAGATCATATAATATGATAAGTTGAATTACGAGGGGAAAAACAAGTAAGAGTTGTGTGTATGGCTGTAAACACCAGGTTGATAATTTGGTCACCCGAAATGGATAGCAATCCTACCGTCAATCTTCAGTGTTATTATCTATATCGTTATATCAGCACCAAATCACACTACCTACACAATACCGTATCGTGTTAGGAAAACCAATACGACATCTGCCGTCATACTTGAAAAAATAAAATGCTTTTCGGCTTTTTCAAAACCAGCTGCAGATAAATATATATCACAAAGCGTATTTGGTAATGGTAATATAATCAAACTCACGTTCATCTTCCCATATCAAATGGATATGCATGTACTCATGTACACATCATTTAGGTAGCTCAGTTATAAACGAAAACTGCATTGCAGATAAAATCCTAGCTGCAATATTGATCAAAAGACTTTTAGACAGAAAATGTTGTCGTCTTTAGAGCTACAATTGGTGCCTATTACTGCTAATGGAGCAAAGTAATGATTATGCAAACCATTATAAAACGTTTGTTTGCATTTAATCGTACTTGTTTGATATCACTTACCTACAAGGCCATAAAAATGAACCATATGAAATATCAAATTTTCAGCGACACATTTTTTTTAAGCGTATACACATATGAAGGCGTTTCTGAAGAGAATTTATACAGCAAGTCTACAATTTACGACGTTTTGTGAGCGGCATGGTAGATATAAGAATGGTACTTATGTTTGTTTACGACAAAAATAATATATAAATGCTTGTTTACGCACAGAATAATTGGAAACCTACAAAAAGTATAGAAAATTGTGCTCGAGTGTTTTTCGGGTGCACTGTTCCACTAGGACACATAGGGGCCAATTCGTACCCGGCCGAAAGGTATAGTAGGCCGGGTACGTATATTCGTTCTAATAAAATCCGTGAATGAATAAATGAGCTGGCTAGTTAAATAATATTTCACGTTTTCCGATATATATGTGTGTGTGGTTTTTTTCTATGTGAGGTTATGTAGTTGCATATGTAAACGTGTAGCAAAATGTATAGGCCAAAGTAATAAAGAATTGAATTGGAAGTTTTAAAAAGAGTAGGTTTTACGAATATATCAAAATTTTAGCTCATTAGCAATTGAACGGAGGAATAAAGAAATAGGAAACCCAAATGAATGAAGTTGAGAATAGATATCAATATTTAGGTAAAACAACCACTTCATCTGTAGATACCTTCGGTAAAAAAAATAATGAAATATAGATAAATAATTTACCTTTTTTATGTGCATGTGGAATATGTTTGGCAACTTCAATAATAAATGACCATATATTCATAAAATCATATTTATCTAAAGTTTAATAAAAACATATAAGCAACACATGTTTCAGCATTATAGGCAATATATATATGTTTTTGTATACTACTCACCATTGCGTCATATTCCAGTTCCTGCATGAATTTAGCAGCCACCGATCCCTTGTAATAGCTGAACCAAAGCGTCCCTTGATAGTTGTCCCCAGCGTTCAACAGAACGTGGTCAGGATATGAGTTTCTCAGTTCCTTCACTTTTGTAACTCTCCTGGAAATTCCACCATAGCATTTACCCTCGTCTTTTTCCGCTTGTTTGCACTCCGAGGAGTATTTATTCATTTCCTCAACGTGTGCGTGGATATCATTGGTATGGATAATAGCCAACTTAAAGGAGCAAGTAACACACCAAAACAGACACGAAGATAATATGGCGAAAACCGGGAGAAAATATCGCATCATTGATAGCTGTAATAGTTTTTCTAGTCACTATTATATACTTAGTTAGTAGTTACTGAATGAGACTCCAAGTTTAGTTAACGTACAGTAGGCCTTAGGTACCGAAGGAGACTCTGTGGTTGGCGATAGTCTGGCTAGTGAACCGGCAGAGTAGTCCCTAGGTATCGAAATAGTTTGCCGGTAATGTGGTCATGGCTAGCCAGAAGTACGTAGATTAGGAGTACATGATTGTTGTGTACTGGTTTAAATGTCCAGATAAGGCATGTCTGTTTCAAAACATCAACGAACAGTACTCCTCTCGATTGCCTATTCAAATTACAACTATCATGTTCGTTACGGAGTCACGCGATTCAGCAACATTAATTACTCAATAATCGTTAGAATGATGAGAAAACTGTGGCGGAGTAATTAGAACCCCCACCGAAAAACAGTCAACTGGATGTCTCAGTGGAGTTTAACGTTAATTAATGCTATAAATAGGGTTCTCATTGGAAGATGATCAGAAAGTTTGAACTGCGAGTCCTAGATCTAACAGGAGCTCGATAATATGGAAATATCGGTAGAAAAGTTGATGATGGTTAGCAAAATGAATAAATAAGAGAATAATTAATATGTTCCCAAATATATTATCATTCTTTTTAATCATTATTACATATTATGTAGAGTGTGCATGTCTACCTTAAACTATTTCTGAAGAGACTTAAGTCGCCATATATCCCAGAACAACGCTATTGCTGTTGATATCAATATGCAATTATATGTACATACTGTTTGCGTGTTCACTTGTAGAAATCTTCTTACGGACTGATGTTTCCTCGCCCCTTTTGTTTCCTAGAGACAATGTATTGCTTGATATTTCCCTCGTCTTACAGATGTTTATACAAGTGGACTCCGATCCAGTGTACGGAAACACCAGACCTACGAAATAGGCTAGCTGGTCAAGTTTACCCAGCTGTTTTACAGAATCAGGATGAGAGGCCCTGACCGCTGACACAGCTGTTACAAAGACCAATAGAATCAGATAAGATAGTAGACAATCGATACCAACGAATGATGTATCTTATCGGTAATCAAACATGCAAGTGATGAAATGCAAAGCAATACCAGCATTTTACTCAACAATCTATCCCACAGACGATACGAACAAATCTTCGGGTATTGTGATTAGCATATTCAACCATTACGTAATAGGTTATTTACCAGCCAAACCTAGAATTTTATATCAAACACATGCCACTGTAACTAACAAGTCTGTATTACCTTGTCGGAGGTATTTTATTGAGTATTATTCTTCGTTGTACACCTCACTCCGTACAGATCACTTCGTAACATATGGGACACTAATTACAATTACATTAAGGCTGGCAGTGATGTAATGTAACGCACATGTAATATAATACATATATAACATTAAATATACAATGTGATGAATAAAAGATTTGTTTGGTGTTTTCGTGTAGAAAAGACCTTAAGCCCACAAACGGTAGAAGATTATACCCAAAGTGTCATGGTATGAGCTCAACTGCCAGGTGAACTCAAAATATATTCTTTTCAATTACCCAGTTGTCCTTCAATGCATTTTTAATTGTATAAATATTTGCATTGAAGTATTTCCATTAGTGATTTTTGCTTTTGGAATTTTACCTGGTTTTTCTTCTTCTGTGACGAAATTATAGTTACAATATACTGTTTCTAAGTGTTCACTACCTAAGCTTTCTGAAGCTTCTAAATGTACATGTAAAACGAGATTGATAATTTTGAGTGTCGCAAGTTATTAGCTTCTTACTTATCATCACCTTCTCAACAATTTAATTTAAATAAATCAAATATTTATTTTCATAACGCGGGTCGTCTTTTGTTTCCCGCCATCGTCTTGATTACCGTGCGTTATATAGTTGAATATCACTGCGCTAGACGGCAAAACAGTGAAGTGAATCTGCAATGTAATATAGATTACGCATTGGTTCGGTGTTGTAACCTAGTCTGACGCCATCGATATATACATATAATTTTTGTTTCGGAAAGATAGCGGACCCTTATCCAAGTGCGTTGGTTATTTTTAGTACAAGTCAGAAAATGCCCTGAGATCCAAATATATAAATATCTAAAAGTTTCATTCAACATCAGAAAATCTTTATTAACGACACCATTAACACATATTTATATATAATTTATATTTTCAAATTGAATAAGTTAATGTTATTTTTCTACATCCGTGATGAAGAATGATTGTTTGATATTTCGATACTTTATCTCTTGGTTGCAAAATGGAGTCCCATATAAATAGAAAGATCTGTACATCATAACAGAGATTTAATATAATATAATACTATTTATTTAAACCTCTGATCATAAGGATGAGACAGAAAATTTGCAAAATGCTTTTATTACAACATAAAATATAGATATACATTGTCTTACTGGCATGCTCAGCACGTATGACATGAAACGACAGTTTTAATTTGTTATACATTGACATAACAACAGAACAACTGCAAAACACAATCATACCCAAGGCCTTGATTCGACTCTTTTGTAAGCTTTCTTCCGAACAATTACAAAATAAAACATCCGAGAAGACTCCATGATCAATCGATAGTACAGACATTTGCGCAAGAACCAGTCATGAACGAAATTTGGCAAGGTAGCTATCAATTAATTTCCGTGCTGTTACGCTAAAATGTTTTGTGTGTTTCCTTAGTTCAGTTGCAATTTTATGATTTATCTAATTGAACAGATAAACAAAAATACCAAATTAAATTAATATCTGGTACGTTGTAATAGGTAATTAAATGATTCAAGAATTGGCAAGTATTCTGGTTATTAAAATTTAAATCATAATCAAGAGAACTCGTGAGTCCCTTGCTTATAAAATTTTGAAGACTTACAACAAAATGTGATAATTATTACACGATATTCTTCCATTGAACAAAAATAAAATACAAGTTCAACCAAAACGTGAAGAAAGATATCTTGATCCATAGTAAATTATTAATACATCATAAAACAAGAACCGCAAGACCAGCTTGTGAAAAAAAAGCAATAGACATCTATTTAAAAATAAGTTTTTAAAAACTGTTTTAACCATTAATACCTGGATATGGAAAAGTTTGAAAATAAATGTATGACTATTTAATACTGAAATTTTACCCCCGTTACGTCAGAAACAGGTTTATATTTATTTCTTGTTACGTTAAGCTAACAATTTGGTAAGGCATAATTATCTAGGTGTATGTTAGTTTGGTATAATTCGTACACACGTTGAACTAGAGAGCTCTGATAAAGAAACAAAAATCTCTATTAACATTATTTCAGAAAATGTGCCCTCTCTTGGGTATATATTTATCTTAATTCAATCTCATTGTCATGTTTTGTGCTATTCGAAATATTAAAGCCTGACAGTACGTTATGTTATCGTAGAAATATTCACGGAATTTGTTTTCGTGCATGTCCTTTCTCTTCCTTCATTCCAGAATATAACATTGCATTCCTCTTTTTGATATAACCTTTCTTCAAAACCAACTCACAAACTATTGTTTTAGTTTTGTACAATGTTCGCTGGCTAGATAATCTCGAATCAATTGTAGTTGTTATCAACCGATTGTCAATATTAAAATTGTTCTGAACTATTCTCTTCGCGATATGTTTTGGAGAGTATAATTCTGTCTCGCAGCAACTTGAATAAGGTATAATAATTGCAGAAAAGAACAAGCGCTATGGAGACTATGTGGTTCCACTCTGTACTCTGTATGAGACAAACGAACTGGTATCCAACCAAAAGCCACGTCAGCACAAGGAGCCAATTCACAACACGCATTGGCTGGTGGAATAAAAACTGAAAAAATAATAAAAAACATTTTTCTAATTTCGAAAAATATGCAACCGAATGCATCCAACTTATTATTATTTGTCCTATCAAAAAAGAGTTGTTTATGCTAAATAAACAGTCTATTCCCAATACAAAAGGGAAAATAGTTTTATATGTGTATGGAAGTGAAATGGAGGTTGATTTTCCATAGTCTATATTGCTACATTGAAGGTTTTGACCAATAGTGATACTATTGTATTTGTTGTCCAATCCAGTAGTTATATTTGTTTAATACTTCATTGTTTATTTACTTTTGAAAAGGCTGTTAGCATACATTATCATACATATAACATATTTTCTCCCTTAAAATAATTGATTAATACACAAAAGTATTACCGCATTTTATTGAAGGAGGACCCGGTCCAGATCATGTAATACCATTACGTAAATATCAATGGTAATTCTATTTTGAAACCAAACAACTTTTAACTATGCATACTCTTGTTAAACAGCTTAACTATGCATCTTGTTTAAATTTCAGTAAAAAATTAATGACATTTTTTTTTATTCATTCTAACAACGAATAATGCAAGAAGAAGAATATACTTACATAAAATCTACCGTGCATTGTATTCCCGGGTTCAGCTGTAACGTTTATTCCCTCAGCTTTAAATAAACCACGCACATGTTTCACGAGTGCTCCTTGAGGCCAAACTGTCAGTTCTGACCAACTATTGAACAAAATAAATGATCGGGTCAAAATATCTTCTTTTTATAATTACAGTTAAGGCAGGAAGAAATGTGTTGAAACTGCCAAACATTCACAAATATCGAAAATACCCAAAATCCGTCCTTCATTTGGTAATAAGGCTTGTTTAAAAAGATCCATAAAAATCATAAATGCTGTCGATATATCTTTAGCTATGAAAATCAAAAGCAACTTTATCAGTATATATTGGTGAAATTATTGATACTTGTCTACAAAATCTTAGAATACTTACGCATTATAAGGTACATGCGCATGCCTGCCTTCGACCTTCTGCCAGCGCCCTAGGTGTAGAGCTGATTTGTGGAGGAGGTCAAGGTATTTCGGGGGGAGGAAATGAACAATCAGCATAAGGAAGACACTGAGCCATGTCATACAAACATGTTGGCCTACCCACCAGGTATCGTAATATAATGTATTCTGTAATAGATAAGGTAAGTGTATCTTACATTCTAATATCAATATATAGTATCTCGTCTACTTTGTGCAATAGACATGTTAACACTTGTTATTGGTAGAGTCTAAAGCAAAAAGCAAAAAATATATTCGATTTGTTTAATTTGTGATTTCAAGGGACCCGGTCCAGAAATTACAGATTTGCACAATTGATAGGCCAAAGTAACTTGTTTATGAAACGATATCTTGATGACTATTTTATAATATAAAATATCTGTGGGTCTTTCTTGTTGGTTTTTAGTTTTCAAATTATTTCTTTGATAAAAATAGTCGAAGTCGGTCTTAAGTGTTATCAGTAATGCATATTCCTTTGTTTTTTTTTATTTTTATGATTTTTTTTTTTGTTCTTACGCAACGTTAACAACGAAAATACCCAAATTTCTTACACAACTAATATCTTTTAATGTTGTCAAGTGAGAGATTCGATGGTCAACAAGAAACCTTATTTTATACTTACGATACTTAAATTTATGGATATTAACAGGACATTTTATTTATAATTAATCGCATGCATTAACTCTTGCTCAAAGCAATGGCAATTCAATATCATCGATAAGTGTTACAAATTAATATCATAGATAAGTGTTACAAATCAATATCATCGATAAGTGTTACAAATTAAGACTGAGAGTCATTAAGCTTGTGCGATTTTTTTTAATCATTTAGATTTAAGTTCAAGATTTCGATATACATAAACACTAAGCTTCGTGATAAAAGAGGTTAATTCAATAGCTGATGCATAATGAAATGAAATGTAACAGAGTGAATTTTTAATTCATTTTTTTCATATTCACAAAACATCACCCATTCAAATACATGTACACATTCTCTCAGCTATAACGATCTCACGCAAATTCAATGTCAACATTTTCTAAGAGAAAGAAATATCAATTATATTTATATGTATCCAATTCGGATATAAAATAACACCAATCCCTATTTGTGTATTTATTTCACAACACAAAATAACAACAACTCTAATCTACAACAAACAACAACAATACTATCTTTCACATCCTGACAGACAACAATGCTAATCTGCATATTTCAATTTATATTTTAAAGTTACAATGTATAAATAATGTAAAAGGATAGAATATACATTATAAAGAGTTCTGACACAATTATTTAATTTACTGGAATTCTGTGATAAATATTGTTAATTATATTCTGCAGAAAATACTATTTTTACTATTTTCTTGGATTATCCTACGTTTTAAAGTATAACAATTGTGATCTATTGGAAATTTCAAAAATCTACAAAAATGGAAAAAAAAAACATAAACAAAGACAAAACTAAGGAAATAATCTAAATGTATAACAAAAACGAATTAAATTGATCATTGATGGTGTATTTTCATTGTAGTGGAAAAAAATCAGACTAACTGGAGGTTGAGTCTTTTTAATCCATCATCCGATTTGAAAAACAATAATTTTGCACTCAACCTATTATAATTTAATTTTCGTTTAAGCCTATTGTAGGGGTCTTAGATATTGATATTCTTTCCATCATGATAATATGAAGAAAACTGCTCTTATGAACAGTTACGATTATGACTTTATGAAGATGTGACATTGTTTCAAGCGGAGTAAGGAATCAAAATTCTTCATTTATTAATATATCTTCTTACTAGGCAAAATCAAATGTTGCGCTTAATAAGTAATTCACCTTTCTAACCTGGTACAGGAGCTAAGGTAGATCACCAAATTAATTTAAATAAGTGAACCACCATTCAGCAATGAAATCATAACCGGTGTACAATAGAAGAACCACCTTACTGATCATGGTATCCTCTGGACCAGAAGCATTAAATATTATTGGTGGAAAATTATTTCATAAATGGAAAATTATTTCATAAATTGCTTTAGAAAAATATCTTATTATTTTCTAATAGATTTATGACATTATTCTCTAGACCTTACAAGAACAGAATAATTCGCATAATAAAAAGCCAGAATACCTCCTTAAAAGAGAAGACAAAATCTACTCCAAATTACTCTCTTCACAGGAATAGCAAATGTTGATCATTTAACAATAAGAAATAAAAGGAATAACAAATGTAGACCAGTTAACAATAAGAAATAAAATAAAAAATGTTAAACAAACATGTAGAGTCTAACTTATAAACAACACCAATGAACACAGCAACGGTGCAACAATCACAACAGCCAATCATAACCACTTACCCAGCAGGTGTCACAATGGTTTTGGACATGCTAACGGAAGGTTAGTTTTAAAAAGCATTAGATTCATAACGTACATGGGTGGTGAAAAGGTTATGTTTTTAGTATATCTCATACAATGTTCATTATATTTTGTTTCAGGCTGATACAGATGTGCATATGGTGAGTGGTTAGCCTAAGAGGAAATTCCATGACTCATTGATGCAATGGTAGGATAATTCTTATATATGTGTAACTAGCTTAAGTTGATATGCCAAGATATAAAGTCATTATTTTCTCAAGAATCTTATAATTACTTCTTCACGATGATGACTTCATATCTTGAAGTTCAATTTAAGAGCCTTAGCTATTATTTTCAATAATGAGTATCATTATAGATATTTTAAACCAGACAGAACATTTTCAGAACAACGCATCGGGTATTTTCTACAAAGTAGTATTATAGGAATGTGATTCAAATTGACACATAAGGTTCTCCAGCAGAACATTTTCTACAGTATGAACATGTTATGCTATTACAGAAATCACTTGGACCATTTTAGATAGACAAACAACTGCTTTATCTAGCTATCAGCTAAAAAAATCACTTTAATATAAAATTGTCCGCCTTGGTTATAACTGAAATGAATTAGTGTTCTGCTAAATAATTTTATAATCCGGTTTGTGCATGTACATGGTTACCAAATTAGAGCAAAATTCAAACAACATCAAGCATATATATTATCTGCATACAATGGTTCACAGATCAATTGCATTATATGGTAGATATAATTGTGAATTGTGTTAATTTATTTCATATATGAAATAAAGCATGATGATAAAATATAATTACCTGGGCAAAACAGAGGGGCACAAATGTCATGTAATATGCTGTCAATAATGAGTTGAATAGAACTTGTTTAATGCGGCCATTAAAGTCGTTTTTGAAGGTTTCGACTTCGGATCTGATGATGTCTGGTGTGAGGACACAGCTATGAGTGAGTAGAGCTTCCATCTCCACCGTATCCCGACCCTTAAATTTGGCTGAGCTTATTTTATCCTGTACTGGGACTGGCCATACTAATGATTTATGATACAATGGTTTGATAGAAGGTCCAAACAATAAAACGTATGTTACAATTCTGAAAAACAGGGAGAAAGAAAACACATTTGATAAATGTTTATAAAGAGTATTTTGACATATCTCCTATATCAAGTTATCCTTTTTTAACTTTTTCACAGTTAGCATACATCCAGTTCTAACAGACAATGTGGAAACTTTACCTCTTTACACATCTTTATATGTATTAAACACTTTTATCACTAATAATGAAATCCAAAATATCACTTCTAGAAATCTGTCATAAATAATGGGAAGTTAAAACATTTGTGGAAAATCAGCGCAATAAAATGATTTTATATGTATATCAGTTGAACCTTGATCATTCCTATAGGAAATCGTTTCTTTTGGTCTAAACCAAACTTTCCTCTACAATTTTCCACCACATTTGAGCTGTCAAAGTTTGACTATTTATTGTAATTTTCTGAGGAAATTGATCAAATATTTGAATAAGACATCAAAATTGTAAAGTATATCTTTGGATATTTACAGAAATGATGCAATGGAATGATACTTACGGACAACAAAGAAATAGACAATAGAAGAGAGAATGTTTCACAATGACGTTGTAAGCTGTAAATATTAGAAAAACGGACACCAAAACTAGTACAAGAATCTTCAGAAACTGCACCAGCCAAAATAAAACATTTTTACTTGATTTTGGTCCAAAAATCTGAAACAAAATAATTCCATTTTATTTGCAATAAATACACCATATGAAATCAAAATTAGAGCTTTATTGAATATATCAAAATATTGCACAAAATTTTCAAGGAATTAAACAATTTCAAGATTTTGGCTCTGCATTATATAATGAATACCAGATTCAAACCAATAAGCGCCCAGAATTGAAAAATGAAGCGGCTCTTATAACAGGACCAAAGTTGGGCTGACATTTTACAAAATGATTGCACTGAGTAAGTCATTAAGCAATTTAAAAAAGAAAACAAATAAAGAGATATTCATGGTTTTCAAATTAAAGTTTCAGTCGGTATTTAAGTCAATTAATGTAAACAGGAGTAATCAATTTAATACATGAATAAATGAAAGTAGAATTCCCACTTTCATTTTTGATACTGATCATTGATGCTGATACCTCATAATGGATTGACTTTTCGATTAGACATTGATTATAATCAATCATCAGGACAACACTTATTAGGTTACTTATAGAATCAATGGAACCCTAAAAGGCACCTACCTCTTGAACAAAACACCACACCAGTCTCCTACTCATAAGCGCTGACAGAAACAGCACCAGATAGGGATCAATGAGATAAAAGTTCTGAAAATAAGGGAATATCTCAAATTTTAACATAATTAATTGTTGCAAGATCATGAAATCACATTTGATTTTAATTTTCTTACTAATTTCAACTCGGATAGTTCAAACTCATAATTTTTTCCAGGAGTTTGATTTAGGACAATTTGAACTGGTCCATCAATATTTATTTAATTTTGTTTGAACTAACCTAAGGTTTGCCGTATTTGATTTCATTAGATTTCACCCAAATATGATATGAAATTTTCATTAATGTCACTGATCATGACACAAGTGCATGATAGCATACAGTGCACACTGGAGCCTTGGTAATCTGAACACTTAATTGTGGGCTAGCGCTTCATGTTGAATTTGCCTCTGTCCAGTTGGCATTCATAATGGCTATGAATGCCAACTAAAATGCTTATATTTACATTTGGTTACATTTTATGTTGAAATACCAAGGGATTTTGCATCTATAATGAATTAATCATTCGTTATTGTCATGAATGAAACAGCCATTTGAACAGCTGTTTTCCGTGATCGCTGGCACAACAATTGTGACGTCACAATAATAATGACATTCATAATATAATAAGCGATTGAAGTGCATAGTCAACATGACTGCCAAATGCGCTTGGTAAGGCTACATTGTCGGACTGCAGTGAAAATGTAAATATATACATATAAGGATAGTTCAATACTTACAAGTGCGTAATTGGCATGACTGTGAGGTAGCCACCAGACCGTTTTGTACAGGTTAATGTACTGAAGTCCCATGACTATCACTCCGAACATGTAAAGCATGGCCTCAAACGAGATGTTACTGTCTCCTGGTATCTCTGGTAGGTGCGAGTGCTTAGGTAGCACCACCATAGAAGCTAATGGGATCATATTGGTATCTCTTTCTTCAACACTACTGAAAATAACAATTAAAAAGAAATCACTACAATGTTGTTCATTCAAAATACTATTTTTTTAAATATATATATTATAGAATCTACATGTAATTGATAACAATACGCAGTCAGGACACAGGGACCCGTAAGTTGTGTAACTACTCTTTATATAATAATATATGTTTTCAGTCACTGGGTACGTTATATCCCAATAAGATACCCAGTGACTGAAAACATATATATAATATAGTAGTTAGGTTCCTGTGGTTAGGATCAAACCTGAAACAATTCATGCAAAAGTTGCTCTGACCTGTTACTAAGCTTAGATATAGACATTTCACATTATAGACATATTTATAATGAAGACATGGTTATAAATTCATAAATACCGTCTGATCACCGAGATGTATTATTTGGTAATATGTCAAATGACAATCAGCTGATCACCATTGTGATCAATTCAACGACGATGATATATATACACGTATCCTTCCAACAAAATGACAGTTGTTTATTGCTGAAACTGGACACCGATACACAAGCTTTAAATAGCTGTATTTCTCACTATTCAATCAATGATCGTAATATTAATTTCATGCAAACGACACACAGAACCAATGAGAAATGACAACGTAGACGGGTGAGAATAATTAATTATCACCTTCCGTTTCCAGTTTTGTGGGTGTTATTGGAAAACGAAGATGACTGTATCCTGGAGAGTATCCGACGTCCACCAGGCATCGTAATAAATAGCACCCATAAATGAACTCTGATCAAAAGCTAAGCCTAACATATTTTTCCATTTTGATTATCGGTAACCGGAAGTTTGTGGTGGATTTTAAATTTAGACGGAAATCGGATGCAAATTATCCGGAAAAAATAAATCGCAAAAAAACACATTAGTGTTATTTCTATTTCGTTTCAGACATCTTTAACAGGAAATTCACTCATATATATACTGTACCTATATGTTTATGCTTTAACTCTCTATTTTAAATGCTCCAATTTCTCCTGATATATATCTAAAATTAGAAACAGAAATCGGTGTGTTGGTGTTGTTGGATTTAATTTTTTTTATACTGTACCTTTGATCCTTAGTATATAAACTTCAGTATACACGCATTTACCTTGATTGTGTACACGACATCGTCACCAGACTTCTAAAAAGATAGTAAGCACCTCAACAAACAGAAAACAAAATAAAGATTGGATCAAGATCTATACATGCAGCGGTGTTCTCCATGGTAATGTACTATTCCCAGTATAATTTTACCTAATGGATTGAAGATAACCAATATGATATACAACAATTGTTTGAATGGTCTAAAATGGCAACCAATATTTAACACACAAAAAATAAAACAAAATAAAAAGAAAGCGGAACCGAAATCTAGAAACCACATTCTCAACAAAAGTAACAAATACTCTCAACCAAGAAAGATGTCTACGTGTAGACGTCCTGTTCGGCAATATTTAAACTTTACAACACTCATAGTAGATTAAGTAAAAAACACAGATCATGTAAGAAGAATCTTTACTTGCGTAAGTATAAGACCACATGTCACATGCACATAAAAGCCTCATGGAGTTGCTTCCTTGCATTGTTTGACTGTTATTTGTTTCAAAAATTCAAATTTTATGTTTATATAAAATGTTTTGTTGCGGTTTCCACTCTACGATTTGTTTTCAGAATGTCGAATATCTAATCGACGTCCATGTTACTCCGTTACTCGATGTTATTTTACCTGAAGGCAATTACTATTTTCAATTGTAATGATGCCAAGTGTTCCATTTTTTTCTAATTATATCATTGCATTTTCGCGTGCTTGGAACAAAGCAATATTCGGTTGCAAGGTAGAAATACGAATATGGTAAAGACATCACGAAGAGTTCCGTTTAACCATATTTGACCCGAACGTAGCCTTGTATGTGAACAAGTTGGCATTTTCCCATTTAGATTCCAATGCAAAATCATTTGAAACCAAAAAGCAAACTATTCGCCGCTAATTTGAATGAAGATGCAAATAAACTATTCAGCAATATGTCTAAGGTTACTGTAATACTTTTTTCAATTTCTATGAGATTTGTTAATGATATACACATGTCATAACTCTGTAAAACTCTTCTTTCGCCAGCTTTTTCAAATTAGTCATTTCTCTTTGGTGAGGTTTAATACCTAATTAGTTTCGCGGTTTTGAAAGCCTACTTTCTTCAGAGAAGTATTCCGTCTTTGCATATTGCAGAGTTAGCTCCCTTGTGGGTAGGTATCGATTGTAACGTCATTATTTTGTGAGCTCAATTCACGTCGTTTTCTCCGAAACGTATGACGTTACGCTCACACACACATGACGTCACAATCGATATGTACCCGCAAGTGCAGATAACTCTGTAATATGCAAATTCGGAATTGTGCATGATACGTATCTATAAAAATAATCAACCTTACCTTATCCATCCACTCCTGAAGACACATTTAGGCTCTTCTAAATCAAAGACTCGAGCAGTCCATTACACAATTTCAGGGGCGAATATGTTAAAATGTTTGCATGGAACAAAACAGCTCACCCCAGTCTGCTTCTGTTTCGTATTGATATGACGTCGTCGAAGCGTTAGTCGTTCATATAAAAATGTTTACCAACGCATGGAACCCATCCTAAATATTCTACGGACATCCTCAACAATTTAAATATTACCATTGTGTCTTTGTTGGTAAAGTAAGAAAACGTTGTCCATCTCTATATTGGACTGATCTGCATATCTCTATATTGGACTGATATGCATATTTCAATATTGGACTGATCTGCACATCTCAATATTGGACTGATCTGCATATCTCTATATTGGACTGATATGCATATTTCAATATTGGACTGATTTGCATATCTCAATATTGGACTGATCTGCACATCTCAACATTGGACTGATCTGCACATCTCAACATTGGACTGATCTGCACATCTCAATATTGGACTGATCTGCATATCTCAATATTGGACTGATCTGCATATCTCAATATTGGATTGATCTGCATATCTCTATATTGGACTGATCTGTACATCTCAATATTGGACTGATCTGCACATCTTAATACTGGACTGATCTGCATATCTCTATATTGGATTGATCTGCACATCTCAATATTGGACTGATATGCATATTTCAATATTGGACTGATTTGCATATCTCAATATTGGACTGATCTGCATATCTAAAAATTGGACTGATCTGCACATCTCAATATTGGACTGATCTGCATATCTCTATATTGGACTGATTTGCATATCTCAATATTGGACTGATCTGCATATCTAAACATTGGACTGATCTGCACATTTCAATATTGGACTGATCTGCATATCTCAATATTGGACTGATTTGCATATCTCAGTATTGGACTGATTTGCACATCTCAATATTGGACTGATCTGCATATCTCAATATTGGACTGATTTGCATATCTCAATGTTGGACTGATTTGCATATCTCAATATTGGACTGATTACATCTCAGTATTGGACTGAATGATCGCTTCCTTCCTCTACCACACTCCGTTTTCGATGGTATTAAAACAGAAGTGAGCGATGACATAAAATATGGGGGAAAATCCGAGTCTGACAAGTTACATGGAAGTGTAGGAGATTGACATTAATGAGGAAGAAAACGCATGGTACAGATATGGTTAAGAACGGAGGTATTTGATGGGCTCAATGAAGATGAAATAGAAGAAATTTAAACTTTTAAAAACGGAGAAAGCCTCAGATTGTCCATAAGTTTATATACCAGGGGAATAAGAGTTGTTTTGTCAACTGAAGGCAGTAGCACTCTAAGCGAACTGGAGTTACAAGAAAACACCACTCGTTAAGAAGTTCATTATAGATAAGGAAAATTTGAATGTGTTTGTAGGTAAAAATGATATTGATGTTATTACCTCAACATAGATCTATGTAACATTTAGTAAGTGTGTGTACCAATAAGTAATATTTCAATACAGTCTTGACAAAGGATCGCTGTACATGTCATTACAATTAGTCAACCTTGCCACTGTAAGGTTACTCAACAACAACGCAGAAAGGGGTGACAAAGCGTACTTGGAAGAACAAGTTATGGCTATTAGTCTAAATCAAAATGTCGTGGTCTTCTGATATGTCTTTCGAATAAGCAATATTACGAATGCTAAACTGGTAACTATTATAAAATACAAGTATGGATAGCTAAAAAAACAAAGCTCGTATGGAGGTAGAGATAAGATATGTGTATTTATCTAATTATTTCAAATGTTGACCGAAACATTTGAAATCGTGGTCGCCAATTATCGACGATTAAAAATGTAATCACGTTTGAACAAGGTTACTTATTCATTGTAGTCGGTATATAAAAGTAGAGTATTATGTCATGGCATGATCTATATTTGTCACTGGGTTCCTGGAACTATTCATATAAAAAGAACATTACAGTATACGTCATTAGAACTTGTGAACCATGGATGGCAGAGGTAATTAGTTACACAGAGCCATTGACAACACTAGAAGATATACCTTGGCATAAGGAAAATCCCAATGAACCCGTGGTAAACTTTATGGTTAAAATTGTAAAATGACCTAGTGTGTGTTCAGAATTGGCACACAAAGCTGGAATATATACATGTATTGAACTTCTAAAAAGAGGCGTATATATACGGCATTGATCTACAGTTGTGTCTCTCTATAGACGGTAAGTTAATATATTTTTTTATATATATAATTAATTTGTACAATACAATATGAAGTTCACACTTGACCTTCGTCGTAATCAATGCATCATAACGATTATTTTGACTGTATGCAGGCTTCGGGAAGTTCGCAGGGTCGTGTGCTATGACTCGAACTTTAATGCACATGTCATGAACAAGTTGTATTTCGGTCTTTTTCTTTGTATTAGGCAAATGCCTTAAATTAATAAAGCAAGATTCGCCGCATATAAATCTACTTGGATACCAACGTCTTCCTGTTATTAAGTAAAACGGTGTGAGAATCGTGATAAAAGTTTCCTCGGTTAGATCACGTGTTTCTTCATGACCAATCTTGGCGACCACGGCCCGGTCTAGAATTATTTGAACCTTTCTAAAATTTACAGTAACGCCGATCACAAAAGGACCCTCTCACACATTGACAGACTCAAATTTAAGACATCGATAAATATTTCCCGTTAAAACATTAATTGAAATACAGGGAAGATAATGTAGGAAATCCCTATATTCTTGAACATGTACGTACATGCAGTACATGTCGTGTATTGGGAGCATGATTGGCTGAAAAATTCACCATTTGAATTAACACTTACGGGTATAATCATGGAAACATTTGTTTAGTTTCATTGATTTGCATCTGGAAATAAATTCAGAGCGGAAAACCGAAACCAATTGACTGCAATTCAAGCATATGGAACTCCACAAAGTCGGTTCACTCGTGGTTCACTTGTACGACTTCTCATTGTTTTTCACGGAATTACTACAATTACAAATTTCTGATGATAATTGAATCAAAGGAGGACAAGAGTGTTGACGATTTGTTAATGTACTCGGAAATTTAGGGATTGCTAAATAGAATTTCCAAAGACACACTGTACATTGTAACACACATCAAACATGCTAATATACAATATTGACATAGTATAATGTTTTATTTATATCAATGTGTTCTGCTTAAGTGCTAATATTATTTTGATTTTTCCTGTACGATGTTGCTAATTTTTGTTTGCGAAACGTTTTATGATCTTTATACCCAAACAACATATGGCCGTATGCGGTCTCTAACTCCCTAACCTTTAACCGAGCTTGCTTCAAGAAGTGGAAAAACAACATTGGATCGCTAATGGGTATAGGTCCATTGATATACTGGTATACGGTTTTGAAACCAGAATTTTTTCGAATGTTTCATAATCAATAAACAGAATTTCTTCGAATGTTTCATATAAATCAATATTTTTTTGCCTGATCACTGATACGAGACTTAAATATATATAATACACAAATACTTTAAAAGTATGAATGCCATATACAGTATAGACACATGGATTTTATTTGCATACATGTTTTATTTGAGCAAAGAGCGTTCACATTCATAAGCATGTTTCACCCGACATTAAAATGCAAACATATTTCACGCAGCGTTCCTAGAACACAAGAACGGTCTAGAAATGTGCATCTGTATACTACAATTTCGATATTTATCATTTGGCATGACTCCTACAATAATTGTTTCATTGTTTAGGTTGGTTCGTTTCCATGGTTTCCCGGATTCTTACATTAATATGATTTTGTCCTGCCACATTCTAATTTCAGTAGCTGATCCTACTGCCTCTAATACTTCATCCACTCTCAAGATAATATTTAAATGTGTTCAAATGTATAAGCTTATGTCCAATCCATTTTCGGTTGATGCATATGTTGATGCATGAATATGTTAGTAATATATTGGAAAAAGAACTGGTTCAAGTGCGCACCCTTGCAGCAGTCCCCGGGCTCCGATGTGTACAATAGTACGTTTCGCTGAACCACCTGTTAAAGAATTTTTATTTCCATTTATGTCGTACCGTTCTCGGCTCTTTTTCTTCCAAAAACCCGAGCTATTTTCCTGCTATAAACGATTTTTTTTTTAATAAATTGCTTTCATCTGAAACGGCTCTCGAATTCCACAAGAATATTTCTTGACTCTTCATTGTTCACTTTTCCAGTTCAAAAAAAAATATATTCTTTCACTGACGAGTTTTACAACCTTCTTTGCATTTTTTTTTAGCATTTTTGGAGTCTTGACGAATCACCTATCCTGTAGTGTCCTCTATATGATTTTACTAAAAATTTTAAGTACAATATGTGCACGATTCTCAATGGCGTAAATAAATGTTTTTTCGTATTCTTTCCTTTCCACTTCGCTATCTGAAAATCTTGTTGCATTTATCCTTCACATACAGCTTAGTAACGACACTTACTAAAATGCAAGTTAAATTCCATTAAGATGTTTTTTTTAGATACTTTTGTAATTGAAAGATGATTTTTACGAATATTGCAATTGTTTGTCAGTAAAACAAAATGCCAAAAAGACCACAGAGAGTTTCTGTCATATCTATGAGAATTATTTTGTTGTCAGAACTCAAGATTAGACAACTACTCATTCAGGTCTGTGTTACTATGACCTCTTCTACTATGCATTCATTTTTGTGTGTACTTAAATCAAAAATAAATTGTAAACAACAACTGCAAATTGTATTCAAAGTACAATAATCTTTAAAATGAGTTACAAAGAAATTTGATGGTCTCTATCCCAGTATAGAGGCAGTTTTTATTTTAAAAGTTCACAAAGATATCAGTTTGTTAGATATATATATATATATAATAGGTTTTTTCATATCGTATTTGCCGAATAAGAAAAAGGTATTAATTAATAAGTAAATTAATTGAAAAGTAACTCAAGGGGTATATACATTGTACCATAATTTAATGCATTAAACACACGTGTAGCAATTCAACATGACTTAATAGGTCTCAATCAAAAACATCAAGTATGAACGAGGGGAATGCAGTCAAACCTCGATGTATCGAAGTTCAAGGGACCGTCAGAAAAACTTTGAAATATCGAGACTTCAAATTATTCAATAATTCGATTATAATCATTGTATTTACCATAAAAAAAAACAAAATAAAAACGAAGTATGCAATTAATCACATGTATTGCTATCGTTAGCAATACATACGTATATTATAAACAAGACTTACATGTACTAGGCCTAACCCATGTACATGTGTTAATTAACTTATTTATGTGCTGTCAAATATTATCATAAACTTGATCTTAGACAAGCCAACAAAAATATCAGTTTGTGCATTAAAACATCCTTAAATATAACCACCAGGAATGCAATATTTATTAAATCGCAATTTTATTTTAGTATAGCGTGAAAAGTGCTAGTATAAGGTCAAATAATGTTCCATGTAACATTTGTGTTTTATCCAGAAAGATTATCATGAAAAACATATTATTAAGGATAATTTCATATTTAAATGCAAGAGTATAGAAGAAAAAAATAGCATAAAATGGTCAGTTTGAAAGCATGAAGCTGCATTGATAAAGTCACTACACAATGTAAATGCAGAAAATATAACACAAAGCTACATATGTAAGTGTTATATACACTTTAAATATGTAAATGCAGTTTTGCTGGAACCTGGGAAATAAGTTAGTTGATTCCTCTTATACACCATATTAAACTTACTGTAAACCAGCTTTCTTTCATGGCTGCTAACTTTTGTGACCCCCCCCCCCCCCCAAAAAAAAAGGTCCGGTTTACAGTAATTAATACATGTCTTATGCTGTGATAGAATGTTGTTATATAGAGACACAAAATCATAAAAACAAAAAAACGTAAAAAATAAAGTATAACTACTTATACAAAATATATTCGAAATTAGTAAATCTATTTAAAGGTTATTATACCAGTATCATACAATACGGTTTCCATTACCTTGTAAAGTATCCAATATAATGCTATCACATGATGTATTCATCCAAATCATTTTAAGATTGTAACCTATACTGATAAACAAAAACAAAATCAAAGGAAAACTTCATTTAGCATTAAACATAAACAATGTATTAATTATATACATGTACATGTACTTATGGTGCAGTCAAAACTATAAGTATAATTAAGGTATCAACATAAAATCTACACTACTGAACACTGAAAAATTATCGTTGTCATTGCCATGTTAAAGATTATGAATATATTGAAATCTTAAATTTTAAGTAATGTTGGGCTAAACCATACAACACAATACGTCTGAATAATATATAAGCACCAATACCTGTCTCTGTATAATCTACAGTATACTCTCCTTTAATTTGAACTATCTTCTGATTTTGTTGTCTGTTTATTTCGATTGATACACTGTATCTTGTTTTCTTCTCTGATTGTATAAAACCTCATAATTAGTTATCAACTGTACATATATTTCAATTTGTCAAATCTCTGGCTAGGAGAGGGTTTACATAGGCCTAGCCTGTTGCCAAATACTATTGATTATTTATACATGTATATCAATAAAATTTGTGGAAATGAAAAATAAAATAGTTATGTAAAACATCATACACATTTGAAAAGCATATCAGAAAAGAAAACTACAAGGGTAAAATCAAAAGTTTCCGTCAATTTACGACAATAGGTCACTTTATAAACGACTTTATTGGTGACACCGAAGGCTCTTTTGACAAATTACCTATTTTTCGAAATAAGACTACATTCACCTCTTCTGCAGACAAATTAAATTAATACAGAGCATCAAGCAAAATTCCAATATGCATAAAAATTGCAAAGTTATCTATATTTGCACAGAAACACATAAAGATACATGTATCTATCACAGTATGTTCTAATTTGCAGAATGTAAATTGCACATAAACATCAACTGAAGATATTCTGATGGAAAAATGATGAATTTTGATGGCAACAAATCTATGTATCTATGATGAAAAATGAGGCGAATGTTCACATTTTTAGATATAACAATGAATTATCACTGCCAATCTTTTAAAGAGAATAGTCGGGCAAAGAAAACCAGTCTAAATGCGTTCATTGGCCTTCCAAAAGTTCTCACATATTAATACGACGGTCAAATTCTGCTTACGTTTCCCAGTTCTGACAATTGAAATAAAGAAAAGTTGAAAGCATTGAAAGCGAGGCTGCGAGGAAATGTAAACACGGACATAGTCAGCCGGGAGGACGTTTTAGGACTCATATACTTTAAATTAATTTCTTCGATTTTGACAAGATTTTATTTTTCTATTTCATAAGAAATTATACTGGATACATTCACGCCATTTTTACCGACTTTAGCCATCCTTGCCCGACTGTTCACTTTAATAAATGCTCGTACATTTGAACACATATTGGAAGAATTATTTGCCCAGATATTCATATTGACTATATACTCTTTAGGTGTATCAGACAAAAGTATTAACTTTAGATACACAGAGTGTATACCGGTACTGTAGTCATATTCTATACTTTATTTACTTTCCAAGTTCATGTATTAGTAACAGAAACTAATCACATCTATTTCCAGTCATTGCTCATTCACACTTAAAAAGAATCATTTCTTGTTAGAACTAGAACTGTCGCCAAGTCGACGACCAATACATCCCGCTGCACAAGTTTAGTAATAACTCAATTAATAGGGGACATTGCAGAACCCTGTATAGTTTACTCAACTCCTCTTTATGTCAGGGTTCTGTGTGCCAAATTTTATCAAAATATGTCAAGTAGTTTAGGAGGAGTTTTCTTCCAGTATACCAGAGAGTGGAAGGGGGGTGGGGGTTGTATGTAGGTGTGTATAATTATGATTATCATTATTGGTTCTGGTATTAGCCATCCATCTCTGTATATTCCTATTTTCATTGCAGCCCCACTTTATAACCTTACCAAGCACAGTTGGCATTCATCAGTCCGTGAACTGCCATCCACTTATTAAGATGTCATTATCATTGTGACATCATAATTTTGCTAACGATCATGGAAGGGGGCTGCATGTTCAAATGTCTGTTCCCTCTTTGACGATAATGAATTCTTTATTTATTATACTTAATTCATATACCAGGTATATACAAAATCTCTTGGGATTTCATCATAAAATTGTTATCAAAAATGTAAATATAAGCATTGAACGTCTTTCAGTTGGCATTTATATGTACTGCTATCTGCATATAATTATGACGTCATTATCATTGTGCCGTCAATATGGTCATGCTAGTGATCATGGAAGATGGCTGTTTTAGATCTGTCTTTGACGATAATGATTTTTTATTCATTATTCATGCAAAATCTTTTGCGATTTCATAAAAAAAAAAATTGTTAAAAAATTGCTTTGCTGTATTCATTGGGCAATTATGAAAGTATGAAGAAGCAAATTTAACACAATTTGCCACTGTCCAGTTGGCATTCATACTCCCATAATTGCCAATGTGAATGCTTAACTATAACGCAGAAACATAAAAAGAGATATGTGAATTTTCTATGTGCAATTCTGCTTTCCTCCACCTTTGATAACCGGCACCTACATGTAGTACTTTAATGACATGAAATGCATGCCTGATGATGGGATGGGTGTGGAACATAACCAGATCAAATTTAAAAGGAATAACTGTAAATGTACCTATATTGACGAAATCAAATCAGAGCGCAAATTAAAGGCAATATTGAACAGGAAACCACAATGCTGACTCCACACAATCACCATAATAGCTATATAAAGGATATAGAGAAATAAAATTTGCCACAGATTGTGGCAATCTTATTCTAATGTTCCATTGCTGAAATAAGATATTACCACTAAAATATGTAAATTTATGTTTACAATAATTTTTATATCAGTTGACAGCTTGTTAGAGTATATAGTGAAACTAAACATTCCTGTCAAGTGGCCCTACTTAGAATCTACTCTGGTCTATGGCATGATAAAACAAATGCTCCACCAACTAATGAGCCATAAAAGCAAGCTCTGTAATTTAAATCTAAGTGACCATATTTAACATTATAAATATGCTAGCCATGTCAACTAACTCCTTTTATACTATCTTGTTGGCACTTGTGGATCTCTATCTGTACATTAATATTGTTGATCTCTATTTCAAAAAGGCCCAACACCAAGGTTGATAGTTACTTGTATCAATTTTCTCTGGTTCTTTTACAGCCAATCACATGTATATAGTTATTTTCATAATCATGCTTTTAAGCATTAGCTACTTTGTACCTGATGTTTTAATTTTTATGGAATTGTTGACTAAGAATACAATGCAAAAAGATCATTTATCTTACTTCACACTTTTATGGCATTTTTGACATGTTTGCATGACCACTCGAAAGCAGCATAGAAGTCTTAACCATTCTTCCATTCATCTTAAATTAGGCGACAGTTTGTTTGTTTGTTTAGTTTTACGTCCTATTAACAGCCAGGGTCATGTAAGGACGTGCCAGGTTTGTTGGTGGAGGAAAGCCGGATTACCCGGAGAAAAACCACCGGTCAGCGGTCAGTACCTGGCAACTGCCCCACATGGGATTCGAACTCGCATCCCAGGAGGGCTTGTGGTAATATGTCGGGACATCTTAACCACTTGGCCACCGCGGCCCCTTAGGCGACAGAACAGCAGAATAATCTCAGACTAGAAACATATACTAAAAGGAAAGAGGCCCTTGGGTCTAAACGGTTATCTGACTATTGATGTCACACAATACAGTACATTCAAAGTACATGTATACAGTAGGGCAAAACAACTTTGCATCAATACAAAAGTATCAAATAGACTGAAAATGTCCACCTTTTCTTCAACTAACCATTAAATCATTGTATCCTAGAAATTATCCAATGCTTTCTGCTATATTTGACAGCTGTGACCTTGAATGAAAGCCAAGGTCATCCGTTTGAACAAACAACTTGGTAGTCCTTCATCCTAGCATATCAAGTCTCTAGGATTCTGTTTTAGTCACATGAAATCATTTAGAGAATTTAGCCTATTTGACACCAGTGACCTTGAATGGCAGTCAAGGTCATTTATTTGAACAAATTTTGTAGCCATTCATTCCAGCATGCTACATGCATAATATTAAGTTTCTTGACCTCTTAGGTATAAACAAAAGAATTTGTTTAGAGCTTTTAGCCTATTTGACCCCTGTGACCTTGAATGGTGGTCAAGGTCATTCATTTGAATAAACCTGGTAGCCCTTTATCCAAGCACGCTTCCTTAAAACCCTAGGCCTTTCGGTTATTGAGAAGAAATCATTTAAATGAAAGTTTACCCATGGCGTATAACGAACGGCAGACGACAACGGACGAAACACGGTGACCACAGGTCATCCTGACCCTTCGGGTCAGTTGACAAAATATTGTTTTGATCAGGTGTTTGCCTTGATTTTTAAGGGCACTATAATTGCTGAATAATTCTCTTAAAAATTGAACAATATCCAAGATCTCCGGTAGGTTCTGTCATTAATATAGACAGTGTTATCAAATCAAAATGCACTCAATTGTTGGAAATAGTTAGTGTCTACATGAGAAAGACCTTGACACTGCCCTTCACTGGCTCCCGGCAGTTTGGACATGTGATCATGGCTGGTGCACATTGATAACAGACCACAAGGTGTCCACATGGAATGAACGCGACAGTCACTTCATTCTCTCCACATACTGAACACATTAGTTTCTTCCTCCTCTCTTCTATCTCATTCTGAAGAGCCACCAACTCAGCCACTATAAAAGTAAGACAATTGAAATATCGTACTGTCAAGAAGAATTTTTTATCCATTTCATATTAATAGTCTACCATTAGCATATTAAAACTTCTTTATAAGGAAAAGTACATTTATACAAAAGGAAGATATACAATTACAAAGAGTAAATATTGCCTATTGTAATCATTCTCTATCAACAACACATATTGTGCACTTGGTAATTGGTCATGGTTGTTGTGAATTCAAAACCCAGAATAATTAGGCTCCTGATCATGATACACCATCATTAATAAATATAATGATTCATCAGCATTAATCAAGATTTTGATTCTCCAACATAAATCAGTTTTGATAAATTATCATTATCAATCATGATCAAGATTTTTGGCATTCATCAGGATATTGATTTTCTGATATCAATCGTAATAATAATTAACATCAGGCACTGACATTTAACAGGATTAAGATAACTCAGGCCTGGATGTTAGCCAGGAATAACAATTAAAGCAGTAAAATTGGTATTGATCATTCAACATGTTTACCTATCATTGATATTTATGGAAACTATTGTAATTAAACTGACAATGAGGCATACATGCCCATATTTTTCTAGGGGTGGAAAGGGAGATTGATAACCACTTTAAGGGATTTTGGTCTCAAAAGAGGGAGGTACGGTATACGCGCGACATATATGAATTAATTAAATATCTGCTTTTTTATGATGAAATTCTGTGTTCATATTGAATTTTACTGAAATAAAGGAATGTGTGGTCACATCCCAATATATACACCCAGTCTGGAGCAGTTTTATTGTTCGAAATATTATACTGGGCTTTTTAATAATCTTTCACAATAACGGATAATTAACTTAGATAAAGTTCTTAAATTTATAAGCACTAAATTAAAAAAAAAAACCCAGAATCGTTACAGTAGTATACAAAATGTGATTTAATCTGAGAGAAAAAAAGTAAATTTCTTTTTAATTTTATTTATTTAAATTCAGTTACTACTGATAATTTTTTATTATTGATATATTTTTTTTCTGAAAATAAATTCACACAGAAATTCTAAAAAAATAATACTTTTTCCATTTTTAAAAACGTTGTTATTAGGAAATCCGGAAATTCTATAAAATCCGGATCATCTATAACAATTACCCAAAATGGTGGCCATTTCGATTGCAAAGGTTGTGACATCCATCAAATACAGATAGGCCTATTTAACATTAAAAACGTGTGTAAATCATTCACAGTTGTAAGCAGTATTTGTTTTGTTGTAATGCTCACTAGCTGTAGTCATAAAATTTATTGAAAGGCCAGTTTTTCTACGCGGCCGATCGGCAGCTTGACTTCAGTTTACGTAATACACAGACATGAGTGAAAGTGACACTACAAGCCAAGGTGGAAATAGCCCAAGGCTGCTAATTAGGGCCACTTGGGTGTTGGTCAGGGAGTGGTTACTCTCGTGTTAAAATTAATCTAGCATATACACAAATGTGGCAACGAAAATAAAACGGAGGGGTTTATAGAAATCGGGAATTTAAACTCTCCTGTCGGGAGACAATAAAAGGCTTTAAAATACGGGAGGTTTTGTCTCACGCCGGGAGGTATGGCATGTATGATGAGGTCACAGATACTGAATATCTGGTGATTGGGTGGTGTAGTGGTTAAGCATTTGCCTGAAAGGTCAGAGGTCACCTGCCCGATCTTATGGGTTTTCTCTAGGCACTCTGTTTTCCTGGCACTCTAAGACCCCTCACGCTTTAATCCAGGTCATCAAAAGTGATTTGTATAAGTTAAATGATCTCTATTTCTAGCATGACTTAGAATCAGGATTACACTGTAATTGATTGTAGTAACTTGAATTTAGCTGTTGAACAATAAATTGTACGAGACTCACTTTCAGGATCAGTGGGAGTTGGAGCTTCAGATGTAGTTCCCGAGAACTGTGCTCCTGCACCATCGGATCTCTCTCCCCTGACAGCCTCTGCACTCGTAAGAGACAGAGCTGAGGCAAACTGACTACTTGCTTCTGTAAAGCGCCGATCATCGTCTTCTATGTCAAATATAATTTGCATCAGGTCCGCAGATGTGATATCAGTGATCTTGTATTCTGAAAATTTAACCAAATGAATGTGAAGTCAATCTCAAGTCAACCGGCAGCATACAAAACCCCTAAAAGTACAGTGAATGTTGTAGTCTGTTATTACAAAGATAGTTACAGGAACTGATAATTAGTGTTATTCCATACCTTTTTTTCGTTGCTTCTTCCATATCTGCAGTGCTTGGTGTATGCGACTTGAGCTGATACCATTCACCTTTAAGCTTTCCACAGCTGCAAGGCTCATTTCATCCACTGGTGCTTCTGCATGATACAATGTATCTGATTCATTTTTTTTTTAATACCTTCACAGAAAAGATTTCAATAATTCCAATATAGAATAGCAAAGCTGTCAGAGATCGCCTCTGGAGATTTGTTGTTTTAGATAAGGTTCCAGTATCATAAATTATAGAATATCATTACATAACTTATTTTTTCAGCCCATTGGGCCATTTGAAATGATCAAAATCCAGCATGTTCCTCCCTTAAATGATTGTCCATACCCACCACAACAATTATAAATCCAAAATGATTGTAGAATTCAATGTCAGTTGTGATGGATAACAGTATTACAACAATTGCACCAAAACCCAACCTGGACACTTTGGCCCATTGGGCCAATTAATGTAATAAGACAATTTTTCAGTTCTTTGTCTTGTAATTTTGTAAAACAAATTTTACATACATTTTTTTCCAACATGAAATAGCAGAAATATCCTCATACGAGCTTTATGTTAATTTACTGAATACTCATATGCCACATCTACAATTTACCTGTATTTTCTTTAGCACTCTGTCTTGCAGCAGCAGCAGCAGCAGCAGCAGCAGCAGCAGCTCCACCCTGACCTGGACTCTGCTGACCAGTTGGTGAGAGTGACCTTGCTTGCTGACTTTGCTGATTTGATTGTGGAGTTGCCTGCCCTTGGAGCCGATTTCCCTCAACAGGAGGTGGAGGTGGTTGGTTGGCTGGTGGGAGTTGTAAAACAGGTTCCTGGCGAGGGGGTTCATTTTGTCGCTGATAAAAAAGTCAGCAATTAGTGATTACCAACTAAAATTTGTACAATGACAAAATTAAGATGATACAACTAAATCATACTGGATTAAACATTCTAAATACATACATTATTTTGTTGACGTTGCTGCACAAGTCGAACAAATCTTTCTCCTTTGTTTTGTCTCACAAACAGACAATTGGGAAACCAACGAGCATGCTCCACCCATGGATCATCGCCAGGCTCCCAATTCCGCAGTCCTCCCCCACAGTGATAACAGCGACAATAGTCACCGTTTCCTGTCAAAACAAGAACAGATAGTGACAAGAAGTTGACAATAGTCACTGTTTCCTGTCAAAAAAAGAACATTGAGTGACAAGGAAGTAAGTACTTAGTAGATAGTGATTTCTGTCATCTTGTATTTTAGATCATAACCGGAATTTCGGTCTGCATAGACCTGCACTACTGTCACTTGAATGCCACTTGACCTCCTCAATAAAACTGGAGAAGCACAAGTATAGACATTCACATAGATAACTAAAAAAAAAAAAATTTAATAGTTTAACGCTATCCTCTACAAATCTTCCTAAACACATTAATACAGTGTTTCTTTCCTTAATTTATAAGGTATGTACAGGTTCTAGATTATACAGGCTTTAATTAAATTGTATCATAAATATATATAGTTTTTGTATCTGCTTTTTTTTGTCATCATCAATATAAATATAAGTAGCTTTTAATTCACCTGCATAGTAAAATCCTGCAGAGGCCATTTCATGAGGAGTTTGGTTGAGGTAAGCCGGCCACCCATTTCTAAAACTTTCTGCTCTGTGCTCTTGGCCAGCATAGAGAGGATAGCGTGGCATGTACTGTGTACGGGGGTCAGTCCTAGGGACTCCTCTGGGTACAGACTGATCTGGTCTGTAAGCATCTTGTTGCTGTGGGCCTGGATTAGCTGCTGGTGGATCCTGGTGCTGTGCTGGTCTGTCTGATCCACTAGACTGTCTGCTAGATGTTCCTTCTGTCATTAAAATATTTAAGACTTAAATATGATACCAATCAAACATGCAAGATTTGGTGCAAATAGTTAAAACATAATTTATAAGTGTCTAGGGAAATTACAATAAAGCTGTGGCACCTATATTTACATATGCCACTATATAGTCAACGGGAGGGAAGTTGTGTTCAAATTAGCGTAAACGCAACGACGTATGAATACAAACCAAAAGCAGGATCGGACTACTTCTAGTTCACGCTTTGGTAAAGATTCATATGATAATCTAAATAAACTTTAATTATTTAATTGACATTTTACCTTTTCACTGATAAAAGATTTGCATTAAATTAATCATAAGCTAAAAACAATTTCGGTCTTCTATTGGTCTCAAGACTAATCCTTAGGCGGCACAGACAATATTATGTTCGTAAGTACTCGGTTGACAGTAGGCCTACTGTATGAAGTGTAAACAAAGTTGCCTCGTTGTCGGATTTCAAAATAACAATAAAGAGTTGTTGTGAGAACCAATTAATTTAAAAAAAAAAAAATGTATTTTACATCAAAACAGAATATGTGTTCAAAAATTGTAACAATAATAAACAACAAAATGAATCGCTGCTCTGGGCTACAACCAGGGGCTTTCCTCATGAATGTTCGGGGAATTCCATAGTTACGTCAGTAAGACAAATAAAATAAAAGTCATGACTTTGAGGAATTTAGTCTATATCGCGTTCGTAGACCGATACATACATGACAAATATGAACCGAGCAGCTCACCGGTCATACCATCAACAGGCTATATCAAAGTAACTTTCTTCGGTTAAAAATATGGCGGCTCGCTGCACTTAGGACCTAATCTCAACCCTGACAACGATACATACTGCTATTCGTTCCGCATCAGTTATATCTATATCAGTTTTTATTTGAAATGGACATTATTGATATATGATCACCCACACTTAACTGAGATCTTAAAAAACAAAATCACTCTACACTGTTCTGAGATCTAACATACCCTCATCAATCCACACTGAACTGAGATCTAGTAAACCCTCATCACTCTACACTGAACTGAGATCTTACATAGCATCACCATCCCACACTTAACCGAGTTCTAATAAACCTTCATCACTCTACATTGAACTGAGATCTAATACACCCTCACCATCCCACACTTAACTGAGATCTTACATACCCTCACCATCCCACATTTAACTGAGATCTTACATACCCTCACCATCCCACACTGAACTGAGATCTACTAAACCCTCATCACTTTACACTGAACTGAGATCTAACACCCTCACCATCCCACACTTAACTGAGATCTTACATACCCTCACCATCCCATACTGAACTGAGATCTACTAAACCCTCATCACTTTACACTGAACTGAGATCTAACACCCTCACCATCCTACATTTAACAGTGATCTAACATACCCTCACCATCCCAAACTGAACTGAGATCTAACATACCCTCACCACTCTATACTGAACTGAGATCTAAAATACTCTCACCACTCTATACTGAAATGATATCTTACATACCCTTACCATCCCATACTGAATTGAGATCTAACATACCTTCACCATTCTATACTGAACTGAGATCCAACATACCCTCACCATCCCAAACTGAACTGAGATCTAACACACACTCACCATTCTATACTAAACTGAGAGCTAACATACCCTCACCACTCTATACTGAACTGAGATCCAACATACCCTCACCATCTTAAACTAAAAGTGTGATCTAACATACCCTCACCATCCCACACTTCACTGAAATCTAATAAACCCTCATCACTCTACACTGAACTGAGATCTAACATACCCTCACCACTCAATACTGAAATGAGATCTAACATACCTTCACCATCCCAAACTGAACTGAGATCCAACATACCCTCATCACTCTATACTGAAATGAGATCTTACATACCCTCACCATCCCAAACTGAACTTAGATCTAACATACCCTCACCATTCTATACTGAATTGAGATCTAACATACTCTCACCATCCCAAACTGAACTGAGATCTAACATACCCTCACCACTCTATACTGAAATGAGATCTTACATACCCTCACCATCCCAAACTGAACTGAGATCTAACATACCCTCACCATTCTATACTGGATTGAGATCTAACATACCCTCACCATCCCACACTGAACTGAGATCTAACATACCCTCACCGTCCCCTTACCATCCAACACTGAACTGAGATCTAACATACCTCACCACTCTATACTGAACTAGGATCTAACATACCCTCACCATCCCATACTGAACTGAGATCTAACATTCCCTCCCATCCCTCACTGAACTGAGATCTAACATACCCTTACCACTCTTTACTGAACTAGGATCTAACATACCCTCACCATCCCACACTGAAATGAGATCTAACATTCCCTCCCATCCCTCACTGAACTGAGATCTAACATACCCTCACCATCCAAAACTGAACTGAGATCCAACATACCCTAATTACTCTATACTGAAATGATATCTTACATACCCTCACCATCCCACACTGAACTGAGATCTAACATACCCTCACCATCCCACACTGAACTGAGATCTAACTTACCCTCACCATTCCCTTACCATCCCAAACTGAACTGAGATCTAACATACCTCACCACTCTATACTGAACTAGGATCTAACATACCCTCACCATCCCACACTGAACCGAGATCTAACATTCCCTCCGATCCCTCACTGAAATGATATCTAACATATATACCTCACCACTCTATACTGAACTAGGATCTAACATACCCTCACCATCCCACACTGAACTGAGATCTAACATTCCCTCCCATCCCTCACTGAACTGAGATCTAACATACCTCACCACTCTATACTGAACTGAGATCTAATATACCCTTACCATCCCACACTGAACTGAGATCTTACATACCCTCACCACATAACACTGAACTGATATCAAACATTTACTCACCACTCCTCACTGAAATCCGATCTTATATACCCTTACCACTGGACACTGAGCCAGGCCCTGATGGATCCACAGTTGTTTGGGCCTCTAGGACGATGTGTGGTGTACTGTCAAGGACAGCTGGATTAGTTTCAACTTGAGATAGATCCTGCTGGCCTATCTCAGGCTCATGCTGGGGTCTCGGTTGTGCTATATTGGACAAAGGATTAGCCTCAAGTGAAGGGAGGTCATGTGTTGTTTCCACTGGGACATTGACTTCTGCACCTCGAGGCTGGCTTCTGTTGTCCTCTATAGAAGTTTGTTCTGTGTCCCTATTTGATGATTCTGAAGACCAATTAACAGTTAAAAATATTAAAGATGCTCCACTGCAGACACAGCATAAATTATATTCAACATTTGAACAATAATTTGTGTTAAATTGTATATATATATATATGTCTAATTAACACAAAAAAATAATATAAAATAATTCATTTTGCCTTTCGGGATGAAACTAATTTTTTTTTTTTTTTTTTAACTTAAGGTAAAATTAGAAGCTCACACTTCTATGTTGGTAATGGTGTAAAATAAGTAACTTTTGTAACTGAAGAAAAATATTGAATTGTCTGCTCCTGTTTTTTATAGTGAAAAAATACCATTTGTCAGTGGTGGAGCATCTTTAAACTATTGTATATTTCATGATTTCTAATTTTCTCAAAAACAGAAGCATGAAATATAGACACTAACATTTTAATTTCATTTGTTGAAAAAAGGGCATTCAATGTTACATGTATTTTAAACAAACCTATCTTTGTGGCAGCCATGTTTCTGTTTGTATTTTTTGGCCAAGATTCAATTCTTAAGCTAAAATATGACCATTATTTTTTTTGCCAATTTCTCATTTTGTTTATGCCCTTTATAGCAATTTTTATGAATACACAAACTCATAAATGTGCCAACACATTAAAAATCATTCAATTTTAACTAAGATTTCGTTGCATCACATGATGCATCAACATCAAACTGGAAATCAAGAATCTGTGTAAAGGGAGATAACTTTCATAACTAGTTGCCTATTTTTCATTTTAGCATTTTCAATTTCTCCAAACAGATGCAATACATTCTAAAACAGGATATAAATATATCTCTTAATATAATCTACACTCAAATATATTCTGAAGAATGTGTTACCAACGTTATAAAGTGGACCCTCGATAATCCGGACGCCAATAGTCTAGAAGACTCTCAGTCCAGACAGAAATGTTAGGGACCAGATTACCGTAAGGCTATATATTAACTAAGAACACAATATTCAGCAGTTCCTAAAATTTGTAATCTGGACAGTTTTCAGCATGGATCAAAGGTGTTCATATTATTGATAGTTCACTGTAATACACAACATAAATTACATACCAGCTCCTTCTAAGTCTGGTGTCCCCTCCCCTTCCCTGGGACCTTCGCCTGGACCCCCAAAAGGATCCCAAGGAATGGCAGGCCATTGTTGGTTGATATCTGGGTAGATGGGTCTGTTTCGGACTTCCTGTCCATTAAGATGAGGACAATTAGGAGAAAGACGTCGATGAATTTCCACTGGATCATCGCCTTCCTTCCATTCCCGATATATTCTGCCACAACTGTAGCAGCAAGTCTCCGATACTCTTCCGGTGTAGTAAAACCCTAGCCTGGCTAACTGTAGATAGGAGACACCAGCGTTCCTTGGAAAGGACCAGAAACTCCGAACACGCATCCATTCATACTGCATACTGTCCATGACAGTGACACGTTGACCTTGCGCCATCTGTTGGAAATAGCCACCGAGTCCGTGCAGTGCGGGCTCGACAATAAAAACTGTAGGTGTGATTTGGTGGAAAGTCAGAAGTCCGAGTCTTTCAAGGTGATTTATTAACCACAAACCTCTGGGAATGGGAAGACCAAATGACTTCAACCTGCAAAATGTCTTCTGCTGATAATCTTGTTTAACCTCTAAGTTGTGGAATGTAATGATTTTTTGACTAGATTTTTTATGGATGATGTAGAACATGATATAACTAATGTCACTGTCTAAGGGGGAAATACTACTGACGGTGTCTTCTGTCGTTAAAGTGTTCTCATAGGAGGTACCAGTTACTAAATATTCATGATTTCTCTTCTTTCTTTCCTTGGAGTTATGTTTAAAATGACAAAAATGATCACAAGCATCTGAATAAAAATGTGCCTTTTTATCTTTGTTAAAATCGTATGTCATCTTTCTTCCAATCTCAGAATCGCTTTGCAGTAATTCTGGATTCTGTTCAACTTCTCGCAGTAGTCCTAAATTCTGTTCATCTTCTTGTCCTTTTGAAGCAGAATTAACACTATGTGTTGATGAAAGTGAAATGATATTCATCAGAAACTCGCTATCAAAACTGATATCGTACAACACTTTTCTTTCGTTTTCAGGATCAGTTTGCAGTAAATCTAAATTCACTTTAATTTCTTGTTCTTTTAAATTATAATCGGCACTATGTGTTGACGAATGTAAACTGGTATTTATTGAAAGCCCACTATCAAATCTAACATTCTTTGGCATCATCTTGTCATCTGTCTCCTCTGGCAGTTCAGAACTTGAAAACCTAAAGGATATTTCAGACCTACTCTGACCAGAGTCAGACATTCTGATATCATGATCAATTGAAACATCATTTTGGAATATGTTGTAAGGTTGCAGAGATCCAATCGATAATGTTGTGTCATTTAATGAGTGCCCAATATTTAATGAAGATAAGCTAAAGGAAAAACCATCCACATGATTTTTATGTGATAGACAAATGGAACACACTGGTTGAAATGAGCTATTCGCACAAGATATCAAATCAACTTCATTCTCGTTCAAATCACTTCTGTGTTCTCTAGAATGTATATCAATGAAGGCTTCAGGCTCCGCAACTTCTGTGTTGCTGACAGAAGATGAGTGGTGATCAGCGCTCTCAATATATGGCCATTCACAACAATCGTTACGCAGGTCCTGCAGGTCCAAATCTGAACAGTCTTCCAAATCAACATCAGAATAAACAACTGCCTCACAATCATCATTTTCATGTTCTCTTTTTTTACACAACTGTGGTAGTTTTTCTTGTTCGACTGCATCATCAAGATGGCACTCCCCATGGCAGCGCTGTTGATGTTCATTCCCTGTAAAATACAAAACAATTCTCAAAATACAAAATGGAAACTTTATGGTCTCATCTGCGTATATATGCAATGGTTCAGATTCTATCTTTTTTGTGTCAAGTATTTTGTTGGTTCTGACTTATCTTTTATCCTGCAACTGTCCCACATACGTACTGACCGATAACTACTGCTGGATAAACATGTGCTTTATCTGTCAATACGAAATGCTTTATCCGTCAATACGATCACGAGAATTTGTTCCATATCTGACATGAATGAAACGTCATTCAGTCCCGCTAAAACATGACGTCACATTCACATTCACATTCTTATGATATCGAAAATCTTGTATGGGGGTGTCGTCTTTTTCTTAGCTCATGGCAAAGTTACGTATTGTAAAGTAATTCTTTAATGGGTATTTATTGTTTTTTGAGTATTTTCATTTTGTTTCAGTGATATATCACAATAAATAGAATTCAGATATTGAATGCCCGTATTTATTTCCAACAGCAGAAAAAAGGGGTACACTCTCATTCAGTTTAGTGAATGAATCTTTACCTCCGCATCAAAGCGCCTCGCTTCGAGCGAAACCAAGTAAATAACTGTCAATTTGCTTTTATTTTGAATGCCATAATGGTTGCAGGATAAACAGAATACACAGTTAGTATCTTACAATACAAGTTTTATGGTGCTCGACACGGAAAGCCGAAATGACTTGGCAAAGCCTCGTCATCTCTGCTTTCCTAGGTCTCACACCAAAATAAACCTTGTATTGTAAGATATACTAACCATGTATTCTCTATTTTCATTACTTAAATAAAACTTGAGTACACTTAATGAACTTGAATACCTGGATAGGTTATTATTAGAAATTTTTAATTATGGCTTCCCTGACTATGTTTAATGATGTTTGACTTCATTATGTTATATAATAATTTTGTGCTATTGACAAATGCAATTGGCATATCAATCTTCATAAATATAAGAGGCCAAAAGGGCTTGTATCATTCACCTGGTAATTTAGCAAAAATCTCAAAATCTCTTTCAATTGGAATCCCAACCCCAGCAAAAATATACAACCAGTCAAGTATAAGTTATATCAATTGCTCAGTTTCTGGGACAAATCTGTTCACATAAATATTGTCAAACTGACCAATTTGGGCACCACACCCAACATCCTCAAAGGGTTTGAATTAACATTACTTGCACAGTTTTGAATCTCCACCGCATGCATACATAGTTTCAGAAAAGAAGTCGTTTATATAGAAATAGCAAATTGACCCCTTTTGGCCCAACCTCTCAATCCTCAAGTGGGTTATGAAGTCCCACCATTTTTACAATTTTGAATCACCACAATCCACCCTATAGGGATGCTACCAATGAAATATGAGTTGTCAAATCCTTAGATTTAGTCATCTATATAACAAAATGCCAAACTGACCCTTTATAAATATGGCCACACCCTTCAGGCTGACGTGGGGTCAGGCCCCACCATTTGTACAATTTTGAATCCCACCCAATAAGAATAATACCAATGTAATATGAGTGCTATCCATTGCTCTGTTTCAGAGATAAAGTTATTTACCAGGTATATGGAAATAGCCGAATCAATCCCTTTTGGCCCCACCCCTCATCCCGGCCACCAGGCATAACGTATAGACAATGTTTAAGTTTCAAGTTGAATACATAGCTTACCTTTAAAAGGTTCAATTAAGCTGGTCTCCTGTAAAAAAATTATATAGATTTGCAGGGATCTGTAGAGTAGATATTCTGTCTTTGCATATTGCAGAGTTAACTCCCTTGCAAGTAGGTATCCATTGTGACGTCATTATTTTGTGAGCTCGATCAATTTACATTGTTTTCTTTGAAAAGTATGACATACGTCGTACACACATGACAACACAATCAATACCTACCCTCAAGGGCAGATAACTCTGCAATATGTAAATGCAGAATAGGGATTAATTTTTTTTGGTACTATTGTAAACCAAGTGAACAACTTTGACTAGTAAGCACTCTACAAGCATGTTGCTATAAACACTGCCAAAAATCTTGACTAACCATATAAGACTTCAAGGCTAATTAACATTCGTCATTTACACTGAATCGAAAATCTATTTGACATATATATATATGAACAAAGAATTTCACGTCAAAATGTATTCTGGAAATCTAGCAGAGGCCCAATTTTGTCCCGCTGTCCTCGTAATCCAGATGTCACATATTTTTTTCTGACGTCATTTGATTGTTTTTGTCTGATGTCACAATGAATTTCCAGCCAAGTCATATAATACTACTGACATACGCAAAAATGTAACATGGGCGAAATCACTGGTGTCGGGCGGATTATGTGATAAAAACCCAGATGTCCCTGTTTTATTTACAATATCATATATAGGAACCTCTGTTATATTTTTTCATACCTCACAGTGAAATCCATTTTCATCATCACCGTCGTAGCCCTCGTCAACATCTGATGGCTTCAGAATAGCATGATTATTGTTTCTACAAGTTGTTGCACCATCAAAAATCCATGGCAACTCCTTGTATAGCTCTTTCCCCCCAGAACACCTCCTCTCCATGATAAAGACCTACAGCGAGTTGTGCCTCCTTGACACAAAAACTTGTTATCCTCTTGTCAAGTTCTTTTTCAAAGCAATTGGGTCAAGGAGGCACAACCCAGGTCCATAATGGCTGAATTCAAATCTGAAAAATGATGGAAATAAAAAAATATAAATGCATGTTAAAAGACCTTTGGGCAATATCTTATCATGTAAGTTGTTGTATTTGAATGAGTTAGTAATATAAAATGGGCAAGAGTTACACTGTTGCAAGGAGACACAACACAAATATGCCACAGCCTCCCAAAGCATACAGACATTCACACATGCCCACCCAAATGCATTTTAGTGGATACAGTGGAGGCTGTCCTTAAATAACATTGGGTGTTAATAGGATGTTAAACGGAATCAGCCAACCAATTTAATACCTGTATAAATGTCATTGAATTTGCATATTGAACCCCTGTGACCTTGAAGGTTATTTGGAAAACTTGGTAGTCCTTCATCCCAGTATATTTACATTTTCAATCCAGTCCAACCATGCAACCTTACCAAGCGCAGATTGCATTCATATAAGCATTGAACGTTTTTCAGTTGGCATTTTTAGCCAATACGAATGCCAACTGAAAGATGTTCACTGCTTAAATACTACACACTCAATATTGGAAGAAGTCATTTAAAGAAAAAAGGTGATGCCAGATGGTACTATGTACCATGGCATAAGCTCACTTGTCCTTCTAACAGATGAGCTAAAAATTACAGTAGCAAACAAATATCAAACCGTAAATTTCTTCAGGCTTTTTAACCATGCAATTAGGAATCCTTTTAAAACTAGGACTACATTTAAAGTGCCGACTGTTGTCATAACTATGAAACTAGATCTATACCGTAATTAACAGAATTGTACATTGTGCATCCTTGATACTCCAGGGGTTCTGATCACTCTGAAGGCAGCTCAGCAGAAAACATCTGAACCAAGCACAGGCCTGTTGAGTACCCAAAATGAAACACCTTAAGAATTTGGTTTAATAAAAAATTGTCTAGTCATCATAAAAAATGTTCGAATTCATTTAAGGAAAGTTCCAACATTTGTAAGTTTATCCAAGTTAAATATCTGTCAAAAATATCCCATTATGCAGTTGTTTTTCTTGTTTTTTACAATATATGGTGTGTAGCGGGATTGGACTGGGTCGATCATCAGTGACCAGGTAGCTCAGTCGGTAGAGCACTCGGCTAGTGTTCGGAGGGTCCTAGTTCGAATCCCGGTCTGGCCGCTACATTTTTTTCCTCTCCTGTTACAAAATTGGGGCCCAACTACAATAACCCACGGTGGTGGTGTTTGGAAGGGTCTTGTGTGTCTTCGAGGGCGAAGACTTCGAGAAAGGAGGGAGGAGTGTAGCGGGATTGGACTGGGTCGATCATCGGTGACCAGGTAGCTCAGTCGGTAGAGCACTCGGCTAGTGTTCGGAGGGGTCCTGGTTCGAATCCCGGTCTGGCCGCTACATTTCTCCTCTCCTGTTACAGAATTGGCGCCCAACTAAATAAACCACGGTGGTGGTGTTTGGAAGGGTCTCGTGTGTCTTCGAGAAAGGAGGGAGGAGTGTAGCGGGATTGGACTGGGTCGATCATCTGTGACCAGGTAGCTCAGTCGGTAGAGCACTCGGCTAGTGTTCGGAGGGTCACAGGTTCAATTCCCGGTCTGGCTGCTACATTTTTCTCCTCTCCTGTTACAAGTGTATTTACGGAGGTCGCACGGCATCGTTTCCGGGATGTTTTCACAATTTCGTAATTTTCATGTTAATCAGAGATAATAAGTGATATAGGAAAGAAACTGACATAAACAAATTGTCACAGATACTATTCAGCACCTTAATTTTTGTTCATGACAGTTATTGTAGGTTTAGATTATAAACTGAAAATTCTGTATCACATGTATTAAAAGTGTTCCATTTTGGGTAGCGTTCCAATTTGGCTAGGGTTTCGTTATATATTACATAATTATATAACTGACACTTGGGTCCCATATTGGTACGCAAACCCAAAATGAAACGCTTTTCAAATAGGCTTCGTAGGTAACGCTAAACTTAGCTTTGATCTAAATTGAATTTTTATGATCAAATAAATTAGTGTGACGATTTACGACTATAGCACAGGGCCATGTATAGCCGCTATATGAAAAAATAGCCAGAAATAGTATAAATATGTATTTCTGGCTATTTTTTCATACAGAGACTATACATGGCCCTGTGACTATAGGGAAACATCGTCCGTCAATTGTCTAGCTAGACTGTGTCATACATATAATAGATATATACTTATTACTCCACGTGTAAAAGTTCAATAGTAGGGACAGGCGTGGGTAGCATACAGGAAGTAGCCATGCAGTATCCAGACGTTTCGCCCGTAGTACGACTAGAAGCCTAAGACGTTTCGTCCCAATATTTACATATTTCATAATTCGAAAAAAAATTCAGGTAATACAAAATGTACAATCTAACAATTAGGATCTGAGAAATAAAGTATACGAGTAGACTTTACTTATTAATGTTGACTAGAGCATATTGAGTTATTATCAACCCATATGTTTAATTTATAAGTGAAGAATGCAATCGGGAATTTCTAGAGTGACATAAAAAAGCTTTGAATTGGCCTTTTTACGAGTGTTTTAGTGTTGTTTAGCTATGCAATAAGGTCTTATTTTGGAGAAACAGGATCTTATATAGACCTTCTATCGACCCCCCCCCCCCCCCAAAAAAAAAAAATAATTATATTCAAAACAGAAACATATATACATAGAGATTGGAAACTCCTTCTTTGTCTTTGTTGACAGGCAGCGGGACCTCCGGTTTATAGGCATTTTGCCTTGGCTAACTTCTTGTGCATTCTTTTAATCATGATATTTTTGCATCAACACAAAGTTTAAACATTAACAGTTATATCATAGTTTGATGTGTTTAGTTTTCCCGATTGATGTTATTTAATATGATTTTTGAAAACACGAAAATAAGCAATTTTACCTGGTTTTTCGAAAATCAGGCATTCAAAACCGGAAGTGCGTTTTGTTTTATTAATAAATAAGTTAAAATATTATTTTTTCCATCCAAAATCGTACTCAAACCATCTGTAAATTACTGAACTTTTACAACATATCAAAGTTATTCTTTTATATTAAACTATTTAAGAGTTTATCTAAAAACCCCTAAGCACATACAGAGGTACATCTGCCGATCGTAAAATTGGAGGAGTTGCCAATCTCTATGTATATATGTTTCTGTTCAGAAGAAACGTTTTTTTATCAAATGTAAAGAGAACTTTGTCAAGCAAATCCCATTTAAAATGGTACACCCGCTTTATAATTGTATTTTGCACAGAATATTGCAATAAATGAATCCTGTATTATCAGAGATTCAAATAGTATATTTAAATCTCTGGTATTATCAAGATCAAAAAAATAATTACACATGTATGTAATATGTTCCAGTCTAGATCTACATATACATATTACGAAACTTGGCATCCAGGGACTATATATATATGTACTATCGTTTTTGCGGGACACATGGAATACAAAACTCCATAAAAAGATGACTTTGAAACTGATATATCAACCAACCAAACACTCACTGAGACTTGATTTATATTAAAGAAAATGTATATATAATTGTTCAAAATATATAATTGATTAAACGTATAAAATGTGTATATTCATACAGTTTTTTTTTAGAAATTGCTATTACTAGCGAATATTTACGTGTAAAATACACAATTGAACTTCTACATTTTAAATATGTCTGGCATAAGAGTCAGGTCACTTATGATATTTTCTGTTTTGCTAGCAAAGCCAATCATACGATATACTACCAAAGACTGCATACATGTCATATTTATGGAAACGGTCTATGGCTCGAATGACATCCCTGACAAAACATTGCATCCTATAAATCGAATTTGAGATCCTGTCATTTTGTTTCAGACATTTTGATGTCACTGCTTAATTCTCTTTCATACTTTGCTTGAATTTTAACTCTTTCTCTCAGTCTCGGTTTGTTTCTAATTCTCTTTCTTTTTTCTTCCTGTCAATTCCTAATTTTATAGAAATGTCTCAGATCTCCCTCGTTCTTTTGTTTGTTTTCTATCTTAACTCTGCTCTCTTCATCTTCTTTTTTATCAAATTATTTAATCAAGTCGTTAACATCTAGAATAAGTCCACAGTGCCTCATTTTCTCAAAATCATTATCATTACAGATGTAATTGCAATGTAATAGTTAGAATAATATTAACAAGAAAGCCATCGCAAATAATTTATTTTCTTTTTACTAAGAGCAAAAATAACTGCACTGTTGTATTAATATCAGTACAGTGCATTTAGACAAAATATCGTTAAAATAATCGTGAAAATTGATTACAATACTTTATATACTTTCGTTGACAGTGACTTGGTTCACGGTCTAAGAAAGATAACTCTTATAATACGTATTCCGCATCCGTTTTCGTGATCGTAGGGGGTCGTGCATACTACTAACTTGTTGCGTAACAACATCGATTCTAAACTATGCCGTAAAAGTAACTTACGTCTAAGTCAGTTTTCGGAAGTTTTCATTATTGCTTGAGACTATGGAATAGTCAAAAGATGATCCGAATGCATTAATCTTTGTTAATTTGGAGATTAATTGGCAAAAATATCACCATAAATTGAGTTATTTTTGATATTAACTGTAGGGGGTCGATAATTGATAGGGGTCGATATTACCTGAAGTTGCTCTACATCTATGTAAATCTACAGGTACTGTACTGAGAACCCCACAGGATGGAATGAAAATCTAGATTACAAATAGGCCTAGAACGAATATACGTACCCGGCCTACCATACCTTTCCCCGAACACCAACTCTGGTTAATACAATGGGAGGTGTTTATGTAGAGGACCCTTTGAAGTTTAGTTATAGTCTGTTTCAAACTCTAACACCAACTCAGGTAACTTATACTCATACCTATGATAAGATACATCATAAGCTATACAACAGTTTGTTAATTAAGTTCAAGCAATCATTAATATATTTTATATTATTAATTATATAATTATTATTACTTTTTTAATCTTCATATAAAAACACACTGTACAATATCAAATAAAAGTGCCCCACATATTTTACAATAGTAATTGATGGAAGCACTAGTTATACAGAATGTGTATTTTCTAATAAGATATTTTAATTGGTACATATTTTAAAGTAATTAAAATATCCTAGCACTCATTTAATTCAATGTTTTCCAAAATAATCATATAATAATAAGATATTATCAAAGTGTCGCATATATATATATTCCAAAGTGTAAGTAATTTACACTTAAGGTATGGCATTATGCAAAATAAAGCAAGGTGAAGCAACTGTGATGCTGATCATGAGTCGGCATATGTCATCAAGTCAACTGTTCCATTCTGGTATCCCAGATAATGTCTGTATATTCTAAAATTGGTCTGATATAGGAGAGATATAAAGTTCTTGGTGAATTTCTATCTAGTTTATGTTTCAATGTTCGTAATAAGTTCTGTCTTGATGAAGCTTTTTCACAAATATTAAAGATGTGATCCGACCATGATCCCTTTTTTGTTAAATGTTAAACCTAAGTATCTATGAAATTCATCTTGTGATTCGGGTACGAATTGGTCCCTATGTGTCGTAGTGGAGCACTGCCCCCGAAAATCACTCGGACACAGTTTTCTACACTTTTTTGTAGGTTTCCAATTATTTCATGCGTATACATGCATTTACATATTTTTGTCCAAAACAAGCATAACTACCATTCTTAATATCTAGCGTTCCGCTCACAAGACGTCAAATTCACAATTTGTGGTCTTGCCGTAAAAATTCCCTTCAGAAAGACCTTCATATATATTATGTAAAAAATAATGCCTCGATGAGAATTTGATATTTTATGTAGTTCAGTTTCATTCCCTAGTAGGTAAGCGATATCAAGCAAGTATGGTAAAATACAAAGAAACGTTTTATAATGGTTTGCATGATCATTACTTTGCTCCATTAGCAATAATAGGCACCGATTGTAGTTCTAAGTCTTTTGAGCTACACGGAGTGCACTACGTATGAACACGGTGTCCACTACAGGTTCAATTTCAATTCTTTTTTTTTTTTTTTTTACAAGTGGACATCGTGTCCAGGTAATATGTCCACTACATTCAGACCACAGACAGACACGATGCTGTGTTGCAGACATATGAGAAAATACATATATTCTGCAGTCTATATGAACTTTTAACAGATAGAAATATTTATTGCAATCAGAAACATGATATTTATTGCAACATAAAATTGCCGTTAATTTCTGGAAATCTTTAGTACTGTAATGTTTATATGAACTGATACATATAAAGTAATATTATCAATACATATTATCATACAATTTAATTTATAAATGAGGACGTTTAGTAGAAGTTATAAAAGCAAATTAACTGCATAGCATATTAACTGCGTACAGGTTGTTACGGTAAACCACGTACTGGTTATGTCTCATCAATGGATAGTTGAAGTCCGCATTTTCCCAGCAAAAAAAATATTCTTAGCTAGTGATATACAGTTTCGAACCAAGGACGTAGATGAAATTCTTGTTCGAACACATAAAGTGATGAACTTACGTGAAGTACATGTACGTAAGATTCTCAGTGTTGGCAAATCGTCGCCTAAGTTTGATCAGCAAAATATTTTGATTAAAAAGGATATTGATGGACATAATAATTGCAAGGACATATAAACATAAACAGATTAAGTCCTTCATAAAATGTTGAACTATGAATGTACGATATATAGTTTTAAAAACGGCAAGGTGCGCGAAATAGTTTTAGCCCTATCAAATGTATACGTATGCATTTGCTACATGGAACCTGGTCGCTAAAAATGTAGGTCACATGCCTGATTTTGTCACAATTATTTTAATTTTAGAAACTCTGATAATTTGACAATATCCGATTCTGACATTGTGTGACCCATACATGTACATATAGTACGTGCAATGAAACTGTACATGTAAAGTATACACTTACAATATGCCTGCTGTATAATGATTGGCGAAGTTAAAGAACATATTAACAATTTCAACAATTAACATAGGTACAGTACATTATGTATATGGTACCAAATTTGAAATGGGGTCCGGGGGAGTCTCCTCGGGGGGAAGAGTGAAAATCTATATTCCAAATGGTGCCATTTGGTCGCTTTTGGCAGTTTTTGCATTATCTACCTTGATTCATTTACAACATAGTTAATCCCATCCTCGATATTCCAGGGGTTCCGATTACTTACGATCTCTACACCCCTGGACTATCTCATAGTAAAACTGGAGGCAACAGAATAGAACAGGTAATTTAGTCATTTGATGTACATCAAAAGAACCGTATAACGGTACACTGTGGTTGACTGTGTGGCTTTGATGTTAGGCGTCGCTCTCTCTGTAGTCTTTAAATGAAATATTTGCTAGCCTGTGATTGGTCAAATGTTTTCCGCTGAGCTGCCTTCAATTTCACTATGAGATAGTCCAGGGGTGTAGAGATCGTAAGTGATCGGAACCCCTGGAGTATCGAGGATGAGTTAATCCTTGAGTTAATACATCTTTATTTAAATAGAGATATTTTTATTTAAATTAAAGATATCTCTAATTCAATAGAGATATTTTCATTTTAATAGGTAAAAACCTGAACGACTTACATTGTACATGACCGAGGTCAATTTGCGACATCTCGGAGAAATTTCCGGCAATCTTTGGGCCGAAGAATCTTAGCCGAAAACAGAATATAGGGCCGAGACGTCTTAGACCGAAACCGGAAGGGTCGAGGTGTATTGTCACTAAGGCGAGATCTGCAGGGCTTCGCCTAGGCACCCAGCGGGTCCAGGGCAGCACCATCTAAAATGATATTTGGTAATGTTTGGTAATGCTAAACTGAAGTTATTAAAATCAAATTAATAGGTCCGTTTTCTACTAGCCGCTAAACCTGCCTATATTATTAGAATTTCTTTAAAAAAAATTGCCTAATATATATATATTTAGGCAAAAAAAAAAAAAAAAATCATAAGAAAGCCTAATAATATACAAATGTAGGCAGGTTTAGCGGACTAGTTTTTATCTGTACATGAACTTGACAAGTCTCTATGCGTTAATGTTTTACTCGCTTCTATTCCATTTGCAAGATTTAAAGTTATATGTGCCGTATTTTTCATACTCACGAATCAAGATAAGCTTTTAATATGTTATTCATCACCAAGAATTACCAACTTTTTGAAAATTACAGTGCTTTAAATGCATAGGTTTTAATTTTACATGTACAAATAAGAGCTGAAAATGATTTTTGGCAGTACTGCCAAAAATCATTTATTTACATCAATAGTGAAGTGAAATGAGTACATACGGTGAGACCATGAAGCCAAATTGTGGTCTACAATTTCATTACACAACACACCAATAGTGAAATGAAATGAGTGCATACGGTGAGACCATGAAGCCAAATTGTGGTCTACAATTTCATTACGCAATTTTACAATGTTTTTAGTAATTATAAAGGGACTTCTGCAAGTATGTTTTCATTTAAACATATTTAAGGCATAAAAACAAATTTTTTTCAGTACAAAATTTCTGTATTATAACTAACGTTTATTAGTCATCTGAAGCCATTTGAATGGTTTTTACAGCTTTATTCATCAAACCTTGTGGTTTTTAATAAATTAATGATGAAAAAATAGCATGTCAAAATTATCGCCCAGTTACGGCACATATAACTTTGAGGCCTACATGTATCCTGAGTGACTCTTTGGGGCTTTGAGGATAGTAGACTTGACGGAACTTCCTTACGAAACGGATTTTTTTTTACATATGAAAAAAATAGAAATAAACATACCTATCTACAGATGTACCTTGAAAGATGTAAATGAATATGAAAACGGCGCCTCATATTAAATGGTATATTTAAGGAATAGATTTTTATTTTGTGGAGGTTATGAGGGTATAATGATAATGGAGCACGTGTAAATTATGTAATCCCGGCTTAACTGGGCCAGAAGCATAGATTCAGGAAAAAGTGTTGATGTCATTTATCTGGACTTTAGCAAGGCTTTCGACAAAGTCTCGCACAAATTCCTCCTCCATAAATTAAAACAGTACGGAATCAACGGTAAACTGTTGGGATGGATCAAAGCCTTTCTCGACAACATGACACAACGAGTAACGGTAAATGGAGCAACATCAGAACCCCATCCAGTTACAAGTGGAGTACCGCAGGGGAGTGTACTAGGACCAATCCTCTTCTTGATCTATGTCAATGACATGCCAGACATGCTAAACTGTACAATTAAACTTTTTGCTGACGACACAAAGTTATACTCCCAAAATCAACAATATGGATGAAAGACAAAACCTGCAGCACAACATAGACCAAATGTGTAGATGGACACAGACCTGGCTAATGCAACTAAATACATCCAAATGTAAATACCTGGAGATTGGCAGATCTCAGGGAAACCATGTTTATACTATTAGTCAAAATGGCATCGCAACACCAGTACAAAAAGTAGAGTCGGAAAAGGACTTAGGAGTGAACATTGACCAAAACCTGCAGTTCTCAATTCATGCCAACTCGTCAAGCTCAAAGGCCAACAAAATCATCGGTTTAATGTTTAGATCATTCTCATATATGAGCCCTCAAATGTTCCTGGCACTGTATAAATCACTTATTCGTCCAATTGTGGAACACGCAACACCATGACCATCATTGAAAATGTACAAAGACGAGCAACAAAAAGTATACCGTGTTCAAAACATCTATCCTACCAAGATCGCTTAAAGAGTCTAAGTCTACCAACACTTCAATATCGTAGAGAACGCGCAGATATCATCCAAACCTACAAAATTCTAAATCATTTGGACATACTGAACGTTGACTCACTATTCGATGAAATTGGACGAACTTCAACAAGGGGGCACTCCAGAAAACTATATAAAAGGCAATTCAGACTGGGAAAATCAGGCCACTTCTTCAGCAACAGAGTTATCAACATCTGGAATTCTCTACCAGAGGAAGTGGTGTGTTCACCATCTCTTAACACCTTCAAGTCAAGACTCAATAAGTACTGGAAAAACCGCCCAGCAAAATTTCAACCATCTTTCTGACAAAATTGTACAAATCGGGGTGAAAAAATTACTCACAGGAATGGACAGCAAACCCTGTGATATTCTAAATCCATGGAAACTTTTTAATCAGTGTTTTTTATCAGTGTCTGGCACTTATATATGTCGGTATCTCATTACTATGTAACAATGTGTTATATATATATCGCCTGTTCCCTTAATAACGGAAAAGGATTTCAACATTAATGAAATGACTGTATATACATTATTTTAAGCAACCGGAAGTCAATAGTACGCGTTAGGAGTACACAATGTCATTGTTTGAAGAAACTTTAATACATCTCCACAAGCTAGTCTTAGCTTACCAACGATATCAACTGAGCGAATACTGAGCGAATTGTTGTGACGCCATGTATATATCGTCCATCCGTCAACGTTCCTGAGCATGAAGACAGGATGTGCTCTACATTTGCTGGTTTTCCCCAGGCAATTGGGTTCCTCTTATATCCCATGTTACGAAGTTTGTTGATGATGGCAAAACATCATATACTGACTTCAGCTGGAACTGCAGTTTCTGCGAGTCCATAAACCAGATATCGCTCCATGTTAACTTCTTTTGACCAGTACTCCTTCCCAATTTAACCAACTTCCCTGCTGCGTCAAGCTTGTTGCCCGGACCGTTCTTGTGTGTCTCTCCATCTGGCGGACTTCCTTCTGTACAAGCTCTCATCCGTAGCTGTTCCCCATCTTGCTCTAGTTGCAACATCTGCCCACTGCCACACGATATCACCACGCCTCAACAGTGGCGTAGGAAGATGAAATGTAAGGGGGGGGGGGTGTGCAAAGGTCCTCAATATTCTGTAACACCCCCGCTCCGCACCTACAGGAGGAGATTAATTCAACACACCACCATATATGCTTTATATACTTTTTTTATATATCATTAAATATAATCCTTGTACTCATTTATAGACAGTGAGGTAGCTAAAAGGAAATTAGCGTGTGAGCGCCGAAGGCGCGATAATTTGGTGTTTTAGGGGTCTGGGGGTGACCCGCGGGAAAAAACATTGTAATTAAATATGGTTGAGATGAGTTTTACAATGTATTTTGACGATTTTGCGAGCGCCCGAAAGCGCGAGATTTTGGTGTTTGGGGGCTCGGGGCTTCCCCCGGGAAAAACAGTACGATTTAGAATAGCTTAAATGAGTTTTGATGAATTTGCGAGCGCCCGAAAGCGCGAGATTTTGTTGTTAAGGAGGTAGACCCCCCGGAAAAAAAATTACGATTTAGAATGGCTGAGATGAGTTTTACGATGTATTTTGATGATTTTAAAGCGTCTCATGTAAAGGTTTTCTTACCTGCATTTATGTGGCAGGCCGTTAAACTCGCCCCAGATCATAACCAGTCATATAAATGGCTAATTAAAGGATTGTTCAGTACAGTTCTCTATTCGCACCCTCGATGCTCCAGAGGCTACTGTGATTAACATTATATCCACCCCTGGACCATGTCATAGTAAAACTGAAGGCAACATAAGACACAAGAATTTTAGTTGAATTTTGTTCTTTGATGTACATAAAAAAATCGAATAGCAGTATACGGTGGTTGACTGTGTGACTTTGAAGTCGGGTGTCGCTCTCTCTTTGATCTTCAAAGGAAGTCTCTGCAGGCCTGTGTTTTTAGCTCACCTGGCCCGAAGGGCCGGTGAGCTTATGTCATGGCGCGGCGTCCGTCGTCCGTCCGTCGTCCGTCCGTCGTCCGTCCGTCAACATTTCCTTTAAATCGCTACTAGTCATAGAGTTCTGCATGGATTGTAACCAAATTTGGCCACAAATATCCTTGGGGGAAGGGGAACAGAACTTGTATAAAGTTTGGCTCTGACCCCCCGGGGGCAGGAGGGGCGGGGCCCAATAGGGGAAATAGAGGTAAATCATATAAATCGCTACTTGTCCTAGAGTTCTGCATGGATTGTAACCAAATTTGGCCACAAACATCCTTGGGGGAAGGGGAACAGAACTTGTATAAAGTTTGGCTCTGACCCCCCGGGGGCAGGAGGGGCGGGGCCCAATAGGGGAAATAGAGGTAAATCCTATAAATCGCTACTTGTCCTAGAGTTCTGCATGGATTGTAACCAAATTTGGCCACAAACATCCTTGGGGGTAGGGGAACAGAACTTGTATAAAGTTAGGCTCTGACCCCCCGGGGGCAGGAGGGGCGGGGCCCAATAGGGGAAATAGAGGTAAATCCTATAAATCGCTACTTGTCCTAGAGTTCTGCATGGATTGTAACCAAATTTGGCCACAAACATCCTTGGGGGAAGGGGAACAGAACTTGTATAAAGTTTGGCTCTGACCCCCCGGGGGCAGGAGGGGCGGGGCCCAATAGGGGAAATAGAGGTAAATCCTATAAATCGCTACTTGTCCTAGAGTTCTGCATGGATTGTAACCAAATTTGGCCACAAACATCCTTGGGGGAACATCCTTGGGGGAAGGGGAACAGAACTTGTATAAAGTTTGGCTCTGACCCCCCGGGGGCAGGAGGGGCGGGGGCCCAATAGGATAAATAGAGGTAAATATTCGAATTCCTTCAGAAAAGAAACAATGAACCTGTATTTAGAACATTACTTGGCATTACAAACCAGGTGAGCGATACAGGCCCTCTGGGCCTCTTGTTTCTCTTGAAATGCCTCCAGTTTTACTATGAGATAGTCCATAGGTGGATATAACAACAGTGAAAGTAACCGCAAGAGTATCGAGAATGCCCTGTTCGTAGAATCAAAAGTTCCATTCGTTAATCATATGCTTACCTCTCGACTTTTCAATCAAAATTTGTTCACGATTAATTTCCCCAAATTTACCTCCAACTAGCGATATCAATGACGATAAATTACAAAAAAATGTAAACTAAAATGGCGACAAGCAAATGAATGTTAAAACTCTTTAGTATAATGTTTAAGATGAAATTTTCGTGTGCATTTTTTTGTCGTGGTGTGGAGTTTTGATACTATTTCGTGGGAAGAAATATTCATGATTAGCTTTTGGAGCAATAATGATTATAATATATTCATCATTTTTTATATTTGCGGTCTCACAGCAGACATGAAAGCAACGACACGACGATGTTATGCAGTATTTAAAGCTTAATGTATACAATCTCAGATATTTCGACATCAAATTTTACCTGTGTTGATGTCCCCGGGATTCTTTTCCAACCAATCAGGGATCATGAGACCGACCAGAATGGCTATACCAATGATGGCTACGTTCCTTGTTGAGGACAGTGATACAGCATGTAAGTTGGACAGTATGATCCCGTTAAACATGCCATACATGATGATCATAGCGCCCCCTAGGACTGGATAGGGCATCGTAATGAAGACGGCAGACACCTTACCCACTACGCCAAATATCATGTAGATCACGCCAACCCACAAAAACACATTCCGACTAGCCACCTGCTCCAAAACAACAACTTTGTGTTATATAATCAAGAAATTTCTGCTCTTAACTTCTTACCATTGAAATTATATTTGAATAAAATTGTTCCCTTGGTCTCTTTTGGACAACAGATGCAGTACCCAAAGCACCAATTTTACATGCATTTCACTATTTCAGGAATTAAATGCTAGAGACGTCAATGTAATCATTTAAATTATTGGCTTCTTTCTGCATTTTATTTCTATTTTTGTGTAATTTTTTATTACTATGTAAATGTTTTTAATCAATCAAATATACTACTTTTAAAGATAACAATACTTTAAAGTTTACCCCCGAAATATCTATAGAAATAATTGTCAATTTTAGTAATTGCATATCTCGTCAACGACTTATATGATAATATTTTACTGTCGTATGCAAATCCACTTTTGGAAGTCACATTTTCTATGATAATAAGCTGGAATTGGTCTGCAGATATTCAATGATATTAACTTCACGATCTACAAACCATGGTAATAATAATTGGTTTGTAAATATTGGTTAACGTACCCTGGTGACGCCGACAGCTCCTATATTAGCGCCTATTGTACTTGTTGCGTGGCCACACCCGACGGCACCTGAAAGAGCGCTACAGAATCCCTCAATAGCAATTCCTCTGTTAATACTATGTGGAGCCGGAGGTGGCACGTTACATGTACGTGCGCATGCGTTATAATCGCCAATGGAATCTAAGATTGATACTATTGTTCCAATCAGGAAAGCGACAAAAAAGCCCACATTGACGTTTGGAGCTCCAAACTGACCTAATAAAATAGAAAATAAGAAATTTCTTTTTAGGTATAAACATAATGCGGATTGATGCCTTAATCACAAAATACACTTTATGACATTTTTTTTATTACATTCAACCATTTTATTATAATTTAACTAACGGAAATCTATCTTTCAACGCACACATATATATATGGATTCATTTTAATTTGTAAAATATAAAAACCCCAATCTTAATTTTAGAAATTAAATAATATATCGCTAATGATCAATGGAATTAATACTGGGATAGGGCACACGGAACCACGTGGCGTTCCGGATGATCCCGGCTCGAGCGTCCGTTCTAGCTAATTATTCTGCATCCTTAGGATTATCTGTGAGGGCTCCAGCATGTGTCATGATGGCCGCCATGATCCAACCAACCATCATACCGATTAGGATCTGTATCAAATATATCGATTAGTTTCGTGGGGCGCTAATTTAATATAAACAAAGTATATAAACAAAGAAAATAAAATTCCACATAATCCGCTAAAAAGCATAATAAGGAAAATGAAATTGGGCTTAAATGACACTAAATCATTATAAAGACAAGGTAAATCAAATTTCGTCAACCATTATTAATCATTATAGAATTCATTTTCAAAAACATGTTTTTACAAGACAATACCAACATTTAGACATCATATCCAAGTCAATTTTAAATAACTTTCCGCTATCAAAAACTTTCCTTGGGGTGACACTCCCGAACCCAAATCGAAACTTCTCTGCTTTCGGCGCACATCTACCACCATCCCCACCCCCATTTTCATAGCCTTAAGATAAACATACTGCGAAAACCCGGTGTAAAGGATACCGGACGACGTGGAAGCCTTTTTTCTTAGACCAGGCAGGACACGGCATGTTTAGCTTACTGAGATACAGAGACAGGATTACTGAGGTGATGGCAGTCCTGTAACAGAGGAACAGAAACATCGTGGTATAAAGCTAAATAACCCTCAACAAATGTCTCTCATGGAACTTCATCTTAGGAAGAATGTCCTTCCATTTTTTTGAGAATAATGCTTAAATACCTTACCAATGAAACATATGTACATCAAACCATATTATATTAGCATTGCATGACTTATCGCATGTGTTAATTTATAAGAGCTCAATGTTTTGTCATGAACATTTTAATGTTTGAGTACAACTCTGATAGGCAACACTGATGAATACACTCAACATATATGGGGAATACTGTAATTTTAGTATTCAAGTTAACGTATGATAACGTTATAAATGGTCGCTAGTAATGGTTCTCTTTCAAAAACATGTGCAAACAGATTAGTATTTTTCTTCAATTACAAAAGTTATTTACTTTACACCATTATCACCTTTGAGAAGTTTGAGCTTCTTAATTTACATCAGGATAAAACATTAAAAACAATTAATTGCGTCCCGAAAAAATGTCCATGGCACTATGTCCTATATGGAATGAAATGCTGATTCTGCCTCCACCAAAAGCAAAATAAATCATTTCAAATTATGTTCGTGTTAAAAAGAGAAACGTTTACATGAGTAAGGATCAATTATTGTTCAGATGATGAGTATCTTTCTGTTCTGTCGGTGGTGGAGCATTATTAAGTTAAAGAATACTTATTAAACTGTGCTATGGAGTAAAAGAAGGTGATGTACAATGTATCATATAATATCACATTAACACAGTGCATCATACATGCTAAATATGGAAAACATTGTTATAGTTTAGTGTCTATATATGTTATGGGAGTAATATGTATCCTTGGACTAGGCTGTACATTAGAATATCTCGTCCTCCGAGTTTATATATCGTTTAATTATTTCTAAGATAATATTATTTCATTTTCTGACCACAAACTCCAAATGGGAGAAAGGAAAAGGGATTATACATATTCATAGGTTTTTTGTAAATTTCATTTCAAATATTAAAAAGAAAATTGTTATTATTAATCAATATTATGTGTAAATCCGTCTACGTTGAAATAATGATATCATTTTATTATAAATTACAATGAGATTATAAGATATATTGATGTGTTCTAAAGTTTATGTGATAGCTGAAGGTTGTAACCGCTATTTCTCAGAAAGTACGGAAGGGATCTGTTTCAAATGTCATACGTAGGCTCGTCATGGAAACATTAATGGGTTTATAAGAAAACAAGATCTGGGATTGTTGCAATTTAAAACGCCACGTTTTTTTGTAAAAATAATGAAGGATGTCTGAGATTTCTTATACATATATTATGTATATTAATTCCTTTTGGTTCCTTGAGAGTGTTGTGGATGATCAGGAAACTCCATGACTAATAATCAGCTAACTTACAATTTGATACTTAGAAAGCACTTAAGTGGTCTTCTTAAAATTAGTCTTTTTCAGCTTGCTTCTTAGTTTTCCTATATCCATTTCATTTTTAAGTATTCAAACACAAATTGGATGAGAGTGGTCATGCTACTGTTATACAAATAAGAGATCTGTACGATTGATTGAATTATAGAATATATAACGGAGGGCACCAAGATTCCTCTGAGATATCTCCTACCATACATACTTGCAATGAACAATGGCCAAATACTCTTTTTAAATTAAAACACAAAATGATTAACTGTGGCCATGTTGCTGTTATGTAGATAACATTGAGGTCATCAGTCTATTAAGAAATACATACTCGATACATCTGTATCAAGTCCTCAAAATGTTTCTGGTTTAACATTAGAGAAATTGAAACGAATTGTGATGAACTCTTAGATACCGTTACTATAGAGAAGAGGGGAACAGATATAATTAAATCAATTTTTTTTATTTTTTTTTATTTTAAAACACATGGCCCTAAAGAGGTTACAAACTCAACCTTTCTTACGTTGATAAGCATATTTAATAATTCAACGTGTCATAATATATTATTCCATCGTTATTGCAGAAACTTGTCGTTGCATTTGACAGATAGCATATTCTTCACACACATATCCTGTCATCAGGAAAACACGTACGTCACCGTTACTAGTACAAGATACATTTTTGAAAAAAATCTCAATACCAGTTAGATTGTCAACACGAAAAAAACAAAAAACAAATTGAAAAAAAAACCAACAACAACAAAAACAAGAGGGATGGTGGATCCACAGAATGCACTTTTGGTGCCTCGTAGTAAGATCGAGAGAGTCCGCATAAGTTCATTTCTGGCTTATAGATCAAAGTTCAAGATGTAGTTTACGGTACTTGGTTTTCGTATTTGGCACCACCTATATCTAGATAGACTCATAAATACACGACACTTATGTGTCCAGTGAGTTTTGATGTATAATAAAGTTTCCGAACTAACTTTTACTTAAATGGAAGCATAAGCTCAAAATGTAGGCTTCAGTGTCCTAGTTAGGTTCGCTTCTCGACATACCCCTTCATCTTGATGGAACAATACAACAGGTATAGTATTGTATTAAACATAGGTGATTGTGTGGTGTAGCGGTTAAGCCACCCACCTTTTACCTAGCCGGCCGGGTTTCAATGCCCGGCACGGACGTGAAAAGGTTAGGGGTCACCTGCCCGATCACGTGGGTTTTCTCCGGACTCTCCGGTTTCCTCCCTCACTAAGATCCCTCGCGCGCTTACATCCGGGTCATCGAGAGTAATTTGTATAAGTTTTATAACTTAATCGATGTAAAATCAATAAAGTTTATATTATTCTATTAAACACAGTGTGCTGGCAAGATAATGCCAAGGACAGAAGAATGGGTGGATAGAAACGAAGCAAACTTATGACACTTTTGGTTCCGATAAGAAATGAATAAAGTGTCAAACATGTAGAAAATTTTATTTCCATTTTTGTACAAACGATGTAAAGGATTTTAGAATAATATCTTTTTGATCACTCAGAATACAAAATAGGTAATTGTTTTAGTTAAGGTGACCTACTTATATGCAATTATGATTTACAGTGGATTCATTTTTGTATCAGTTACCTGATTTACGTATCATTTATAATTTATGGATAAACACTACAGTTCACGTGAACGAGCATCCAGATCTTTATTAATACACATTACACCTTAATCCTGGTTAAATGTTTTGTATTTCATCTTGACAGGCATGGTCACGATTAGTATTTTTCTATTTTGAAAACGGTCACCTTTAGGCCAATGTCAGTCGCCTTTAGGTCGAATCAGGTCAACACATGCGTTATATCGCTTTATGCAACTTACATTTCCGTGCCAGAAGAAACAGAAGTTACTGTAAACCAACTATTTTCGCGGCTACTAAATTATGCGAATTTTATATCAAAACAAGTCCGCGAAGATAAGCATTCGTATACTTAAAAAATTGACGGAAAAAATATATCATTATCAATGATGTCAATGATAAATCAAGGAAATAAACTTTGGTGAAAATACTTGGATCAAAAAATTCGCGAAAGTAAATCGCACGCGAAAGATAATTGGTTCACAGTATATTTTTGATATTAGTATAGAACAGTGCGTCTTTGTTTGATTTGCTTATTGTCGCCACGGATAACTAAGTCTGTCGATGTAGTTAATGTATCTCATTAATATTATTGTTACCTGGAGCTGAACAAACATGATCATGTCACGCTCTCAAAAGTATCTATCTTATCCTATGTATCCCGGCGCCTGAATTGTAGTAGACCATAGCAAGTTCTGAGTACTTTAAAATACGACAGAAGGTATCATTGTCTTCTTAATATCCCTATGAGAAAATCTGACGGACTGTTCATTTGTGAAAACCTACAGTAACTTATATTTAGGTGTGGGTTTGAATTTGTTTTATGTCTTATTTAAGGAGAAGGAAAATGGTTATCTGGGAGGAAAAAAAAGAAAATTAAAGATCAGTAATTGGAATATTTTTACATGTGGGATTCGAACTCGATAACTACAAGTGGAGTGCTGGTCGTAATGTGTCGTAAACCTGGACCACTCGGTTAACACAGACATAACATGATTATTGTGATTTGGCCTTATATATAAGGCGATTAGAGACGGCAATTTTCGTTTTCAAAGTTATTTGTTAATTTAGTACAATATAGCAATACATAATTTGATAATGCTTACGTACACAGCAGAGATGCCCCAGTGTGCTTTGGCAAATTTACCGGCGGACCTTGAAATGAATATACCACCTACAAGAATGGTAGGCACTATGGTCACAGGGCCAATAAACCTCATCAGGAATCCTACGGTACCAGTTAGGCCGACCACACAATGGACGAGACCAACAAGAATCAATGAACCCTGAAACTGTATCAACAACTTTATTTGTTTGCAGTGTAGACAATACATTCTGAACTATCATAGTTACTTCCCTTCTCAGTTACTTCCCTTTGATGAGGGAAGTAACTCTATCACCAGTGAAACGAAGGGAAGTCACTATGATATTTAATATTGAGACAATATTAATCTAATGTGAGATCATATAAAATCGGTTACAACGGAACTTCCTTGATATGCAATATATTCATGGGGATATCGGTGATACTTTAATTATCTTTTTATATACCTGAAATGCGGAAATTGTATGTATTATTAGGGGAAATATTTTGCACAAAATTATATCAATATCTCTACTTTTTTCAAACTTGAACGTTCTTGATATTCAATGTATTCTTGGAGATACTGGTGATAAATTTTGTAATCTATTTATAGATATGAAAATGCAGAAATTGTGGATATCAATAGAAAAATGAAATCTTAAGAAAAAAATTGACATAAAGAATAAACTTTGGGATGACAAACATAGGAAAAGAAACTAGTATTAAACTAGTTATAAGGAGCAATGTATACAGTAATGGATTAATAAACATTGCAGCGTTGACGAACGATGCATTTATGAATGCAAAATTTGACATTTTGTTCGCAATATGACCGAATATATAATATAAGATATACATATTATGAAATTCTCATTCTAAAACACTATTATTTTATGTTTTCGACAAACTATGTTCACGTTTTGTCACGAATTTCCTTCCAAATCAGTTAATCTCGTAAACTCAAGATAAAAATTTGACTACATTAAGAGAAAGTCACCTTATTAGAAATAAATTAGAACCTTAATTTGTGTCAATTAATACAGTCATTTTTAATGCTGTCTTTCATTAATAATTCCCAGTCTACATATTTGCTATCCAAGATGTCAAGAAAATTAATAAGAAAGTTTTCTGTTTTAATGAATTTACCTCTCGCAATCTGTAGAACGCAAAATTTCGCTTGCTTTCCAACACGAAATTTGATGTCATATTAAAAGCTTCAGTGCTGTTAAGGCTAGCATTGGTAACACCGCTATGTATTTCTGAAATATCACGACATAAGAATGATTCTGTAATTGCATATAACAGAGTTAACGGGTTTACATGTATATCGATTGTGACATCACGTGACGAGCGTAACGTCATACTTTTCAGAGGAAATGACGTCAATTGCGCTAACAAAATAATGACGTAACAATCGATACCTACCCGCAAGGGAACTAACTCTGTAATATGCAAATACAGAATATAATCAAACTCAAATATAAAACAATGCAAAATATCATCTAAAACGAACTTGACGTAGAGATACTAGTCTTTGAGTGATAAGAGCAGTTTTTTTCACAATTAACACATTGTTGTTTTGTGCTTTGTACAGATTTATCTGTTGATTTTGAAGTTATTTGAAATCTGTTTCAATAATAGATTTATATCAGACTGTTTTTAATGAAGGTACTTACCTGGGACAGAACAAAAGTCGGCATTAAGACGCTGCAACGCTAGTAAAGGTATTACGTACACCGGAGTAGCTCCCTGGAATAGGGGTAATCTGTGGGAACAAACATGATAGGAGTGGATAACAAAATACCAAATCAATGATGTTTACCTAATGGCACACAAGTACGAACATCTATAAGGTACAAATGTGAATCAAAACTTAGAATTATAAGAAAAAACTAAGAACAAACAGAGGATTCACAGGAAAAGACTAGGACTAAACATGGGAGAAATCTTTAATAAAACTATTTAAACAAATAAATATTGAGAACCTTAGTTAAAACTATTTCAGCATAAATGATGGTTATATCGGTAACACTGAGGGTTCACAATGTGAATATCAAACTGATGAGACAAACATTGGACACCACTTATTGGACATGATATTAAGTAAAACCAAAACAACCCTGGGATAACTTAGGTAAAAGAAACATAGAACATAATAGAAAAAAAAATGTTAAGATTAACGACGGTACAAAATGTGGTCATCTCGGGTAAATAAATGACACCAAGTTTGAAACGGCTTTTAATTTTAAAGATGGTAATGTAAAACAATACCGATAATTTTGTAGAGTCGCAAAAGTTATTCACTAACCGTTAATTCTATACTTATCATCACCATCTGAACAATTCGATTAAAAGAAATAAAATGTTATCATTCATAACGTGGGTCGTCTTATGTTTCCCGCCGTCGTCCTAAATACCGCACTATCAATGACTGTTATCATATATTACGCCGGAAATAGTTACAAATGCTTGATGTTGTAACCTCATCATAGGCTATCGATATATATTTTCTGGTGTTATTAATGATTTTAAGAAACCTTTATGTTATGCTTAGGAAATAATGGGCCTTTAATCTTCAGCTTAATTTTGGTGTTTACCCGTGTGCTATGTATTTACATGTTACAGGTTTTTTTTCTGCTCTTCTGTTGGGAAGGTAAGGTAACTCTGTAACATACTAAGACTGATTTAATGTCACCAGAAATACCTGATACCCAGCGTAACCTGTAGGAGCGTTGTGATGCCATTCATGAACATTGTAGAACTGAGCAGGTCTGTCTTTATATCGGGGAAGTCTGAGGCACACGCTACATCCGCAACGAAGGTGGAAATAGCCAACGACCCTGATAGGGACAAGAGTGCTTGCTGTAGATAAAACCAAACCAAACATTGATTGTATTAATTGTTTGTCTACAACGTACATTTTACAGTAATGGACATCGTTTAATGCTTGATGCCCTTTGTAATATCGTTATGTTTTGTTTTGTTTGTCATTTCTTTTTTATTATCATTATTTTTTTTATTTTTAGCGGACGGAGGTGTTAATCAACCAAACCATTATATAGACTTATGTTTGATTATGTACAGAATATTGACATCTATAATACGTCAGGAAAGAGAAAAAGTAATACCCTGTAGTTAAAGGAAGTTAATCTTAAAATGAGAATGGGAAACGTATTGTACAAGAAACACAAGACAAGTTTTTATATATAAAAAAATCTTCAATAGTTTGAAAAAGTTATAGTTTTGTCTATTAATGCTTTGATTAAATGCTACATGATCTTGCATTGATATCGAATTAAAGGAAGAAGAGTAGGAGAGAAACGAAAAAATGACACATATGCATTTACGTTATTTCGCATATCTTATATCCGAAGGAGATGGTGTTTCACCACCCCTACCCACCCCCCACCCCCCCACCATCCTCCTAATAAAGTTAGTATCTAACGTAGAGTCGTTACCCATATATTGACCTTGGATCAGTTTTTGTTCATCGGGTTCACTTGTTTTTCATGTGTTTTTAATTATTTTTGGTATAAATAATGATTTGCCAAAACATAGAAGTACGCATACCTGAAATGCAAAGAAGATAGACATATAAATTGGCGGCGTGTCTGTGACTTTGTATAGTAAGGCTTCAGACGATTCCATTTCATATACTATTTCCAACTTCTTTTTCTCATCGTTCTCTATTAACAGGATCTCCTCCTTTGTTGTAAAGGTATGTCCATTCGTTTTATGTTCCGCCATACCTGTACCTGTAAGGGAGATTTATAATAGATACATGTGCGAAAAGTCAAGGGAATGCTGATATATTGGGGACTATTATGCATCGTATTACTGCAAACGTATTTGTTTTATCGGCGAATCACCAATATTTCTACCCTCGAGTTGACTTGAAAGAACGTACCAACGAATAGTTAATGTTATACGGTACTGGAACTCTGCTTTGTCATTTAAAAACATTTTTTACCAGATTTCTGAAAGTGTTCAAGAAAAAGGATTATCCAAATCTCTTTTTTCATTATTTCAAGGTCAATTGTTAGGGATGTGTCTTTTATGACACTGATACTATTGAAATAGTCCAATAATTTTCGTGAAGAAATTTAAGAACGTAAATTGTAATGAAATATTTAACATCAACATAGACAGGTTTGATTGTATATATAGTTCGATTATTATTTTTTCCCACACGATAACAATCAACATAAACGTCAAACATTAAAGGCTATCAATGGAAAGATATGGTTAGAAATATAAATGCAATAACAAAGAAATGGACCAATAACATTCTATATTTAGTCACCTATTGTGATCTCCTCTTTGGGGATTGAAGTGGGGTGTTCAATTCGCGAGTCCTAGGCCTATCGATATCGCAAGGGTTGATATAAACAATTCCACAGATTAAACTTAAAGGCTATAAAGTTGAGAAGAGAAAATGTTGTGACTATAGTCAAATGAGAAAACGCTGAAATTACCATTGAAATAACGGAAGTTTTGAGATTCCAAAACGACGTGGGTAAAATACAATTTACAGTTGATTAGTCCTCCATCCAATGATTATGACGTGATTTTTGTGACGTCATACTCACTGGAAGGTTGAACTAATCGACTGTAAATCGCAATTTACCCACGTCATTTTAGCATCTCGAAACTTCCGTACCGATTTGATATGCTCATGTAAATATATTCACAATCGGTTTTTCAAAATATGAAATAAGTGGTAAAATTTAAAAAAAAAATATCAATTCAATTTTTGTTACAAAAACCAATAAACACGGGAGTCTCGAAATGCATAAAATGGGTAAATTACGATTAAACTTTGATTAGTCCCACTTTCCATTGATTATGACGTAACCGGAAGCAGGGACTTACCGACGGTATATTGCACTTCACCCACGTCATTTTGGTATCTCGAAATCAACGCATTCATTCAGCCATGTACCAGATGTAAAATACTTTCAATTTACTTAAACCTATGTATACGTACCTATTTTTGTACTTTAGCATAAAATTGATTTTGAACATGTAGCGCAACGATAGATTCATACACATATTCGCATGGGCGCAGTTATCGCTTTATTAACGACATACAAAAATGCAATTAATGAAAGAAATTTTTTCAAAATTTTCTACCGGAAAATAAAAAGCACTTTTAAAATTTTGATTACCGCTCATGTATATACGTTTACGGTATGTACATTAAACTTCCAGTTTTAATTTTTTATTAATTCTAATGATAATAAATAATCCTACAGAAAAAGTGTCTTACCTTAGCAGATCCGTTCAAGTGTACTTCCAATGATTCTATATGTAAAAGGTTCTACAAATGTCACGGTGTATAATTTGATATATTCACTGTTTTTTTTAGATATGAATAACAATAATGAGTAACTATTCGGGGTACTAGGTTTTGAAGTATATGTGATGATACAATATATGGTATGTAGGCATTCTACTGGATCAGTAGCTTTTTGCCTAAATTCAGTACCTTATGAAATTGCAGTGAACAAAAGCACTGCACCACGTGTGCATAGAATCAACTTGCAGTTTGCTTTGAATGTTTTATCTGAAGCAATAAATTTTATGCGGTTTTTTTTCGAGTAAATTGAAATAACATTTTGTGTTTTGAAGTCATAAAAGTGTTAAAAATAAAATATTTTCGCATACTTGAAAATAAACATTCACGTTAAGATTAACACTAAAGATAAAAAAAATATGTTTCTTTCAGTAGAAAAATATCTTTTTCCTTGTTTCCTAACCGTCGGTTCATGCAGTAATAATTATACTTTCTGTGCAATTATAAATACACAATTACACCAATGTGATGGGACTAATCAAGGGAAATGCTCTTATTCAAACACATCTACAAAATTGTAATATACCAGTAACAATATTTTCAAGACTCCTAAGACTCCTGGGCGCAAATCATTGTTATCACCGCCAATTTGGTTTAGGATATGGTTATGATCTACTCCAATATACGTATTAGTCATTACAATAGATCACAGATTTAACATTCCTGATACCTCAGGTCGGTTACTTTCGCGGGTCATTTTTTGCGATTTGATCTAAAAACGAGAAATTTAAATTCAACCGGTTTTAAATTTTCGTGATCTTGCTTCGAAGGTTTATACAAGTATAATTCAACCATTTATTTACATTTCTTGGATCGCATTTTCGCGATCATAGTAATGTTCCGCGAAATCGCAATGAAAATAAACGGTTCTACTGTATCTTGTAAATATTGAAGACCTCAACGATTTTTAAAATGGCGTTCAAAGACAATTTTCTGTCAAGACGTAAACCATTTTTGATCAATCATGTATGAATACCTTGCAATAGCGCCATTCCCCAACTTTCTTAATAACCTAGCATTTGTTGTATTAGAACCACAAAAAAAGGTAAGCATTAACAAGATAGAAGTGATTCTGCTTTGATTTGAACAATAGATATTTATGCTACATGTATTTATATTTTGTAATATTGATTTTCAATGGAATCCACTCACTTATTTTATGAAGTAAACAAACGAATAAAGTAATTATCTAATCCTTTAGATGTGCCCTTTGTGAAGTGTAGGCCTTTTGAAATCATCAGATTTAAGACTTAAGTAAATGTACAATATGTAAAAGTATTTCACGACAGGTTTGACCTCCATACAACATATATAGTATGTCATTCGACACAAAACTAGACATGACTTGCTCTGATTAGAATACATTATTCATAAATTATTATGGGACAGTCCTCTTATTTATCAACACACACATAAAACAGAAACTCACATTGTTATATAGAAAAAAACTAGAAGATAACTCAAATTCAGTTTCTAGTTCACATCAGTAGAAAAGATTAGAGAAAGTTTATTCTAGCAGCATAGCTCTTCAGTGTCATTTAGGACGCATATGACAACTCCCAATTTAAAAAAAAAACAACCTTTGACCCTGTGCTTTCCAGGATAAGTCTATATTACATGTACTTATTTCTTTGTTGTTGTTGATTTTTTTTTTTTTGATTTTTTTTTTCGAAATTAGTAATTAGGAACAGCTAAGCATGTTCAAATAAAGATCGTCATCGTTTAGCTGCTCGCAAAAGATAACGTCGTCCTATCCTATCTTCTCGCAGAATACAATTATTTTGAGATAAAAAAAACCAAATGGTTAAAGTACAATTTCCCGTCGTTTAACCCAACCTTTTATTAATTTTGATGTCATTCTTTTGACGTCATCATTACTGGCAGGTGGGATTATTCGACGGTAAATTGAACTTAAATCACATCGTTTTCGAATCTCGAAACCCCCATATTGGATCTTCAAATTGTTTACGTAAATTTTTTTTCGGACTATAGCTTACTCCATATTTTTTGGAAAATCCATGTCATTATTTTAACAGGTCTTAATTTCCTGCAATTTTTCATGCAGATTTCAAATCTATAAAAAAATGGGTGTTCATGAAATACTTTTTGAGTTTTGAGATATTTGAGCTTGAAATATATCATCCGTGCAAATTTGTTTGCAGAAAATAGATAAATTCATAAAATTATGTTTTTTGTAATATTAGGATGAATGTAACTCAATCCTGTTGTTTTTTTTGGCCTAAATTTCTGACGGTTGATCAATATATATATATATTTTTTACAAATGCTTACTTATTTTCGTTATTTCCAAGCACCGTTTCTATACATAATTATCACGTTTTACCATGTTTTTGCAATACTCACGCTAACTATTCAACAAAAACCCAAATACGTTTTAAGAGACCACTTTTCATGACAATTTTTCTAATAAGGAGGTTCGAATATTGTATACAAGAACGTAAATCAAATTCATTTATTTATTTTGACTTTTCTTTGGTGATGTTTTATATTCTTCAGTGTCGAATATCTGTAGAGATTTTAACCCCTTTAGATTTTTAGGATGACCTCCCATGCTAATTTTCATGTCATTTCACATAAATCCCCAACGTAATTTTGGCACAAAAAGTGTACGTCATCAATATAAGATTATCATGCATTTATATTCTTATAGTCTTATCATTTCAGAATGACGTGTTTCATAATCATAAGTGAGACACATTTGCAACTGATGATTTTTTTGTCTGCACTAACCCTGCTTAGCACAAAAACAAGCTGCTTTAAACATTTAGTTTTCGAGGGCTTGTCTAAAAGGCAGTATACTGTACGAGATTACAATGGTAACCTCCTCAGACAATAGCTGAACGTTCTGACTAACCATTACATAGATATGAAAAGATACATATCATAGCAAGTTAGTGCAGTTTTACATAATTCAGTTTATTGCTCCATATGTTGGGATCATTTAAGCATGCGTCTATTCTAATTGATTTATGTTTTCACCAAGAAATTAGGATAGACGTTAATGTGGTCGTAGTTGACGTTAAGTTTACAGGTCGACCCCTAGATCGGAGTAAGAAATGTATTCAGATCAGTCGAAATCTCCATTTTGTATAAATAGAACTAAAAATAAATCATACGAGTACATTTTTGGTATGATAAGTCTTTTTCAAGTGTGTATATAAAAAATACAATGTAGATATAATTTGCATGTCTAGTTGAATTTTGATCATTTGAAGTTGTAGATAGGTAGGTAAATTCAAACAAAAGTAATTAATGCACTACTTTGTGCAAATCATCGTATGCCTGAAATTCCTGCATTTATTCCAGCATAATCAAAACTATATAGGCTTAAAAGCAAATAAAATTCAGTATAAATCCTCTTTGATGTCGTATATTTTATTGATATTTTTGTCGTACAGCGATTGAATGATTTTATTACATTTCGTATCTTCGTTTAAAATTCAAAATTGTTAAAAATCCCTACAAAATGTGCAATCAGTATTCATTTTAGCGCAAATAGAAATATGGAATACATTGATATACGGAAATATGTATTGTTTCCCTAACATAGAACTATATCAATGTCATATCATTAAATATGTCCTTCAAAAAAGAACAAAGAAAAAGCTCTTCAATACAATATTCATAAATTCGACACATTTACTATTGAACTTTATATCAATTTATACCTTTCAGGGATATGAATATACTGCAAGTAAGGTTATTCTGAAATGACAAAACCAGAAACAAAACAAGAAAACAAAACAAAAATACACAACAATACAAAAACGGAATAGAAAACAAAAATAATCTATAAGAATATAATAACATACAGTCAAAGTCAAATTGACACAGCAAATATTCCTTTATAGATAGGTATTATTTCTACATACGTTCTCGGATTATCAGTCTGAGATTCTTTTGAAAAAATAACCTCGTGAAAAATTAACAGAAAACTGAGTTAGTAAGTTTTTTTGACGGACAACTACAAAATCGCCCGAACGTGAACCTGTGCTGTGATTACAACATCTTTCAAGATGACGCACCTTTAAAGATAGGAAGATGGGGTCTATGTTAAGTGGACCAAGCAAAATGTTTGTAAAGTGTTTCCAAAGACTCAATTAATCATTGGAGTTTTTAAAAGAATGCACCATATAATAAACATAATTAACATTATGAAAACAAATATTTATTAAATATATGGACATAATTAGCATTACCTTGAAGCATACAAAAACACATAAATACAAGTTTAACATAGCGTGCTATGTACATCTAGTTATGGTCGAAATTTATGCAGACATTACTACTGTTTTCTCGCACGTTATATTTCGCTACTGCTTTGTCTCTTCGTTAAATGCAAAATAATTTTAATTCTTTGAAGTCGGGAAAAGTGGTTTTGGAAGGCACTTGTATGAATACTACTTAAACCGTCATTTTTATATCAGTGATTTATAGAATATTATACTCCTCCTCCAACATACATCGAGATAAAAACATTAATTCTCCTCTTTTGCGATTTTACCTTAATACTAACATTTAATAATTGGCTTTTTACTTGTTACGAGCATTTCCATTGGTTTAAAAATTTACTTTATCAGCCCATAAAGGAAAAAATGCCGTCGCCGTTTGTAACGTCGCTTCTGATTGGCTGAGATGACGGCGTAATAATTTCAAAGACAAAAGAGTCCCAAAATGAATTTTAAATGTTGAAATGATTATCTTTAGTAAATTGAATTATAAGGATTAATTTGAATAGATTTTTTATGTTATGGAGATATAACACAAAAATCTGAGTGTACTCTCATCATAAACCGCTTCGCGGTTTATTTAGAGTACACTCAGATTTTTGTGTTATATCTCCATAACATAAAAAATCTATTCAAGTTAATCCTTACATTAAATAATTGGCTTTTTATAGACATTAAACTGTTTAAAAGATATAAATGTTTTTAAATAAACTAAAATGTTCCTTCAAATTCCAGTAAAAGTCAATACATTAAAATTAAAAAGTACAAACTCTTGTACTACCATTTCCGATATGTTTTATAATATACGCTATGATAATATCAAGTATTGTGATATTGGGCCAATCATCAAAAAATAGATAGATTAATTCAGTGAAAAATCATCAGCATGCCATTTATTTTTTATTTTTACATTTATATCATTTTCTAACTTTTTCGATTCTTTACATTTTTAACGATAAAGTACCTCTACTATGAGTTCGTAACATTGGGAGATATACTGATTCATTAACCCTTCAGAAAGATGTAACAGAAAGCATACATTACCTGGCTGGATTAGGGATGTCCGAGCTGTTTAGACGGTCCGGCAGTCAGCGCAGTGGAAGGGCTCAAGCTGCAATGGCACACTTCATAAAACCTCTAGCCCGCTTAAAAAAATCTGCATAATTTAAATCATATGCGGTCTTAATTTTAATAACTTCCTGATCCTGCATAAGCCAAAATGTCACCAGCTATATTGAATACTATCGAATGAGGTCACAATAACAATTTATTTATATAGATTATCGCTTGTTTCGTGGAACTTTAACATAATTTTCTTTAAATTCACGTAATACTTCTAAAATAAGCGATGTTAATGATATACTTTACTGATAATTAGAGAAGGGTAAATGTGAACAAGCAAAAAGTATCACTCTCTGCTTTATGAATTAATTTTCGAATTTTTGGAATATTGACAAGGACTTTCATGATTTAATGCTTAAATAAAACATGTTTTGCTGCACCATCTCAGACTGTGGTGCATTTTCCATGACGTGAAGGGTGATACCATGCCAAAACATATAACAAAAATACAATTTAAACTGACAACGATATAATATAGATTCTAGTAGCCATATCATAAGCAGAATTAAACCGTTTTAATCGTCTGCTTATCCCCTAAAAGCAGACACAATGAATACTTTTTGCTAAATACCTCATATTTTCATCATGACATGTAGTACAGCAATATTATCAATGTACATAAAGCTCCACCGCCGACAGAGCATGAACGATAAAATAATTTATTTTGCTTTTGGCGCATGCACTATCAGTAATTCATTCCACATAGGACAAAGTTCCACGGATTTTTTTCGGGATGCAATTAATCATTTTTAATATATTTTTCTTGAATTAATATAAAAGCTCAAACTTTTCCATGGTGGCATTGATGTAAAGTAAGTAACTTTTGTAACTGAAGAAAAATACTAAATAGTCTGCTGCAGTTTTTGATAGAGTAAATAACAAAAAGATTTGTCAGCGGTGGAGCATTTTTAAATTGTTGGGACCGCGGTGCCGAGTGCGTAGGAAGTCCCGACGTATTGCCAACATACGTCTGTCCACCTCTGGGTCGCAAGTTCAAATCCCATCTGGGACATTTGTCAGGTACTCTCCATAGGCCGGTGGTTTTTCTCCAGCTTTCCTCCATATCCTAAGCATGGCACGTCCTAACATGACCTAACATTTAATATGACATTAACCCAATCACATCAAACCTATCAAACACAGATTAATTCCTATCACAGAGTGCGATATATATACATGTATGCCACCCATATGACATAATGCATTTGCTTAGTATTGGTTTTTTTATGTATTTTCATATGTAAATTTGTCAATGAATAGTGGCAATTTTTGATAAATTCTTTTGTTGACAACCCCATTGCTATACGCTGTATAAATTAAATTTGAGAAAAGCAGGTGAAGTGTTAACAAGGTGTTATCAGGTGCAGAAAATATAATAAAAGATGAACCTCCGTCATTCTATGTTTGAGTGATTGTCAACTCTTTCGTCGAGGATAGTATGAAAAGTGCTTGATTGTCCCAAATGTCCTACTGGTGTGTGTCTGTATGAAAACGTCTTTTCTTTTTATGACCTCCTGTTTGTTGGTAACGTTATTTCAGTGTTCTATTATTATGTATATCTTCCTATATTGACAATTATATTCAGCACTTTACTGAACTAGGAATCCTGCTAACATAGTGTTTTGTAGTGTATCTGTATCAATATCTGAAAACAACCAAATATGTGGAAAAAATATGTGATTATATGTTTCTAGATTCACGTCACGTCATTTCAAATCTATTCAAATCATTCAAAACATTGAAAACGATGTAGATAACTGCATAAGATTGTTAATTTAAATATAAATGTATAATCTTATTACATTTGTTAATGATCCGTCACTTTTTTAGCATATCTGCCAGGCTTTGTATTAATAGTCAATCAATTTGCCTGAATGACTGAAATGATACTATCATTAATCGCGTACCTGGTATGCTTACATGATCATATGAAATATCTGTTGAATGACCCTTACTCTTTTTGGATCAAAGAACAAAATGGTTATTGTACAGGATGAAATATGTTTCCTTTGTAAGTATAATGATTACGTAATCTTTAACAATGTCGAATCCTGAGAATTTATAGTATTAATTCAAGATCTAGTTGATAAAGTTTTGGACGGAGAAAGTTTTGGACATGCATTGATGGAGGCTGTCAGGAAAACGAATTGGCCGAAAACAGTTGGGACATCAGATATGTTCTGTTCTGACAGTTGGAAGCAGTTTGAATTTTACATTGAGCACATAGTCCATGGATTTATTTTATTAATTATTATCAGATCGGGGACACCAGTCGATGGCAAATATGGGGATATACTGTAAACTAGCATTTGTCCTGGCAATGAAAATGAAGCGATGTCCAGTGAAATACGTCACGTACAAATTTTACGCAGGGATATGTTATCACGAATTTACTGTTATAAAAAGCGAAAGTTGGTTAACTTAATCATAAGCGAAAGGTAATTGGATTGCAATGTAATTTATTCCATAAAGAGAAAAACAGTAAGTCAGATAATAGATATTTGGTAGCTTACTCAAAATACAAGTATTATATAGCCAAAGCCCTTATAAATAACGGCTTAGTTAAAAGGAAATTATTCAGTTTCAGAGTGGAATTTTATTTCTGTGTTAAAAGTGGTTGGGAAAATGTCATAATAAAACAAATAACAGCTTCATCTATGGACCGCTATGATATATTGGTCAAAGCAAATAAGATATTGATAGAATGATACCATATATTGATAAGTTCAATTCATATAATGCTAAAACCATTAAATGTAAAGAAAACAAATTCATATATATTTGAATCATACGAGACAGCTATGGCGTTCCATATTCATCAGCTTTGGAACTGGTTATCATTCATTTCTCATAGTACATATTTTCATTGTTTATCATATGTGCCAAATGTCTATGGTATTGCGAATGAAACTATCACTAGTTCGAGAAAGAGTTACTTCTCCTTAATCGAAACGAATTCACACTATCGTCCGTGACATCTCTTTGGAATGCGTTATTATATCTTTAATTAGCATAAAGTCAGCCAACTTTGCATGATTTAAATTTGAATTGTTTGTGAGTTTAGACTGACCTTTCCAACCATGTGTAATTTGTCACTGCTAAGAACATATGATTTCGGATTCATTTTCAATGTCCAGCGAATGTATTTTGTTATCTGTTGTGATGTTGCCATTCACAGTTTTAAAAGTATATACAGTTATATCAAGCGTATTGCAGCGTATGAAGGAATTTGTAAATTATTCTATATCAATAATGGACCTTTCTAGAGGTCAATATGACCTCCAGGACAGGATCATTAATGACTGATGGCGTTGTTAGACGTAATTATATTAGATTCTACTGCGTCAGTATAACACCATATTAATCGAATCAAAGGGATACGCTATTTGAATAATATACGCAAATCATTATGATTTATCAGGGTTACTTCCCTTCCTTTCACCTCAACATCAATATTTGCTAATTAACACAATTTTAATTAATCAGAGTTATTTCCCTTTATTTCACTCTATTAGTAATATATTACAATTTATATTAAATATTAATAGTAGTAAGCGGACTATAGAGGTCGATGATATAGTTTAATTTTCTCATTCAGTTTTTTTATTCCGTTCCATTCTGCTTTGTTTCGTTTCATTTTGTTTCGTTTCGTTTTATATTACTTACGTTTTGTACCTGACTTGATACACTGATAGACATCGTGCTTATTGTAATAGATAGACTAATACGTTGTCTCCCATTTACATAGTAACGCATTCAATATAAATGTAAAACCCTGCTGGAACGTTTTCTGGTTTCTGACTTTGTGTCATTCCTTAAAGGTATGTGTATCATAACTGAGTGAAATTTTGACATGCTTTTTTTTCTTTGTAAATCTGTTGAAAACCATACAATTTGATGATTAAGCTGTCAAAGGCACGGACAAACATGAAATTGCATTATGCTTTAAAGACATTAGCTAAAACACAAAATTTATGCACCGTAATAGTTCTTTTTACACTCATTTATGTTTAGATGAAAACGTATGCGAACATAATGTATATATATATATTCCTTTTAATTACACTAGAAACACTGTAGAATGTGAAATGAACTGGTAAAACGCAACTTGGCTACTTGGTTTGACCGTTGGTACCCATTTTACTGCACTGTCGACGCACGGACATTTGCAGACTAAAAAAGTATATTGTCAGAGATTATTACAAAGACATCTATTACAATATCTGTGTGTAGACGTACATATCATAATTTTTGATAACATTATTTCAAAAAGAACTTATTTCGAAAGCACTTATTTGACTTTGTAAAATTAAAACCTATGCATTGTATGTATTGTAATTCTCAAAATGTTGGTAATTTTTTGGTGGTGAATAGAATATTAAAAGCCTAAGAAAATTACGACACTTTAAGGGCGTCGTCGCTGGCCGGTCGTTCCTGACATCCCCGAAAAAAAAAGACAAAATAAACTAGAGAGATAGCACAACACTGTGTTATATAATGCAACATATGATTTATAAAAAAAATCGGGGAGAGACATATTAAAAAAGAATGTCAATCTCTTATTAACTTGACCTAGATTTGTGTGACGCAAGTCGGATATTTAGCTCAGAACACATGCTTTTCATGGGTACCTGGTTCTATTGTCTGTGTAGTTTTGGTAATCAACTGATATCAAATATTTTTTATATCTTTATATTTATTTATTTATTTTTGAAATTGGATGTTTTTTTTATTATGATTGCATCGGTAAATGTTGATTTCTTTCTTCGTCTTCGTTTCTTATCAAATTATAATTACAACTAAAACATCTTATTTTCCAAATAAGAATCAAATTCGCATTATGTCAATATATGACTCTTATTCGGGAAATGTAATAAGGTACATTCACATTTGTGATAACTCATTTATTCTTTTATTTAATGATATATTACTTAAAGTACCTATTCGGAGAAATGTTTGTTACATTTTCAAAGAATTACAAAATTATAGTAATGTTTAAAGCATATATATATGTGTGTACTTTTAAAACTGTTTGTTTGAAAGTCGTTCTACGTAATTGACAATGCTTGAAAATAGAAGGAACTATCTTAGTGCTTCTGTGTTATCATACAAGGTAAAAGACTACTTATTTTAAATAGAACTATAACAATTCTACAAATATTATACAAAAACTGTATTTTGAATTTAAATACAGTATGATTTATTGGCAATTTGAATAACCAATCAAGCAGCGGACGGACGCTTGCGAGATTTGAATTAGGCCTATGTGTTAATTTCTTCTATTTTCATAGTTAACGAACTTAATGAAACAATGCCTCCTGTTACGTTGATGCAATGTTTACGTTTTTTCTTAAAACTAACCAGAAAGCTCCGAAGCTAACATGTTTTCAGTCGCGTACTGTGTTTTGCCTGTTCCATATTCACCCCAGCTTAGATGTACGGAAATAGATATAGCACCAATATTTGTAAAAACAACCCATTTAAAATAAGGAGAGGATATATACCTGATTTATACCTGGGTGCCATTGTCAAACTACTCCTACCTCATGGTGTTTTCTTCATACAGAATGTATATTTCTCTCCAGCCCACCCTTCAATCGCTACTGAGTAGTGAATAAAATAATCGGTATTGGGTCTCTCCAAGGTATAACTATAATGCAATCGATGACACAATTTCATAATTTTACACTTCAGCCAGATATTTTCAATATTATCTATCATAAAACATAATGTTTTGAAAGTGATTATACATCTTATTTGTATAATTATGTAAGCTAATACAATTGTATATGTCCACAGTGGTAGTTTTGCATAGGCAACCGGATCAATACCCAGTGTATATGCATTAACATCACCTGTATACCATCGCTATACGCCAACAATACGTTAAGTACATATACATTTAGCTGACATTTGTATGTAGAAAACTGGGTTTTGCTAATAGCTAGATAGACACACGGAATATGTGTTCGTAAGTCAAAATTTGATTATTGATTCATTTGAATATGTAAGTTAATAATTAATCACTCTGCTTTTCTTTTGTATTCACAATTAGTGTGTGGTCCATTTTAAGTATCCTGGATACTCCAGGGGTTATTTTCGAATTCACTGATGGTATAAAGTTAAGTCAGATTGATGTTACGGATTAACGTCCTAGTTCCGGTTATAACCGAGCTTTGGACTCGCCAGCTCGCAGCCAATGGAATCCCTACAGTGTCAAACAGCTGAGCTGGCCCTCACCAGGACCGGGGCTGACTGGGCCCGGTGCTGGCTAGGACCGTGGTGCTGTATTTCGCTTAAAACAATTTTCCTCAATATCATGTCTTAACCTTGTAGCAATATTTGCCTGAGATATATGCCATGCTAGGTGGTTTACCTAATTATAAACCAAAATAACTGAGAATTTTGATATATTTTTTATTACAATTTTTAATTTTTATTTATTCTTGATTTTTTGATAGCATTTGCCTCCCTTTGATCGTTCATATATATCTCATACAGTTTAGCTCAGTTCTTGGTAGTATTCACTCTTATGCATTAAAGTAATTGAAACCATATGCATTATTTATACATTATTCCCAATGCTTAAATGCTTATATTTCAAACTATATTTTAATGTCGCAGTCATCGTAATCACGCAATCAGCCATCTACATTAATAATTGTGTACTTGTAGTTATATATATATATGCTGCGGTATATGATAAACGGAACATAATGAAGTTTAGACACTAGCTGTGTATACCAACAGAAACGTAAATATATAATTATATATATGTTTCTGATACCAAGACTAAACCTATCATAAACGCATTTGAAAGGTTCGCAATTATTCTTAAACGGCCCATGTATTGAGACTGTCCCAGTGAGGGATAATTTGAATCAGGAAATGTGAAAATATATTGTATTGATATTATTTGCATTAATTAATACTGACATACTTATAAAAAACAAATGTATAAAAGACCCGCTATTTTCCAAACAAAACATGTGAATTAATTAAAAAAAATATATATATATATAATTACACAAGAAAATGTATCTTGATATGCCTAATATAAGATTTCAACACATAACAAATGCAAGATTCCCGTCATAATCCATACTTTCTTTATTTTTACAAATGATATAGCTAATGAACTTGAATCAACAACACGTTTATTTGCTGATGACACTTCTCTTCAGAAGTAATCATCCTCATCGTCATGAAATAGAAGTAGTTTAAACAGAGATTTAGAAATATTACCGGTAAATCGATTGGCAAACGCTTAAAGTGAATAGTCGGGCAAAGGAAACCAGTCTAAATGCGTTCTTTGGCCTTCCAAAAGTCATTGTATACCATAATGATTCTCTCAAGTTCTGCTTACGGTGTCCAGTTTTGACCATTGAAATTTTGGGGAAGCCCCGTGTAAATTTAGCACAGTTCTAAATATAAATTCTCCAAACTCTTTGAAAACGAGGCTGCGTGGAAATGTCAACATGGACATGTGTTTCTCAGTCGTGTCGGTTTCGTTTCGTGTGATAAACCACTAATGCGGTATGCAAATTGTTGTTTTGAGATGATACATTTGATGCAAATGAAGTATTCTTACATTAATGACAATGCTTTGTAATAATTTTTCGATAAAAGCATCTTGTACATGGAAATCGACACAAATATTCGGCCGATGCAGAGATGGGGCCCCGGCAAGGGGCAATTATTGCAGCATCGCATTCGTCGTATTTTACATCAACCGAATCATGAAAGTTAAGTACAAATAATCGTAACATAATTTCCCATATAAAACCACACGAAAACGTTCCATAGAACGTCCATGCATGTAGCTGTCAAAGATGTGAAAATAAATTACCTCATACATAGATATTTTACAAGTACAATATATGTGTTCAATTATTCGTGTAGTTTTTTGCAGAGATTTAATTAAATTATCTATGTCTCTGTTTGGTTTTTTTTGTAAACAATATTTGAGTTCTGGAGAGAGATGACATGAATGTCCAGCTGGAAGGAAAGAAACTTTTATGATGTATATGTATCGTACAATGTATATATGTAAACGTACATTCCATGTAGCTGCTATAGAATTACAACTAGGAAATTCTCTCAAACATTGATGATATTTAATTCTTCACATTCATGTAGGCCTATGCTGTGAGAATTAACACATCATATATATTTCCAGAAAATATATAAGGCCTACATGTATGTTACTTTCCTTTTCTGTTGTTTCCTGTTCTTTTTTGTGCTCTGGAGAAAAAGATGATTGAGTTGAAGAAAAGTAATTTAGAGAAATGTGTACCACAGTACTTTGTCTGTAGCCGAGGGGTTCTATACTGTTTTAATAGTCCAGTAATTAATAATTAAATTGAAAATTTCAAAATTAAGACGAAATTGTAAATTCCATTTTTGAATGAAGTGGTTCCCCTCCTTTGAGAGTACACAGTGTGTATACCCTTTTTGGTTTTTAGGAATAATACCTGAATAGGAACCTGAAATAACATGACAATCAATCAGGTATGTGTGTGTTGGGGGGTGGGGGGTGGGGGGGGGGGGGGCTAAAAGACAAAAGAATCATGAGGATGGGAAGTTGTAACTTGAGTGGGGGGTTGAAATATAGAAGAAATAGCTACAGATAACTGGAAGTGGAAGGGTGCTTTATCATTGATCTGGTCATTGCATATTTGGGGTTTACATGGCTTTTTTTTTGGTTATTTAGTCTCATTGATTTTGGAGCAACTTTGAATCCATATGGTACTGTATATCTTTCTTTTTTCCATGTGTAGCTATTTCTTCTGTATTTCACCCCCCGCCCAAGTCACAACTTCCCAATAGGTACCACTTTTTTGTTTAGAACTCAAATCAAAGACAGATGTACATAGTACTACATACTACATTTTAGTCTATGTGTTTGTAATCACTGTTACTACAGTATTAATACATAAATGGCCATGGTCTATGTACAAGTTACACATAGACAATAAATGTGAAATTTGGTTCAGACAAAAAGATTTTTAACATTTCAGATAACTTGCTAGTTTTATGGTTTTATTTATATGTTGAGTCTACTCTCTTGTAAAGTAGAATTTAGAAATCCTAAGACAATGGTATCTATATTGCTATATGTAAAAAAAATCCTTATATTTTAAAAGTAATTGAAAAGCTATCTCACAAGCCCTGACAAACAAATGGGTCGGCATATGGATGCAAGAATTATAATCACTGGATCTAGAGGACTAATATAAAACAAATATTTCTACAAAGTTAAACAATGAAAAAGTATTGCATCATAATTTTATTTAATGATTACAGTTGAAAGGAACATTTAATAAATTAATACTGTTTAAATGTTCTGTTCACGATCTTCTAGGTCCATATTGGAAAAGTTTTCTTTCAAGAGCACTCATATCAACATTCTTCAGTCTTCATATGATGCTAATTGTATGTATATGTATACATACACTTGTATACAGGTCCAAGGGATGAACTTTCTGTATTCATGTCACTATGCATGCATGGTGCCTGAAAAAAAGAACCAACAATTTTTTATATCTGTTGAATATGACAAAAATTGAAATGATCAATTTCAAATATATATAAATGAATAAATGTAGGTTCATTCTACAGGTTTTTTTTTATTTTAGAGAAAACATTTTATAAGTTGTGAATGTGTCACTGATGCATTTGATAGAATCAAATATTGTTTCAAAAAAGATACAAATTCATTATCTATAGTTCCAACAAAAATTCAGAATAATTATAAATGATACATGGCTGCAGTACATTTCAACTCTGTAAAGTTTGTCATATACACTGTACACATGAACCAGGTACAGTTGTAATAAATATACACATTTATTATTATGACCAGAAATAATACTGTATGTGTCCTCCAAATATATCTAAAGAACAAGCTAAAACCTACATTTACATATGTATATGTGTATATCAGAACATATACAATATAATTTTACCAATTAACCTACAATGTAAATCCTATATACAATGTATGTGTATAACACTACCAGAACATGTACAGAACAAAAATTTACAAATTAAAAATCTATAAATATATACATCAGAACTGTGTGAATTGACCGGTAGCATAATATTATAGATTAATTGAAACAAATCTTAGCTTGATAATGCACTAGCGGTTACATTCTAACTGTACATGCATTACAACGGTACATTTTATAAATACATGTATACAGGGCATTCATTACCCCTAAAGAGGCCCCACGAAAGAACCGCTATTTACCCCAGGGTTACGTTTTACGCGATTGGGGAACAGGTATGAAACTAGTCCGCTAAACCTGCCTATATTATTAGGCTTTTTTTATTATTTTTTTTTTTTTTGCCTAATATATAGTCAGCTCGCGGTACCTCTTAAAAATGTGAAATCGTAGGCCAGATTTGGCCTACGCTACGTCAGCGGCATATTTCTAATATATCGTCCATGCAATGCCGGGAAAACGTACACATACCTTTATATTGGGATCTTATGTACTCCTTTGCCCCCATGTTACATCCCATTTATGAAATTAAACAACTGTATACAATGAAATACTTCCGAGACCCTTCTATTTCACACATTTGTAATGGCCGCCGTATACACATTTAGTAGAGCAAACGGCAGCCAATCAACTTCGCTTCCGGTTTTATTTTTAAATATCCACGTGTAGTTGAAAGATAAACAAAATTCTACCGTGTATATGCTACATGTATATGCAACGTGAATATCGCGAAAGTTATGCGGTACCAGCAATAGTCGTGTTCAATTTGAATATTTGACAACATGTCGTGTATGTCGACCATGATTTTACTTTAAAAACTCTAACTGGCTAGCATTTTGTTTATCTTTCAACTACACGTGGATATTTAAAAATAAAACCGGAAGCGAAGTGGAAAATGCTGAAATTTGCTAGCCAGTTAGAGTTTTTAAAGTAAAATCATGGTCGACATACACGACATGTTGTCAAATATTCAAATTGAACACGACTATTGCTGGTACCGCATAACTTTCGCGATATTCACGTTGCATATACATGTAGCATATACACGGTAGAATTTTGTTTATCTTTCAACTACACGTGGATATTTAAAAATAAAACCGGAAGCGAAGTTGATTGGCTGCCGTTTGCTCTACTAAATGTGTATACGGCGGCCATTACAAATGTGTGAAATAGAAGGGTCTCGGAAGTATTTCATTGTATACAGTTGTTTAATTTCATAAATGGGATGTAACATGGGGGCAAAGGAGTACATAAGATCCCAATATAAAGGTATGTGTACGTTTTCCCGGCATTGCATGGACGATATATTAGAAATATGCCGCTGACGTAGCGTAGGCCAAATCTGGCCTACGATTTCACATTTTTAAGAGGTACCGCGAGCTGACTATATATTAGGCAAAAAAAAAAAAAAAAAAAAAAAAAAAGCCTAATAATATAGGCAGGTTTAGCGGACTAGTTTGAAACATGTGACCATATGTGACCACTCATTTATGAAAAAATACTGCTAGGGACTATTTACATAATGATCAAAAATACGAAGACTCACTCACTATCAGCTGAGCAGGGCAACAGTGTCAAACAGCTGAGCTGGCCCTCACCAGGACCGGGGCTGACTGGGCCCGGTGCTGGCTAGGACCGTGGTGCTGTATTTCGCTTAAAACAATTTTCGCTTAAAACAATTTTCCTCAATATCTGTAAGCTGTGGCTTCCAAGGGTAAAAAATACCCTGTATACCAACAGAAACGTAAATATATAATTATATACCAAGACTAAACCTATCATAAACGCATTTGAAAGGTTCGCAATTATTCTTAAACGGCCCATGTATTGAGACTGTCCCAGTGAGGGATAATTTGAATCAGGAAATGTGAAAATATATTGTATTGATATTATTTGCATTAATTAATACTGACATACTTATAAAAAACAAATGTATAAAAGACCCGCTATTTTCCAAACAAAACATGTGAATTAATTAAAAAAAAAATAATATAATTACACAAGAAAATGTATCTTGATATGCCTAATATAAGATTTCAACACATAACAAATGCAAGATTCCCGTCATAATCCATACTTTCTTTATTTTTACAAATGATATAGCTAATGAACTTGAATTATCAAATCAACAACACGTTTATTTGCTGATGACACTTCTCTTCAGAAGTAATCATCCTCATCGTCATGAAATAGAAGTAGTTTAAACAGAGATTTAGAAATATTACCGGTAAATCGATTGGCAAACACTTAATTGACTTCATTTTTTTAATACTAATTAAACTGAGGTAGTGTTTATATCATTCTGATTTAGATTTTTTTTTCTTGAAACTGTTGTTACAATTGCTCTTTGCTTGTGCTAAAAAAGAAGAGTATTTTCATTTTAAAGTGGCGTTAGATATATGTCTTTGTAAAGCGTGTCAGTTGCGATCTATTCAAGTCACGGGCATATGTTTACAGTTAATTGACACAAGCTTTGAAAAAAGAAATATTATTTTAGAGTACTTGAACATTACAAATGCGATATACCTTATCAGAATTAAATAAAAAAAAATTGAAATGTTAGAGTTGAGACTTTGTCAGCATTTTTTTTTTAAAGTGTTTAAAATATTTTCATAAGTTTAAAACGATTTCTTTATTTTAAAACAGTTTTGCCACAGTTTAAAAAAAAACATTTTCCCTTTTCTTTTTAGCGTTAAAAACAACAAGAACACAAAATGATGGAGTCAACTGCTAATTCATTTGAAAACATACCTTGGTATATCAGTCAGCGGGATCGTGGATGAAAATGCAAGAGAATAGAAACAACTATCGGTAACATTTAGATAAAGCTACATAACATAAAATACGTATATATTAATATACACTAAATTATTATTTTTAATATCAGGTTTACCTCGATATACTTTAGCACATGGATATAATATATGTATACAGCACATATAGTTCGATCCGCGGGCATTAGAACGCGAACGTCAAGCTACACATATGAACCCCCATTCACAGAGAGGAGCCATACGTTCCAGCACATCCAATGGTGGTTATAACTCGAACCACAACACCAGATAGGACAAAGGGGAGAGTGAACTATCAGTACTTACATGGAATGTTTGTCGAGGACTAGTTGACAAACTTGCGTGTGAAGAGTTTTGTGAAATTATTTCAAAGTATGATATAGTATGCCTCTCTGAGTGTTGGGTTAAAACAAATGATGATTTGAAACTGGATAATTATGATTATTTTTCTTTTCCAAGATCAGTTTGTAGAGGAGGTGGAATAGTGATATATTACAAAACAGCATTATTTAACCATGTTAAGGTTGTCGAAAACATACATGATAGCATCATATGGATCAAACTTGATATATCTAGTACTCTAGAACGCAAAAGTATATTATTAGCATTTTGTTATATACCCCCCGAAAACAGCATTTTTTATGAACATTGCGATTTTGATTTATTCCAGTGTTTAGAAGATTCTATAGGGCAATATAAAGATACCGGAAATGTATATGTTGTCGGTGATATGAATGCTCGAACTGGGGAGAGAAATGATTTTATAGAAAATGATACTTTATATGATAGTATAAATTTAATTCAAAAATTAAATGAGACTTACCTGTAAGTTGAAATTTGATTGGAATTCTGTCTTCACATCTGTTGGTACGAAGGGATCACATGAGATGCGTGCGCAGCTTCATAAATATTCATACTTCAAAGTTGAGTGAACACTTTCAAGCTTAAGGGATCACAATTACAGAAAATTGGAAAATAATCATAGACAACAATAGAAACCAGGGTGGGTGTAAGTGGTGGGCATGTGATCCCTTCGTACCAACAGATGTGAAGACAGAATTCCAATCAAATTTCAACTTACAGGTAAGTCTCATTTAATTTTTGAATTCTGTCATTCACATCTGCTTGGTACTACGGGACCACATGAGATGTTTAAAGAGAGTGTTCACGAAAAACTATAAAGGAAAAACAATGGTAAGTTTAACAATTTAATGGATGAAAAAACACATACAGTAATAAAAACTGTATCAACAAATGTCTTTCGCGTCTTCACAAATTATATATTATTTTAACAAGTCCACAAATATCTGAGAAAGTCTATTGATCACAAGTGACAGTCATAGATCAACACAAATCATAATATGAAAGTACAGTTAGTATAATGATCCCAAATATATCCAGCGCAATTAAAGAAATACAACACAGTTCAGCAGTCTATAACAGGTTTGTGCCAGTCTTGATGTTACATATACCATTTTCAGTTTGAAGTGGTTTCGAGTAAAATTTTGCGAATGTACAGGAGTTGTTCCATCCGGCAGTTTTTAAAATTGTATTTAGTGGTACATGTGCCCTCAAAGCTGCTGATGTAGATGCAGCCCTTGTACTGTGAGGTGTAAAAATACTCATATTCACTCCAGCTGCCTGTAATGTTACTTTAATCCACCGGGATATAGTTGCCTTTGAAACACCTTTAAATGGTCTTTGATAACTGAGTAACAAACAAGTTTTATTTTTCCTTACACTGGCTGTCTTCTGGAGATATTTCTTCACTGTTGTCACCACACACAACTTAATATTTGATGGAAATTTCTCTAGAGTTATTTCACTTTGATGATAGCCTGGTCTAGTTTGTTTCAGTACATCGCCAAAACGGAGCTTCACATAATGGTCAGTCACAGACATGTTATTGATGTCTAGTAAATGTAATGACTGGGCACGTTGTCCAGTTAACAAAGCCAGTAAACATACTGTTTTGAATGTCAGTTGTTTTAGGGAAGAGTCATCTAAATGTTCTAAATAGTCCAACACATCTTTAGGGTCCCATATAACTGTATTTCGCGGTAACGCTGGCCTCCGTTGAAACACTCCTTTCACAAAACGTTTCACCAATGGGTGATGTCCAATCGATTGGCCGTCAACCTGAATAAAAGCTGACAATGCTGATCGTGCTGTGTTTATTGCACTATATCCTAGTCCTTCATTAAATAGCGCCGTCAAAAAGTTTATCACATTCCCAACAGTTGGTGAGTAGGGATCAATGTTCCTTGCACTTGAATACTGTATCCATTTAGTTGTATAAACTTCATATTGTTGGATTGTCCCTTGTCTCCATGACGACAACACAATGCTTTCAGCGTCTTCCGATAGTTCGAACTCCGAGATGGATCTCCTGAAATGTGACATGCCATCAGTCTGGTGTTTGGCAATGATGATGTTTTCCTGTGTGGATGGCTCAGACTCCCCCTAGGTAACATAAAAACACAGTCAATCAAACAACGTGTTAATCTCGCAAACCACGGTTGTGTTGACCAGAAGGGTGCAACGAGGATTGCCTCTGATCTATCAGCACATATTTTATGCAATATTTTTCCAATCAAGGAAAAGGGGGGAAATATATACACATACTGAGACCATTCCTGGGAAAATGCATCAACTGCAAATGCAAAAGGATCAGGTTGCCATGAAATATACTTAGCTAACTGAGTATTTAACCTTGAGGCAAATAAATCAATCTCTGGCATTCCCCACATACAGGTAAGTTCATGGAAAATATGTGTGTCAAGTTTCCACTCTGTGTTTTCGTGTTCTAATCGACTTTCAGCATCAGCCTCTACATTTTGACAACCGGGTATGTGAGCAGCGGATAACCAAATATTCCTAGGTATGCACCAAGACCATATCTGTTTTGCCAGTTCATTACAATGTGGCGTTTTACCTCCCATATGATTTATATATGCAATGGCAGTAGTATTATCAATGTTCAATCTGATGTGTTCATGAGTTCTTTGCAAAAAGATAGAATACTAAACCATGCTGCTTTGAGTTCGAGATAGTTTATGTGATCTTGTGCCTCTAGCACTCACCAATTACCACCTGCTTTTTGTGAGGTATTGTTATTTGTCTTCACAACCACACCGCCCCAACCCATTTTCGAAGCATCGGTTGTTAATATTGTTCCTGGTGAAAGATGCGATATTAACCGGTGTGAATTTTCTATGTTCTGTACCCACCAAAGCAAGTCAGACATACTGTCAACTGACAACACCATTGGTGCAAGATAATTACCCTTATTGTACCTCAAGGCCTTTATCTTGTCTGCTTCTAGAGATCTATAGTACAGAGGTCCAAATTCTACACCAGGGAAACTTGAAACCATAACACCTATACATTGTGCAACATCCTGTATTAAAGGTGCCTCCTTTTGCATTAATTCTTCACAAACTGACTTAACTTTCTGGGCCTTTATCTCTGTAAGTGATACTGTCATATTTATAGAGTTTAGTATGAAGCCCAAATATTCAATAATTTGTGTTGGCTCAAAAACAGATTTTTCTGGATGAACTACAAATCCGACTTGCTTTGATAGATGAACTGTGTCAATGACATTCAACCTACAGTCATTAATTGTGTCGCCTAGTAAAAGTGAATCATCTATGTAAGATGTATTCAAATGCCCTCTCTTTCTAAGTTCAGAAAAAAATGGTTTTGTAATTTTAGTGAACAACCGAGGGGCTGATGAAAGCCCATTGGGCAATGCTGTAAATTTGTAAATCTGGTTTTCAAAAATAAATTGCAAATATAATTGCGCAGAATCCCTTACATGTACTGAGTAGTAAGCATCTTTCCAATCTATGGAGGCCATATAACAATTTTTTGTCATCAGATCTATAGCCGTTTGCAAAGTATCCATTTTGAAATGCCTATATACAATCATTTCATTCAATTGTTTCAAATTTAGAATCAGACGACTAGTTCCGTCCTTTTTTGGTCTAATAAATATGTTTGAGAAAAAACCAGAGTTTTGTGAAGATTTTACAATCACACCTTTCTGAAGAAGTTTTGAAATTTCAGATTTTATTTGATTCATTTCAATTGTATCAAATTTATACTGATTTGGCTTATTTGTTTCGATAGAATCGATGCATTCTGGTTTGAACTCGATGTCAATGCCTTTAATAGCCTCTAATATTACAAAATCTGTTGTTAATTTCTCCCATTGTTGGAGATGCTTACTTAAACCACCTGCTTGAAACTCATTGACAGCTTTAAGTAATGTTTGTTTTACATCAGTCAAAAAATAGTGCCAAGAATCATCACTTACCTGTACATTATCAGGCTCGTTGTTTGGCACGACCGGAGCTACAGGCTCTACTTCCTGTCCGGTCCCTTCTTGCCGTTTTTTGAACCCCAGTGCTTTTTGTCTTGGTAGCCACCCCTCGGGTTGTAGCCTCCCCGGTTGCCGTTATAAGCACCACGTTGTCCATGATAATATGGGTTAAATCTCAACGCTTGCTTCCCTTTGTTCATGTATCGGGACTGTCCTTTGCCACGATACGATCCATATGATCCTCCAATGTTAGAAGCCACTCTGTTTGTGTCATGAATGTCTTTCATAGCTTTCGGGAGATCGTCCCCAAAAAGCATTGTGGTCACAGGATTGTGTGTTGAACACAACGATGCATACTGATTGTTCAAATCTGGTTTAATTAATTCTCTCCTCCTCTGGCTTATCTCTTGTGTGGCGCTCGCCGTGAGCGTGAAACTGTCTAAGGCCAGTTTGAGTAGCTCGTCAACTGAAGCACGAACGTCCATGTTTGTGTTCTTTTTTACCTCCATGAGGAGAGCTATCATTCGTGCCAAGGGAGTTAACCCTTTAGCTATTCTCGTCTGCGCTTTCTGCACTCTGACGTCACGACTTTTGTTCTCCGTGCTAAGTTTTCTCCAGATTTCTGGATTGACTTTTGGAGCCTGTAGGTGTTCCATGTTCATTGGCCTGGGATACATCTCCAACTTCATTTTTAATTTGTCGTCCGACATACGTTTTGTTAACATATCTGTCAATAATTTCGCTAGCGTAGCATTTTCAATGTCAGGGCCCGTACTATCGTCGGTGCTGAAGTCGTTAGCCAATTCCCGTAAAAAATCCGGGATATCATCATTAGATGATTGTACTGGAGCTGGGTCTTTAGAAGACACATCATCCGCACTATTGTTCAAAAACTGATCAATCTGATCACAAACATCAAGAGACTCGGCATCGTCACAATCGTCGATATCAACTTCCATGTACTGAGGGTCGTCGGCCCTGTACTGATGCATGTCGGCTCTCATGTCCTTCATCATTTGAAGCTGGGATGCCATAATTGCTTGAAAATTTGTCATCATGGCTGACATAGCATTTATCTCGCTTGATTCTTTAGAGACACTCGCCTGCGGCGCATCATGTCCGATACTTTCAGGCCGTTTTGACGGATTTGAATTTCCCGGTTTGGGCTGCGCATGAGATTGCGCGTGAGGCACTGGCAATGTGGTCGCCATCTTGGTTTTATCGTGGGCCTTTGTTGACCCTTCTAGGGATTTACCATCATGTCCTCCTGACTGGGTATTGACCCGATTTGGAGACTTGGATTTGTCTTTAGACTTAGGCCTTGGCAAAGGCTCCATGTTTCCAAGAATTTCTCCGACAAAATCAAATTCTATAAGTTGTCCGCTGACGGGCTTCTCAGCCATGAACCACGAAGGCTCAGCTTGACCACTGGTCACAAAGTTCGTTAATTACGAGTTTAACACTTATTAAAGTGATAAAACAAGCTCGCAAACTGAAGTTATTAAACATAAAAAATCATACCAGCATCACTATTAAGTGATATTGAGCTGGAAAACGTACTAAAAACAATGTAAACTGGCAGACGAAAATTCTTCCTCCTGACCAGTCTTGAAGTAAGCACGCTATGAATATTTATGAAGCTGCGCACGCATCTCATGTGGTCCCGTAGTACCAAACAGATGTGAATGACAGAATTGACTACAGGGCAGAAACAGATAGTGTGAGCCGCAATAATATGGATAAAGTGGTCAATACATTTGGTCGTAGAATGCTAGATATGTGTAAGTCATCGGGATTACGTATAGTCAATGGACGACACCCAGATGACGCTATAGGTAACTTTACTTTCTATAATAATAATGGAAAGAGTCTCATTGATTATTTGATTACTGATAATACGCAAAAGGGAAACATTACCAAATTTATTTCCGGTAATTTCAATACTTTCTCTGATCACTGTCCCATTACTTTTAGTATAAAAATTAATCAGACTGTTTCTACAAAAGCTGTAGACAATGTAAATTCAAATGCCGAATACAGTAGAGGACAATGCATGTCGGTTAGATGGAAAGAAGAAAATATACATTTAGTCAGGGATAAATTAAATGAATGCAGTGAGATGATAGATGAAGAACTTAATGTTGACTTTAACAGCCAAAATGTGGTGAACGAATGTGTAAATAACATATGTCACATAATCAATGATTGTACTTTACCGTTCTGTGAGTGTAGAGAAAACCCTGTTCGTAATACGGTAGATAGAAAGTTTTCTAATTCAACAGAGGACAAACCATGGGTTACTCCTCAATGCAAACACCTTTATAAAGAATACCGGAAAGCTTTGTCAAACTTTAATAAAGACAAATCTGATGAAACGCACCTCAGACTATTAACTGCTAAGCGTAATTATAAAAAATTAGAATATAAACTAAAACGGGAGTATAAACGGTATGAAGGAAATATGTTGGAGCTTTTGAAAAAGAGTAACCCGAGACAGTTTTTCAAATTATTTAAGAAAAATAAAACGAACAGAGTTAACTCTACACTCGACATAGACGACTTTTATCTACATTTTAAAAATCTAATGGATGCTAACAATGGCGAATGCTCAGACCTTCCTGAAGATGATATGGAACCTGTGTACGAAAATCTTGACTGCAATATCTCAGCCCAAGAAATAATCAGTGCTATTAATAATTTGAAGTTACATAAAAGTTGTAGCGAAGACTTAATAATGAATGAAATATTCATTCATGGAAAAGATATATTATTACCATATTTGGAAAGATTGTTCAATTCTATTTTTAGATCTGGGTTTTTCCCCGAGTCCTGGTCACAATCTTGCATAGTTCCGATTTTCAAGAAAGGATGTGTTAACGAGACAAACAATTATCGAGGTATATCTATTGTAAGTTGTTTCGGTAAATTATTTACTACTATTTTGAATAATAGAATTATGAAATGGGAGAAAGAAAATAGTATTTTAACAGATGCACAATTTGGATTCAGAAGGGGGTCTTCAACTTTAGACGCCATATTCGTATTACAAACTTTAATTAATAAGAAACTAAGAAATAAGGAAAGACTTTATTGTTGTTTTATAGATTTTCGAAAAGCATTCGATTTTATTGATAGAGGAAAGTTATGGAGTAAACTGATTAATTATGGAATTAGGGGAAAGTTTTTAAAAATCATATTTTCATTATACGAAAATGTTAAAGCCTGTGTAAAACTCGATGGCCATTTGAGTCAATGCTTCCCGAACAGAACCGGACTCTTACAAGGGGAAATATTGTCACCTGTACTTTACTCAATGTATGTTAATGATTTTGAAATGAGTTTTATTAATGATAATTGTCCTAATATTGAACTACAAATGCTTAATTTGTTCCTATTAATGTATGCTGACGACACGGTCCTATTTGCCAATAGTCCAGAAGGTTTGCAATGCATGTTAAATTCATTATTAGATTATTCTAGACGCTGGAACCTGGAGGTTAATGTCGAAAAAACGAAAATTATTGTTTTTAGAAACGGTGGTCACTTACGAAGTAATGAATTATGGAAATATGACAACATGAATGTAGAAATTGTTGACACGTTCAAATACTTAGGTATGCTTTTTAATTACAACGGCAAATTTACAAAAACACAGAAACATCTTGCAGAACAAGGTAAAAAGGCATTATTTGCATTAGCATCTTCCTTTAAAAATCATTGTTTGAATGTTGAAACATATTGTTCAGTTTTTGATTCACATGTAAGTAGTATTCTATGTTATGCAGCCGAAATTTGGGGACTACACAAAGCACCAGATATAGAAAGGGTACACTTGAATTTTTGTAAGAGAATTCTAAAAGTTAGAAAATCTACAAGTAATGATTTAGTATATTGTGAACTAGGTCGCTTACCAATGTATGTAGTTAGAAAACTAAGAGTGTTTAGATATTGGTTAAAGCTCAGAAATACGGATAACTTGATTGTGAAAACTTGTTTCGATGATCGCGTGAACGAAAATGACGAGTGGATAAGTAATATTAAGAATGAATTAGCATTATTAGGACTCGGTTATATGGTTGACACTTACATTCCTGACAACGTTGCTTTTCAAATAATAAAACAGAGACTAGTTGATAGCACTAAGCAAAACATCTTAGCAAAAATATCTGCCTCACCAAAAGGTTCATTATACCAACACTTGATAAACAATCATTGTGTCCAATTTTATCTACGTAAATCTATTGAGGTCAAATACAAACATGTAATAACCAAATTTAGATTATCATGTCACAACTTAAATATTGAGGTTGGTAGACACCATAACATTTTACGTAGAAATAGAATATGTATTAAGTGTAACCTAAGAGATGTAGAAGACGAATTTCATTTTATTCTGATGTGTCCTTTTTATAATGATTTAAGGTTGAAATACATCAAAAAATACTATTATAAAAGACCATCTGTTTTCAAATTAATACAGCTCCTAAGTATTAATAATGTAAGAGAATTATCCAATCTAGGTAAATATCTATATTTAGCATGCAAAAGGAGGAATTGAAAGCCTTATTAATATATATTTAGTATATAACAAATGTAATATATATATATAAGTGTCCTTGTTAATTATCTTTCATTTATTAGATTTGAGTTTGAAATCTGTCAACTGTCTCGCATTGAATTCATAATATATTATTTTACTACATGAATATTATTATTATTATTATGAACCTATGTAATATTCCAATATTTGTTGATCACTCTCCTTATATGGATTGGTACGTTGCAATTGATAAATACATGTTGTTATTTTCACCTATAGGTCGAAAGGCCTACGGAATAAAATGAATGAATTGTTCTAAGTATAGACGAGTTATCTATCTTTACGGGCCCCACCAGCGCCGGTCCCAGTCAGCCCCGGTCCCAGTGAGGGACAGCTCAGCTGTTTGATGCCACTCGCAGCCAATGGAATCCCTACATGTTTTGGAAATCCCAAGTTTGCGTGTAGCTATAAATAGATTTTCCTTTATTAACTAATGTATATAAATGGTTGGCACAAATCGGATTTTACCAGCCATATGGTATGTTGTCTTTTTACATTTCTTATTTCATATTTACTCACTGCTATCGCCAGTGTCACATGACATATTGGAATGCAGAGGGGTGTGATTTAAGTATTTAACAAGAGGGTGTGTAATATCATGTCATAGGGTCACATTGTTATGTTAATCATTATTTTAAGCGTTAGAAATCCCAATTGCGGTCAACTTCTTCTTTAGCGTTGGAAATAACAAGATATATATAATTATTTCGTCAGGTCAATTTCTTCTTTGTGTGTTACTAATGTCTTTAGTTCTGCGACTCATTCAAGAGATTTACTAGCTTTTTCATAAGGATGATGTTAACTAATTAGATTTTTTTAATCACTACCTCAATAACGATACTGATAATTCTGTTTTTATTTGTCAGTATAATATTGGCACAGTTTGCTGATAATATATTTATAACATATCTTATTTCGTTTGTAGATTATAATATTGTTCGGTTTTCTATAGGGTATTTTGAATGGTTGATTGGATATTTGATATTATGTGGAAATTCATATATATTTAATTAGAACCATTTTTAAAGATACTTTTAACTCAATCGATTAACACGATTCCAAACTTGTTTGATCCTATTTTACGTTGAGAAAATATGCATGCATATATCAGCTTCTTTGCTTTATTCACATCACGTAGGAAAGCGTATGACATTAATAAGTTAAACATAAGAGCCAAGTACACTGTATATATGTACTAAAATGTTAATATTGTTTTACCCCAAGCAAATAGTTTATAAACCGAGACAACATATTGCAGAACAGATTTGTCTTATAACGTACACTGTATTTTAGCACTTATGGATATCATGATTTCTAATTTATACTGGTTTATTAATGTTTAATCTATTATTAATCATTATCAAACTTTCAAATTCGTACTGAGAATACTAATTTGCCGCTCAAATAGGGTCATGATAAAGCAGGTCGGTTGTTCGGACGTTACAACTGAAAAGTTCCAAGATTTAAAAATAGAAATATATGGGAAACCCATTCAGTATACATGTGTGTGGCATTGTGTGTAAATGCATACAATTCCACATCTAGAGCACCTACATGAACTCTATATATACAGTGGATAATTTTTAAAATTTTGATTTTGGCTGTTAAAAACGAAACCTGTTTACCTGTTTACGAAACCTATTTAATTATAAAGCCTCTGGATAATAGAAAAACCTAACAGATTATATTTTTAAAAGATGCATATAGTGTTACCAAAAGTTTTTTAAAGATTGCTCAGTCTAATAAGATTTAACTTCAAATTATATATAAATTTAATTAAATAATATATATGGTTTAAGCGCTAACTAATGTAGTCGAATTTCACGATCTGTCAAACATATCTTTCGGTCAGTGTTTGTATCAAATATTATTTATGTGCCTGTTCGCTATTTTACGTTATTCATACATATGCTGTCTTTTGTTGGCCAAGAAAACACGAACTTGTGACTATCTTATTTTCACTTTTCCCTCTAACACAACTGGTCTATTCTCTCTTGACGGCTATACTGCATTCACGCATTGATCTTTTAAGATATCGCCACCAGATATTACATACTATATAAAAGAAACATGTGTAATTGTTGAATATTTATATCTTCGCACAGTCCAGTCTATATATGAAGCATTATGATCACCGAGTCTTTTACAAATGTATAGCATTTAAGATTGTATCAAGAGTCACATGTACCACCCACACCCATATGAGTAATTCTTCAATTATGGCGGTCATTTTGGAAAAAAATGAAATGAATATATGGAATGGTATTCCACAGGAATGTGACTATTTGAAAAACAATTCTAATTAAACAAATATATGATATCATAGGTATTCATTGTGTTTAACCCCAGGGTCATTCTTTTGAAAAGAGTTACTAATAGACCGCGATGAAACATCGTGCGTTAAATAGTTATGTAATAAGGAAGTCAACAGTTCCAAAAACAGGGATTAATGAAAGTACTCAACAGTTCCAAGAACATAAAACTACACGTACATGAATGTGCATATATACATATTCTTTCAACGGAAGCGAAAAAAGAATCAAGGAAATCTGTGAATCGGAGTTCGGGTGACAAGTACTATACATATCTTCAGTATAACAGTATAAAGTAAAGTAAAAAAAAAATAAAAACACTTATTGAATTTTTTTCACATACACACACATATATATATATATATATTTAAACCATTATTGAATGGTCTTTAATATGTTCATTATTGATTAGTTATAATAATTTAATAATAAAGTGATACCTGTACCTATATTTACTGACAATACCGTTACCTCCCCTGCGAGTATTGTCTATTATGACGTCATCATTTACTATGACGTCATCTTGTATCTAAGCTAAAGTAAATAAACAATCGCCTGAAGATGGCCTGAAAGGCCTGAAAACGTTAGCGAAAAGGAATGCCGTGTTGATATCTTTTATTCTGAATATCTACTTTTGCACAACGTCTTTTAAAAGTTTAAGTATATATATATATACATAAAAAGAAAACACAACTATAAAAAGTTTTTTCCTCCCTAGCGCTTTCTCGGCTCATGCCGGTCTTCAGGGGTTTGAATTCTTTTATTTGTAAAACATGACGTCATAGTACAATGACGTCATAGTAAGATTACGTCATAACATGGTACATAAAGATATTGTGAATGGTTCTGGAAGAAACTAACAAAAACATGAGGACAAAATAAAAACTAATATGAAGTTCCTTTGTCCCGTTCTGAATTTAGCACAGGTTTCATAAGTTGAATGAAATACATTTCTTTATTTTCTCTTTTTAAAAGATCTGAATTAGACATTTGATATATTGGTAAAATAAAAAAGTTATCATTAGCACACATATGACAATGTTCGTTTACTGTTAAATATCTGAGATGGTCTGTTTTGGTTTGTTGTTGGTGTAATGTAACTCTCTTTCTCAATTCCATTCCTGCCTGACCAATATAAAAATCTGAGCATTTGCTACAAATAAGTGCGTATATGACATTTTTGGATGTACAATGTATATTAGTTTTAATTTTGAAATTAAAACCATTTTTGAATGTATAATTTTTACACTCTATAATAATATCACATGTTTTGCAACGCTTTTGCATACATTTAGTGACAGAAGTATCTTGAATTTTCGAATCAAATTTTGACGCACATAAAATACGTTTATGGTTTTTAGGTTGACGCTTGCAATTTATTATTTTCTTGTTAGATAAAATCAATTTCATTCTGTCGCTATTTTTCATGTAATCTTCACAACCTTTTACAATAGGAAAAATATCGTAGTTGTTTGGATTAAAAGTACTGACAAAAGGTATTATATTACTTTTGGATTCCACATTTTATTCGGTTTCCTTAAATGAATAGGTCCTTCTTTTTTTGCTCTTTCAACTCCATAATCTATAACTTCTTGTGGATAATGCTGTTTGCGCAGATAAAAAACGAAGTTATCTAAGCGTTTAGCTAAAATAGTTTTATCACTTACGATTGTGATTAGACGGGACGCTAAATTAAAGGGGATATTTAGCTTTACATGGCTTGCATGATTTGAATAAAAATCAAGATAGTTATGCGAATCCGTCGGCTTACAATACAAGTCAGTAGTGATTTCACCATTTTTAATATGTACAGATATATCCAAAAACGGTAGTTTTACTGTACTAGAATCCATTGTGAACTGTATATCAGGATGTAGCTTATTAAGTTCTTGAAATAATGTATTTACATCTTTATCTGATTGCCAGATTATAAAACAATCATCTAAAAATCTGATGAAATTCCTTCTTAAATACTCAGCTTGTTCATTGTCTATTTTCCCGATGTTTCTGTAAAGCATTTCCTCTAGGTAACCAAGAACCAAAGTAACATACGTAGGGGCAACCTTTGTCCCCATCGCTGTACCTTTACATTGCCGATAATATGAATTATCGAAATAAAACACATTTCTATTCAAAACTATTTTCAAAGCTTCAAAAAAAGTTTTTACTTACTCGATTGTGAATTAAAGCAGGTTCTAGCCAAAAACTGACTGCTTTTAAACCAAGTTCGGTAGGAATGTTTGTATATAAACTAACCACATCAAACGAAATCAATTTGCTACCTGGTACAACCTTTTTTTAATAACCTTGTTAAAAAGTCAAAATCGTCTTTAACAAAACTCGGTACTGTAGGGCAAAGTGGTTTTAAAATGATATCTAAAAAATGACTTAGACGTTGTGTAACGCTATTAGATCCACCGACTATAGGTCTGAATTTTAAGTCAGTTGGACAATGTATAGTAATATACTCAGCGTTTTGTTTATTTATAGCATTAGCAATTTGACTGCTTTTATGAATCTTTGGGAAACCATAAAAGTAACTAGTTTTAAATGAAAAATTTGTTAAGTAATCTATTTCCTCTTTAAGAAGTTCACCGCCTTCTCTGTTAACCAAGTTTACAATTTGTTTAAAAGTCATCTCATCCTGTTCAGAATTACATTCGTTATAAAATTCTTCGTTGGATAACATTTCCCTAATCTTTTTAGCATAGTAGTCAGTATCCATGACAACAACAGCGCCATCCTTATCAACCTCCTTAATAATTATTGTCTTGTCTTGTGCTAAATTTTCTTGTGCTTTTCTTAGTTGATAAGACAAATTACTTTTTCTATTTTGTATAGGAAGCGGATGTTTCTTTAGTCTAGATATAGTTTCTTCTAAAACAATATCGTCACATTTAGGTGGATTATAAGTAGACTTATTTCTCACAAGTGGTAAATTTTCTGTGGACTGATCGTAATTGTCAGAAAAATATTTTTCTTCTAATCTAAGTTGTCTACAAAATCGCAAAACATCGCATTCTAATTCTTTCTTATCTGATTTTGGAGTAGGACAAAATTTAAGACCTTTTTAAAGCAAATTAATTTCATGTTCCGTTAAACTGCGCGTTGACAAATTGATAACTTTTGGTAGTACCTGTTCAGTCAATGAGTCCTGGTTTTCCCCCGCCTTTCATTTGATGAAAGAACGTCGCGAAATTCTACCAATATATGTCGTACCATCTGTTGTAACCGGAAGCGACAATGGCGGTGAATTCTCTATTTTTTTCCTTGGTCGAAGGATTCTTTTAGATGCTGGTGTAGTACATGTATTCTTCGCCGGTTCTTTGTGTTTTTTTAATCCCGTATTATTACGTTGCTTAAGCCTTGGAGATGGTGATTTAACAGCATCGGGATAAAAAAGTGGACTTTCCGGTTCTGCTGTTGTATCTAGTCTATCTTTTACAGTCATTCTACGTAGTTTCTGATCCTTTTGTTGTTGTTGACGCAAAGGTGTCGTTTCTTTGCTCGACACTAAATTAGTCCCGTAGTTGTCCACATATTCATTGCACCACTCTTTCCTTTTGTTCCATATATTTGCGGAATGGTGTTCCTCGGAGGCGCATTCTGTCTCCCATTTTGAGATAACTAATTCTGCAACCTGCGACTGAAAATGTCCCTTTTCGCTTGTTATTTTAATCACGTTCCTCATGTTTTCATCGAACTCAAGCACTTTTCCATTAAATTTATTCGCCTTGTTTGTCATGGGTTTGATATCAGCTTCTGTTTGGCATATCGCAGTACTGATTCTGATTTCTCTGTCTTCATTTTCTTCATGAGGAATACTTTTGGGTCTGAATTTTCTTGGTATTGCAGGATTTTGCTGTCCCAACCAAGCATTGTAGATTGCTGCTGTATTTATATTTTTAAGGTAATTCCAATATGCCTGTTTTCTTCCAAGCCGAGAAAGCGCTAGGGAGGAAAAAACTATTTTATAGTTGTGTTTTCTTTTTATGTATATGGAAACCATCACATGGACATGGTTCTTTTTTACTTATATATATATACTATATAAACTAACCATGACAAAGTGAGGTATATGACGGTATATTTACATCCTGAGTGTTTCGGCACTATATGAATCAACCAACTGACGAAAACAAACATTTGCCTATGAATACACTATGAATACACTATGAATACAACGATTCTCGTGCATCGATTAGCTGATTTCAAACATCACGTCAGTTTCATATCAATGAAATAATAGGCCCCCACAATTTTTTAATGTATAATCTTTAATGTGTTGTTTCTTGATATAGAATCAACTAAAGTTTACTGTAATAAGTCAATCACATCTTATTTTAACTATATATCTTGCTTATCGTTTGTCATTTGCAAAAAAAAAGGTCGACCGGAAGGCGGAAGCTTGAAAACGTGACGTTGTGAACGACTTTGTCATCCAGCTGTTCCATTAATCTCGTTTCTCGTCGTATATGAGTGTCACAATTTTTAAATATAATTTAGTAGACCTTAAAATAATTTTTATTTTCATTAATTATTCTAATGTATATATATGAATTGAATAATTAATGAAAATAAAAATTATTTTAAGGTCTACTAAATTATATTTAAAAATTGTGACACTCATATACGACGATGTATATATATGAATTGAATGTATTTTTCTAATTTTCATAAAAAAAACAAAACACATAATCCTATATAACTGACACCTAAGACGTGACCATTATGACGTCACTAATGTGTTGACGTAGTGACGTCAACTGATCACCGTCAAAATGGCTGTTCTATCTCGTGGATTAAATCGTCGCTGATAAACGATTTTCCTGGTCTAGCTTAAACAAAGTCAATGCAAGAGACCCTAAAATGAGTTGATATTGTAAATATAAGCATTAAACTATCTTCCTATGGCAAACAATCATCTCATAATGCGCTAGCGCGCATTGTGAAGATTGTCTGCAAAGCTCTGGCACCTATATTCCGAATTTGCATATTACAGAGTTATCTGCACTTGCGGGTAGGTATTGATTGTGACGTCATGTGTTTGCGAGCGTAACGCCATACGTTTCGGAGAAAACGATGTGAATTGCGCTCACAAAATAATGACGTAACAATCGATACCTACTCGCAAGGGAGCTAACTCTGAAATATGCAAAGACGGAATACGCCATAGGAAGATAGTTTAATGCTTAAATATATTGCATTGCTTTTTTCCGGCCATGCTCGTTTCCTTCTTTTTTTATGAAAAGTGTATTTAATTTCGATTTACTGATACATTATACTAATAATAGTAAAAAATTATGATATCCAATAAAAAGTCAGTGATTCTGATCCTTGAGCATTACTGTATTATAAAGCCTTCAAACTAATGCGTTATATTATGGACTTTATCACTATCTCTTTTAATTTGTTAAAGACTGTTCTATTCCTACCCAGCAATAGCAACACCGATAACTTTAGGGGCCAATAAATGGAAAATGTCCGCCACGTCAATTTGAATAGACAGGTCCTTGGATCGATTTGGCGAACATGCTTATCAGACTGGTATACACATCAGTAATATTTTGCCTTTAGAGTTATCGATCACATTATATTTGCAATAAATGCAGTTTCATTACATGTATATATGACGTGGCTCAAAATATGCATATTTCAATATAAACGCCAAGTCACTATTTCGTGTAGCTATATATAACCTAAAAAGCTCTTATTTACCTAAACTTTATCATTTTGTATTCTACTCGAATATAAAATGTGTGAATATTTTTTTTTTATAATAATTTTAAAAGTAACGGAATTAAGGAGGAATAAAACGTCATTCGAAATCTCGTTTAAACGTTATATTTAACTGCCATCGCATAGCAACCGGTCTCAACAGGAATGGCAGCAAGTATAATGTTAGAGGAACATTAAGTGGTTCGGAGTAGTGTTATGCTTACTTATCATGTTGACCAGGTAAAACATCTTAAGTTATGTGATATTACAATCAGCGATAAAATAGAAATAGAAGTTAGTAATTGATTCTATAAATAATGTGCAATTATTAAGCTAGTTAGCTGACATTTATACCAGCTGGGTAACCCAGAGAAACGAATAGATGTACATGCACATGATATACACATATCAATTTGTTCATACGAATAAAGCAGGGTATATACGTTAGCGTATTTAAATGCCGGGTATTATCGCTTGCTTAGAAAAACCAATTCTTATGTATTGAATTATATCTTTTTTGCATACAATTTACTGGTACTGTTGCCATAAAATATACTAGAATAAAGCTGAAATATGTCAGAAGCTTCCTTCAAAATAATAAGCCCGTGGAATCAATTTTATTTATGTGAAGACCAGTTGCCATATGAAAATATTTGCCTAGATTTTACAGAAAATAATATTAAACAACTGTGAAAAATATCTTATTATTGAAATTGCGAACAACTACTTAAACTTATATTCAGAATTGAAAATTAAATCATTTTTGGTGTTTATAACTGTTTGGATACGCTCCTTCAGAAAAGTTGAATTTATAATATATTAATTTACTTAATGTAAAATCTGATCTTTTCAATTTTATCCTAACACTAGAAAAAAATGGATTACTCTGAAAGAACACTAATCTCAAATTTTATGGACATGTTTTATTCGACATCAATACATTATGACTTTGCCAGTAACTACTGTTTTGGAATAGTTTGAATAGTATTAGTATAGTTATAATATTCTAGATAAAAAATCCTTCTATTCTTTAGGGAATAAAAAATACACTATAATTCATATTTATTGAAATATTACGTAAAAGGTAAGCTGTTATTTCCTAAATAAAAAATCTCACATTATATTGGTTATTTACCAAACGATAAAAACGAATTTTCTTTATTCATTATCACGGACGTAGGTGGTTAGCTGCATAGTATTTCACCACATTAAATCACTTACTTATTTTAGTTTTCATGTGGGTTTCATATAATATATGCACAACCATTGAATGTCATTATCGGAGAAGCCAACAAAACTATTTTTACAATGTTATGTGGTTTTGCTTTCGGAACCAGAGAGACACTTCTAAAATTCCTACGAATTCTGTTAAACAGGTTATTTACTTCAAAAGTAGTACAAATTAATTTTAACGCTAAAAATATGTAATGATTCTTTAATGTGTCAGGGTGGATACACCCCAGCAAAAAAACATTGATATGTTGTTTAGGATATGAGACTTTCAAAATTTGATCTCTATTTTATATCAATTATCGATATTTTTTCTGTTATACAATCTCATTTTTTAGGAATAAAGAATGATGATAATGATATCGTGAAATGATATAGTTTCGGCACGATATGTCTCACCTTCCATTATGTCATAGTCCCGGGCTGTCAAACTATGACGTCTCGATCTCCGGAGGTATGACTTAAAATATACAAACAACGGCATGTTTACATTCTAGAAACTATCTTATTGTATATATCATGCTATAGAATTGAGCTTTGAACTTGTTAAAAGGTTTTTTTTCTGTAATAATTAAATGCATTACCATATGAGCCGTATTCCTTACTCCGTATAGTGATTTCAATACTATTAGGCCATGGGCTAGGAGGGTCCCACATGCACCCCCCCCCCAAACCTCCGAACCAATATTTTTCTGAACCCTTATGACCCACTGATCACAAATCCAAATGTTAACATTGCATAAGTTGGGATGAACTTCCGGTTATGACGTCATCAAGATGGCCGCCATTTCGAATTTCACTAAAAATTGAAAAATAGTCATAACATTAACATTTTTCAACCGAAGTAGACAAATGAGGTATCAAAATGACCACAATAGAACAACAAATACATATCAGGACCAACAAATCCAATATATGTAGTGATTTCTACGCAGGAAAGGAAAAAATCGGATTTAAAGCTCAAAAATGGTGATTTTTCAGCAAATTTTTCATATTTTGTTTGACGCAGCAAAAATGTTTCCCAACAGCAATCTATTATTTCTAATAAGTTTTTTGACCACTTGTAAATAAGTTTAAGTAACAAAAACAACCAAAACCAATGTTAACATCGTATAAGTTCCGGTTATGACGTCATCAAGATGGCCACCATCTCGAATTTCACTGAAAAATGAAAATAGTCATAACATTGACATTTTTCAACTGAAGTAGACAAATGAGGTATCAAAATGACCACAATAGAACAACAAATACATATCATGACCAAATAATCCCATATATATGAAGTGATTTGAACGCAGGAAATGAAAAAAAATAATATTTTAAGCTCAAAAATGGTAATTTTTCAGCATTTTTTCATATTTGGCTTGACGCAACAAAATTGTTTCCCAACAACAAATTATTATTCACAATCAGTTATTTGACCTCTTATCAATCGGTTAAAACAACAACAACAAAAATATATAGAAATGCAAAAGAGAATTGTTATACCATCATTTGGTTTACAAAACATCACCGGATGCGGCATATGATTGTTATTTTTTCCAAACCGCTAACACTACAGTTTCCTAGTGTCTTGGAATTACCTGAATATAACATTGGCTATTGACGATTTATATCTTAACAAATTTGAATTTAAAGTTGGCTGAATATCTAAGTGGGACTTCAAAATAATCCATTTTCATGTTCGAAATTTTGTAGACTAGTAGCCTCTCAAACTGAATTATTACAGCAAAACGCTAACTAATAGCTATAGGATATCAAATGAAATTATGAAAGTTCCGTAAATACCATGACACTTTTCGAAACATATTGTGTCTTTTAGAATGAGCACATCCATTGTTTATTTCCTGTGTATAACGCAAGGAAATATAAGATGGTTACTACAGTGTCACATATTTCTTTCACTAGTTCTTAATGCTAATCATTTTCGTTGTGCGTGCTTTCTCGTCAGAGTGTCGTCTTCGACCTCGGTGACCTGATGTGACATTACATTACCGGGTTACCATCGTGGTTCTAACTTGTCAACTGTCCATGGTCAGAGTTAAGATCAGAAACATCGGCTTCAGGGATGTGGGAGCTCTTCCTTTTTCCAACCTAGTTTCACCTAGATTCACATATCGTATATGATGTTCCAGACTTCCCCGGCATGATGGAAAAGACACTAGATCAACATTCTGCGGAGGGTTGAGTTGGTTCTCCTTAATTCGTATGAAGCATAATTTCTCATTCTTGTGAACCTCAGTGACCATAGGTGGCACAGGTGGATTCTTTGAGGTCATAAATGAGGTCTGCAGTGAAGTTTCACTCTTTGCCAAAAACTGGAAAGCACATTAGAAAACTTTTTACTGGAGAGTCTTCAATGGTCTCTTTGCGCATACACCAGATGTGACACAACCAGCACCTTCAAGGGAGTGGGAAAAGTCAGACCAATGAAAAACATTTAACATTTATGCCCTATTTAATGACCTCGATGATATCACCTGTGCCATTTATGGTTGCACGAGTGTCCACAAGATTGATGAATAGTACTTATACGAATTATGGAGTTATGTGCTAAGGAGAACTAATTCCACCACTGGAAGAATGTGCATCTGGTGTAATTTCCGGAGAAGTCTGAAACAGCATATACGTACGATATGTTAGAATCTGAAAGAGATCCCACATCCCTGAACCTGTTGTTCCTGATATGAACTATATGGATGGGTCATAAAAGGCTAGAACAACACTGGTAATGCAGTGTCACATGAGCTCATCGACATCGAAGACGTCGATCTGGCTTTCGACGAATTGGATACTGATATCTCGAGTACTCTGATTCGGACTGCATGTACCAGCTACCAGATATGCCGAGTCTCTTCAGTGGATAGGTCAGTGAGGCGAGAAAGCGCGCACAATGATAATGGTTATCATTGAGAACCAGTGAAAGACATATTAGTGACATTGTAGTAACCATCTGACATTTTGCTTATGCTATGCATAGGAAATAAACAATGAATGTGTTCATTTTCAAAGAAAAAAAAAACCGCTTAGGGAACTGTTAATGATATTAACGGAAACACAGGCTTAGCTTAAGTTACATTTGTTACGCTATCAGTAGGTGTTGTGTTATTTTTGAGACGCTGCTAATCTACAAAATTGAGGGTATAACAATATATTTTTTTTATGTATTTCTATATATTTTTCTTGTTGTTTTTGTTTTTACTGATTAATAGGAGTTTAAATAACTGATTACGAATAATAATTTGTTGTTGGGAAACATTTCTGCTGCGTCAAGCCAAGTATGAAAAATTTGCTGAAAAATCACCATTTTTGAGCTTAAAAGCTTATTGTTTTATTTCTTCCGTACAAATCACTACACATATTGGATTATTTGGTCCTGGTATGTATTTGTCGTTCTATTGTGGTCATTTTGATACCACATTTGTCTACTTTAGTTGAAAAATGTCAATGTTATGACTATTTTCATTTTTCAGTGAAATTCGAGATGGTGGCCATCTTGATGACGTCATAACCGGAACCTATACAATGTTAACATTGGTTTTTGTTGTTGTTGTTGTTTAAACTGATTGATAAGTGGTCAAAAAATTTATTAGAAATAATAGATTGTTGTTGGGAAACATTTTTGCTGCGTCAAACAAAATATGAAAAATTTGCTGAAAAAATCACTATTTTTGAGCTTTAAATCCGATTTTTTCATTTCCTGCGTAGAAATCACTACATATATTGATTTTTTTGGTCCTGATATGTATTTGTTGTTCTATTGTGGTCATTTTGATACCTCATTTGTCTACTTCGGTTGAAAAATGTTAATGTTATGACTATTTTTCAATTTTTAGTGAAATTCGAGATGGCGGCCATCTTGATGACGTGATAACCGGAAGTTCATCCCAACTTATGCAATGTTAACATTTGGATTTGTGATCAGTGGGTCATAAGGGTTCAGAAAAATATTGGTTCGGAGGTTTGGGGGGGGGGGGTGCATGTGGGACCCTCCTAGCCCATGGCCTATATGCTATATAGTCCCATATATATATATGGCCATTGACGAAGAATATAAGAAACCCTAATCAACCGACTACGATTAATAATTAACAATAGTTAACATATGTTGTATAACAAAGGACAACATATGATTTTTATGTCATTTTGAGCTTCCAAATCCACATTTTTGAACCTGTTATTTAATGATTGTAGTGTCGCCTTTCAAATAGAGAATACCCTCCTGATAGAAACAGAATGGTTGTGTATTATTGCAGTTGCTTTTGTTTTGATTACTTATCTAAATATCAATTGATAATGCAAAGATAAACATTATACTGTGTATCATATTGGTCATTTTGACCTATTGTCATCATACACCGTCAGTCGTCGTCCGCCGTGCGCCGTCCGCCGTGCGTAAACTTTTCATTCAAACGACTTCTTCTAAATTCAAGGTCACAGGGGTCAAAAAGGCTAAAATCTTTAAACGACTTCTTCTCAAGAACCAGAAAGCCCAGGGTATTGATACTGGGCCTGTAGCATGCTTGGATAAAAGGCTACCAAGTTTGTTCAAATGAATGACCTTGATCTTCATTAAAGGTCACAGGAGTCAAAAAGGCTAAAATCTTTAAACAACTTCTTGTGTATAACTAAAAGGCCTGGAGACATGATATTGGGCCTGTGGCATGCTGGAATGAAGGGCTACCAATTTGGTTCAAATGAATGACCTTGACCTTCATTCAAGGTCACAGGGGTAAAAAATGCAAAAATCGTTAAAACAACTTCTCTAGAACCAGAAGGCCAAGGGTACTGATATTGGGCCTGTAACATGCTGGGATGAAGGGCTACCAAGTTTGTTTAAGTGAATGACCTTGACCTTCATTCAAGGTCACAGGGGTCAAATAGGCTAAAATCTTTAAAAGACTTCTTGTAAATTAGTAACAGTCCTAGAGACTGGATGTTTGACTTGTAGCATGGTGGGGACCAAGAGACCTTCATTGATGGTTTAATTCATCAAATATATCAGAACCTGAATTTCTTCTATTAAAAGAGTTCTTTGTATTGCCTTAATTGTTTGCCACTACCATATTCTTTGAGTGCTGTATTGTGCCAATAGTCAGATGACCGTTAAGGCCCATGGTCCTCTTGTTTCATTTAGAAATCATAAAAACATCCTTAAAGATGCTCCACCGCCGACAGAGCATAAATGTTACAAATCATTTGAACAATAATTGGTGTTTAATCGTGTATATATATGTCTAATTAACACAAAAAATTATTTAAAATATTTCATTTCGCTTTCGGTGCATGCGCAATCAGTACTGCATTCCATATAGGACATAGTGCCACGGATTTTTTTCGGGATGCAATTTATTACTTTGAATATATTTATCTTGAAGTAAAATTAGAAGCTCAAACTTTTCAATAGTGGTAAGAGTGTAAAGTAAGTATCTTTTATAAAGTTTTATAAAGAAAATTACTAAATCGTCTGCTTCTGTTTTTGATAGAGTAAAAAATACCATTTTTCAGCGGTGGAGCATCTTTAAGCAAGCTATACATTTCTCCTAAACATATGTCATAAGTTCCTATATATGTTTTAAGTAAATATGAAGTTTGGTCAATTTTGCATTCCATTGTATCGTAAAAAAGTTAAACTATCAAATCGGTTCTCAAATTATGCAAATTTCGAATGGTTTTGCCGGTTCTCAATGACGTAAGCGATTATCTTTGCAAACACCTAAGCGGCAACCGGAACAACCGGACAAGTTACCGAAGCGGTTATCTATAAAAAGTGCTAACTGCTATGAATTACGTTTCGTTTTTACTGTAATAATGAGATACGCCTTTCCGTTTCTTGAATAATTAACGTTACAAATACAATACAAATACGTAATTATTTAAAAATTAAAGGAATGAGGTGATTTATTTAAAGGCCCACTACCTTTCCCGAGCAAAATTTAAAGGTTTCTTAAAAACATTAATAACAAAAGAAAATATATATCAATGTCTTCAGATGAGGTTACAACACCAAACATATGCAAGATTTCCTGTCTAATATACGATAACAGTGGAGATTCATTTCGCTGTTTTGCCGTCTGGCGTAGTGATAGTCAACTACCGCGCGGCATTTAGGACGATGGCGGGAAACATAAAACGACCCGCGTTATGAAAATTAACATTTTATTTATTCTAATTAAACAGTTCTGAAGGTGATGATAAGTGGGCTAGTAAACGTATAGTTAATAACTTCTGCGACTCTACAAAATTATTGATCTCGTTTTACATTCCTATTTTAAAAATTAAAAGCTGTTTTGGAAAGGTAGTGGCCCTTTAATTCTAAAATGAACATGAAAATTCGGTGGTATTTTTTATACGCGCCTGAATCTACATCGTTAAACTTTTATTATCAATCCAGGTCGATATAAAGGACAAGTTACATGTATATAAATATCAATTTGATTTCATGTGCCTTAGTCCGCTAAACCTGCCTATATTATTAGGCTATTTATTATTTTTTGTCTATTATATAATTAGACTATATATTAGGCTAGCCCGAGATACTCTGGCCCTGACACCAGACTTAGACATTATGACAGATACATGTCTGGTTTAGGGCCAGAACGCAGTCCTATATCACCGTTTGGTATCGGGCCAGGTTTCCTGTATAATCTATATTAACAAGGAAGTTGCATTTCGCTGTTTTGCCGTCTTGTGCAGTGATAGTCAAGTGACGCACGGTAATTAAGACGACGGCGGGAAACATAATACAACCCGCGTTATGAAAATAAACATTATAATTATTTTCAGAAACATATATACAAAGAGATTGGCAACTTCCCCAATTTTACGATAGGCAGATGTACCTCTCTATGTCCCTAGGGGCTTTTAGATAAACTCTTAAATAGTTAAATACAGCAGAATAACTTTGATGTGTTATAAAAGTTAAGTAATTTTCAGATGGTTTGAGTACGATTTTGGAAAGAAAAAATAATATTTTAACTTATATGTTCATAAAACAAAATGCACTTCCGGTTTTAAATGCCTGATTTTCGTAAAACCAGGTAAAATTGCTCATTTTCATACTTTCAAAAATCATATTAAATAACATCAATTGGGAAAAATGATCACATCAAACCATGATATAATGTTTAAACTTTGTGTTGATGCAAAAGTATCATGTTTAAAAGAATACATTTAAATGTAGTTAGCCAAGGGAAAATGCCTATAAACTGGAGGTCCCTCTGCCTGTCAACATAGACAAAGAAGGAGTTTCTAATCTCTATGTATATATGTTTCTGTTATTTTATTTAAATTGTTCAGAAGGTGATTATACTTGTAGTATTAACGACTCTACAAAATAATCAATCCCATTTTACATCTCCATTTTAAATATTAAAGGTCATTTCGGAAAGGTATAGGGCCTTAAAAAATAGGTTATGCAAGATTAAATTCTTGTCAGTCTTTCTATTTCTTTCTTTCGCGGGAATGAAAATGACAAACAAAAATAGCAAACTTTAGTCGCTACAAAATAGAATGTATGGAATACAATAACCTGTTATACATCACACTTGAGTTTAGAAATAAATGCTGAATTAAAAAGGGTCAAATCTTTATGTCCTTTTTTGACTTTAAGGATATTTTATTCTCAACCATTCAATAATTAATATTCATTGGGACACGGTGCCCAAGTAGTTAATGCTTACCGAAGTATCACCACAAGCCCTTTGTTGAGTCAGCTGCTAAGTGTTCACCGTTAAAGTTACTGCTTAAATATTTACGTTTACATGTTTTTGAAGATAAGACCTAGTCTAGCTTGTAACCATTTTAAATTTTCCTTCTGATTTTAGGTATCGTGATGCAATAGAAATCACCATGTTGTTAATATACGGATTATTCATGTGGAATACAGGTGCTTACGCGATCATTGGAGATTTCTATGAACCTGATGATATTGTTGAAGAACCGTACCATATCACAAGCTTCCAAGGTGTCATTGATAACTTTTTATGTGAAAAGGAGGTGGAGTCAACACCATGCTATACATACATATGGCCGTTTTTCATGCCACAAAAAAATCTCGACATAAATCGGTTTCTATTTGAGAAAATAGAAAGACGTCACCACCAGCGCAATACACATTCCGGAGGTCTTTCGACATGGTTCAGTATGGAAACAATGCCGCGATATATGCCACCAGTTTTCTCTCAAGGGTTTTCAACCCAGTTCAGCGATTTGTTCTCTCTTAGGCCGAGCAATGTTAAAAAACAAACCTTTGAGTTGTTTTCAGAACCGTTGATCTTGCAGAAGGAATCCTTGGAGCATAGCTTTGGGTACTACTTAAACAATGAACTCTCTAGGTTATCTTCACATTTGCAGAAAACCTTTGATCACACACTAGCTGTTAAAACTGAAGAACATGATATGGAGGGACATGACTACTCAAACAATAGCTGGAAACTTGGTCACATGTCATTTGTTCATTATGAGGATTGGCAGAATCTTAGTCAATTACAAACTTTTCTAAATGATCATCGGTCGCCTTTAAATCAGATCCAAACAAATCTCAATGAACTTCGGTCGAACTTAGGTCAAATGCAGCCATATCGTAATGAGTATCGGTCGAACTTTAGTTGTATGCAAACATCTCTCAATGAGCGTCAACTGAACTTAGGTCGCATTCAAAGCTTTTCCACTAAAGAATGGTTGAATTGTAGTCACATAAATACATCATTTTCATATAACCATCGGTCTAAATTTAGTCACATACAAAGATTTTCCCCTAAACCTCGGTTGTATAAAACATTTCCATATAAATATCAATCGAACTTAAGTCAATTACAGTCTAACTATAGTGATATACATTCGTTTCTTATTCGTAAGCATAGACTAAGTTTTAATTTCAAACAAATCATTTCTAATGAGAATCAAATGGACATTGATAACATTCATCGTACAATTCATGGATTATTTTTACCGATGGAATGTAATTATCCAGATCATTGGCACAATTTTGATATCACGGATGATATGCAAACTCGTCCCTCTCGTAATATTTCAAATGGGGGTAACTCTATGCCAAGACTAAGATCGAATTCTTATTGCAACCACACAATTCCATTCGAATCTTTTCAAGAATTGGATACTAATTTCTCAAGTCAATGGGTTTTCTTTGATGACATGGAGAATGTTTCATCAGAATTAGCTATAAGGTGGGGAAACGATTCCATAGAACACATACAGCATGATTTTAGTACCGTTATATTACTTGTTAAAAGGCGATACAAACAATGCTCGGATAAAAGTGACCAAAATGCAACTACCAATCGCACACTTTCATTGACAAGATACAGATATTTAAATCATTCATCCAGAAGACAATATGTCAAAAGTTACACGAACCTTATGCTAGTCCATAGGTGTAAGGAAAAGGAGAATTTTACAGATTTACGTACATACCGCAGTTCCAATATTCATAATATTACGTGTGTTCTTCAAATGTTTATTATCCAAGAGCAAGAGTTACACAGAACATTCAATATTTTACATTACACACGTTGTCCGTATTTTTTAACGTGGATATTAAATGAAAGTCAACTCAATAATCGATTGTTACAAAATAAACTGGACACCATAACTTGTTCGTGTATGGTTGTTTTGTTTGGACTAATGCATTTCGCATTTATTGCCGTATTTTTGAAGTATTGTCATCCACAAAAAATTCTCAGTGGTCATCCATGGCTTAAGAGGAAAGTATACTGGGTTCTTTTTGTAATGTTACAAACTGGCTTTCATTTTTTTGTATATTTCCCAACTGTGTTGCTCGTTACACATAGAAAGCGGAATGAGCTTCTTCAAACTTTATGCCCTGTTGTTTCCTCAAAATATAAGAAAATGATATATAAACATTACAAAAGACATCAGCGGGAGGTCATCAGAAATAAAGTCAAAAGGTTTTATGGATTTTATTCTGAATGGAGCAAAGCGTTTGATCTGAAAAAGAAATATGTGCGGTCAGCAAATGTTTCACACACTTTTTTGACAAAGAAAAGAAGACAACTTCGAGGAGGAAGAAAACGAAAATGTTTATTCAGAAAACATGGTCAGTTTATCTACGGTAAGGTGTTACATAAACGGCATAAGTTTCAAAGGAAAACAATTCTTCTGAAACACGTTTTCAAAATATCTATGAATACTTTGAAATGCGGTCTAAACAATGCAGTCTCCTCTGCTCAATTGAATTTTACAAAATCGGGAAAAAAGATATCAGACGCTGCTGATAACCTCATTGACATATTCCGACTGCGTCAAATACCATTTCAAAGACCTATGGTCGTACAGCCTTTTCTTGATCCATCTATGACCAATGAGTTTACGAGACTTTCAACTTTCTCCAATTTCCCTATCGATACACCAGTTCGTTCGTTGAAGTTAGCAGAAGCTGGATTTTTCTACACTGGACAATATGATATCGTTGAATGCTTTAATTGTCATGTGCAACACAGAGATTGGAAGCGATGTGATATACCTTTTAAGGTACACAAACGGATATCCCCTTCTTGTGATTTTGTAGCAGGAATTAACACCCAAAACACGTCTATAGATAGAACAAGTACCCAGAGTGGATCATATTCCAGCTTCACTAGTTCCGACAGTAGTTTCCAAAATGGCGAACTCTTATCAGGATTACAAATGCGTCCTTCATTGAATGTACTTTCAAATTTGCAAGAACAACCGTCTTACCTGTCTTCAGGAACTGCGTCTGATATTTCAACAACAACATTAGGATCATCAGCCAGAAATGGAAGCTCCGACGAACTGTCCTATGATTCGATTGGATTCAGTAATCAGTGCACGGAGGAGAGCCTACCGACCAATAATGGACATGCAGAGAATGGTGAACACTACCAGACATCATCTGCTGCTTCGTCGACAAGTTTACCTGAAACTAAAGACCATTCGTCAGGGAAAAACAGCTTAGAATTGGAACTTCTCAGCAAGCCAACGTCTTGTAATGGTGTCAAGACTGCGAAAAAGGCAAAATCGAAAACACGAAATGCAGTAGCAGTTCAATTAAAACCCCTAAGTGAGTGTCACGATCGACCAAAGCACATGAAGTATTCTGCGATCACAGTACGGATGAGTTCGTTCAAGGGATGGTCATCCTACACCGGACAGCATCCGAGGGAACTTGCTTCAGCCGGATTCTTCTACGCTGGTAGGATATGTTGCAACTGATCACAATGTTTGCATGCTTATTAAAATAACTACCCGATTTCTGTAGCTACATGTAGGTTTATGTAAATCTTCAACCCTTTTATAAAGTTGGAGTATCATATATTGAGGGCAAGTATTGATAATCAGGTTCAAAATGAGATGATCTATACAAAAATGTGTGCTCGCAAGACCGAATATGTGTAAAAACCGATATGATTTAAGTTAAATCAAATGTTAAAAGTTGGTTTGCTCATATAGATCTATTGCTATTTCTTGTGTGAAATTCATAGCTAGACTATAATGGCATTATAGTAACGTTGCATTTGAATGAAAAGATATACTAAAAGTTTGGTGTGTTAAGCAAAACTGATTCAGTTTCCATGTTTAATATTTCACAGGATATGCTGACCTTGTAACTTGCTGGTTCTGTAACGTACGACTACAACAATGGGATACAAACGACGACCCGTGGATAGAACATGCAAAGTTTGCGCCAACATGTTTGTTTCTGAGGCGCAACAATGGAGATGAATTCATCGCATTGGTCCATGAAGACAATAGAGTGAGTATCATCATATTTAGGTTCTATAATCATAGGCATTAAATGCCAAACATTAATATGTTCAAAGGGTAATTATGATTCCAAAGAGTGGAATAAAGTATATATTGTATGAATATTCTAATAAGATATATAATCACATTGCATTATTGGTATTTGATATGGTCAACAATACTCTACGTGACGACATCCAATATTATCCACTTAATTTAGTCTAGGTATTATCCCCCGTTAAATCTAGTAATATTTGACATGTCTACAAATCACTTCCTCTGTGCACTTTAACATAACTAAATTGATCGAATGTGGGTATGCATTTAGGCTGACCTATAGTTGTAACGTCGACTCGTAGTTTGTGTTGTAGCTTTTAACAAAATGCGAAAAAAACATGTTTGTTTCGCGCTGTCATTATGTTTACTAGTGTCTATAACAGGTGTCAGCTGCGTTTGATAGCTGGATTCAACTTTTCAAAAGCATCCACGTTACGTTATTTTTGACATTGACATATAAACATATAACATAATTCATAATTATTCATTTGCATGTGATTCACACAGTCTTGACAAGGAAATTTGTCTATTTTTTCAAGGTTATTTCCACACTTATCAAGACACTTAAAATACAGATACAGATAACACTTGAGTCGAGTATTATGTAACTGTATTTGTCATCTGTCTTAATAACGAGCGGATGACCACTTGATGACGTGTATACGTAAAGCTGTTATGTGGTGACTGTACAGAACTGTTTTTTCTTTTTGAGTGATCTTTATCCTATGAGTCAGGCTATCATCCTATTCGCCATTAGTAAAGATGTGGATGTAATAACCTACGGAAAAAATAATGATTTTCCTGTTGCGGGAGATAAATATTAATTTATCAGCATATTTAGTTTAGCAGTTATGGTATACGACAAAATAAGTGACGCTCTCAATGGTCATTTGAACATAGAAATATATTTTGTTTTACTTGTATTACATCAAAAGATAATATGGATAATGGATTTTTGTAATGAATATGTTTATTAGCACCTAACCAAGCAAGTACTACTATCATTGTATAATTACTTTTTTTTAATTTTAATTATGGGACCATTACTTGTAACTGTCTTATATGTTACCTTTTACTGTCTTATATGTGACCCTAATATAAGACAGTCACTTATAAGACAGTAAAATGTAACTTATGGGAGAGTTACACAATGAGGGTGAGTATATGTCTCCGGGCATAATCCCATAATTATGATAACACACAACACACAACCTGCCGGAATATTACATAATTTTTTAAATCCAAATTACGAATAAAGTCCCACACAATGAATATGAAGAGAATTTAATCCTCTATTGATGCAGAATTAAACACATCCACAGAATTTCTGTATATATCCCATATCAAGTTTTCCTCCTTATTATGAATTCACCATTTAACACTTATCTACAGCATTATTTTGTTTCAACAATATTTCAGAATTTCACCTAAATCCCATTGGCTTGTTGAATGAAATTGCACATGGTATAAATAAATCCAAGATTGTCCTAAGAGAGGTAGAAATTTTAAATCCTCTGAATTCAATGTAAGTTCTGGGGGCACCGACTTTTTTCAACTAGCCTGGAAAATCACTATTATATGCGATCATTTTAGCAAGACGCTTTCAAACAAACGCCTAAATTGCAAGTCTAGTTTCATATGTAATTTCTTGACCACATCAGACATTGGACAGAAATGTCCTTTTAGCAATAAAAGTCACCAAAGTCACCTTATTATATCGCTTAAATTAATATAAGAAAGCAATATCCTTCCATCACTGTTGGTGGACATGGTTAAAATGAATTTACAGATAGTTGTTCCGTTCATGAATGCTATTCATCACATATAACACAGGCAATTGGATTTGTCATGGTTGAATGCACATTGGTAGAATTACCTGAGCTCATCGACAAAGGCAAAAAACTGGCTTATATTAGAAATAAAAGTGTACTTTATTAACACAAAGACTTGCTATGTTTTAAGTTAGAGATAAGTATCACAAAGAATTTTGTGATAAATTTTAAAGTGCTTTGATCTTGCGTTAATAGTTGCTAAATTTTAACATCAATTATCAGTTAATACTATTGTGTGTAATTTGACATTCCTAAGGTTATATTCTTGATCATATTTACGTTTGTGACATTTGAGATAAAACCCCATATGTGTGATAACTGTGTATATCCTCTGGCAATTTACTTTGATACCTTTTCTGAAAGATTTTAAGTTCCATCCGTAACCGGATTAATGTCACGGCCATCCTAATTGCCTAAAGGACACTGACCACGGCTGATTAATCTGCCAATGAGCGATATCTGTCAATCATAATTCTGTAATTTTATTGTATGTACATTATTTAAGCATGAAATATTTTATTTGTAAGTCAGTTAGGTCTCCGACTTTGTACGGAACACAACGGCTATATTCTGGACACTCCAGAATAGCCATCCGTCAAGTCAAAGTTATCATCATTAAATTCCAAAGTTCAACTTCAACATTTTCTTTCGTCATCTTTACATCGTGACAAAACGTGCGGAAGTTTCCGTATGTTATAAGCCTCAAACTGTACAATAGGTTGGAGAAAGAATAGATCTCGGCTCTAACGGGCCTCGATACAGTTCTTTCTCCAACCTATTGTACATTTTTCGGCTTATCTCCATAACTTATTATTTATTTATTTTATTAAGCTACCCTTCAATCGTATCGAATCAAATTTCAATGGTATCGAACCACACACCAATGGTATCGAAGGAAGGAAGGAAAACTGTCTCCAGGTATCATCTCTGGAGGGTAAGCTATAGAATTAAGGTTGCATCTATTTCAAATCCTCGAAATGCAGTGTATCAATAATTCGCAATCTAACGTAAGGAAATATCTTATTAAAATATCATTCAAAAGCATTTTGTCAGCAATACAGAAATTAAGGAAATGTATTTTATCTAAAACACTTAAAAAATTTAAGTTAATGGATTTTTTGTTTAATGATCCATGTAATTTGGGCTAGAAAACATATTTCTTTTTACATTGATCCGACGATTTGGTCATCAAATGATTGTAAAGCAATTACAGCATCTGACAGTGATATTTGACTTTTGTCTCAAAACACTGCCAAAACACAACCTTTTAACCAGTTTTTTCAAAATCAATTTTACCCTACATAACTATGATTATGGATTCGTTTTTAATGTCATATCATTCCATACTCAGATGGGCCTAAACCATCCCAGACGCCACTTCAACTGGCAGCTGTTGTTGAGAACGTGAAGGCCATGGGCTATCAAACAGGAGTGATTAAAACAGCCATCGAAAAGTTACAGAGAGGTAATGTAGGAAATTGTATCAACAATGCATTATGATATCTCGTATCTTCTTGTAAAATTTGACGTCGACATTCCCTGGAATGATTAATACACTTTATAAACATAATTTGAATTGATTATAAAGAGGAAAGGACTTAACTAATATACATGTATAGATGAATACAATGACTCGTGAAGTCGTTTGATGAGAAAAGATCAAGAGGTCCCGGAAGAGTAAGCGCTCCCTGCTGGTTTGTTTGTTTGTTTGATTAATTAACGTCCCATTAACAGCTATGGTCATGTAAGGACGGCCTCCCATGTCGCCAAAGACACCAAGCAACACACCCCACCCGGTCACATTATACTGACAACGGGCGAACCAGTCGTCCCTGCTGGTAGATTTACTATCATATCAAGGAATGTACTTATATTACCAGATATGTTCACGATGTAAGTAGTAAACCGTTCACATAGTCTTCGTCAACCAGTTTAAAACATTGTTTTTAAAGCTTTGTATATTTAATCTGTAAAAGTAATCAAATAGAAACCAGCAATAGCAAGCCAACAAACAACTATAACACCATATGGGAACAACTACTTTACATAGTTTAGTGGTAATCACAGGGGCTCTATTGCGAAAAAATCGTATGGAATAAAACCAATTGGATATCGATACCCATTACTTCTATAAGATTTTAACGCAATCGAGCCCATGTGGATTATATAGCCATTATGTACTAAATGTAGAATGCGCGAAATCATTATTGCGTTAATCTCGACAAGATTTGTTTGCGCTTAAATTTGTATTCCGCGAAAAATAAGTACATTTGCAGTATTTTACATATTTGTGCGTTTGGTTGTTATGTATTTTTCAATTTGTATTTTATGTGTAAGGGAACCAATTATAATCATCTAATTAGTTATCTGAAAGTATGAAGTACATGACGTAATCGACAAGTCCTTTTTTTATCATTTTTATTACGTTTTCGTTGCTGTGTAGCTATTCATCATTTTATAAAAATGTTCTTCTGAATATATATAAATCAAATTGTGTTGATATATTACAGAAAACATACCGATTGATACTTACAATATCGTTGATGAACTCACAAGGGAGGACAATGGTTATTGTACTAGCAAGTCTAGACCTGCCAACGTTGGTGAACTGACGTGGAATGCAGCGAATCAAACGACACCCCAAGGCGACCCCTGTGCTAATGGAATAACAGCTGCAATGAATGGTCTCGCTATGACAGGTAAGATATCGTTTTACTTTTTTTCCATCCTCAGTGCTGGCGTTATATCCACCCCTGGACTATCTCAAATTAAAACTGGAGGCAGTTCAGGAGAAAAAAAATCTGAGAGTCATCTAGAGTCATCCTTTGAAGACTACAGTGTATCGTTATTGGATTCTTTTGATGGACATCAAATGACCTAATCACCTCCGCCTTCTCTTGCCCTTCGTTTTACTATGACACAGAATAACGACAGTGATAGTGACCCCTGGAGTATCGAGGATGACTTTTTCCATGAACATTTTTGTTAGTGGAACTAGCGATTCAGAAGGTTCCTTTGTCTTGTTCAAAGCGACAGATGCATGACACTTATTAGCATTTTTCAGTTATTGCATACAAGTAAGTATTTTCATACGCACAGTATGCAAAAATCCAGGTTACAAGGTATCTGAGTTTTTTTCTTTTGCGATTTAATTCTGCCAATCACAATCAGAAACCTTTTTCAATGATTTTAAACATACGCGAAATTCAATTAGTTAACAGTTGATGTCAATTTAAAAAAGTTCCCAATTTAATGAGTTTTGTTTTGTTCGATATAGTAAAGAAGTAAGAGAATTAACGTGACTGTAGAATAAGGGAAAATGGCAGGTTTTGTCTATTGTATTGCTATTGGATACAATACATACGTCGGTATCAATCATCTGTATGAGATAGTGGTGGAGCAAACTTTGGTCATAACAGTGCGAACTTTCTAATCATCATGACCCAGACATGATCTTTTTGGATCACGTATGCAAATGCATATGATTATCATATGTATATACATATACAGACATGACAATGAATAAATATTACAGCGGATAGACTTATCTGAAACAAGGAAATACACAGCTGATGACAGGAAACAATTCTGAACTTTATAGTTTCATCTCTACATTATTATAATTATATGAGAGCTTAAAGAATTGAGGATAAAAGTAAAATCAGGAAATTAATGTAAATATTGAAATATATCAATCATCAAACGATATTGAATAAATATTGCTTACTTTTTTTTTAACATATCTACTATTTTCTTAAGTCTAGAGATCTACAAAATTAGCCATATTAGGTCTTTAGCACTATTTCTTCTTTGACAATCTTATTCTAATAATTTTATATACATTTTATTCGACATGATAAGCTATTTACCTTCATTTATTTCACCATTAAAACAATATCTCAAATTCTCAAATCAGCTACATGTGGGTTAGGCTTATATTCTTATGTACAGTCTATGTGAAGATGGTCTAATCTACGTTTCATTATTTACATTACATTTATACGTATTATATCCATATTCTTCTGTAAAATACATTAAGCTCCATATGCAAGGCTTTATAAAATTAACTGTTACTCTTGTCCGGAATAAATCTAAAAACACTTTTTTCGTGTCCAACTTCATGTTCCAACAATACCTAAAATATATCATTTATTTTTATTCAATATTTGCAAAAGCCAGAAAAAAATATAATATACATTTACATATATACATCTATATCTCCGAATTGATTAAATAACATCAATATGTTTAAAAGAAATCATATAAATGATTAGTTTCAATATTTGGGTTTTTTTCATATCTTAATTGGTATATATATTTTTGTCATCTGCTGTTTTAGAGACAGATCGTTTGATGGAAGAAAATCTACATCTGAAAAAGGACATGAAGTGTAAAATTTGTGACGACATGATCGCAAACATTACTTTTCTTCCCTGTGGCCATCTTATTTGCTGCGAAGACTGCCAACTTTATGTGAAGAAATGCCCAACATGTCACCATACCATCACAGATCGAATAAAGACGTGGATGTCCTAAATGGAAAAAACAATAAGCACTGTCTGAACTGCATGAGCAAAAACAAAGAAAGCGTAGCATTTAGTATTTCAAGAAATGGATATTAAAGATATATATGTATATATATGTCGACTCGATTCAAGTGTATAGTCAGTTCGTGGTTAGAATTAGGATTAAAATTCGGTTGTGTTTACGCGAATGTCCTAACATGAAAAAACAACATTGACACTGTCTGAACTGCAAAAGATACAAGTAGCATAGCATTAAGTGTTTCGAGAAATTAAGAATGATATTATGTATATACCAAGAGTATAGTCTTGAGACAAGTGTGTAGTTATAGTTAGCGGTTATAATTAGGATTAATCTGTGATATTTCCACATGGTCCACATTTCTAGGTCTGTTGGCTATGTATTTTGTTTTGTTAGTTTAACGTCTCATTAACAGCCAGGGTCATTTAAGGACGTGCCGGATTTGTTGGTGGGGGAAAGTCGGAGTACCCGGAGAAAAACCATCGAAAGTGGTCAGTACTTGGCAACTGCCCCACATGGGATTCGAACTCTTAACCCAGAGGTGGAGGGCTTGTAGTAATATGTTGAGACATCTTAACCACTCAGCCACGGCGGCTCCTGCGAATTACACATGACTATAGCAGTCTCTGAATCGGAAATATGCGATTCAGTCCATGTTTTGACTAGAATTTAATTAACTTAATTCTGATTGATTTTAAACTGTGGGTTTGCTTGTGTGGGATTTATATAAAATACTTCAAGTTTTAAAGAAATCATTAAACTTTTAAGGTGGGATGATATTGTTGTTGTTGGGTTTGGTTTTTTTTTCATTTGATTTTTCATCATATATTGTAGCCTAATATATAACTTTTTTGCTATAAACAGTACACTTGATCTTTTAGTTAATTAAAGGGAAGTAACAAGGGTTACGTTGTTTTAAATGTTTTCATGCATGTTGATTTTTTTTTTTTAAAATGATTTCAAATTAGTTAAGTCTTAAACCTATTTTTTTTTTAAATATTTGTCTAAATAGATTAATTAATTTTATTGTTGTTATATTAACGTGTGCTATAATCAAATACACTCCGCAACATCCTCTATTTTACACGATTTAGTATCATTATAGGACATACTTCACTTTGAATATGCATGTGTCTTATGTGTTATTATAAGATTTTACCAAGTTTACCGTTTTTATCTTTGTTTTTGTTATTACTGTTATTAATAATAATAAAAAATATTAAAAAATAATAAAAAGAATATTATACTGTTGCGTTTAGATTATCATTTATTCCGACACATTGTAAATATCAAACAATAATAGTTTAAACATTAAAGAACAGCAATAGGAAAACTCGGTAAGATAAGTGGACAAGCACATCAATCATCCTCGATACTCCAGGGGTTACTATCACTGGGTTTTTTTATTAACTATTTCTTAGCAAAAATTAAGGCTTTGTGTACAATAACATATTAGACATGTTATAGAACGTTAATACTCCTGTAATCTTCAAATGAAGTCTCTGCAGCACAGTTATTGGTCACGGTTTTTTTCTCATGTACTGTCTTTAATTTTGCAATGACACATAAAATGGCAGTGACAGTAACTCCTGGAGAATCGCGGGTGGACGCCAATAAGCCAAAACAAAATAAACTTGTCACAAGATAAACAAAAAATGTTTTAAAATAGCATAGGTGCCGTAGTTTTGTTGTGTTTTGTATGGCGGCAAGCTGCAATTTGAAATATCAAATTTGTATTGCCATAATCAAACCACAACTAAAATCTGACGACCATTATTCAGCTTTTTAGATGTATGATCTTTTCTTTCTTTTTCATTTGTCATCACCTCATGTGGTTATCCCTCTCTGATCTGATAACTTCATTAAAACGAATTTGTGTTTCATCAATAATTCATTAATACCAACAAGTAATTTTCCTAATGAAACTGGTTCAAGTGGATTCCCCATTATCTAGTTAGTCTAGCCTTATTCAGATTGATATAATTTTTAGTGACCATTTTATAAACATATATTGTGCATCTAAAATTTTCTTTCTTTTTCTCTTTATTTTTGTCCATTGTAATACTATACAAGATTTTTACAATGTGTTAATTAAGTTTTTTTTCTGATTTATCGTGAATTAATTTTGGGTAGCTAGTTTTATTTCTATTTAAAAATAAGAAAAATGAAAAAATTGATGTGATTAAAATATTTCTGTCTTCTATTGTGCATTTATCTGTAGGGGGATATGTCGTTTTCTTTTAAAATTAATTCGACTCAACCGGAATTTCGACTCAAACGATTTTGAGATAACGAGTTTCGACTGTATAGAAACATTTTGAACAAACCATTAACTCGTTTAGCCCAGTCAGGACGATATGGCGTGATACAGACATAATGATGTTGTGTGATCCCCGACACTTCTGCGTTCTAATGTAAGACAAATATTGTGATTGTTAATTGAAGCAGAACCAATATTTTGTCAAAATATTTAGACGACCTTGACTTAAATTGACCGTTATTGAAGGTGCCACAGGTCATAATGTGGTTAAATAATCTATATGCAACATCGATGGCTACCTGTGTTGTTTCAGCAACGTCAGCATACAGTAAATGGATATTACAATACTTAAACGCTAGTAGAACCTAATCTGTCAGTATAGTGGAGCTTTCTCTCCAGAACACTACATCCAAAACCAGGAGTGCTAGCTGTAAGCCTCATCAAGTCGGTGTATGGATGACGTTATCAAGGAATATGGTGGATCATAGCTCGTCATTAAGGAATATGGTGGATCATATCTCGTTATTAAATAATATGGTGGATCATATCTCGTTATTAAGGAATATGGTGGATCATAGCTCGTTATTAAAAAATATGGTGGATCATATCCTGTTATTAAGGAATTTGGTGGATCACAGCTCGTTATTAAGGAATATGGTAAGAGTAATTTAGCTGCTTCAATAGAAATGGATAATAGCTCGTTATTAAGGAATATAGTGGATAATATTTCATTATTACGGAATACATCCCAGTGGGCACATAACGTCCGGACAACATTTTGGCAACGTTTTATTTAGGTTGCGACGTCGGGGACATTCTGACAATGTTGTGAGAACGTTTTTCTCCAAACGTCCTCACGACATTAGCACTTGACGTCCTTAGAATGTTTTTATATGGTTAGGAAAAAAACTTTGACAATAATTTAATATATTTCAAAAAGTATTATTGTTGGAAACAACTTTTAAAGGAAGCGAATGAATCTATTCAAATAGTGATACATACAAGTAGGCCTTATATTTTTTTCAATAAATATTAACTAATAAAAAAAATAATTTATCATTTTTTGTACTTTTAAATAGTTCTATTTTTTAATTACAGATACAATAGGTATTAATTGAATAGATGAAAACAAAACAAAAAGTATAATTATAAATACCAAGTTTACATACCGATTATTACGTCAAATATGTAAACTACCGAGTTATGATAAAAGAGTTGTGTTACCTCCCTTTCATTTTAAAGTTTATCCGCTAGGGGTCGGTATTAACTATTTAAAACAAAAAATTAAAATCATTAGAATAAAGCGTCTTTTTATACCAATAAATTGTGATTTTATTTATATGACATTTTACATATTTTCCCCGCACACTACAGAAACTAGGAGTGGAAACTCGTAAAGATTTGTTTGGTGTTTGCGCGGTTATTTTCACTCCCGGTTCTTTGTTCATTCAAACTTTGTGTACACACGTGCTTCACACGGATAACATTTCTTAGCCTCGACAGCATCCAAACAGGATATATAACTTCCAGATATCGACAGATATTTCAAGGTAAGTCTTTGTTGATTCGTATACAAACTTGTTTTTAAAAGAATGTGTTTATTATATTATATCGCGGTAAGTTATTTTATCTATGTGTGTAGTCAGTATTTTGAGTATGTATACATACATTAACTTATACAAATTCCCTGATGTGCCTGTATCCTATTTGTGTTTTTATTTATGTAATAACGTACCGGCACATGAAAAATATATCGTCTAAATCATTATATAGATGTTTAATGTTTTATTCTGTTTTTCTTTTACAGATGATAATGCTTACATAAGTACACACGGAAGTACGTGAAATGGCTCATACACAAACAGTCTAGGTGGAAGTTGTTGCATCTAATTCATGCAGGATGAGCAGAAGACATTAAAATATTATATAAACACTATATTTTGTTGTTATTGTATTTCAAAATACTAGAATAATGAAAATAAACAACGTAACATACAAACGTTGTGAAAACATTATATGAAAACATTCGGCGGACGTTGTCAAAAAACGTTCCCCAAACTTTCATTTGCAACCTTTTTGAAACCTAAATGCAACGTTGCGATCGGACCTAATAAAAACGTCCTCCGGATGTTGTGTGCCCACTGGGCATGAATGCTGTATCACATCTCATTATTAAGGAATATGGTGGATCATATATCATTATTATGGAATTTGGTAAGAATAATTTATCTGCTTCAATAGAAATGGATCATACAATGTAGCTCGTTAAGGAATAAGGGAATATAATAAAAATAATTTAGCTGCTTCGATAGAAATGGTTAATAGCTCGTTATTAAGGAGCATGTTAAGAATAATGGATTTTATAGGCTTCCTACATAGTCCATAGATCAATCATATTTATTTAGCTAAAACGTTTTATTCAATGTTTATAATTTTACGGAGAATGCGTACTCTAAAAATATGCATTATACTAACCAATTTAACAATACTGTTGCTGTTTTTTTTTTATTTCCAAATATTTTATTGACCAAATGGCGATACAATCAGTCCACTTTATGTTCACATTGGCTGTTACATATACGGCATTATTACCATAAATGATACAATTATGGAATTAGTGATAGTCTGATTTACAATTGTATATACAATCGTTTAAAGTAAATGTACAAACAAAATAGAAACATACTCATTAGAACTTAAAATACAACTGCTGTCGTTATTTTGTTTTCCATTCCAGGGATAGGTAGATACATGTATACTATTTTGATACATCAATGTAGAAAAACACTGCAAGATAATATTGCAGGAAAGAACAAAGAGAGACACCGAAGGCTTCAAACATCAAGCACCATCAGCTGCATCACAGAGGAATTTCAAAAATGACTAAGTCATATTTAGATAAAAATACTTGTAAATGGGAAAGTGTAATATATCCTTATATTTATTTGAGTGGTGACTTTAGGGACCGCAGAATCAAACCAAAAATAGATTTCAGATTTCATAGAGAGGTGAATGTTTCGGAGCCTGCTGATTGGGTATTCAGGGCGCATCAGTTTCAAATGTTTAATGTGTGGGTTGGGCAATACATGTAGATGTAAAATATGTAAAGAAATTTTAAAATCCTGTCAAGTGTGTGTCTGACAGGGGGAGGTAATCAATATTGGAATTTCATGAATATTTTGGTCAATTTTTGGTGCGGAATTCAACATAAGATGGAACCCCCCACATAAAAGTTTAGCAAGATGGTAGATCTTTATTTATTTTTATTCACAGGTATGCCAGATGCCATTCTTCAAAATTAGTGACAGGTGACCAGACTTGAAAACTCCATTTAACCTGGACAGTGGCAAACGTTAATATATCGTATATAGCGAAATCATTTGGTTCTGCGGTCTCTATCACAGTGATTTTGATGTGAGGCCAACAAATACTCTTTTTGGGTATACATCCAGCTCCTTTACAGATTAATGGAAGACGACATTCTGTAGATTTTTCTCTTATTCTCTGCTTTTCAAGGAGCCTTTGATGCTGCGACAATGTCAAATAGTATATATTTAATGTTTTATCATTATTAGGTTTTTATTTTCAATTCGCAATGAAATACATATGTAGCAGCAATAGTCGGTCTCCTATCGTCAGATACGGACGAGTTATCGCCCTTCTGTTTGGATATAGTCAGTATCATATTTGTCACGCTTTCGATTTGTGCTCTTTTTATTGTTATGCCTAATTTTGTTTGATATAAACTTTATTTCGTTTTCTTTGAGAGACATACAGCAATTACAATTCTAAGGTTTGGATTCGGAAACAAGTTTTACAACTTATATAAATCCGTCTCCAGAAATAGAAAAAGCATTAGATTATGGACGAGGCATGATGATGTGTGGAATATTTGATATATTTTCACATAATTGAAACAATAAATAACTGGATAATTATAATTCGGGAATGGGGAGGAAGGGGTGGGGTGGGGGGGGGGGGGGGGGGGGAGAGGTTGTTGCCCAACATGCAAGTGAAATAATTCATAATTAATTAAAAGTAAAAGTTATGAAAGGATCTGTACAGGATGCGGAAAGCTGTGCAAATGGGACAAAGAATATGAAATAGCATACATAAAACTACATGTTACAGTAAATGGAAATTTAGTTAAATCTCTTAGTGCTTATTATAAAACTTTGAACACACGTGAATATTCGGACATTTTCATTATATGACAATTCATCATTTCCGAACAACAATATTTGAGTTGAAATTGGACATGTTATTTCATTATAAGCACGTGTACGAAGTTGAGAGAAGAGGCGACAGTGTAATAAGAAATGTTCATTCGTTTCATCTCCATCATTGCATGGACATGAAGGACTGTTTACAAGATTTCTGCGGAACAGGTAGAAATTAAGAGAGCTGCACTCCATCCTTAGTCTAGCATGATGGATTTGGCCAATTCTGCTACCACAATAATAGAAAGAGGGAATTTTAATATTGGATTCGTTTAGATGTCCTTTTAGTCTAGATATAGAAGGGTCTCGTTTTATCAATTCGGGTAGGGAGTTCCAAAGGCTGATTACGGAAGGCAAAAAAGATTTCTGATATAAACTGGAGCGACAGGCAATAGGACGGAAGTTATTACAAACACGAGTATTGTGGTCATGTATTCTACTGTTTCGCGGAGGAAGTATATCATGAAGGAATTGAGGGACCAGTCCATGGACCATTTTGTGAAACTGGATTATTTTATGTTGTTCGCGTCTTCGCTGGAGGGGAAGCCAGCCAGTTTCGGTATAAAGTTTTACTCTACTTGTCAGCTTAGTGGCACCAGTAACAATACGTGCTGCTTCCAACTGTATGTCTTCCAAAAGGTCGGATTGAGCCTTTGTAAGACAATCCCAGACAATATCACTATATTCGAGAATAGGGTAAAATATAATGTTTGTAGACAAAAACGGTCTAATGTAAATTTAAATGACCGCAAGATATTTATTTTAGGTGACGTTTTAGTTATTAAATAGTTGATATGGTCTTTCCAATCCCCATTACTCGATAGAAATACACCTAGGTGCTTATGTGTTTTGACTTCAGTAATGATAGTGTTATTCATAGTCAAGGGGGGATGAATGGGATTCGGAATTTTTCTACTTATTAGTAAAGTTTCAGTTTTACCGGGATTGAAGTTGACCAACCACTTCTGTGACCACTCGTGGATCTTATTTAGATCAGTGTTCAAAATTTCTGCGCTTATCCTGGGAGAATCAATAATAACATACAAAGAGGTATCATCAGCAAAAAGCTTGATAATAGAGTTGATATTTTTTACAATGTCATTAATGAAGATTAAGAATAAAAGTGGGCCAAGTATAGAACCTTGTGGAACACCTGCCTTGACTTCTGACCAATCAGATTTTTTACCATTAATTACAACTCTTTGCTTTCGGTTACGAAGATAATCCTCAAACCATAAAAGCAGAGAACCCCGGATTCCAAAACTAGATAGTTTACAGAGAAGACCCTTGTGCCAAACACGATCAAAGGCCTTGCTAATGTCGCAAAAGACCAATCGTATTTCTTTACCTTTATCTAAAGAAGAGTATATGTCATAAATGATTGAAAGAAGCTGGTAGGTCGGTGAGTCGCCGTGTTTAAACCCTGACTGATAGGGTGACAGAAGGGAATGGGTAAATAAGAAATTATATACGTGTTTGAAAACACACCTTTCCATCAATTTACCTACAATGGACAACAAAGAAATTGGTCTATAATTAGTCAAAATAGACTTGCTATCTTTTTTATGTACTGGAGTAACATTCGCAGCTTTCCAGTCACAAGGAAATACACTTGAATTAAGAGATTTATTAAATAGAGAACTTAATGGGATACATAAAACATCTACTGCTTCTTTAAGTAAGCGAGGATTCACAAGGTCTGGACCAATAGCTTTGGAACAGTCAAGAGATAGTATAGCGTCTTTAACGTCAGCAGCTGTTATATTTATAGTGGACAAAATAGCGTTAGTTTCGTTATTAATAGTTGGGAGGTTAGCATTAGTTTCATCAATCTGTGATTGGGAACAGAAAAAGTCATTAAACAAATTAGCTTTCAGAAAGTCATCTGTGACTACAGTGTCATTAATGGTCAGTGGAGGTATACAGAATTTGCCAGAGTTTGGTAATAAAAGATTAACAGTTTTCCACCAATCTTTTGCACTAAGATTCGAGGGTCTTTTTATTTTTCCACATAAGTTATCAATATACTGAATTTTAGCCTTCTTTATAGTATTTACACATTTATTTCGAATCTGGCGGAATGCTAACCAATGAGTGTTGTTCATGGTACGTTTAGCTCTCTTATGAGTGCGTTTCCGTTTGCGAATAAGTCTACGTATATCATTAGACATCCAGGGAGGGTCGTCAGATCTGACTGTTACAGTTTTATTAGGAATACAAGATTTAGCAATGGCTAGTAAAGGACCTATGAAATGTTCTACCGAGAAATTAATGTCATCGACATCAATAAAATTTCCCCAATTAACTGCACTCAGTTTCTCCCTAAATAATGGATAGTTACCATGGTCAAAAAGCCATATGTTACGTTTAAATGTGTGCTGCTCTGGCTTAACAATATTAAAGGAACAATACGTTGGGCAATGGTATCTTAACGGCTGGTCGAGAAAACTTTCGCCAACAGTACATTTACTTATTATATTAGCGTCATTAGTACAAACTATATCAAGTAGAGATGTAGAAGCCTCCGTATAGAATGTTGGGTCTTCTACTAGTTGTGTTAAATTAAACGAAAAAAGTATATCACGCAAGTAAGATGATTGACGATCGACTAACAAATTAGCATTGAGGTCGACTGTTATTACAATTTTAGATATACCAGTATTAAACGCATTTTCAATAGACTGTGAGATATGGGACCAAATGATTACAGGGGAGTTAGGAGGTCTATAGAATGTACCATATAGGTATTTCTCTCCATCCAAAACAAGTTCAAGCCAAAACACTTTCAACAGTAGGCAGCTCCAGATCACGCCTACGTTTAGCAGATATATTTACTTTCACATAGACAGATATTCCACCACCCACTCGATCGGGCCTACAGTGGTAGAAAGGGTCTGAGTAACCGTGTAAATTTAAGTTGGAAGAGATGTCATCGTCACTTAACCAAGTTTCGGTAAATGATAATATAGAAAAAGTATTGAGCTCAGTATACAGGACATCGAGCTTATGTTTGATACTTTGAACGTTCAGATGAACAAAGGAATACCTGTCGGTGCAGAACTGGGTACTTGGATTAGAGGACAGAGACGAGCTCAATGAACTAGTAGATAAGGGACCTGGATTTAATTCAATATCACCGGATATTCTCAAGGTGATAAATGCATAATATATCGAGATAAGACTGACAGTATCTGTTATGAAATAAGCAAACCAGAAGAGGGAATATCTTCGACTACATTTATAGAGAGATGCAACACTTATACAAGTGTAAAATATGAAGGGATAAACTAGAAATAGTAATAGTTTGATACACAGCATGTCGCGAACGTTCACGAGAGAGATAAATTTTGCCGTCTGTACACAGTTGTTGAAGACACCAATCCTAGCACGGTAGAGAGATACATTAATTGGCATTATGTAATCCCGGGGTTAAAGAGAAGAAAAAATGAAGTGCCAGAATAGGTGTCTTGATGTAAAGATGAAGTCAGATACATGTTGAGCAACAAGGGGTGGGGTTGGGTAAGGGGAGAAGGAACTATAAAAACATTCAGTAAATCTAAAGGAAGGGGGGAGGGGGGAGGATAGAAAAAAATGTAAGATTGGAAGAAAGGGGTGGGGGAAAGATGATTCCTAGCAGAGGAGGAAACAGAGAAAACAAGAATAGAAAACATTTGGAGTTTAATAAGAATGAAAGAGGGATCCGGAGGACAGAAAGTGCACGATAACATACTTAGTATATGGAGGAGGGGAACGCTCAGGGTATAGTAATATAATGCTTGGTAACTAGAAATAAGAGGGGTAAAATAACTTTTTGTAGTGTAGGGGCAACGAGGAATATATATATATGTAATATATAGAATACATACATACATACATACATACATACATACATACATACATACATACATACATACATACATACATACATACATACATACATACATACATACATACATACATACATACATACATACATACATACATACATACATACATACATACATACATACATACATACATACATACATACATACATACATACATACATGACGTAGATATAATGTACAACATACATATTCAATTGACCTTGATGAAAACAAAAATCACTGGATAAAAGGCGGATTTGTGATAAATGCATTTCTTGACATAGATATAAAGTGCAACATACATACATCATTTGACGTACATATAACGTACAACATACGTACTGTATATCACTTGAATTGTTGAAGTGACGTAGATATAACGCACGACTTACATGCATTTCTTGACGTAGATATAACGTACAACATACATATCACTTGTGACTTAGATATAACGTACAACATACGTACTGTATATCACTTTGAATTGTTGAAGTGACGTATATATAACGCACGACTTACATGCATTTCTTGACGTAAATATATCGTACAACTTACATACATCATTTGACGCAGATATAACGTACAACAAACCTACATCATTTGACGCAGATATAACGTACAACATACATACATTTAACGTAGGTATAACGCACGACTAATTTTGTTTAATATGAACTTTCTTATATTTCGTTTATTTTTCTATACAAGTATTACAAAAGTAGCTTCAAATACCAACAAGAAAAAATGGGATTTGGCAACAAGGTTAAAACTTGTATTAGGCCTAATCAATACCCTATGCAGAAAACGCATCAGTAAATCGAGTTGCTTACATGTATCATATTTAAACCCTCCTCATTATCATTTCCATATTACCGTTGTTTTATATACTATATCAACATATGGCTATTCTTTTATTGGCTAATGAATCAAGTGAAGCGAAGTACAAATATGAATACTAAAAATTTTATCCGCTAATATGTCATTCACTGAATACAATTTAACTTCTATCCCCTTTACAAGTTTTCGTCGTTATTGGACTGGAAAAGTAAACATGCTTTACAAATGAGGTAGAATATTGAAATATTTCACGGGAAAGTTTTTGTTTCAAAACTTTGTAATATGTCATCAAAGTTACTTTTAAAACATTAAAGGCCCGCTACCTTTCTGGAGCAAAATTTAAAGGTTTCTTAAAAACATTAATAACAAAAGAAAATATATGTCGATGGCTTAAGATGAGGTTACAACACAAAACATATGCAAGACTTCCTGTCTAATGTACAATAACAGTGGAGATTAATTTCGCTGTTTTGCCGTCAGGCGCAGTAGGACGACGGCGGGAATCATAAAATGACCCGCGTTATGAAAATTAACATTTTATTTATTCTAATGAAACAGTTCTGATGGTGATGATAAGTGTGCTAGTAAACGTATAGTTAATAACTTCTGCGACTCTACAAAATTATCGATCTCGTTTTACATTCCTATTTTAAAAATCAAAAGCCGTTTCGGAAAGGTAGTGGCCCTTTGAACCGGTATTATGTCAGCATTACCACAAATTACATTTTCAGACCGTTTGATGACCTCTTTTGCAAATTAATGGAAGACAACATGCTGCCGATATTCTCTTATTCACTGTTTTTACATATGAATTTATCTGAAATCAGAAATACCCGACGTTACCCAAATTGGAACACTTTTTGAAGATAATTGTAAAGTTTTTCCACGTTGTGTTTGAATCAGAATTTTTCCGAATATTTTATAAATATATACCGTCCAATCATGTCTTTATTTTCGTTTTGTATACATTCCAGCAATGCATATCTTTATTAAATAGAGAACTTTGAAGCATATGTCTGATACAATTCTGTGTTTGAGCAGGTTCTAGTATCCAAAAAGGAACTTCTCCGAACTATATAGTAAAATTTGCTTATCAAAACATAATGAAAAATATTTTAGTCACACATAATTCCATAAAACATCATTTAATAATAATATGCCTTATTTTTACATACTGCGTTTAAGGTTTGTCCCACGGTATCATTTTCTGGATTATCATTGACAGTTTTTTTCATATCCAAATGGAGATAGGGCACGTGAAAAACGCAACATAATTTACTATTTAGCATGTTTGGGACGGTTTTTTTAATTTATTTTATTTTTATTTATTTATTTTTTTTTGTAATGAAAAGTCTTAAGTCTTTCAAAAGCCGGTTCCAATTTGGGTAGCGCTTCATTTTGGGTATAAGTACATGCATATTAAAAAATCAAAACTACAAAATTGTATAATTTTGGCATAAGCATTTGCTTTTTCATAAAAAAATTTTTCGGTGTATGGTCCATTTGCATGTTTATGGCGGTTTTTGTGAAAGATCTAGTCTAATTAAACATAATTTCACTTATTGTTTTTGATTTTTTTTTTATGTTTATGATGTTTTTTATGATAATTAAATTTACTTGAAAATCATACTTTTGAAGGAGAATATATCCTATTTGGTGCATTCGGCAAATGCTATTTGGTGTATAAATGAAAACTAAAAACAAACTGCATTTCGTAAAGGTTTTTTTTTCATGAAATGCTATGATCAAAGTTGATCCACCAATTATATTTTCTTGATCCCATATGACTGTTATTTTGTAGGTATCCGTCATTTGAAAAACAATACAAAATTCTGTTGTAATACTAATTGTATGTCTTTGTAGCTACAATGTAGTACATTTAATCAATCGTACTGTACGAGTTATGTCCCTTGCATACACATTTCCCGTGATGTCATCAAATAGTGTGCACACTGTCTAATGTTGGCATTGACAACGACCAAGCCTCAATGGAGTAAGAACAGTGTATCCCGATTTCGCTCGCTTTTGTTTACATCGTAAGCATTTAGTTTAAGGATAAGTTTTGTGTAAGTATTTGTTTTAATGTGTAATAAACACTTATATATCGTTGTCATGCTTCGCCTGCCACTGTTTACCAAGTGTGAAAGGTCGAACTTGTCCTCCATCGTTTGCTCATCCGCTGCCATCGGTCATCTCAATACATATTGTATTTAATCAGATAACATGAATAGCTTCGGCCTGAGGGCTCCACTTGTCTTGACCACTACAGTGAAGTGCTTATATTATCTTGTTTAATTGGTATGAGGCTTATGCAAATATGCTAATAAATGCTGATTTGAATAAGAAAGTCTTCTGTTGAACTGGTGTAAATATTTTGAGGTTATTTAAATTCCCTTGAGTTTACACAAATTTGCAAATCACCGACTGTATTACATACTAGGCCTATTGAGGATTATCATAACTATTTTCAGAATTACTCAGAAACATATTAAATGTCTGCATAACACTGTCTAGTGCATGTATTATAAATTACCATCAGCATATATATGCACTAATGTTGAAAATGGATGATTGTCTGATGATAACCAACTTCGCTAGCAAAGGGTACTGTAGTCTACGATACTGAACCTGGGCATATGTTGTGCAAAAAGTAAAGTTTCCGCACAGAGCCACCTGATGGATCACCGTACGTAGTTGCGCCCCTTCCATTTATGTAATAAGCAACAGATGAAAATGCTCATATCATTGTTGTATGGATTGAAAAATGGCAGGGCCCTTTGAAATGCACACGTTGCTTGCGATAGATTCAAAATACCAAAGATTAACAAGTTTGTGAGTCATTTGTTTGTCAGTTCGAGCATTGGTTTTTCTGTTTCATGCATCAGTGTCAATTTTGTCAGGAGATCGCAGTTTATCTTTGCATAATTTGTTTAACTTTGAGAAACAGAAACCATGCACGTAATTACTTTAACAATCTGTTTGAAGAGCAACGTATCCATGTATTTCATTTAGCGCTGGTCTAAAATTTAGGGGATAATTGACTAAATAGTAAATATGACTCCTCTAGGAACTGTTGTTGATAGTCTTGGTATGCTTCAATTTACAAATGTAGGTCACTACTATCACTTCGATTCAGGTTTGTTGACTTAAAAAAAATGTGTTTCATTGGTCACCAAGTCAGAATTTTAAAGCGAGAACTTAACTTTTAGGATAGGATGAGCATGGCCATTATTTCACTGCAAAACTGTACTGCCAGTGCATGCATGTGTCATCTAATGCAAATATTAGTCCAGCTCCTTCCCACTATTTTTCCATGGTATATTTCAGATTACAAGGAAAGTCTTAGGTTGTCTAAAGAGCTCCACCACATACTCTTGTAATCAACCATAATAAATTGTCATAATAGTCTGTATATTCACAATACATTTACATACATTGCTACTGATTGCATGTCTGAATGTCTATGAGTTTGGTTTTTCATTTTAGTAAGTTGCTAACATAATTTTTAAGATGATCTGTCTGCAATATATGTATTATGATAATTGTGTCACTGATCTTGTCATTTGTAGACTTAGTACAAGTGCTGTGTGCCATTTACATTATCCATATCTTGAAGTCATTTTCACAATACTGCTTACATCTGTGTGACTGCATATATTTTCTTCAGGTACATTTATATCAAATCCTAAGGGGAATACAAATAGTATGCATAGTATTTAATCAACATTTATATTTTTTCATCTTGTAGGTTGTGCAGGAGAACCATATCTCAATATGGGGCCTCTGCCTAAAGGTCCTCGAACCCTTCACATGAAGGAAAGTCATGGCTCGGATATTAATATGATGAAATTCTACAACACAACCAATTCCACTACATATGGTAGATACTGGGAAGCTTTCAAACCCCGGCCGGGCCGTCACACGGGCACAGGTTACCTCTCAAACTTCAGACCTGCAGTGTACTACAGTAAAAAATTGGATGATGTAGATAATCCTGTACTTAGGTAAGTAACCTATTTACCTGGTACAACACATCTTTCATATTTATGTACAACAAAATGATGTGTCAAAGTTCAATGGACAAACAGAAATATTACTAAACAGAAGCTAGATTTTAAGTTATCGGAGATGGGCAATAAATGCTGCAATAATTCAAGTCGTCAACTTTCATGGAAACCAAATTTTACATGAACATATGGAGATTTGTTATGAATATATTTTTGGGCACTACTTGTCTATACAACCACACTAATAAATACTGGTAATTGTTTGTTTTTTGTTTGACAGCAATATTTGTTCAAAAAATTACCATAGTCTGACAGAACTGCACTTTCAACCATACCAAGAAAACAGTGGTAGAGAGGCTCTTCCTGCAAATGTTCATCAAGTTGGATCAGGCTTTGTACGGCAAAAACCAGTCACAACACCAATTGAGAAAGAGGTAACAGAACAAATGTATAAACATTCCCCTTCAGTAAGAGATTTTATTGGTAAAATATTTCTTGACAAAAAAATGGAAAATGGAACCCTTATGTAAAATTATAATGTTAAATTTAATCGCCATATTTTATTAATACAGTATTCGACCAAATAAGCACATCCATCACTATAAGCACCTCTTCATCTTTTTTGGACTTCTATTTCACTTACTTTGAAATAAATGAAGACTGAAAATATGCAAACTGTGTTGGTTTCCTTACTGATTTTTATTTGCAAATTGATTTATAGCTTACTTTGTAGAATCATTTTATGAAAGGCTAGTCCAAATTAGTTTCTACTTAGCGCCCCCTTATTTGCACAATGTTTTAAGCGCCCAGGGTGCTTATTAGGTCGAATACAGTATATATTTATCTATTTTACATAAATTTATGTATTTGTTCATCACAGAGTTATTTATTTATTTATTTGTTTACTTATTATTGTTTACTTATCATTGTATTTCTATATTTAAAGGTGAATGGAGTGTTCATAGATACACGAGCGGCCACTGGTCCTACAAATATCCTGCCCAAGGCTGTACCACTGCTTCACAAACTAAAATCCAAGGACCCAGTGGAACTGGAAAACTGTGGCTATGTAGGTTTTCTTTTATATTTATATCATATACATCATTTGAAAGCTGAGTAAAATTTTGTAGCAAATTTATAATCTATAAATTATATTAATTCATTTACTGGTATTGATATGTGAAATGTTGATCTTTGGAGACTAAGCCAGTGAAGTAGGAATTTACCTTATGTGTGTTTATTTTTTATTTCATTGTCTATTGGATAAATACAATCAAACAGTACAGAAATTGTAATGTTTATTTGATTTTATATTCAAAATTTAAATAAATTTTTTAGGGTCCCAAGTACATGCTGTCAGAAACCAAACAGAGATTTGTGGGAGACCAGCCTGACAGAAGTGAGTAACTTTTATTCTGACCTTCATCACATTATTCTGTTTTTGAATATTTTTGACAGAGTTATCTACTCCTTGATATAGGAATTTATTGTTACATCATTACATAGTGTTCAAAAATAGCATTATGCCTGGTAATTATATGACATTGCATGCACATATACTTACAATTCTCTGGAGATTATGACAGATTTATTTACAATGTACGATGTAACAATCAATTATCTATACATATATATATACTTTCAAGGGCAGACAACTAAACAATAATCATCAAAGCAGAAATCTAACATGTGTTTTATGTTTGTAGTGGACGTTTCCACTAAAACCACTGGTCCAAAGGAGGAGTCTGGATTTACACATGCTTACAATGTGGAGCCAATCACCTTTATCCCAGGGTCAGCTCACCAGAATGATAATCCTGTGAGTAGAAATCAATTTGTATGGTCTACTTCTCATGTAAACTCTATGGAGGAATTGATAGTTTTGTTTTTCTTGGAGATATATTTTTATATTTACCAGACAACCATATTTCTATAATGATCAGTTTATTCTGTTTATAATTTACTGGCAGTTATGAAAACTAATACAATCATTTATCATATTTTTATGTTTTGAACTTTTTTTTTTTCAATCTGTCTAAACAGGGCTGGGATACTGTCCGCCCAACAGGCCACAGTATAATGAAGACACACTTCCTTCGGTCAGAATACCCACATGTGAGTATAGCATATACCGCCGCCATCAACGTGTAAATATATGTATATAATTTATTATTATTTTGTTACCATATATGTTCTGCCTGTGTCAATATCATGATTTCAGTTGAATGCATAGTGATAATTAAAACAATCATATGATTTATACCACTGAAGTTCTGTCTTGCTCAAATATCTTGGATTGTGGAGCATAACCTAAGTAAATGAACGCAGAATCATTTTTTGAAGTTCTCTATATTAAGCACCACACCCATGATTTTAACCATATCTGAGCTAAAATTTCTAATCTTCTCATTTTTTACAAAGGATTCTGTGACCATTTTTTCAGGGAGATGAGGTTTTGCCTAAACTAGCTGTTGGATCAGAACGTGGCACCGGATTCACACGAGAGAAGGCTAAGCCCCTATATGTACAGAGGGTTATGGGTGATGTGAGTATACTCAACTTAAAATCCTTAAGTCAGGTCTCATCATAGATTTCTAAATATTAGATTTATAAGCAGAGATCTCCACAAAATTCCCAAAGTTTTAATTGTATTAATCAAGTTTGATAGGCTAAAACACTCTAGTACCTCTTGTCGGAGTAAAACACTGTAAACAATCCTATTTTCGGGTGTCCATAAGTTTCAATTGATATATTCAAGATGATCACAGATAAAGCAGAATCAAATGGCTCAAAATAAAGAAATTAAATCCCAAAGGTCTCTAGACATAAAAAAACCCATGTAATCAAGAGGCCTGGAAAATAAGTTGGTTAACAGTAAATGTTTCATTGGTTATGAAACAAGAATCTTTACAAAATATAGACATTCTGTTTGCATTTCCACATTCACTATTATTACGTATATCTATATCATTTCCTATTTGTTGTATTCGTTTAAGGCATATGATAAAGCTGGAAATATTCCTGATCTGCGACTTGACAGAACCAAAAAGGCCGATCCCACAGAGTATCTCAATATGCAAAACCCAAACAACTACTCAAGGTATGTCTGTCAGGATCATTTTAATTGAAACTTTTATAAAAAGGAAGGGAATTCTATTTTTCAGAGGCACCATAACCCTTCAAAAAATTGGAAAAAATAATATACATTGTTGCCAAATTAGACCGACCTGTTATCAAAATCAGACCGATGTCGCTCCAGTCTCTTGTAGGCCGTTCGCTGGGTGCTCATAGAATTGTACAGTTTATGGGGAATAGCGTGTAATTTTAATCAGATTGTACAAAGTACTAGAAAATACTAATTAATTGCAACTGCCAATCAAACTAAACTTGATTATACCTGGTACATGTACAGTCAGACCTGCTATAAGGGTCACCTCTTTGTGTAGGACACCTGTATACATATGTGTATCTGTTCTTCTTTTGGACATTGCAGCATCACCATGAAGACATTCCAGGGACAACAGAGGCCTGATAAGACAGAGTCTGACCGCTTGGACCATACCAGTACTGGCAAACAGCAACTGTCTGGCTACAGTGAAAACAATGACCGATTCGTAGCCACTGGTGACGAGCCTCGCAGGTTCATCACCCACTATCTAACAAGGTCAGTATTGGACAAATTGTAGGCTCCCCCCCTCCCCCTTACCACCATAATGATTGATCTTGAAACAAGAAATGCATGTTGAAGAGGCATATCAGGTTCATGTACAGTGTACAAGATGTTACAAAGACATTTAGCCTTAGTCAGAGATAAAAAAAACCCTTATTTGTTGGTAAAATTTAAAAATGTGCTGGTATCAATAGTCCATAACTCTTAAACCATAAAAGGGTGACCTGATATTGCTGGTATGTCATATGTTTATAAATGTGCATGTATATGAACTATTTGTGGAACATCATCAGTGTTCGAAAAACTAAAAAGGATTTCAGACTGTAATTAACATTCCTTTGAGCATTTTGAATGACAAATACATTTTTTGTGTAGATTTGGCCCTGACCCTAACCCACAAGGTATTGATCGTGCTGGTCACACCAGAGGGGGGCTGCAGCAGCAGAAACCAGATGGATTTACCAAGAGTACGGCTGTACATTCCTATGGAAACGACCTGGACACCACTGCTACTTTAAGGAGGCTTGAGCCATATGTCGCCAGGTATATGTTCTCATATTATGGGTTGTGGCAGAAAGTTGTGCCACACCCCGATCTGATTGAGATGAGATCTTTGATTACACTCTAATACTCTACGTTAACATTCCAGTATAACAAATGATTGTGGTGCACACCAAGCCATTTTAATAATTAATCTTTCATATAACGATAGTTAGTTTATTCCTTCAGTAGTTTAAAGATGCTCCACCGCCGACAGAGCATAAATGATATTCTTCATTGGACAATAATTGGTGTTTAAAGGCCCACTACCTTTCCGGAGCAAAATTTAAATGTTTCTTAAAAACATAATTAACAAAAGAAAATATATATCGATGGCTTAAGATGAGGTTACAACACCAAACATATGCAATATTTCCTGTCTATTATACGATATCAGTGGAGATTCATTTCGCTGTTTTGCCGTCTGGCGCAGTGATAGTCAACTACCGTGCAGCATTTAGGACGACGGCGGGAAACATAAGACGACCCGCGTTATGAAAATTAACATTTCATTTATTCTAATTAAACAGTTCTGAAGGTGATGATAAGTGTGCTAGTAAACGTATAGTTAATAACTTCTGCGACTCTACAAAATTATTGATCTCGTTTTACAATCCTATTTTAAAAATTAAAAGCCCTTTCGGAAAGGTAGTGGCCCTTTAATCGTGTATATATATGCCTAATTAAAACACAAAATAACATAAAATAATTTCTTTCGCCTTTGGTGCATGTGCAATCAGTACTTAATTCCATATATGATATAGTGCAACGGAATTTATTCGGGATGCAATTAATTATTTTTCATATTCTTAACTTTAATTTAAATTAGAAGCTCAAACTTTATAACGGTGGTAATGGTGTTAAGTAAGTAACTTTTGTAAATGAAGAAAAATACTAAATCGTCTCCTCCTGTTTTTGATAGTGAAAAAATACCATTTGTCAGCGGTGGAGCATCTTTAATGATAATAAAAAAAAAAAAAATGAACACCCAAAAGCAAGAATATTTTTAAGATGACCATTTCTGTATAATCATTTAGATCTAGGAACAAAGTGAAAACATAATTTCTAATTTGCCACAAAGAGTCTCCTGTGTTCTAGTGTAAAACTCCTACATCTCCATCTTGTCTTTGATTTTTGCAGGAGCATCAAGGCCAGAGACGTATTCTATGATGACCATCTCCACGATGCTAAATCGTACCAGCTACAGGCATCTGCATGAAATGTTCAAAATGTGAAGAAGAAAAATAGAAAAGCACCAAATTTGCACTGATATTGACCATTTACAGGAATGAGTATTGAAATATTCTGATCAGAAACTTTGATAAACAGATTTAATACTTAACTGTTTTGCAAATGTAAACTGTTACACATTCAACAGTTCAGGCAGTGCTATTACCTTTGATCAGAACAGGAGTGTCAATTTGATGATTCAGTAAAGAATCTCTTCTCAGCTATCCAGTTTGGTGAAAACTTTCATCTTTGTTGAATCACTGCTTGTTTCGATTTCACCACTGAAATATTGTTATACAAATTCTATGATATGTCCTTTTGGTCCGAGAAAGAATGTTAAACAATTGCTTCACATTTGATAATTTTCCTTTTTCACTTTCGCCAAATTATTGGAGTAGGAAGATTTTCAGGTGGGAAATGATGCACTAGGACTCTTTCTTGGAGTACACTTAGGAATTTAAAGCATAGACATTATCAAAGATAACGTTGGAAGTCAGAATTTATTGAAAAGCTCAATGCGATTTTTACAGTGAGATATACCATATACAATTGTTTCCATATTTGTTTAAATCCAGTATTTGATTGTGATGTCTTTTGTATCTTTACCTCTTGTTTTCTTGTTCGGGAGTTGGTTGAAACTTGTCCTTCATTGCCTGCAAGTGAACATTTCATTTCTACTTTTGCTGTTTTCCATAAATTGATTTCAATTGTTAACTTATTTTTCTACTTGTTTTACATGAAAGGGAGACTACTCATATTGTTACCAGTATTTGCCTAGTTATGTAGCGAGTATTGTTTCAGAACTTTTGTCTCTCTCATTGTTCTTTTTTAATTGTTCATATCTTAATAATTTTCTATAACATTTATTCATATACATAATGTATATCTTTATGTTTTAATGCTAATCATGTGTACAGATTTTCCATACAGTTTTATTTACAGAAAATAATTATACACAAATATTTATGTTTAAATAAAAATGAGGGTTTTATGTTTTAAAAATGATTTTATTTTTACACCTATAATCTAATCAGTTTTCATGTTTTCAAATCCAATTTGTCAGTTAAGTTAAAAAGGATAATCCATTTTATAAATATTATTAAAGTTGGATGCTGCATATAAATTATTACAATCAAGTTATTTTTCTGTAGACAAAATCAATAAAATCAGTCATCTTAAATTTGCCCTACTTACTAGTGTTTGCTAAAGGTTAATGTTATAACAAAACTAATTTTGTCTGGTAAAAAATCAGTAAACTGATAATCATTATTAATAAATCATGAGTCTAAATCAATATTGCCATAGTTTTAACAAATGTATGATGAACTGATTGAATATTTCACTATGTTTGGATAATTTCTTTTTAATGTCTGATATAACCTTCCTAACTAGTCCTTTACCATGAATAATGATTTTGTTGGTGACCGCTGATAGTTTTACCCCATTCTAGTGATACAGATAAGTCAGTGTAATTACCAATACCAAATGTACATACCATATTCGACCCAATAAGGGCCCATGTCCCTATAAGCGCCCATCCCCCTCAATTTCAATTGTCCAGGCATAAATAAAGACCAAAACTACACTCAACTGTTTAGATTTGCAATAATTTCGTCTTATTAGCACCTTTTCATTTTATTTCAATTTTTCAAGCGCCCTGGGCGCTTATTGGGTCAAATACAGTATTTGATATAACTGGTACCATACAGGTTTTGTATGGTATTACAATTGCACACTTGGCTACCATGTATTTGTATATCTTTGTAACATACAAGGAAATATCTGTAAATTACAGAGTGAAGTCTGAATTTACTTATCTTTGAAGTCAATGTTTCCAATATTTATATATGTAAAATTGAGTATTCTATGAACTTTACAATATCTTGCATAGCAAGGATATATATATATTATACACATACAGTACTTTAAAATATTGGAAGTTATTAAGATTGTAAAACCGAGAAATAGTTTGTTGAAAACCCTAAAACACTTTATGGTGTTTGTGATTATCCTTATAAATAAAGAAATCAAACTTATTAAGAGTTTTCTTATTTTTATATTTTTTGCTATCAGATTGTTGATAAAGAAATGCATCAATTGAATACCTACCACTTTAGTAATAACTGCCTGTTCAATTTATCTTCTTCAGAGCACATATAATGTACAGTATAAATATGCATAAAACATGTATTTATAAATGGTGTATTTTTCTTTTCATCACTGAGAAATGGGATAAAAAATATTCATAAAAACGTTTTGAATTGTTTCCCCTTTAAAGGTATCATTTGCTTTCATTATCAATTTTTGTACAGTGACACTAGACAGTATTAAAAGTACATATGCATTTATAATTGATTGTAAAGCTTTGTGGAACTTATAAAAGAATATCTGTTACCATCTATTGTACATTTCTCTTTAAAATATATCATACGTGTATAAAGGTATCCTGCTCAGTGTTTAAAAATACATATTGAACCTAGTTCACCAGTGATTCTGTGAGTAAGTATAATGTATATACAAAATAAGACATGCATATGTATTAATATGTATGACTTAAGTTCGGGAGACAAGCGAGAGTGATTTATATATTTGCCCATCAGGCCCTTGAAGTCAGTCAGTAATTTTATAAATTTGACTTTTTAATCTATGAAGAGTATCTGGTTCAATCAAATCTGAGTTCAGAAGAAGATTTTTGAAATTTTAGCCATTTTGACCCCCTTTTAGTTATTGACCTTAAAACCTTTCATTCTATGAAGAGTATATGGTTCCATTGACCCCCTTTTGGCCCAGCCCCTCTGGCCCGTTGGCGTCGGCCAGGACCAATATGGATATGGTGTTAAAATACTATTTCAGCTCAATAATTCTAACCAAGTTTGACTAATTTCCTATAAAAAATACTTAAGCAAATAATGTTCATAAATGTGTTTTTCCTATATAAACTATAGTAAACTTGACCCTCTCCCCAGGGAGAAACTTGAGACCCTAGAGTCATATAATTCACAAGTTTTGTTATTGACCTTAATACCTTTTATTCTATGAAGAGTATTTGATTCTGCCAGTTCCAGAATTTCAGAAGAATTTTGAAGTTTTAGCCTATTTGACCCCTTTTGGCCCCACCCCTAAGGCCCCTGGGGGTCAGTCATTGAAATTTTGTTAATAGGATTCAATGGCCATTTCATAGGGATAATTCTGACAACATTTGACTAATTTCTTATTACAAATGACCAAATAGTGCTCAAAAATGTGTTTTCCCTATATAAACTGTAGCAAACTTAACCCCTTCCCCAGGGGGAAACCTGAGACCTTAGGGCCGTGAAATTCGCAATTCTTGTAAGGAGCCTTAAAACCTTTCATTCTATGAAGAGTATATGGTTCCATCAAATCTGTGAGTTCAGAAGAAGATTTTTGAAATTTTAGCCATTTTGACCCCCTTTTGGCCCCGTCCCTCTGGCCCGTGGGCGTCGGCCAGGACCAATATGGATATCATATTAAAATACTATTTCAGGTCAATAATTCTAACCCAAATTGACTAATTTCCTATGAAAACTAAGCAAATAATGTTCATGAATGTGTTTTTCATATATAAACTATAGTAAACTTGACCCCCTCCCCAGGAGGAAACATGATACCCCAGGGTCCTATAATTCACATTTTTTGTAAAGGACCTTATGAACTTTCCATCAATGAAGCGTATTTGATTCTACCAGTTCCAGAATTTCAGAAGAAGATTTTTGAAGTATTAGCTAATTTGACCCCTTTTGGCCCCGCCCCTAAGGCCCCTCAGTCATGGAAAATTTGTAAATATAATTGGCCATTTCATAGGGATAATTCTGACAACGTTTGACTAATTTTCTATTACAAATAATAAATAATGCTCAAAAATGTGTTTTCCCTATATAAACTATAGCAATCTTAACCCCATCCCCAGGGGAAAACCCGAGACCCCATGGTCATATAATTCACAATTTTTGTATAGGACCTTAAGACCTTTCTATCTATGAAGAGTATTTGATTCTACCACATCTGTGAGTGGAGAAGATTTTTGAAATTTTAGTCAATTTTACCCTTTTTGGCCCCTCCCACAGTCCCCTGGGGGGTGGGGACCATATAATTCACAATTTTGATTGGCCTTATGCCTTAGAAAGTTTTTTTTTTCCAGAATTTCATTGAAATTGCTTCAGCCGTTTAGGAGAAGAAGTCTAGAATGTAAATTGTTTATCGTCGGACGACGGACAACGACGGACAAAAGGCGATTAGAATAGGTCACCTCAAGTGAACAATGATGAATAGTACATACAGTGAACCTGCAACTTCATCACCATCCGCTGATCAGTCACCATGCATGGTCAGTGTAGATTTGAAGAGTATCTGGTTCCATTAATAATTAATAATCTGGTTCCATAATATTCTACGGTAATGCAAAAACCTCTCTTTAGTCCGTTAAATTAAACGACATGAGTTTGACGTTCTGTCAATATACATTGTATATAGTATATTATATGGGACAAGGAAGTAATTCCAACCGTGTGGACAAAACAAAATTGCCAAATTTTCGAGGCGATCTGCCCCTTTATCAAGACATACAAAACGAACACGATTACATAATAGGATACGAACAGTAATGCGGGACAAAGTAGACAAATATTAAACTATATAGCACAATGGAGAGCAATTTACCCTTTGGCAAGTGGCAGCCGAAGGCCGGATCTACAAAAATGTATCCATGCTGTTCGGCAGAACGCTAAAATATGAGCGATGACTGGAAAGCGTGCCACGTGTGGCGTCAAATGTGTGGCGAAATTTATTTAAAGTGCTCATTGGTATAGGATGCAAATTTAGTCGCCTATTTCCTCGGTGTGTTTGCAAAGTCCCAAATTCAGTCGCCTTTTGCTGGGCAGCATATGTAAAGGATCAAAACGCGTAGAACAGAACGGGAAAATGATGGAAGTAGGGATAATTAATTGAAGAGTAAGTGATCAATTGATGTCAATTAGTATATTTAACGTTCGTTAAAGTTGTATTTCTGGTAATTTTCATTGTGACGATATGTCGCTTTAATATTTGATATTTGAACATGGACATGTAACTTAATGATTAAGCTCCCCAAAACCATATATCAGCCTGTAAGAGAGCCGAAATCTAGGGATCATATATTCCTGGTTTTGAATAAAACGCCTTCAATCACCGCCATGTTCAGTACCTTCGGGTTTTGTCGGAATTCCGAATTGTATCACGTGACTGACGTCCACACGTCCTGCACGTGGTGATCAAGGTAACTAGCGTAAGCGCACACGTGTTGTTTACGTTTTCCTTCTGGCTAAAATGAGCAAATCGTGCTGGTATATGTATATGTATGTCCACAGAGCGAGTATTTGAAACATCCAATACACGCATTGACGTAATTCAATATTGTGTGTATCACATATTGTAATGAGCGGGAATTAATTTCTTTGTAAATCCAGTTTGCTGAGGTCGACCACATATTTTGTTTATGAAGAATTGTTGACATTTTCTCTTGGTTTTACAACTCTCGTGTTACTTCGAGATTGTCGCGATGACGTTCGGAAGAGTTCGGAATGATTCGGCATCTTTCGAGCCTATTTTCCACGTGTACACGTTAAAAAGATTTTTTACATTTATAATTAAAAATACTTCCAGTGCTGTAACTTTATAAAAAGTGGTAAAATGAGAAAGTTTTAAACTCAGACAGACGGCGAAAAATATGTATAACACGTAAACACTTTTCATAATGACAAAAAGAGCGAAAGTGATAGATCATACAACTTTAATGTCTTTGGGATAGCGGGTCTGTAGATAGGTAATCCAGAATCTCTCTCTCGATCGACGCTTGGTTTGTGTCCAGCAGGAACAGTGCTCAATCGCAATCACCTGCATGTCTTTCCAACTATGGATGGGCAAGTTGAAATATCGGATAGTCAGGTTTGTTCTGTTTGGTAGACCAGCGGTGATTATTGATTCTGACGTTGAGTGGACTTTCACCGCGTTTTGTGCGTGTGTTCGGTGTAATTTTATGTAGTTTCTGTAAAATATGAGGAGACAGACGATTAAGTTTACTGTGGTCTTTATTCTGTCCCAGAGAGAAGTGATCATAATACCAAATATAAATCATTACAAAACATCATAGTTATAAATTAAGATGGACATGGACAATTGACTTAAAAGAGATTAATTGTTAGTTACAAATAATGGACAAGGACATGATAAGGATTATTTGAACATTTACAATTGTAGAATTAAAATAAATGAATGAACTGTATTCACATTGAAATTAATCCAACATAAGTTAAGGTCTTGTTAGATTTGAGACTTTACAATAATTCAAAGGTCAAGGCTTTAGCTTTGAACAAAGGGGAATAATCAATATATTTAAATGGGGGGGGGGGGGGGATTAGATGTGGTAAAGTTCACTTGCAGTGAGAGGTATTGTTAATGCCTCAGTCTTCAGCAAAATAACAAAAATAAGAATTGTAAATATCTTGAATTACACAACACATAATCATTGTCTTGTGATAAAATAGTTAATTTTAACTCATAAACAGAATAAATGTTTATAATAAATGCTTATTTGTGCATACTTCTCATTAACAAAATGTTTCAAGATCATAAAGTATTCCAAAAATAGGATTTTAGATTCACAAAAGGCAATTTCCAAAGATAATGTTATGTGTACACAAACAAAAGCATAAGTATTATAATATTCAAAACCTGACACTAAGACAGTACCTCAGTTTCAGATTATAAAATATGTATTCACATAAAATAAGTATGGCAAGAAATATAATACCATTCTGAACCCAAGTATTTATATATGCAGCTTATTAACAATGCAATGGTTATTTCAGATATCAGAATCTGCATGTGTAGAAGTTGAATGGGCGAAACGCAGTATTCAAATATAATAAGCTTTGATTTGAATAAATCATAGGTTCAGAAGGTTATAATCAATTACGCATAAAACAAACAGGTACCTGAAAAAGGAAATACATGTCGAACAAGGACAGAATATCTGTAGTTGTGTATATGTTTTAGATACAATAAAATAGAAAATGCTCACCTGTAAAATATGAGGAGACAGCCGATTAAGTTTACTGTGGTCTTTATTCTGTCCCAGAGAGAAGTGATGAATTTGGGCACTAGAGACACTTTAAAGTGACTGTCCGCGAAAAGACGAGAATTTGACTGGATAATAAAAATTAACTCAAAATACAAATATCAATGACAAAACTTTGATTGGTCAAACGTAAGCTGGGGTATTACGCCCAAATATTTCAACTCAACCCGTCACTAATACTGTTACGTCATGCTTATGGCGTTGACCGGGACTAATTGCAAGTGCTCACCTTGTTTTAATTCTCGGACGATAACAATTGTTGTCGGTGTCAGAACTGACCGGAAGAGCCAATGCGGTTTGAGCTTTTCGGTAAATAGCAGATGTATAATTTTCTGTTAAGGATTATGTACTGAAGAAAATATGAAAAGCCTAGCTTAATAAGACTGACCAAACCCAAAAATACTTTTATACTCAAGGTGGTGACATTTCCCATAAGATTAAGATATCAGATCTCAAGACGACAATTACAAAGAATGTATAAGTTTTGTAGAGGAAACTGTATATATTACAACATATTTAAGGTAAATAAAGGTTCATAAGGAAAATAAAGAAATGAAATAAAAAATGCAAATTTTCCTTATGAAAGGACCACCGGTTTCCCCAACGTATTGCATTGTGCATTTCCTACACGAGAGGAGGTAGATGACATTGCTGGATTTGCACGTCAGGTTCTGTCGGATATTGTATGCTTTGTTGTTGATAGCACATTCAAATGTGTCTGTTGATCCCGTGTATGGACACATCATGCACCGTTTATTGTTGCATGTCTGGAATGAACCCCTTTGTGCAGCAGGAGCAAGAGGATTAATTTTGCTGCTCACTACAAGGTCTTTTACATTTTTTGGTCTGCGGTAGGCTATAGTAGCGGTGGCTCTGGGAAAATACGCCTGAGTTTTGTTGATCACTCAATGATTTTCCAGTGGTTCCTAAGGATAGAAGGGAGATGTGGTAAGTTAGGATGGAATGTTACCACACAGGGAACACGTTGAGTGGCAGTTCTGGTTTGGTATATGAGGAGATTGACTCTATTTAGGGCGCGAACCTTGTCGATTTCTTGGTCGATCAGATGCGATTGGTATCTTCTAGAGAGAAAAGCTAAACAAAATCTATTCATAAAACTGTAAGCAGATGGCTATCAAATGCATCCTCTGTCATTTTTAGTTCAGGCCAAAGAAACCAAATGCTATTGTATTCATCCCTCGATTTACCTCAGCTTCCACCAATGCTATTGAATTTATCCGTCGTTTTTTACCTCAGGCTTCCATCAATGCTATTGTATTCATCCCTCGATTTACCTCAGGCTTCCACCAATGCTATTGTATTCATCCCTCGATTTACCTCAGGCTTCCACCAATGCTATCATATTCATCCCCCATTTTTACCTCAGGCTTCCACCAATGCTATCGTATTCATCCCCCATTTTTACCTCAGGCTTCCACCAATGCTATTGTATTCATCCCTCGATTTACCTCAGGCCTCAACCATTATACATATATAAAAAATACCCATATATACTATATAAAAACATATATATTATATTATTATATAGTATGTTAGGGGTATTTTTTATATATGTATAATATACTATATATATTGACAGAACGTCAAACTCCTGTGATTAAACCTGTCTATATTACTCGACTATTTTTTGTTGTTGTTGCCTAATAGAGTAACCCCTATTTATATAATGCCACGAGTTTCAATCATTAAACCACAACAGCTTTGGTGTGCTCAGCAACAACTGTCGCAGTAAAGCCTAGTACCTGAAGAAAGTTTAATGAATACCAAATGCCATCCTCGATACCAAAGGTTCCGATCACTTACGTGTAGAGATCGTGTACATAATTGAATTGATCGAAACCAAATAGTTATGTTTTTAAATAAAATTAAACTCTGTGTTTTCGGGTTTCACTTTTATTTGCAGAAATTGAATATAACGCGCATATACATAAAATTGAAAAACACCATTTGCACCGATTAAATTGATCTGAACATATTTTATTGCCAAATGTGCAATGGGATTGGACACAAGTTGTACAACATATATAAAGCCCGTTCTCAAAAAAATAAAACAATCATACTATATAGACAAGATGGCATTTACAATATAAGCAATACATAATATATAAAGTTGTATTTGAGACACAGAGAGAGGGAAGAGAGAGAGAGAGAGAGAGAGAGAGAGAGAGAGAGAGAGAGAGGGGGGGGGGGTATAGAGGGGGGGGGGGTATTCCGAATTTGCATATTACAGAGGTGTCTGCACTTGCGGGTAGATATTGATTGTGACGTCATGTGTTTGCGAGCGTAACGTCATACTTTTCTGAGAAAACAACGGGAATTGCGCTCACAAAATAATGACGTAACAATCGATACCTACCCGCAAGGGAGCTAACTCTGTAATATGCAAAGACGGAATTGATAATGGGAGGATACATGTAACTGGGTATTTGAGGAAAGTAATGTGATATATATCTATATTGTGTGAATAACACAAAATAACCAATTATATACATTTACATATATGAATTCATATCAAACGTTACTCTCTACATGAAGGGATACATGCACATTGCAGCGGCGTAGCTATGTATGGATAGGCCTGCATGCCTGGGGTGCAGGGGGCGACAGCCCCCTGCTCAGGGTCCAGGGGCGAAGCCCCGGTAGGGGGTATGGGGGGCGAAGCCCCCCAGAAGCTGACGGGACATTGTTACAATGTAGTAACCATTTTACTGCTATGGTAACTTTTAACGTATATACCAATGGTTAAATGGAGGTCACGATATTTAAGTGATAACCATTCAAAACTTTACACAAAATCAGAACAATGGTGATTTTTTTTATATACATATAATCGTACTATACTAGACTCCCCTGACAAGTGCTCGAACAAAAAACACGGATTTTTGTCTGTAAAAATTAAAATAGTAAGCAATGGGAGAATTTTGTGTAATTTCAACTGATGAAAAACTTATGGCGAATATTTTTAAACAAAATTGAAATTAAGTTTACGTGTTGGTTTGTTTATAAATGACAGCCAGTCAAAGACCACTGTCAAAATGGCGTAAATTGCGTAAGAAGGGACCAGTCCTCGACCACCTCAATAAAAAAATTAAACATAGTATTTATGACCTATTTTTCTACATATTCTGTTCTATTTCTAACAATTACAACAACAAAAAAATATTTTCTAAATCAACAATCTGTTCATATTCTATAAAAATAAAAGTCAACTATTTCGTGAGTAGACACCGAAAATCATGGATTAACACGCGTTTTAACGTGCCGGATGTGAACTAAAATTGAAAAATTCACTTTGGCCAAGAACATGTTGCAATTGCTATTTAAGTTGATTTGCTATCATTTTAATATAGTTATATGTTTTTAGAATATTTTTAACTTTTCATGTAATGTTGTTTATTGTGGTATTCGTAAGTGTTTCCCGATTCAAAATCCACATTTGCTTGAGGGAATTTGGTGAAGAAGTCTAATATTGTCTTCGACAAGATTCAAACAATCAAATTTAACAACTAAATGCACGTGGTAACCGGAAATATATAGACTATTCTAATAAATTTCCAAAATGGCCATCTTCCAGTCTGTCAAATGTGCACAAAGTTTTGTCAGGCATACAGTTGGACCACAGGGACCTGGCACGAAATTTTTTTAACCAATAGTATACATATATATATTATAGTATCAAGGGTATGAACTCGGCGGTCGAGAAAAACAGACCTATTTTTTTAAAACCATGATTATTTTAATAAATGGGTTATATACAACATTGACGGATATCTTACCTTAAAGAGAAATAATTTATCTTTCCCGTCACCGCCATGTTCATTTGTTTTTCGGAACGCTTCTCGACTTTACATATCGTGACTACATTATGCAAATTATGTAATGTTGTGCTTGTAGGTAAACTTGAGAAGCGTTCCGAAAAACAAATGAACATGGCGGTGACGGTTAAAGTAAGTGAGCTACACGATGTTTAAATGGAGTTTCTACAAAGTACGGGTCATGACACCTCCAAAGGAGGTTGTGGATGAACACAGTTATGGGTACTGTTTACCACCACAAGCGTAGATTTTGTGGTTTTGGCTTGGTTTTTGAGGCGCCCATTAGAGCCGAGACGACATTTCGACCGGACAGGGAAATGTCTACCTAGCATATTTTTCGTAAATTTCTCGATTCATCAAGCCATAACTTCGTCAATACTTGGCCAATTTTGTTCATCAAGCACTCAATGGAAAGATAAATTATTTCTTTTTTAAGGTAAGATATCCGTCAATACTGTATATAACCCATTTATTAAAATAATCATGGTTTTAAAAAAAAAACAGGTCCGTTTTTCTCGACTGCCGAGTTCATACCCTTGATCAAGGACGTATTTATAAATCCTTGCCTTGATACTATAATATATATATGTATACTGTTAGTTTAAAAAAAATCGTGCCAGGTCCCTGTGAGTTTGACATATCATATGTAATTATACGTAATTTATATTCAGCAGCGTAACGTGTATTCAAATGTTGTGTTTGTTCTGACTGTATAAAATGTAAGTCAAATTATTTTTTGTCTGCTTGAGCATGCAAGCATGCACGGGCGCTACGCCACTGCATTGGATGTTCAAATATCTTATAAACTTGTCAGGGTAAAGAAGACCAGATATTATATATAGTCTCTTTTAATTTAAGAATCTATATCCTATTCAATTTTCATTTAATTTTCAAAAAATAGTATATCAACTTTAAAATGGTTGATTTCCTTTATACAGAATCTCAATCTGATTAAAATACCGATCCTTATTATAACTACGTTTCTATCGAATGGAGTGGTTATAAGGATCTGTACTTTAATCAGATTGACAGAATCTTAATAAGGATGCTGCATATAAATTCATGTACAAATTTACAATCAAATTAGATGGAAACAAAATTAATCCAGATGATCATCTTATTCTATGTACGTACTGTTATTTGATAAAAACATGTTTTTATCTAAAACTATAATCTATGGCAAGCCAAGTTACTTTTTATTCTATTAATTCCGATATCGGAATTAAATTTCTGATATCGGAAATCGTGAATTCTAATTCCGATATAGGAAATTCTAATTCTGATATCGAAAATCGTAATTACGTTATCGGAAATTCTATTTTTGATATCAGGAATTTCCATATCAGATATTCCAATTCTAATATGGAAAATTATATTTCCGATATCAGTTGGAATTTCCGATATCAGAAATAGAATTTCCGACATGGGAAATTCTAATTCCAATATCGGCAATAGAATTTCCGATATCCCCTATATCATTATTAGAATTTCCGTCCGACATCGGAAATTCGGAATAAAAAGTAACTTGGCTTGCCATAATAATCAACATCAAACCGATAATTATGCATTGTTAAATAATCGGGCACGTTTCGATCAATTGTCATACTGTTAGGACACTGGTACTTAGAACGAATATACTCGTACGTACCCGGCCTACTATAGCTTTCGGCCGGGTACGAATTGGTCCCTATGTGTCGTAGTGGAGCACTGCCTCCGAAAATCACTCGGGCATAGTTTTCTATACTTTTTTGTAGGTTTCCAATTATTTTATGCGTATACATGCATTTACATATTATATTTGTCCAAAACAAACATAACTACCATTCTTAATATCTACCGTACCGCTCACAAGACGTCAAATTCACAATTTGTGGACTTGCCGTATAAATTCCCTTCAGAAAGACCTTCATATGTATTATGTAAAAAAATGATGCCTCGATGAGAATTTGATATTTTATGTGGTTCAGTTTTATTGCCTAGTAGGTAAGCGATATCAAACAAGTACGATAAAAATGCAAACAAACGTTTTATAATGGTCTGCATAATCATTACTTTGCTCCATTAGCAGTAATAGGCACCAATTGTAGCTCTAAAGACGACACCATTTTCTGTCAAAAAGTCTTTTGAGCTACAATATTGCAGCTATTTTAATATAAAAATCCATTCCTGTGATTTGAATTTTTTTATTTTTTATTTTATCAGTTGGAGTCCCAATTAACCTTCCAAAGAGACAATGCATCCAATTAGGATTACATCTTTAAATAATTATTAGATTAACAAAAGTGAAATGTGACTGTTAATATAATTCTAATTGTGGATTTTTATACGTAGGATCGCCATCTACAGACAATTAATCTGTGTCTACATCTGATTACCGGTAATACGAGTGAACTTTAATTTTCTTCAATGTGCAACTATTTTGTTTATTGATTATATGAGAACCAAAGACAATAAATTACTCCGAGATGTCGCGATTGACATACATGTATAACCTTTGATAATTAACTTTGTGTTGATAATTTCTACGTAATGATTCTCCCACTAATAAAGCTGTAATGGCACATTTGTTGAGGCAGTTGTATGGAACGTATGGAACGCCATAGCTGTCTCGTATGATTCAAATATACTCCACTATTTGGTGGCTAGTCTACCTACAATTACCCAATTCAGCTTGCTTTGATTCTTAATTACCGGTACACACAATATGTTTATGATCCCAACCCCGCAAGTTATCTTGACCGTATATTGCGTCATGGTCCAATAATTTTCACTTGTCAAACATACAGGTAAGTACGGAGCCCGCGAAGGGACATGGAAATATATTTATTAATCCGTGCACACGGTTTGTTAATCCGTCCGCACGGTTTGTCAATCCGTTCGCACGGATTACTAATCCGTGCACACGGTTTGCCAATCCGTCCGCACGGTTTGTCAATCCGTTCGCACGGATTAGTAATCCGTGCACACGGTTTGTGAATCCGTGCACACGGTTTACTAATCCGTGCACACGGTTTGTCAATCCGTTCGCACGGATTACTAATCCGTGCACACGGTTTGTCAATCCGTGCACACGGTTTACCAATCCGTGCACACGGTTTGTCAATCCGTGCACACGGTTTGTCAATCCGTCCGCACGGTTTACTAATCCGTGCACACGGTTTGACAATCCGTCCGCACGGTTTACCAATCCGCCTATAATTAGACTAGATCTATGCACTGGGATTACTATCTTCACTGGACAAGGGTTCAATTCAATACTTAGGGTTTACACGGACTTGTATTAAGGATTACACGGTCATATAAGGTAAGGACATGCTACTTTCTCTTATCTAACCTTTTTGGTCAATTCTTTGTATTATTTTGTTAGGGAGAATAGCTGTATTCTACTTCTTACTTCGTGTTAATGTAATCAAAATGATGTGAGAAAACATACCAGGTGTACAATTGTCACGTTTTTCTTCGAGTTTATACGACGTTCTTATACAATATTGTTAGAAGATAATGGCTTATAATTAAATCCAGATTTTGGGATACATATGATAAAATGTGGTATTACAGTGTACTGTCTGAAGTTTATGCAAAATATTGTATTTTTTCTGTTACAGGTATGGATGTACATGTATGCCATTGGACAAGCGATATTTCGTCAAATATATCCATAGAATCGCTTGATTAAAAATCATAACTTTAGTTTTGATGTGGAATATGTACATTGGTCATTGGAATAAATCCTTTAAGTCCTTTTAGCAACCCAAAGTTTCTGCAAGCTTAAAATACCCCTATAGATATTATCCACGTTGATACAACGGGGTTAATAAACTGTTAAGTACAGTGCAGATAATTGTCAGAAATAATGAATGATCTTAGTTCCTGACCAATGAAGGGACTGTCTTCACGGATAAACTTAAAATAATTGAAATGCGACGTATTTAAAATTAAAGTAATCCTGAAATTTTGTGTAAATTCAAGTGAATATAAGACATCGTTTTAAATAGATGGATCAACGTCTTAGAATGTGACGTGACAGTCGGGGAAAACTGTGTACGTTCGATATATGAGTAGTGCCTTATTATGCCATAGCCATCGAAAAGCAAGTTTCGAACTGGCAATTTATATAATTAGGGGCAGCATGCCAGCTGACGCCTGATTCACAGGGGACATGAGAATTAGTTACACTTTATATAACCATGGACATGTACCATACATCCTCGATACTCCAGGGGTTCCGATCACTTACGATCTCTACACCCCTGGACTATCTCATAGTGAAATTGAAGGCAGCTCAGCTGAAAACATTTGACCAATCACAGGCTAGCAAAGATTTCCTTTGAAGACTACAGAGAGAGCGACGCCTAACATCAAAGTCACACAGTCAACCACAGTGTACCGTTATACGGCTCTTTTGATGTACATCAAATGACTAAATTACCTGTTCTATTCTGTTGCCTCCAGTTTTACTATGAGATAGTCCAGGGGTGTAGAGATCGTAAGTGATCGGAAGCCCTGGAGTATCCATGGACACACCAGAGTGCCCACAGACCATTTTAGATGTTTTAGAGGCTAGATAAAAAAAATAGGTAAAAATCATACTCTATAGTTTGGTATCAGTGTCTTAGTAACTCGGGCTACCTTGCTTGTCGGGACATTACTCGGTTGTCTGACCGATTGGAGCCCTACTCTTTATGTTGTCATTATTCAAGAATGCTACATATGTAATATCAATACCTATAATTCATTCTAAAGTTGCCGTAGCTATCATATCATTTCTAAACGCGTGCACAATATAGAAGCCTAAGAATTAGTTAAAGGAGAGTTGCCAAGTGGTTCAGATGTCCTGACATATTACCACACTACCTCTGGATCGCGAGTTCAAAACTTTCTTCCCTATGTATACAACTGTATACATTACAAAGAGGTATGATTTTTACCGATTTTAATCTAGACCCTTAAAATATATAATATGCATTGCCATCCAAAAGGTCTGTTACAAGTGTCTAGATTCTGTATAAAATAGTTTTGACAAAAATCCATGTGTAACAAAACGTCCAATATAACGAGTTTAAGTACATATGGACCACCAAGTCCCTGTGGTCAAGGATTACGTCCTTATAGAAAACAACCAACTGTACTGTATTATCAAAACAGAGGAATATTAGTTAGCTATTGAGTTCTATAATTAAAGTCTAGGTTCTCATATAACACTAGATAGAACAAAAATGGGTCCTTCTGCTCAAACTCCAACCAGGGTAGCTATATTGAATTAAGGCGCATTATGCGCTAAAAAATCCTGAAATTCTAATATTTTACCTATTCATTATCAAAATTGATATTTTGAACTTAAATCTCAATATGAATTTCCAAATTCATATCATGGTTATCTAGGAATAATTGCCTGTCAGAAAACATTTTTACTTTTGAAATTCATAATTAGCCAGCCAATCAGCGGCCGGGTTAAATTTTATCCTGGGCTCGTATACACAGGGGCCATTTCGAAGGTCTTTTTTCATTTTGTTGGTTGTTCCCTACTGTGGTTCACATCGTGTACAAGAGAAATCGCTGTAGTGTGTGGTGTATAGATAGGAGGCTGCGAAGAATCACTTCATATTATAGATTGACGAAATACAAGCACGAGTTTCATGTTTTCCCATTATTCAGTCAATATCCTATCTTTAACAAAGCACATCATAATTTCTACAAGATAACTTATTAATCTTTACTCATCCTCGATAACCCAGGGGTTTTATATCGACCGTGGATATATCGTCAGTGATAGCAACCCATGGAGTATCGAGGATGACCGCCCCTCACTGGGCATCCTTTTTTTGCGCTGAACCATGCAGGTAAATTGATGTTCTTGGAATTCTCAAAATCTTACATTTTCTCCCTTTAAATGTTTTGCATATACAGCAATAATGACCATATAATAATGTAGAAAGTAATGTCATTTACAACGGCTAACAAACCAAAACCAAATCTGACGCCGACGCCAAGGCGATTCCACAAAACAAGGAATGTGTACCTAAATACTCTATGGTGTTTTACCAAATTCTGTAAAACATTGCTGCACACAACGATGTGTATGGTACATGTACATATTTCAAAAAAACAACAACATATATTTGTGCCTTTCTGTGTTAATTAAGTCATATGTGCCTGTATATAAAGAATAACACAGTGCTTGGGATTTTGAGCACAGGTATTCGTCACATCTCCTCTATATTCGCCAATGTTATCCACTCCTACTTGAAAGTACACGCACCTCATGTTTCGAAATTTGTTACAACGCTCAGCCGAAAAAGTTCAAAGAATATTACAAAAATAACATTGAAGCAAGTCCGAACTGTCTTTATAAGGTCGCAGCCCTTCGTACATGAAAATAAAGAAAAAACACACTCTTCAAAATTCAATCCTACACACTGACAGCTTCAGTTTGCGGCCGCCATTTTTTTTATCCACTGTCAAAAAATCTCATCAGCGGGAATGCGATGTTTGAAGTCAGCTCATTATATAATCAAGCGATTCAAAGCCTTTTAAGATCCGACGAACGTGATCATCCGACAGAAGCTCAGTGCTGTTGCTCTTTATTTGCAAGCGTTCAAGTGATAAAGTAACGTCCAATATAATCACCTGACCAAAAACGGCATACCTGTTACGGAAATAAAAGTTTCTTTCTTCTCTTATGTGGGTTTCCTTCTCAAATGGGGATTTTGGGACAAGGATAGTGTATGAATATATATGGATAAAAAATAAACAAAAAAATCGGCTCCGTTATTTCCATAAATTGAACTTTTTAACATTGCATAATTTATGCTTACTGAAGCCTTCGGTCATATTACCAAACTTGATATCGTCTTTAGACGTCACATTGTCAGATTGGTTCCCAGTCGTCAGTAAGCCCAACACAGGGATCTAATAATTAGTTACAGTTTATAGAAATACAGGTTACAAGAGTCGTTGTTGTTGCATACAGAATATATTCCACAGGGTGAGTTACTTGTTAAAAGTTACGAGCTTGAACTCGAGTATGGAAAACATTGTATGACCTGTGTCTACCACAATACGTTATTAAAGGTCTAAATCTTACATTTGTCTTATACATATACACCATGTAGAGTATGATTCCAGCCGATTTATTATATAAATCTATACAACGACTGAAAATGGTTATACATGTCTATAAACTAATTAATTTGCAGATGCCTTTGAGCTCCAACATTCGGACAAGGACAACTGTACAGTTTTAAAAGTGAACGAATCCATGTACATGTTGATGTTAAGAAACAAACAATATATTATGTCCATTTAATACTAGATTATTGTAAATGTATTTCACCACTATATGAAGACGGACCATGTTACAACTCATTTAAATATTTCTAATGTAAATATTTATATATGTACAGGTCAGCATACATACACTGATTATACATGTAATAAAAAAATGTGAAAACGTAGCCAAAACAAACCGATTTATTGTGACAATCAATCAACTATCATTTGTAAAATAATGAGATACATTTGTGTATCAGTCAGCGTATATATACATGTTTTTTTTTTATTAAAGTCAACAATAAATCCATGGAAAATATCCCGTTTGACATAAAACCCCAAAACATGTACCTTTTCGAAACACCTTTTATTTTAAAAAATAGGAATATAAAACGAGACTGATAATTTTGTAGAGTTGCAAAAGTTAATTAACACTACACTTATCATCATCTTCTGAACAATTTAAATAAAATGTTCACCTTCATAACGCGGGTCGTCTTATGCTTTCCGCCTCGTTGTAATCATCGTGCGTTAGTTGACTATCACTGTGTCAGACGAAAAAAACAGTTCAATGAATATTTTCTTCACATGTAGTTTTAAAGAAACATTTTTTTTTGAATGGCAGTGTTCATTGGTCTTGGTCCAATTAGTGACAGTCGCGCGATGTCTTTCACCTTGAGTTCGAAACCTATGTGGAGTGGGGCAGTTGTCAGGATTTTGAAACATATCGATGGTTTTCTCCCAATACGTACTCTGGCTTTATTTTATAGCCCTGTCTGATCTTATCCTTGATCACCAGACGAGCGTAACATTATTTTAAGGACAATTAATAATATGGTTAACTAATCAATGTCAGATTTTAGATAGAGCCATTTTAGCATCACATTGAAACACAGTCAACCGATATTCTTCTTAAAAACTTTGGTATCGTTTTACCACCAGTATGTCGTCTCTCCGTTGAGTTACACAATAATATTTGACTACTTTTTCGCGTAATGGAAGCACGTGTCATTGTTTTTGAATTGCCGTCAACTGGAATATAAAGAAGAAATTGTCTATTAGATGAAGTACATATATACATGCATTGCGTATATTCTTTTTAATATTACTCTTTACTCTGTGATCTAATTATTTAAAATGTTAACATCGACTTCTAAGCATACTTATAACATGACGTTTACTTCATACTTACAAATTGAAAATAATCAATAATCTGTAGGCATCAATTAAAAAAACACATTAAACGTTTTGTAAGATACGTGTTTATAGGTCTCCATTGTATTATCCATTAATTAAACCTAGATTTCCTTACCTCATTATGCCGCCATGCCCTCTATAATCAATTGACTCGAAGGTAGTCGATGGTTCAATGTTCTATGTACATGTCACGGTTTGATAATATAACAAATAGACAAACCGTGTGCACGGATTAGTAAACCGTGCGGACGAATTGACAAACCGTGTGCACGGATTCACAAACCGTGTGCACGGATTAGTAAACCGTGTGCACGGATTCACAAACCGTCTGCACGGATTGACAAACCGTGTGCACGGATTGGCAAACCGTGTGCACGGATTAGTAAACCGTGTGTACAGATTGACAAACCGTGTGCACGGATTAGTAATCCGTGCGAACGGATTGACAAACCGTGTGCACGGATTGGTAAAACCGTGTGCACGGATTGGTAAACCGTGTGCACGGATTCACAAACCGTGTGCACGGATTCACAAACCGTCTGCACGGATTAGTCATCCGTGCGAACGGATTGACAAACCGTGTGCACGGATTAATAAATATATTTCCATGTCCCTTCGCGGGCTCCGTAGTATCTTTATATACTATGTGTTTTAGAATTGTTTCTATGGAAGTTTGTTAAGACAAACAAATTATACTTTACCGTTTAAAAATCATATAGGTTCATGAGTTTGAAACACATAACAAGTACCATTTTATTAGATACTTGTACATGCTTGTTGTAGAGCCTAGGTAAACATGTACACCGTTTCCCGGGGGTGGGGGTTGTAAGTTTTTACTGGGAAAATGCGGACTTGAACTACCCATTGATGAAACATAACCAGTATGTGGTTTACCGTACGCAGTTAATTTGCAACGCAGTTAACTTGCTTTTATAACTTCTAATAAACGTCCTTATTTATAAATTAAATTGTATGATAATATATATTGATACATTTTACTTTATATGTATCTATTCAAATAAACATTACAGTACGAATGATTTCAAGTCATCAACGGCAATTTTTATGTTGCAATAAATATTATGTTTCTGATCGCAATAAATATTTCTATCTGTAAAAGTCCACATAGACTGCAGAATAAATACATATTTTCTCATATCTCTGTGGCACATCATCTAGTCTGTCTGTGGTCTGGATGTAGTGGACATTTTACCTGGACACGATGTCCACCTGTAGTGGACACCTTGTTCACACGTAGTGCACTCCGTGTCTACCTGTAGTCTAAATCTTGTGCACTCCGTGTCTACCTGTAGTCTAAACCTCGTGCACTCCGTGTCCACTCGTAGTTCACACCGTGTGCACAATGTGTAACCTTTAGTCTACTACCAACTGTATTCTTACGCGAGAAAAAGTAATCCCTAATTTATATGGTAATATTAAGGTCTATAAGCAATATGCACTGTTACGTTTTGCGTTTTAAAAAACATTTGTAAATAAATACCATTAAAAAATTTACGATTCAGATTCGCGTGTATCAAATACGTATGTAAACAAAATTAAAGTTTGACAGTAAATTTAATGCTTATCGTGTGATGCTAAGTTGAACTGGTTGTTAGCAAATGGATAGGATGTATACTAGAATGGGCTAAAAGTGGTAAGTGATGATCATTTTAAGAAAGTTTATTGTACATAGGCTTTGCATTAAGTAATGCTTCATACATAAATAAATGTATATAATAATATAACAAAATACTATTGATTTTAATTGTTCAACGGAAGTAGGCTTCGATCGAACATTTGATTACAAATTGAATATAACTACAGAAGAAATTTAAAAAATATGACTGTAGTCCTCTTATACCTTTAATAAAGTAGCATGCATAGTCACAATATGGCTGTAGTTCGCTTACATTCCATAAATTAGCATGCATTGCATGGTTACACACACTTATGACCATAATTAACAATGTGTTATGCACGTACATTAACACATGGTTCCAGATCTCGTCATCAACCCTATTGAAATCATAGTGAGCTTATATGTCATACCTCATTTTTTTTATCGAAACTTGCATTTAGTTACTTAAACGACTAAAACACCAATTTAGTATCCAAGTGGTCACATGGTAATTCCTGTCCCGGAAGTGATTCGCTAGATGTTAAAATAGCTATAGCATGAAAACCCCAATCTATTTATATATGACTGTACGATAAGACCTATATTTAGAACACTTTATTTCCCTTCTCTACTGGTTATCGTTCCCAAGAAAATTGATATATTAAATTTCATACTCTTGTAGGTTGTAATAGCTAAAATGCTGTTTTATTGATTTTAGCATATCTGATCCACATGTGCTGGAATTATAAATGGACGCAGGCCGAGTCGATCACTATATATGTATATATAAACAAAAATTGACGTCACTATAGCTAAAATGCAGTTTTATTGATTTTAGCATATCTGATCCACAATGTGCTGGAATTATAAATGGACGCAGGCCGAGTCGATCACTATATATGTATATATAAACAAAAATTGACGTCACTATATCAGTCCAATCGACTAAATGAAGTATGGTCACATGATCACCATTATCAGTAATTATTGTATGTATTTACTATGTAAAAAGCACGTGTCGTGTGTACAATTGTTTCTTTTAACTCTGCGTAAATTATTTGATACTTTGAATAATTAATGTTATCATACTTATAATCAATTTCATGTCTTCTAACAATGCTTACAAAATTTGAAGCGTAAGTAGATCCACAGACGTTGGATTAGGGTAACTTAAATGTGATGATTAGGGTAACTTATATGTTAACTGCAGAAATAATGCGGGTAACTTCTATGGATTATTTAGCTGCTGTGATCACGGGCACATTGTATAACTTGAAAAAAAATCGATGGAATAGTCCCCAAATCATGAATTATAAATATAATTGGTTACATTTTATCTAAACTATTTTTTAAACGGGCACACTTCACCATTTTGAGATACCAATACGTGTACATACGTATGATTGTCCGAAAATAAGATATTGCAAAATATTTTTACATGCAAAAAAGTATATCGCCAATTCACAATCATCAAGACACGATGACAACATTCAAGTTCATAAGACCGATTCTAGAATATTCTGATTTTGTTTGGAATAACCTACCAAATTATATAATGCCAAATTTTAGAAAATATACAATTGGAGGCAGCAAGTACTGTAACTCAGCTAACAGGTGCTACTAAATTATCAAGTATCAGTCTATTATATAAAGATTTAGACTTGAAAATTATCTACAAGGAGAGAAAATCATAAAATTTTGCAGTTATACAAAATGTATCATCGGAAAACTCCAGAATATCTATCACATCTAATTCCAAATAAGGTATCAGAAGGTCACTAATATAATACTAGACATTTAGATAATTTACAGCTACTAAACTGCAAAACACAGTTTATAAAGATTCTTTTTTTAATTCTTCAATTAAGTAATGGAATGCATTACCAGTAGATAATCGTGAAAAGCCGTCTATTGGCATTAGGCCTATTAAAACTTTTTCGCAAAAAAAGTATAATTAACCCACCTTATACTTTAACTCAGGGAAATGGATACATGTATCTCCAAATTTCACACACACGTTTAAGACTTAAACTCGACCAACATTTATATACAAGAAACTTAGAAGATAGTCCACTGTCTTTGTACCTGTGGTTCGGTCGAAACTAATCATCATTTTTTCATGTTCTAACTACATGTACATATACCATAATCAGACAAAATACACTACATCAATTAGATATTGTTCTTACCGAATAACTTTACTTTTGGAAGATCAGATGATAACTATTCAATAAAAAAACGAAGAAATATTTCTAGCAGTACATACATAAATCAAATTAAGTAAACGATTTTGTTGAATTGTAATTTTATCAGCGTTGTTAAAGTGGATGTTTATTAATAACACTTCATACCAAATTTTAATAGAACTATGAATCCAATTTTCGTATATTGTAATCACCACATGTATGTTCTTTGTATGTATTTATCTTGTATTCAACACTTGTCACTATGTACACGTATTTTTCTGAACTCAATATTTTTCTGTGCTAAATTTTCTTTATACATATCTTGTATAGGTTTGTTTCTAGTGCCGAAGTTTTAATTTGGCTTGATATTTAAGGGAAAGGAATTTATATAAGCTTTAAAGTGAATAGTCGGGCAAAGGAAACCAGTCTAAATGCGTTCTTTGGCCTTCCAAAAGTCATTGTATACCATAATGATGGTCAAGTTCTGCTTACGGTGTCCAGTTTTGACCATTGAAATTTTGGGGAAGCCCCGTGTAAATTTAGCACAGTTCTAAATATAAATTCTCCAAACTCATTGAAAACGAGGCTGCGTGGAAATGTCAACATGGACATGTGTTTCTCAGTCGTGTCGGTTTCGTTTCGTGTGATAAACCACTAATGCGGTATGCAAATTGTTGTTTTGAGATGATACATTTGATGCAAATGAAGTATTCTTACATTAATGACAATGCTTTGTAATCATTTTTCGATAAAAGCATCTTGTACATGGAAATCGACACAAATATTCGGCCGATGCAGAGTTGGGGCCCCGGCAAGGGGCAATTATTGCAGCATAGCATTCGTCGTATTTTACATCAACCGAATCATGAAGGTTAAATACAAATAATCGTAACATAATTTCCCATTTAAAACCACACGAAAACGTTCCATAGAACGTCCATGCATGTAGCTGTCAAAGATGTGAAAATAAATTAGCTCATACATAGATATTTTACAAGTACAATATATGTGTTCAATTATTCGTGTAGTTTTTTGCAGAGATTTAATTAAATTATCTATGTCTCTGGTTGGTTTTTTTTTTTGTAAACAATATTTGAGTTCTGGAGAGAGATGACATGAATGTCCAGCTGGAAGGAAAGAAACTTTTATGATGTATATGTATCGTACAATGTATATATGTAAACGTACATTCCATGTAGCTGCTAAAGAATTACAACTAGGAAATTCTCTCAAACATTGATAATATTTAATTCTTCACATTCATGTAGGCCTATGCTGTGAGAATTAACACATCATATATATTTCCAGAAAACATATAGGCCTACATGTATGTTACTTTCCTTTTCTGTTGTTTCCTGTTCTTTTTTGTGCTCTGGAGAAAAAGATGATTGAGTTGAAGAAAAGTAATTAATTAAGAGAAATGTGTACCACAGTACTTTGTCTGTAGCCGAGGGGTTCTATACTGTTTTAATAGTCCAGTAATTAATAATTAAATTGAAAATTTCAAAATTAAGATGAAATTGTAAATTCCATTTTTGAATGAAGTGGTTCCCCTCCTTTGAGAGTACACAGTGTGTATACCCTTTTAGGTTTTTAGGAATAATACCTGAATAGGAACCTGAAATAACATGACAATCAATCAGGTATGTGTGTGTTGGGGGGTGGGGGTGGGGGGGCTAAAAGACAGAAGAATCATGAGGTTGGGAAGTTGTAACTTGAGTGGGGGGTTGAAATATAGAAGAAATAGCTACAGATAACTGGAAGTGGAAGGGTGCTTTATCATTGATCTGGTCATTGCATATTTGGGGTTTACATGGCTTTTTTTTTGGTTATTTAGTCTCATTGATTTTGGAGCAACTTTGAATCCATATGGTACTGTATATCTTTCTTTTTTCCATGTGTAGCTATTTCTTCTGTATTTCACCCTCCGCCCAAGTCACAACTTCCCAATAGGTACCACTTTTTTGTTTAGAACTCAAATCAAAGACAGATGTACATAGTACTACATACTACATTTTAGTCTATGTGTTTGTAATCACTGTTACTACAGTATTAATACATAAATGGTCTATGTACAAGTTACACATAGACAATAAATGTGAAATTTGGTTCAGACAAAAAGATTTTTAACATTTCAGATAACTTGCTAGTTTTATGGTTTTATTTATATGTTGAGTCTACTCTCTTGTAAAGTAGAATTTAGAAATCCTAAGACAATGTTATCTATATTGCTATATGTAAAAAAAATCTTTATATTTTAAAAGTAATTGAAAAGCTATCTCACAAGCCCTGACAAACAAATGGGTAGGCATATGGATGCAAGAATTATAATCACTGGATCTAGAGGACTAATATAAACAAATATTTCTACAAAGTTAAAACAATGAAAAAGTATTGCATCATAATTTTATTTAATGATTACAGTTGAAAGGAACATTTAATAAATTAATACTGTTTAAATGTTCTGTTCATGATCTTCTAGGTCCATATTGGAAAAGTTTACTTTCAAGAGCACTCAAATCAACATTCTTCAGTCTTCATATGATGCTAATTGTATGTATATGTATATATACATACACTTGTATACAGGTCCAAGGGATGAACTTTCTGTATTCATGTCACTATGCATGCATGGTGCCTGAAAAAAAGAACCAGCAATTTTTTATATCTGTTGAATATGACAAAAATTGAAATGATCAATTTCAAATATATATAAATGAATAAATGTAGGTTCATTCTACAGTTTTTTTTTATTTTAGAGAAAACATTTTATAAGTTGTGAATGTGTCACTGATGCATTTGATAGAATCAAATATTGTTTCAAAAAAGATACAAAATTCATTATCTATAGTTCCAACAAAAATTCAGAATAATTATAAATGATACATGGCTGCAGTACATTTCAACTCTGTAAAGTTTGTCATATACACATGAACCAGGTACAGTTGTAATAAATATACAAACACTATTTATTATTATGACCAGAAACAAATAATACTGTATGTGTCCTCCAAATATATCTAAAGAACAAGCTAAAACCTACATGTACATATGTATATGTGTATATCAGAACATATACAATACAATTTTACCAATTAACCTACAATGTAAATCCTATATACAATGTATGTGTATAACACTACCAGAACATGTACAGAACAAAAATTTACAAATTAAAAATCTATAAATATATACATCAGAACTGTATGAATTGACCGGTAGCATACAGGGCATTCATTACCCCTAAAGAGGCCCCACTAAAGAACAGCTATTTACCCCAGGGTTACGTTTTACGCGATTGGGGAACAGGTATGAAACATGTGACCATATGTGACCACTCATTTATGAAAAAATACTGCTAGGGACTATTTACATAATGATCAAAATACGAAGACTCACTCACAATCAGCTGAGCAGGGAGTACCGGGTACGTAGTAGGCCTAGGTACGTAACTGTTACAGTAGCGGTCCGGAGCCGCGTGCTCGTTTGAACTGTTCTCTTCACTATAACAAGTTATATTAACACTCTCCATGCGTCGTTATGTTTACCGAGTCAGTTGTTGGGATTGTCGCTGCTCCATTGCCTTTCCTTTCGCATTTTAGGTGAGTCAGTTGGTTGTTTTGGCGGAAACATTTTGGTTCAAAACTACGGTAGCCATGTTTTGTTTACTACGGAGAGTGGTGGGTGTTGCGCATGCGTTAAGATTGAACTGCACTCTTAGCCGTCCGGGAGGACTTTTAGGATTCCCATATATATTATTATTTTCTTCGCATGTACAGCGATTTTGACGGAAAGTTTTATTTTTCTAATTCATAAGAAATTATACCGGATATATTAATACCATTTTTTACCGATTTTACAGTCACTTGCCCGACTATTCGCTTTAAAGTATACTAAATTCAATATTTAAATGAAAAAAACCAATTTCTTTATTATTATGTTTGGATCCTTCAATCACAGCATCTATGATTGATTATATTATTACTTAGCTCTTATCGCACGCTAACGTCTCAAGCCTCAAATCTAAAGCGTACCTTCCTTGACACTACTATGTCGTCTTTACAGACCTTTTCACCCGGCATCATAAGATGATAATATATATATATACTGATAACATTCACCTTCAAACAGTTCATTCACTAGGTAACCGCGCATACCTTGTTTACCTTTGTTGATGGCCAGTTGAATTTACAATTAGAATTACAAAAATCTTATTTTTGTTATAATGCCTATTAAATATATACATGAATGTGATATCCAGTTACAATGTATGCCAACAAGACGTGGTTTCCTGGCAACTCCAAAACAAGGATTTCCAGCATGACCGTCTTTACCGACTTACTTGGCCATTGATGCTGTAGGAGATGGATGTTTATCGTAATACCAGCAGAAAAACAACAGCAGGTGCATTTGAGGTGAAAGCTTGGAGTATAACCAGCTTTCCTTAGTGTAGGGTTGTATAGTAGAACGTCGAAGGTACAACCTGGCAATCATATCACTAGTGGTGGATTTCAAGAGATGGGTCTTGGAACCACACAAAGAGAAGAATGGAAGACATCAGACACCATAAGGAGAAGAGGTCTGGCGAGAATGAGATCCAGACTCATGAGGATGCGAAAAGAAAGCAGTAAGCTGTGGAGATATGATGCCAATGTACATGCACAAAGATGGGATACAGAGACACAACAGTTCACATAGAAGAACATTATGGCGATATCCACCAGCCCAGCTGAAATTTAAACCGAGATCAGTCTACGCTTTTATCAGATGTACCAGATCCGGGATGCGTGCAGTGTGGTACGATAGGCCCGATGGCCCATGTGCTTACAAGCTGTCAAGCGGCATGAACACAATGTTACGCATTGAGACACAACGAAGCACTCAGACAACTTCCAGACACACTACAAAACGAGAGAGAAGGCTTGTCGAGTACGAGAACTTGTTGGTAGAGTGGTGGGATAAGGTTCAACCTGTTGGGATCACAGGCACCGAAAGGAGTTAAACCGTACATAGGCTTGCCCAAACATCATCACTTGCCTCCAGTTGAAGAAAACCTCTGGAGTACAGTGACGGATCATCAGTGTGGACCCTCTTCCCATTCAGAAAGTGTTCCAAGATATCTTGATCATACAGTGGTGTGGAACCTTTTTACTAAAATAAACACATCACCCGGTTACCTTGAAATGAACATACATATTAATTCTTCAGTTCCATGACATTGATCGGAAACTTTCACACGATTCTTATAGATATCATTTAAATCATATGTCACCAATTACAAGGGAAAAAAAACCCATCGTAAGCACAATGAAATTTAAACCAGCGACTTGATGCTTTTGGCGTGGATATACATGTACGTTGTCTGTCTTGCTTCTGTCGTTCAATATGTTTTGTCCATTTACACTTCACATCCATTGATTATTTGGAATACAGTTAAACCTGCCATGTGGCATGTGGCATGTGGCATGGCTTGTGGTCACTAGATCAGATTCATTGCCTAAATCCTACCCTACTGTCTCATATTGTGGTTGAGCTTTCACGTTTATTGTTGCCATGACTCTCCTGGTAATCATACATCTGTTGTTTATATGGCTCTCTACCAGGAATTAAACGTGAAGGTATTACAACAGATGCAGTTGGCTTCAAATAATCGTCATCAACATCAATAGACATGCTAGGTGCTCTACCGGTTACAGGATGGAGATAGTCATCATTATCAACTTCCGGCGGTGATTCAACTTCCGGTTGCGATCGCGATGCTTTTCCTATAGCGGCTTGCATTTCTGGTAACGGCGGGAGTGCTCGAAAATGTTCCGGGGCTTTTGGTATTTCATTTTTTCGACTATTTATTTCAACGGCACTGAGGTATCCATCATTGATATCATTCTCATAATAGTGTCCTTTCTTTGTATTTACATGGTTATTGCCCTTGTCTGGCCTCTCTATCGGATGTAAATACCCGCCATCGTCGTCTGGCCTTTTTAAGTTCTCCGTCAACTCCATGTAGTCATGATCTGTCACCCCATCAGGCGAGTCTGCTGCTCCATGTATGGTTGGGTCTGGCGAGTACCCGTCTTGACTTAGTCTGTTGTTGATATTGTTGTTATGAGAAGATAAAATGTCTGCAGAAGTGTCACCCTTACTTTTCCTGAAACAAAACATTAATTTTCTTCAATTTTTTAGATTTTTTTTTTCTATTTTGATAAATACATAAACATACTTTTTAGTTTTATGGGAAATAAATCTTTAAAATGTTGTATTATGACATGCACTTTTTACATCGTACTGTGAATTTACGCTAATTACGCAAAAGTCGCTTTATCGCGAAAATTTTTCCCCGCACGTGATATTTTGTGCATGAATTATGTAGTCAAAGTATGGAACGCCATAGCTGTCTCGTATGGTTCAAATATACTTATATGAATTGGTATTTTCATTATATGATATGGTTGTATCATTATATGATTTGGTTGTATCATTATATGATTTGATCTTATCAATATTTGGTATCATTTTATCTATATTTGATTTGATTTGACCAATGTATCATTTACTTCAACCATTGTTTCATTTTCATTTGTCATGGTATTATTTTCTGTTACCATTATATCAATCGATTTCACCATTATTTGATTTGGTGACATGTATATTTGATTTGCATCTATCATTGTTTTATTTGGTGTTATCATTGTATTATTTTCATTTATCGTTATATTATTTGATTTCATCTTTATTTTATTTGGTTTTACCATTGTATGATTCTACTTTACATTATTTACAAACATCATTATTTTATTGCATATATACTTTATATGATTATACTTTTCCATTATATGGTTATACTTTCCCATTGTATGGTTATACTTTTTCTTTGTATGATTGTACTGTTTCATTGTATGTATGAGTGATGTAAGCGTCTCTGTGACTCCGATTCGGAACTTTTTACCGGGGTTATTTTCTGTCATGTGTCTGCCACCATGACACTACCGCCATGACACGAGGTGTAGAAGCTTGATCTTTTGATGCAGATGCTGCAGGTTTGTAAATTTTCTATCATGAAGTATTTATCAGCAGCTCCAGACATTCGAAAATCTATACGCACAGTTGGATATGCACACAATCACGATTACTGGTTGGGTCCCAGTACAGTAACAATTTGGGTACAATGACGTTAACGTTAGTTTGTATATTTTTAAGCAGTTGATGAATTAGTCTAGATCTACGTTGAATTGTAACTTACCGGTATGTATAGGGCCGATTTGAGTCGGGACTGATTTAACCAAATACCATATATAAGTGACCATGGCATGACCTAAAAACAGATTGGGTACAACCCTGCATATGATATGGGTAACAGTTACCTATTTGAGTAGTTACCTGTTTGTAGTAATCAATAAGTTACCCAATTGAGGAATTCTGTGAAAATAAAACACATACTGGTTAGTAGGCCTTATGTTGTTTTTAAAAAAAAATATTAAAAACGGCGTCATAATTTTTAGAATGCCTTACAACTAAACAAAGAGTAAGACTCTATGTTTCTATGCATGAAATGTCAAATTCTGTTGTCTCATTTTGTTGTAACTTGTAAGATGACAATTTAGGTTTTCTCCATCACAGGGATCTGAGAATTAGTTATAGATTATATAATCATGGACCCACCAGAGTGTCCTAACACAGGGATCTGAGTATTAGTTACAGATTATATAACCATGGACCCACCAGAGTGCACCAAGACGATCTTTAGACGTTTTAGAGGTCTAAGCTTAGATAAAAAAAAAAACGATAAAAATCATACTTTACAGTACATGGTACGATATACGAGAAGGGTGGCCAAAGCTCACAGACTCAAAGTTTCTAACCTGCCTACCTTAAGCGGCGATAAAAACACATTTCTAGCACATCTTCATAAAAAACGGTTACTACCGTTGGAAAGAGCGATAATTTTCCTTTCAAAATCATCCTACACATCTATACAAAGTGCCGTCACAAAGACGATTTAAGCCCCATTATGACAAACATTACTCTGCATTTGTAGATTTTTGACAATTATTTAATTAAGATTCATACTGTCTGTAGGATATATACATGTAATATGCGTGAGCGAGGCCTCCACTGCAATCTCATTGGCCGGATTAAAAATCTGTCTTCTTGGGAGGCATCGTATAGTAATCACTAGTTTATCTTTGGCGTCAACTACGCACTAGAGACGCATCGATAAAGGGGAAATTTTTATATCTATATATAGATTTCACCATTAGTATTCAAACACATACACACTGTATATGTAGAAGAGAGACTTTTTATCGTTTTTTTTTTTATCTAGACCTCTAAAATGTCTAAAAATGATCTTGGGGCACTCTTCTTGTTGGTCCATGATTATATAATCTATAACTAATTTTCAGAAACCTGTGTTCTCCATTGACTACAGTGCACAGCCCATCAGGGAAGTTCAATGTAAATGTCATGGTTGAATGAGTTTTACCTGTGTTCTTTTGTTAGCACCATAGTAACCTGTTTTAGTTTGTGACTTTTACCAAAATTAAATCAATGAAGTTTGTCCCATTTAAAAATGTACTAAGTTATGTTTGTAATGGTGCCATATCAAAATTATTACGCCCTTTTTTGATAAAAAAATTTAAAACTTCATGGATTTTTCTTTCACATAAATTCCTCATTTGGGTAATTTATGATTACTCAGACAGGTAACTGTTACCCATATGCAGGTTTGTGCCCAACCTGTAAAAGGCATCGTATATACCCATTCATAAAGCTTTTAATGTCTGATGACTATTAAGGCCCATGGGCCTGTTGTTGTTCAACAAATTAGTGAGCATTTTCTGAATGAAGTGATATGTCACATTGTCACCAATGGGCCAATGGCATCCAAAATGTAGTCTTAGCAGACTTGGAACCTTCGATTTAAAACAAACAAAAAAAAAAAAAAAAAAAAGAAAGAAAGAAAAACATGTTCATTAGCAGGCAATGTAAAATGTGCTTTTATCAATATTGAATAAGCAATGTAATTTTTTTTGTATATATTCATGAATTACAGAAAAGCCTCATAACTTCTTTTGATTGTATATATAGATAAAGATTTAATCTGTTTTTATGTTTTTGCTTTTTAGCGAAAAATGGAGGACAATCAGATGTCAGTTATTCTCAAGAAGCTTGACTTCGACCATGCATACAACAATTTTGAAAGAGAGAAAATAACGCCAGATATTGTTGGAAAACTATCTGCTGTTGAACTTGGAACATTGGGTATAGTCAACTCTTCTGACATGATGAAACTTAGAACTGAATGTGTAAAGTATGGTCACACTCCTCCTGCCAAAGTGTCATTGGATGGCAGGGCACCTGTATTTGACCTCCCAAAATGTACACTAGAGTATTTATTAGACAATGGATTTCAAATATCTGATATATGCAAGATACTGCAGGTTTCTGAAAGCACAGTTTATCGTAGAATGCGTGCCTACAATTTAAGTAAAATGTCATTTTGTGACATTTCCAATGATATGCTTGATCTAAACATAAAAAAAAAATGTGGAGATTTCCCACTTTGTGGTGAAAATATGATAAAGCAAATTTTATCCAAGCAACTACATATCAAAGTTCAAAGATGGCGTATCCGGGATTCTATACACCGTATAGACTCTAAAGGAGTATCTCAGAGATGCAAGGGACGGCTCCACAGACGTGTGTATAATGTCTTGGCACCTAATCATTTGTGGCACATAGACACAAATCATAAACTTGTTAGGTGGCGGTTTGTAATAGCAGGTGGCATCGATGGTTTTAGCAGAAAGATCATGTTTTTGAAGTGTTGTGACAACAACAGATCTGAAACAGTATTTCAATGTTTTTCGTCGGGTGTTTCTGAATATGGCACACCAAATAAAGTTCGTTCTGATAAAGGTCTGGAAAATATTGATGTAGCAAACTTCATGCTATCTAAGAGAGGATTAACTGGGTTTATAACGGGGAAGAGTACGCACAATCAACGGATTGAACGTCTCTGGCGAGATGTTTATGAAGGAGTTTTAAGCTTTTTTTACAAATTTGTTCTATTATATGGAAGACCAGGGAATCTTGGACTGCTTGGACATCACTCATTTGCAAGCTCTTCACTATATATACATGAACGAAATTAACAGAAGACTTCATGTATGGTCTCAGGCATGGGATGCTCACAGAATCAGAACAGTGAAATCATCCCCTCAAGCTCTCTGGATTGCCGGTCAGTTTCAAAATACAACTGGTGCGGATCTAGACGAAGAAGCTTTAAATAACATTGGCGAAGAAAGTTTCAATTCAGAAGCCCTAAGAGGAGAGCATAATGAAAGGCCTATATTTGGTTCTCCAGCTGAACTTGATGAACAGTGTATGCAGATGTTAGCACTTGAAGTTAGTTCTCCTTGTTTTGATGTGAATTTTGGAATCAATGATTATGTAACATCTTTGAGAGTAATACGTTTAAACAATGACAGTTAATTAATACCTATAGAAATAAATTACGGTTTGGTGTGTGGGATTAACTTTATAACCAACAAGAGGCTAATGAGTCTTACTGTAATAGTCATCTGACTATTGTCACAATGCAACACCTCAAAGAATAAAGTAGTGGCAAACAATTAAGGCAATACAAAGAACTATTTTTTGATAAATTAATAGACACTGAATAAAGGTCAAGGTCATTCATTTTAATAAACATGGTAGCCCTTTGCCCCAGCATGTCACAGACCCAATATCAGGTCTCTTATAATTAGTTATTCACAAGAAGTCGTTTAAAGATTTTAGCCCTGTGACCTTGAATGACAGTCAAGGTCTTTCATTTTAACAAAACTTGGTAGCCCTTCATCCCAGCTCGTCACAGACCCAATATCAGATCTCTAGTCCTCTGATTTATTTGTAAGAAGTTGTTTAAAGATTTTAGCCTATTTGATCCATGTCATGGTTCAAGGTCATTCATTTGAACACACATATATGGTAGCCCTTCATCCCAGGGTTAATATCAGGTATCTAGGCCTCTCAGTTATTCACAAGTCGTTTAAAGATATAAGTGTATTTGACCCCTGTGACCTTGAATGAAAGTTAAGGTCACATTAATTTTAACAAACTTGGTAGCCCTTCATCCCAGCTTGTCACAGACCCAATACCTTGGCCCGGCACCATAAAACTATTCTCAGACAGATTTTTTACTCAAGTATATGATTTTACATAGACTTGATCAGTAAAAGATCTGTCTGAGAAAGTTTTATGGTGCACGGCCCAGGTCTTCATGAATATAAACTAAGTGGTATACAAATATCGTTTAAATAAAAATGTCTTTTTTTTTTTTTTTAATGTTTCCCAATCCAATAAAAACCTATATGGCCATGGGCTTTTTTAGATCACCTGAGACAAAGTCTCAAGTCTTCTAAATGTATGTACAAATGTAAAATTTTCTTCAGTATTTCCCTTATTGACACAGCCACTTTGGCTCCAGGGGTCAGAGTCATCATTAATGAAAAATCTGTTTGTACATCTCCTTAGGACATTTCTAACTATTATTTAGTGAATATCCATTTGGTACTTATAATGAGAAGTAGAAATTTAAAACAATTGTCTGACTGTCTATTTCCCCTATTTAATCTAAGTGAGCTGACACATTATCCCTATTATGTTGGTTGTCATTTGTTATTTTTCATTCAATTTCAAATTCATACAGTAAAATTGCAAGTAGCTCTAGTGTGTTTGGTCACAATATAATACATTCACGATTATCACTGGTTCTACAGTAAATGAAAACCAAACAAGAAATAACTCATCAACATTTATTGACCTATGGCAATTACATTTGCAATAACTAAAATTAGTGATATCCACATGGTTTTGTGCTCATGTTCATAATTATATTAATTATAATACTGGTAATAGGAAACAATTTGATTGATAATCAATGATATTAAAAAAAAGTGGGGGGTTGATAGTTAGAAATTTTACTACCTGTATTGTAGAACATTTACTTATCCTCTTAGTTACAATGTGTGCATATGTAAAACCAGGAAATGTTCACCTTTGTATCCAACTATTAATACTGATGTTGTCAACAAATTACTTTTTGTTAATGTCTTAATCTTGCACAATCATAAATTACTAATTTATATGGTGCTAACATAATACTGGGCCTTAAAGGTCTATGACAGATGATGTGCCTTGGTGCAAGAGTTCACTTGCCCTTTTACTTGTAAGTTGAAACTAAAACCGAGTACTACCAATTTTGTCTATAAACCAATTACATGTAATTGAAAGGAATCAGAGTTCCCCCAGTCCTGACCCTCTGTTAACCTTCACATTTGAAGGTCATGACCTTGAATGTAATTAAGGTACTGGTATATGAGCTTGTTTGATTTCAAATCTTCTTTCCACTTCATAACAAAATGTTTAATTGTTCATACAAGTAATTATTTATTTTACAGTTATTCTAACCTACTAAAGGAACAGAGACTCTGCCCTGTTCTGTTTAGAAAATTCATTTTCTTTGTGAATGTGCTTCTTATAGTGACATTTGTTCAAATTTATTTACACAAGCGAGTTCAATATCGGATGAGTTCTCTTCTCTTAGTGCCAGAGATAAATACTATTATATTCTACAGACAGATGAGCTCCAGTATAATTTAGCTAAATCATTATACAATACGATGAAGCGTAGGTGGTTAGATTATAGATAGACATATTTTAAGTTTATAACAGGTTAACTATAGAAAGGGATTTATAGAATCTTACATGGGCCTGTCATCATGTGGACAGGGATATCTCAACCCGAGCGAAAGATTTTGGCTAATCAACCAGAGGCTTGCCGAGAGTTGATGGTCAAAATCTTTCACTCAGGTTGAGATATCCCTGTCCACCTGACAAACCCATGTTTGATTCTTTTTCTCTCATACTTTAACGAACAAGAGGCCCATGGGCCTTAACGGTCATCTGACTCATGGCACAAAACAACAGTCACAGTATAAAGTATTGGTTAACGGTTAATATAAACAATACAAGGAACTCCTTAGTTGAATCATTTATATAAAATATGATTGTCCTTCCCCAATGTTGTTTCACACCAAATATGGATGAAATCCATTCAAGGATAAAGGAGGAGAAGGATTTAAAAGCTTAAATTAAGAAAATTTCCGCTTTTTGGGCCCCGCCCCTCTGCCCCTGGGGGTCGGACCAGGCTCATTTATATAAAATATGATTGTCCTTCCCCAATGATGTTTCACACCAAATATGGATGAAATCCATTCAAGGATAAAGGAGGAGTAGGATTTAAAAGCTTAAATTAAGAAAATTTCCCCTTTTGGGGCCCCGCCCCTCAGCCCCTAGGGGTCGGACCAGGCTCATTTATATAAAATATGATTGTCCGTCCCTAATGATGTTTCACACCAAATATGGATGAAATCCATTCAAGGATAAAGGAGGAGTAGGATTTAAAAGCTTAAATTAAGAAAATTTCCCCTTTTGGGGCCCCGCCCCTCAGCCCCTAGGGGTCGGACCAGACTCATTTATATAAAATATGATTGTCCGTCCCTAATGATGTTTCATACCAAATATGGATGAAATTCATCCAAGGATGAAGGAGGAGTAGGATTTTAAAGCTAAAATTAAGAAAATTTCCCCATTTGGGGCCTCAGCCCCTAGGGGTCGGACCAGGCTCATTTATATAAAATATGATTGTCCTTCCCCAATGATGTTTCACACCAAATATGGATGAAATCCATTCAAGGATAAAGGAGGAGTAGGATTTAAAAGCTTAAATTAAGAAAATTTCCCCTTTTGGGGCCCCGCCCCTCTGCCCCTAGGGGTCGGACCTATCTCATTTATATAAAATATGATTGTCCTTCCCCAAGGATGTTTCACACCAAATATGGATGTAATTCACTCAAGGGTTTAGGAGGAGTAGGCTTTTGTATAAATAGTTTTATGCACGGCGGACGGCGCACGACGACGACGAAACACGATGACAATAGGTCATCCTGACCTTCGGTCAGATGACCTAAAAATGGTGAAACTTCAGTTGATATGAACTTCGCTGTGAGTGATAATTGTTGCCATATGTATTGATGACGTCACTATCTAGTGCATGTGAGCTGTCTTTTCCCTAGCAACCGTGGGATAACCCTGTCAAGTATGGGAGAAATTCATTTCCTTGTGGTTTAATTTCCTAATGATATCTGTTCAGATTTAATACACAAGCTGCATGGTTTAGTATTGCTAATTATTGTTCTAGTACATACAGATGAACCATAGTACAAGTTAGAAATTTCATTTTGCAGTAATATATGTGATGAATCATAGGCGGACGGTACTATCTGTATGCAAATTATGATACCACCAATCGTACATGTATATAAATTTTATTAATTTTAGTGTCTCATAAGCCAAATACGGCTTTGAATAATTGTGTGCGATGGATATTTTTATATGGTACTGTAATTATTTTTAAGATGTGTGACACTTAAATAAAATAACATTGTATTGTATTGTATCAATTGTATTTACATAAGGAGATGCCAAGTGACTTGTCAAAAAGATTACATGTATAATTACAATAGTGTACCCAAATCTTGCAGGGCCCTATAATTACTATATCAAAAGGCCCAAGGGCCTTAACGGTCATCGGACTAACTAGACAATATTCATATATGAAATTAATAGGATATGGTGTCACGGTAGCCATCTTCGATTTGGCACAACCAGAGATGTAACAACACTTCGTCAATATCATATCAGGATCATTTCAGTCACATAACACCAGAAGAACTTTAGAAGAAGTTCAAAATCTGTTTTCAAGATGGCGACTGTGTTGGGCATCTTGGATTTCGGATTGACCCGAAAAATAACAACACTTTGTCAGGACTATTTCATGCAAATTTCAGCCAAATCGCACCGGTAGAACTTGAGAAGAAGTTCAAAATGTGTTTTCAAGATGGCGGCTGTGGTGGCCATCTTGGATTTCAGATCGACCCGAAAAATAACAACACTTTGTCAGGACCATGTCCGGATCATTTCATGCAAGTTTCAGCCAAATCGAACCAGAAAACTTGAAAAGAGTTCAAATGTGTTTTCAAGATGGCGGCTGTGGTGGCCATCTTGGATTTCAGATCGACTGAAAAATAACAACACTTTGTCAGGACCATGTCAGGATCATTTCATGCAAGTTTCAGCCAAATCGAACCAGAAGAACTTGAGAAGAAGTTCAAAATGTGTTTTCAAGATGGCAGCTGTGGCGACGATCTTGGATTTCGGATTGACTCGAAAAATACCAACACTTTGTTGGGACCATGTCAGGATCATTTCATGCAAGTTTCAGCCAAATTGCACTGGTAGAACTTGAGAAGTTCAAAATGTGAATGTTAAATCACGGCGCACGAAGACGGACGAAACATGACGACTATAGTTCATCGTGACCCTTCGGGTCAGATGACCTAAAAACTTCAAAATTTCAGTGAACATAGATAACATGAACTGTGTATAGAAATTCAAAATGTGTTGTAGTCTCTACACAACAACTTCCTTTAACAGATCGAAGTGAGTCACATGTCACATATAAAGGAAAACACACTTTACAGTATTCCAAAATATTTGTTTTGGAAAGCCAAGTCATATAAACCAAAAAGCTGGTCATCTGCTGGTAATTTCAATGTTGATGTTGGTCGTGGAAGGTACATACAGCAACTGCATGTATTTGCAGTTGGGATAAAACTGGTGCTTATAACAACAAATTCAATTGATGGGCTTAAAGTAAAGCCAACAGCTGGCTCTTCACTGGATGCTGTGACAAACTCCAAGATGTTTGATAATGTCAATGTGCCTCTTCTTCCACCTATAAATTATCAAAACACTTTTCAATAGTTTTTGGTGTGAAATAAAATGATTATTACATGTACATGGTTTACAGTATCTATATACTTTTGTATCCAACAATGATCAATGACCACATGATGTAACACTACATATTTTTCTGCATTTGCCTTTAATTGTCCCTTTTGATATTCAGCACTTTGATACAGGATCTACGGTGTTTAAAACATTAAAATCCTTGAACTCTCTTATTGAAAATAGGAAATATTATGCTCTTAGATTGAAATTTTGACCAATTCATTGACCTTTTTGCTCCCACCCATCAGCCCCTATAGGAGATTTCAGAAAAGATGGCGTGACCTCATAGAAAGTTTACATCCGGAATCTCAAAGGTACAAACACAGTATGGCGACGGAAAAAATCAATAATAGTTACGTACATGCCCTCTACACAATCAATAATTCCAAGTTTAACAATTAAAGTATAAACTTCTACACTTGTAAATTCAGATTTTAAAATGGATTATTATTGTTTCACAGGTTACTGACATTTACATTTTTATTAGGTCACCTGAGCGACGTCCATCAACGTTTCCTTGTGAACGCAATCATTTGAGTAAATATAAACCGAGCTTAATGAAACTTTGTATGTAGACTACCATTGAAAAGATCTGGGACAAGTTTGAAAATTAGGTTAATTCACCAGTAATTTACGGAGTTATTGCCCTTTGCACTAATAATTACTATTGGACCTTGTGAACACAATAACTTGAGTAAATATGCACGAAGCTTATATTAATGAAGCTTTGTATGTAGACTAACATTGAAAAATCTCAGACGAGTTCGAAAATCAACTTGATTCGACTGTAACATAGAGTTATTGTCCTTTGCACAAATAATTATTATTGGGACATTGTGAACATTATAACTTGAGTAAATATGCACTCAGCTTCATGAAACTATGTATTTAGACTAAAATTGGACGAGTTAAAAAACTGGCCTGATTTGACTGTAACTTACTGATTTATTGACCTTTGCAATAATAATTATTGAACCTTGTTAGCACGATAACTAGGGTAAATATGAACCGAGCTTAATGAATCTGGGTATGTAGACTAACATTGGAAAGATCTCGGACGAGCTCGAAAATCAGCTTGTTTTGACAGTTATTAACGGAGTTATTGCCCTTCTGAACACGATAAATTGAGTAAAATATGTATGCACTCAGCTTCATGAAACTTTGTATGTAGACTTACATTGGAAAGATCTTGGGATGAGTTCTAAAATCAGCTTGATTCGACTTAAATTTAATTACTGTTCCTATTTCGTGAACAAAAGACATCAGTTGGCTAGCAAATAACATAACCAGTTTGTATCAAATACATGGGTAATTGGCTGAGGGGGGAGCTGTTATTTGAGACCATTTTTAGATATTTTTTTTTTCTGAAACAGACTATAGTCATCTTGCTTTTTTTCGTATTTTTCTTAAACTTATTTTAACCAACTTACGTTTTTAAGTCAAGTAAGTATTGAAATTACATAATTATGAAGAAATGTAAGCACCAGAAGTATTTAACACTGATAAAATGTGTCTATTTCATGGAATTTTGGAATTTCATGCTAGCCTGTTTGTTACCATGCATATACACAAAATGGCAGATGGTGCTTTCGATCGCTACTTTCTTTTTGTGGCAGATGGGAAATACTGACAAGAGCAGACAATAAAATGCTTAGAAATGATAACATTCCTGTTATTTAGGAACCTTTATCGTAGATATACAGTAAGTATTCATAAAAAACCTGTATAGACATTGTTAACGTGTTGTTGCCAGTTAGAGTTCATCCACACACGCTTGTGGAACATTAAAGTGACATGTTTTGTTTTCAACATGGCGATCTTGCTGTTTCTATGCGTAAACGCTCGGAAAAAATGTCCAATGCAATACATTTAGTTCTTATACAAGATGATATAGATATGTTAAGCATCTAACTGATTTGAAACAGTATTTTATTAGCACCAGCAAAGACAAATAGTTTATTTTTTTCAGCAAAAAATGTGAGGGCACCCTTATTATATTAAGCACTCTTAATAGGGATAAAATACAGTATATTTATGCAGATTTAATGTTGAAGAAATATCATGCACAAGGGGCTGTGTTCCCACCATGTTTATGTGTATAAAAATAAAAAAAATTGTACCATTGACTGCCCAGATGTACCTTTGTGCAACTTCGTCGTCATTTTTTCTTAAATCTCCTATAAGGGTCAACCACAGTCAATATTTACATAGCTATGAAGATTACACTTTTGAATTTCAACTCGATCAACACTATGTCTATGATCTGATTTCTAAATCTAACAATTTTATTATATACTTACTGGCAACTTCACGAATGTACCTCATGAAGGCCGCATACACTGCTCCCTCCTGGACTCTACCATTAGAACCTGTCTCTGAAAAGTTAGGTTTCAAATAGTGAGTCAGAGCTCTGACTGTTAGTTTCTTATTGGAAGGCCTCAACAGGAAGACAAAAGATGGGACACGGGAACCAATCTGCAAAAACAAAAATGTATAGTTCAGTGCTTCAAACATCAGGCCCAGAAGTCCTGTACATATCACCTAATGTCACATGGATATTTCAGGAAATATCTATAGGTAGCAATTATTGTCCTACCTGCCTTTACCAACAATACTGACAAACGCGATAATGATTAGAACATGTTACTTGAGAATTCATTTCAGGTGACCTTAAAGTTTCCTCTGGTCCAAACTGGGTGAGCTGAAGACTTCTAAAATTTTCACATTTTCTTTTTACCTGATAAATTCCAACCTCATCTAACCCAATTCTCAAATTCTGGATGCAACTGGACTGTGATTCGTCATTGGAGAAAAGTTCATTTAAAACATCATGGCGAATGAAGGTCGGAAGAGGACCATTTTGTAGTATGCTGAGGCCTAAAATATTCAAACACATATATTTACGAGAGGAACAATGTTTTTTGCTAAAAAAAATATAAGCAAATTAATAGAGGATGACAAAGTGAAACGATATACATAAAAAGTGAAATATGTAAAATTTTACCATATCTTTTTTTTTAATCAATATATTACACATTTCAAGTACTAATATCAGAGATAACTTGGAACAGGAGATCCCAGATGGATCTTGGTGCCTACCAAAGAATGATTTACGTCCGACAATGGAAAAAAGGGATCTTTTCTAGATCTCTGCTTTTAGATCTTTGACTACATACACAGCTAGATGTATACTCTATATGAAAATTGAAAACGATCCCTTCAGTACTTTCCAAGATAAAGCAATAACAAACTTCAATAATCAAAATCCAAGATGGCTACGTGTGTACCTGTCTGCCATCTTGTTGACCGATCTGTCTCAAAATGCAATATGCACAACTATGAACTAGGGTCCTAACCTACATATGAAATTTGAGAAAGATCTCTTAAGTACTTTCTGAGAAATAGCGGTAACAAGAGAATTGTTAACGAAAAGACAGAAGGACGTAGGACCACAGACGAAAGGCGATTTGAATAGCCCACCATCCCACCATCTAATGGTGAGCTACGCTAATAACCACATAACTTTTATCTAAATACCTGTGTTAAGTTTTAGGTCGCACAGAGTTGTACACATTTCTTCAAAAGTGCGTATGCAATTAGGCTCCAAAAATTGTCTGGAGCACTTAATATCGATCTGATTGAAGCTCCTAGAATGCTGATATACCTTAGCAGTCAGACTTAAGAGAAAAAAATTCTGTCTTTCTATCATCTTTATTGGGGTATATGTATTGAATTGTACTTAAGAGTCAGTACACAAAATATGGCAATTAAAGATGCTCCACCCATAACAAATGGTATTTTTCCTCTATCAAGATCAGTTACAAGTAACAAAAGTTACTAACTAAAAACATGATTAACACTATTGAAAAGTTTGAGCTTCTAATTTTACTTCAAGATAAAAATATTTTAAAAAAAAATAATTAATTGCATCCCAAAAAATTGTGGCACCATGTCCTATATGGAATGGAGTAGATTGTGCATGCACCGAAAGGAAACTAAATTATTTCATATCATTTTTTGTGTTAATTAAGCATATGTATACACGATAAAACACCAATTATTGTTCAAATGATGAGTGTTAATTGTTTATGCTGTCGGCTGTGGAGCATCTTAAGCTTTAAGCTATGAAATTAGGCCTTAATGAGCTAGGTGAGCCACATTGGTGTTGATAATTACATATGTACAATGTTATATGTTTTAAAGTAGAAACTGCAAGGAACAAGTTAATACGTTCAGCATTATTAGTAAGGTCTACTTTGTACTAGATTTTAGATGAGTGACTTTGTAGAGATACCCAGTAGATTACAATGGAACTTTTTTAAGATCTTACCAAGAATCTTTCCGACTGTAAGGTAGTCCTCACTCAGCACACTCCTAAGATCATGGTCAAAGTATTTTTCTTTGATGGCCATCAATACCAAACGGAAAAATTCTTTTCTTGGTCCACCCAAGTCGGATACACTCTGGAAAATAACATGAAATTTTAATTGATGCAAATAAGGACTCAAATTAAATTTTGGAAGATAAGGTAATCATAATAGCTTGCTGGATCAAAATTGGGTTCAGCAATATATTTTGTTATAATTTTATAAGGGATGTTTTTGTCCCCTGCCAGTGAAACAGGTAAGATTGTATTACCTTGTATTAAAGGTACCAATGTTTGAAGTTTCAAAAAATATTATCCATCAATCTGTTCTCAAGTTATTGTTTGATGGAAACCAACATCCAAAAAAACAAACAGACCTTAGATGGAGACAAACACTAAAGTCCCCTTCTGTTTCACCGACAGGGGACTAACAAGAGATCCCAGATTGATCTATGCATGTCTGACAATTGTCAGATGGATCTTTTCTCTGCTTTTCAAACTTCGACTATAAAAATCCAAGACGGTTGACCGATCGGTCCCAAAATACTCATGCACAACTAGGGCCCAATGGAAACCCACATATGTCATATGGAATTTGAAACAGATCCCTGCAGTACTGTCTGAGAAATAGCTGTAACAAACTTCAACTATCAAAATTCAAGATGGCGAACGGTCATCCATCTAGTTGCCCGATCAGTCACAAAAGGCAATATGCCCACGTACAACTAGGGCCCAAGGGGAACCTACATATGTAATTTGCGAAAGATCCCTTCAGCACTTTCCGAGAAATAGCTGCTGCTCTAACAAGAATTGTTAACGGAAGGACAGACAGACGGACCACGGACAAGAAGCGATTTGAATAGCCCACCATCATCAGATGGTGGGTTAAAAACTAGCATATCCCTATTGACCACATTTAATAAGGATATCATTATGATTTAAAGAATTAGCCTTCAAGATATTGCAAAGAGATGGCATTTGATCACTATTTACTTACCTCACCATAAAAATCAACCTCTAAAGTTATTCTGAAATTTTTGATTTGCTGAATTTCATCAAAGGCTGTTTCCAAGATGTTTTCACGATCAACACAAATATGGTTGGTTTCTCCTTCAGAAGCTATTGTCTCCGTAACATCTTCAACCTCCAGCTTTCGGCCAACAATGGTATTAGCTTGCAAAAACTTCAGTATTTCTACGGGATTACTCCAATGTGAACAAACTTTCACTACATTTTCCACTATATCTTCTATGTCTTTTGATAATTTTGGAGATACATGTATAGGAAAATCAAGATCTTTTGAAGCTTCATTTCTGTTTGATAACTGATCATTCAAGTTTGGTCTCTCTGCGTGAGGTTCTGCTACATTTGAACCATTGGAAGCTTCCCGTCCATTTCTGTTTGATAACTGATCATTCAAGTTTGGTCTCTCTGTGTGAGGTTCTGCTACATTTGAACCATTGGAAGCTTCCCGTCCATTTCTGTTTGATAACTGATCATTCAAGTTTGGTCTCTCTGTGTGAGGTTCTGCTACATTTGAACCATTGGAAGCTTCCCGTCCATTTCTGTTTGATAACTGATCATTCAAGTTTGGTGTCTCTGTGTGAAGTTCTGCTACATTCGAACCATTGGAAGCTCCGGATCCCTGTCCCTTTGTATTTGACTCTATAAGCTCTACATCCAAATCATTGTTCGATGACCAAATGTCTTGGTATACTGAATGCATTTCAATGTCTGGCAATTCCATATCAGAATCCTCATCACAGCAGGTTACTATATGGGCCCTCAGCATTGTTACACATATTAATTGGCCACATTTGAGACATTCTTCTTTTATCTTGCTGTTGAATGATAGAGTACCTTCATTGTCAGACAAAACATCCACAGTTTCTAGGTTTTTTTGTATTGGTCTGATAAAAATCCTGGACTGTGGGCTCATCACAGCCTTCAGATTTTGAACGTTCCAGGTGCAGCCTAACACTTCCAATTTTCTTTTGTTTGCTAAGCACTTCAAAAGTTCAAAACCACCAATCCCAATTAACTTAGGGAATGATTCAGACAGCTTCTGTTTCACCTCATTTTCATCGTCATCTGTTGAAAATACAATCCTTTTGAAGCCTAGCCCACTGCTCTGCAAAACTACTCTCTCGCGTCCATTAGGAACAGTACTTGCATCTTTGTCCGACAAGCAAACAAAACTTGCTGTCCAGGATCGAGCTGAACTCTTTTTCTTATCTCGTGCCTTAGTCTCTGTCCGTCTCCTTGATCTACCAAATAAAAGCCTGGTTTGTCTCAAAGATGTACCGGTATCAGTAGGAAGACTAGTATTGCTTTTCCCTAAAAAAAAAAAAGGATAAAAAGTTTATCTCAACTATCTCATGGAAATGCAATAAGGTCAAAATTCAAACTAGCTACTAACCAGGATAAAAACATCCAGGGACCCCAGATTTATTTAAATCAATTTTGTTTGAAAGGACCTTGTGAGTTTTCTATATGTAAAGGGAACTAGAACACTGACACGTCAGAAAGGGCCCCGCTATGTGTCTGACGTGCTTAAGTGGAAAAGTAGTATTTTGACAACGAATTCTTCCGTGTTAGCTATATGTTGCTAATAAATAATTAATGTCAACATTAATTGGGAAACCGATGATGGTACATTATTATAATTCTTTGGAAAAAGTCTTCCAAGTATTTAACTTGAATCCTGATTCCAAGCTAACATTACATTAAGAGCATACAATTAACTCAAATAAATTTGACCTTGACCTTTGACTTAGTAACCTTGGCCAATGACCTTACCTTTGGACAGTCAACTCCTTGTTTAATTCTGAACAACTTTGCATCATAATGTTATAACAAAATGTTTATCAGTTAAGAGCAACAACATTGTGATTTTTTTAAATGTTAAAATCCAAGATGGCCGATTTTTTAATTTAATTTCAGTCTGAAAAATTACCAAGCAGATCTAGGATGGATGGGGAATCCCATGTAAAATATGGGGAAAATACCTCCTGCCCCCGGGGGGTCAGAGCCAAACTTTATACAAGTTCTGTTTCCCTTCCCCCAAGGATGTTTGTGGCCAAATTTGGTTACAATCCATGCAGAACTCTAGGACAAGTAGCGATTTATTGGATTTACCTCTATTTCCCCTATTGGGCCCCGCCCCTCCTGCCCCCGGGGGGTCAGAGCCTAACTTTATTTACAAGTTCTGTTCCTCTTCCCCCAAGGATGTTTGTGGCCAAATTTGGTTACAATCCATGCAGAACTCTAGGACAAGTAGCGATTTATAGGATTTACCTCTATTTCCCTATTGGGCCCGCCCCTCATGCCCCCGGGGGGTCAGAGCCTAACTTTATACAAGTTCTGTTCCCCTTCCCCCAAGGATGTTTGTGGCCAAATTTGGTTACAATCCATGCAGAACTCTAGGACAAGTAGCGATTTATGGGATTTACCTCTATTTCCCCTATTGGGCCCCGCCCCTCCTGCCCCCGGGGGGTCAGAACCAAACTTTATACAAGTTCTGTTCCCCTTCCCCCAAGGATGTTTGTGGCCAAATTTGGTTACAATCCATGCAGAACTCTAGGACAAGTAGCGATTTATATGATTTACCTCTATTTCCCCTATTGGGCCCCGCCCCTCCTGCCCCCGGGGGGTCAGAGCCAAACTTTATACAAGTTCTGTTCCCCTTCCCCCAAGGATATTTGTGGCCAAATTTGGTTACAATCCATGCAGAACTCTATGACTAGTAGCGATTTAAAGGAAATGTTGACGGACGGACGACGGACGGACGGACGGACGGACGGACGACGGACGACGGACGCCGCGCCATGACATAAGCTCACCGGCCCTTCGGGCCAGGTGAGCTAAAAACACAGGCCTGCAGAGACTTCCTTTGAAGATCAAAGAGAGAGCGACACCCGACTTCAAAGTCACACAGTCAACCACCGTATACTGCTATTCGATTTTTTTATGTACATCAAAGAACAAAATTCAACTAAAATTCTTGTGTCTTATGTTGCCTTCAGTTTTACTATGACATGGTCCAGGGGTGGATATAATGTTAATCACAGTAGCCTCTGGAGCATCGAGGGTGCGAATAGAGAACTGTACTGAACAATCCCTTAATTAGCCATTTATATGACTGGTTATGATCTGGGGCGAGTTTAACGGCCTGCCACATGAAAGAAAACCTTTACATGAGACGTGTCGTTAAATAAAGTAATGAATCCTCAATCTTTCTACTTTCTGCTCTACATGTACGTAATTTGAATGCAAATTTAGATATTGAATATCTATGAAAAGATTTATGAATATGTTTTTGTTTACAACATGTCCCCTCACCTCATCATTAGTATTGCTTGTTTTAGGGGATGCCTATCGAGACAGCATAATAACGAACCTCATGGCCAATCCCAATCTCTGTTGTGGTATTCTGGCCTGTTTTCTAGATAACACAGTGCCAGGTACGTTCAGCATTATATTACGTTGCCACGCTGCCTTATTCATGTATCCATGGCCATTCAGTTTATACTGTGATTGGGTGTGCATTTTGATGTCTCAGTATGCGTCAGTAAGATAGCACTATAAAATGAGTTCAACTACTGCAAAGAGACACTCTACAAACTTGTCGTAGCCTCCTAAAAAATACATGCAATCACCATACAACGCTTTGCATTCAGTGAGGCGCCTTTAAATGATCTTCGCTGTGAAGGCGTTATGTATTCTCTGACCATATTTATTTTGGTGTGATTAAATTTTAATGCAAAATCTTGAACGAACTGGTTAGCGCAACGATAAGTCCTTGCAATAAACATATGACGATGTAAATTATATATGTAAAAAAGCACGTGGGCATCATATTTTTATTATTTCAATTTCGGTGCTTCGTTTTTTATGGGTATACAGTGGATGTCAAAATCTGATAACACTATATTCATTGCATATAACCCAGTTCATTTTTAGATTGGTAAAGCACCTTATTGGTATATTTATTATTTTGGAACAGGAACTATTGAGGAAAGGGGGATAGCAGGATGGCTTGAGCCGGGTGAATCTAAACATTTCAACTACAGTGAGGGAGTGGAGGTGTATCAACCAATCTTTCCCAAGAAATGGCTGTCTCGTGGGATAATGAAATACGTACCATTTTGTCCATATCAGCCTCAAACAAAAGACGAAACCTATTGAAAAGTACCAAATCAGCCCGTAGCTGAAGAGGAGTGACATATCCAATTGCCAAAACATTCAAAACTCGTAAAACATGACTATAGAAGACTAAAATACCAGAGTGAGAGGACATGTTATCAACAACGAATAGTGTTATAAAGGATATAAATACTCGACAAATGAAGCAGGATCTGTAAGAGTTGTACCGGTATACAATGAGATGAGACCATATTGTAGATATTTATTTAGACAAAAAATAACGTGTCGACGAGACGAATTAATATGTATATTTACATATATAATACGATTACGTAAATATTTTCATAAAATTTTTCTGTAAGCGCACAATGTATCATTGTTTATGAAGGCAGGATGTTGGCTTGTATCTCAAAATCATAACGATTGAAATATAATTATGTAAGCCGAGACCCACGGGCGCACAACTCAATCTTCATATTCATAGTAAAGTGTCTTATCATCCCAGCCAATGGTGCTAGAATCCAAATTCAGACGTATGGACTTTACCAACCAGCAAACAGTGGGTCAAAAGATAGACATAGACGTCGGGGACAATTCCTTGCTCTTGGACATCGTAATAGGCACACGGCTATTGATTTTCATAAAGACAAAATGCAAAGATGTGAATGACATATTATATAATCAAGAAGCTGAAATGTATTGCGTTGTTAATATTGCTGAATGTATGTAAGAATGCTATGTACAATCTCATATCAATTAAGGAGATTAAAAATACAAAATTGGAATTGAACTTTCATGTTATGCCTACTCTTCGCTCATTCATATACTGTACTTAATTAAAAAATATATTGAAGACAAAATGGAAATATATGTTGATGTAAAATATACTTACAACACGAAGCTGTATCATTAATGAACTGATTGCAATCGTCACTCGTTTTGAGATTATCCCTGTCAAATGTATTTACTCATTGACTGTTTTGTATTCAATGTATTATTGAAATAAATGTATTTTGTGAACAGCAAAGTATGAAGAATTTGTATTTGGTGGACTATTTCTGGATTGCAGCTGGCTTGTATTCACCAGGTACATAAATGCATTAGTTTAACGACAAAATAGGCACTATAAGACACAGTGATACCTAAACAATTGGCAGACGGGAATTATGAATGATGTGGCTCAGGAAATCAAACTTGACTAGTGCTACTCCATGTGAGTTTAAATTAAACAAGAGGCCCAAAGGGCCTTAACGGTCATCTGACTACCTTGACAATAGTAAAATTAATTATATATGGTATCACTTTGTCAGGATCATTTAAAATTTCTTTCAACAAGTTTTATTTCAAACAAGAGGCCCAAGGGCCTTAACATATAGGAAATTAATTAGATATAGTGTCATGGTAGTCATCTTCGATTTGGGATCAACCAGAGATGAAACAATACTTTGTCGGGACCATGTCAGGATCATTTCATGCAAGTTTCAGCCAAATCGCACCGGTAGAACTTGAGAAGAAGTTCAAAATGTGTTTTCAAGATGGCGGCTGTGGCGGCCATCTTGGATTTCAGATCGACCCGAAAAATAACAACACTTTGTCGGGACCATGTCAGGATCATTTCATGCAAGTTTCAGCCAAATCACACTGGTAGAACTTGAGAAGAAGTTCAAAATGTGTTTTCAAGATGGCGGCTGTGGCGACCATCTTTGATTTCGGATCGACCCGAAAAATAACAACACTTTGTCGGGACCATATCAGGATCATTTCATGCAAGTTTCAGCCAAATCGCACCGGTAGAACTTGAGAAGAAGTTCAAAATGTGTTTTCAAGATGGCGGCTGTGGCGGCCATCTTGGATTTCAGATTGACCCGAAAAATAACAACACTTTGTCGGGACCATGTCAGGATCATTTCATGCAAGTTTCAGCCAAATCGCATTTCAAAATGTTTCAAATGTTGTTTCAGCGGCCATCTGTTTCAAATGTCGGACCATGTCAGGATCATTTCATGCAAGTTTCAGCCAAATCGCATCAGTAGAACTTGAGAAGAAGTTCAAAATGTGTTTTCAAAATGGCGGCTGTGGTGGCCATCTTGGATTTTGGATTGACCCGAAAAATAACAACACTTTGTCTGGACCATGTCAGGATCATTTCATGCAAGTTTCAGCCAAATCGCACCGGTAGAACTTGAGAAGAAGTTCAAAATGTGTTTTCAAGATGGCGACTGTGGCGGCCATCTTGGATTTTGGATCAACCCGAAAAATAACAACACTTTGTCGGGACCATCTCAGGATCATTTCAGGTTAGTTTCAGCCAAATCGCACCGGTAAAACTTGAGAAGATCAAAATGTGAAAAGTTAACGCACGGCGGACGGCGCACGACGACGGACGAAACATGACGACTATAGGTCATTATGACCTAAAAAAAAACCCAGATTTGTTGTAAATAGTTTTATTTATATCATTTTTAGATGACGAGAATCGTTTTCATAAACTTACTTCCCATATATAATTTTTAAATATGAAAGGCAGTATAAGTTTGATCCCATTCATTAAATAAGCAACACGAAGACAATGATAGCTTTATTCTTGATTTTATAAAATATTGGTATCACCTTTTCACGTATTCATTGTAACCGTTCTAATCATAACATGATATGCAATAGATCGAGCTTAAATATCATATGGTGAAAAGATTTCTTCAAAATCGCTAATGTTTTCACACAGTGTATATAGAATACCGTGACAACTTTGTTCCTGATTTTGTTAAATATTATAAAATTTATACATTGTACTCGTTCAAATGATAACTTCAGCTGCAATAGATCTAGCTTAATATCATATGGTAAAATGGTTTCTTTGAACTCTTTAATATTTGTATATATATACAATGTATTTGAATAGAAAACTGTACTTCTTCACAAATACATGTAAATGATTTGATAGCACTAGGTTTTGTTCAACAAAGCCTGCATGTAATACCCAATAAGTAGAATACATGCTACATCTATGCCAATGCATGCATGCTAGTCATTTGTTCCAAACAATATATATCAACTATATGTACCTATATGTAGATTCTATATGTAGTTTTGCCCTTAAAATACTAGTGAAACACTGAATCTTTACAAATTGTATCTTGTGAATCTTGTAGATTCTATTTTCGACAGTATAGGTATATTTTGAATTATTCCAATATTTTTGTCCCATTTTATGAGCATACTGTTGGTGTGAATTCCTGTAATTATATGAACATGTGAACACGTGTGGCTCCTCATCAAGCACTCATTATCTTGGACACATGGCATGTCGACCTCCGTCTATGGGGACGGAAGCGCCTGTTACAAACGAGGCGTCGTCGGAAGCAAGAAATGCAATGACACTGGCAACCTCTTCAGGTTGTCCTGGTCTTCCCATGGCATGTGTTTCCTTAGATCGCTCCAGAAACTGCCAATACAAATACAACTGATGAAATATGCTGAATTTTCTGTTTCTGTTGGGATATTTCTCATGAATTTTAGGGCACTATTGATACTTTTACTCCAAATATTCATAAATGTACTAATATTTCTAGTCTCAAAACAAAATAGGGCATAACCCTTTGAACTTTCAGATAAATATTAATGCAGTTAGATAAGTATTGTATTTGAGTCTTCTAAATACCAATGACAACCAGGTCTAGAGTGTGATTTAAAGTATGTGTCTGTGATTTTTTTCTGACCTTGAACTTACCTTAGCATAAGCTTCATCATCTAAACCGCCTCTCTTCTGAAGCTCTGTGATAATGACACCTGGGCTACAAAGGCAAAAAATCAGAATTCCATTAATATTCATAAACAGCATTCCATAAATATTTATAAACAGAGACATGAGCAAAACTATACATATGTGTTCGATATCTGATAAATTTAACATATCATTTTTAGTATTATTGGTTTGGCCGTAAAAGTGTGTGTACTTGAATGGATCATGAATCATTTTTCAAACACAAAAAGTAAATAATTTAATATACACAATGTAGTACATTGTTTTCACTAAATAATAAAAAAGTAAACATGAGATTGTTTTCAAACTTACTTGACATTGTTCACTCTTACTTGTTTTTCAGCAAGTTCTGGAAGTAAGTTCAAAATCAACAAAATTTACACGTATAAATTAGAATCAGCAAATGTTTAGCATCAATCATAGATACAGTAGAACTTCTATGAATGTAAATCACAAAACGCATTAAGTTGCCTTGGAAAAGTTAATTTAAATTTGTTATGAAAGGTGAAATTCAGACATTGCTTTGTTAACAGGTTCATGGATATCAGTTCTGATTTTTAAACTCAAAACAGGATTCATAGTACAATACAAAATAATTTGTCACAGCTTAACATCATACTATAATCGAGCCAATAAGCGCCACTGTTCCTATACTTGCCCCTTCCTCTTTTAGAGGTCTCAATTTCACTGTCAAATGCAGACTTAAACTATGAAAATCGTGAAGATTTCTCTATTTGATTTCTTTTGTAAAATGATTAATGGGTTACTCCAGAGATTTAAATATAAATACTATTTAAATCTCTGGTTACTCTGAGCAATAATTTTAATTTTATTAAACCACCCTTGGCAATTATTGGGTCAAATATGGTACTTTAAATAAAATCGATATTGTACTTACCAAGAGCTACACATCTTGTTAATTGATCTAGGGCAACCTTCGACATATTGTACGCCAGCACGTTTGGAAACTGTAATACAATGCATCACATATCAAAACAGTTTATTTAGATGAATCTGAAGGAATTTTGAACGAAGCTAATTGAGACATTAAAAAAGTTTTAGAAAGAATTAATGTATTGATTAAAAGGATTATTAGTATTTAATTATAAATTACATGTAATTGATAAATCAAAATAATACTTACAGAACGAATACCATTCACACTGGATACATTGACAATGTTTCCTTGAGTTTTGATGAGATAAGGGGCAGCCAGCATGGTCATGTAATACACAGATCTGTAATAAAATCAACAATACAAGGGGGGATAATAAGTGATGTGGGGAACAGTCAGCATAGTCATGTAATACACAGACCTGTATTCAAAAAACATCAATACAAGGGGAGGTAATTAGTAATGTGGGGAACAGCCAGCATAGTCATGCAATACACAGATCTGTGATAAAATCAACAATACAAGGGGGGATAATTAGTGATGTGGGGAACTGCCAGCATGGTCATGTAATACACAGATCTGTAATAAAATAATCAATACAAGGGGAGGTAATTAGTGAGGTGGGGAACAGTCAGCATGGTCATATAATACACAGACCTGTATTCAAAAATCATCAATACAAGGGGAGGTAATTAGTGATGTGGGGAACAGTCAGCATGGTCATGTAATACACAGATCTGTATTCAAAAATCATCAATACAAGGGGAGGTAATTAGTGATGTGGGGGGAACAGTCAGCATGGTCATGTAATACACAGATCTGTAATAAAATCAACAATACAAGGGGGATAACTAGTGATGTGGGGAACAGTCAGCATAGTCATGTAATACACAGATCTGTATTCAAAAATCATCAATACAAGGGGAGGTAATTAGTAAAATCATCAATACAAGGGGAGGTAATTTGTGATGTGGGGAACAGTCAGCATGGTCATGTAATACACAGATCTGTATTCAAAAATCATCAATACAAGGGGAGGTAATTAGTGATGTGGGGAACAGTCAGCATGGTCATGTAATACACAGATCTGTATTCAAAAATCATCAATGCAAGGGGAGGTAATTAGTGATGTGGGGAACAGTCAGCATGGTCATGTAATATACAGATCTGTAATAAAATCAACAATACAAGGGGGATAACTAGTGATGTGGGGAACAGTCAGCATAGTCATGTAATACACAGATCTGTATTCAAAAATCATCAATACAAGGGGAGGTAATTAGTAAATCATCAATACAAGGGGAGGTAATTTGTGATGTGGGGAACAGTCAGCATGGTCATGTAATACACAGATCTGTATTCAAAAATCATCAATACAAGGGGAGGTAATTAGTGATGTGGGGAACAGTCAGCATGGTCATGTAATACAGAGGTCTGTAATAAAATCAACAATACAAGGGGAGGTAATTAGTAATGTGGGGAACAGCCAGTATGGTCATGTAATACACAGATCTGTAATAAAATCAACAATACAAGGGGGGATAATTAGTGATGTGGGGAACAGCCAGCATGGTCATGTAATACACAGATCTGTAATAAAATAATCAATACAAGGGGAGGTAATTAGTGAGGTGGGGAACTGTAAGCATGGTCATGTAATACACAGACCTGTATTCAAAAATCATCAATACAAGGGGAGAAAATTAGTGATGTGGGGAACAGTCAGCATGGTCATGTAATACACAGATCTGTATTTAAAAATCATCAATACAAGGGGAGGTAATTAGTGATGTGGGGAACAGTCAGCATGGTCATGTAATACACAGATCTGTAATAAAATCAACAATACAAAGGGGGATAATTAGTGATGTGGGGAACAGTCAGCATAGTCATGTAATACACAGATCTGTATTCAAAAATCATCAATACAAGGGGAGGTAATTAGTAAATCATCAATACAAGGGGAGGTAATTTGTGATGTGGGGAACAGTCAGCATGGTCATGTAATACAAGATCTGTATTTAAAAATCATCAATACAAGGGGAGGTAATTAGTGATGTGGGGAACAGTCAGCATGGTCATGTAATACAGAGGTCTGTAATAAAATCAACAATACAAGGGGAGGTAATTAGTAATGTGGGGAACAGCCAGTATGGTCATGTAATACACAGATCTGTAATAAAATCAACAATACAAGGGGGGATAATTAGTGATGTGGGGAACAGCCAGCATGGTCATGTAATACACAGATCTGTAATAAAATCATCAATACAAGGGGAGGTAATTAGTGAGGTGGGGAACAGCCAGCATAGTCATGTAATACACAGATCTGTAATAAAATAATCAATACAAGGGGAGGTAATTAGTGAGGTGGGGAACTGTCAGCATGGTCATGTAATACACAGACCTGTATTCAAAAATCATCAATACAAGGGGAGGTAATTAGTGATGTGGGGAACAGTCAGCATGGTCATGTAATACACAGATCTGTATTCAAAAATCATCAATACAAGGGGAGGTAATTAGTGATGTGGGGAACAGTCAGCATGGTCATGTAATACACAGATCTGTAATAAAATCAACAATACAAGGGGGATAACTAGTGATGTGGGGAACAGTCAGCATAGTCATGTAATACACAGATCTGTATTCAAAAATCATCAATACAAGGGGAGGTAATTAGTAAATCATCAATACAAGGGGAGGTAATTAGTGATGTGGGGAACAGTCAGCATGGTCATGTAATACACAGATCTGTAATAAAATCAACAATACAAGGGGAGGTAATTAGTAATGTGGGGAACAGCCAGTATGGTCATGTAATACACAGATCTGTAATAAAATCAACAATACAAGGGGAGGTAATTAGTGATGTGGGGAACAGCCAGTATGGTCATGTAATACACAGATCTGTAATAAAATCAACAATACAAGGGGAGGTAATTAGTGATGTGTGGAACAGTCAGCATGGTCATGTAATACACATATCTGTAATAAAATCATCAATGCAAGGGGAGGTAATTAGGGATGGGGCATCATGGGAGATCAGCCATCAAGTGGAGGGAGTGGGGCAATCTATTAAAGTACATAGTGGAAGGGAGATAACTTATGTAAGTAGCATGATTCCAGCATTAATCAAATGAAACAAACTTTATTTTGATATTTTATTGGTTTCAATTCTTCAAAATTCATTGTGCTAAAAGTTTGGAAGAAAACAAAATGGCACACACACTTCAATATTTTGAAGCAGAAATGAAAAATTGCATCATTTTTTTTATGCATGAATGAATGTTGACTTTAGAAACATTTTACTCACCTAACGTTGATATTGAAGACTCTGTCATACTGTTCAAGTGTTGTGTTTTCAATATTGCCTAACTCAATAATCCCAGCACAATTTACCTGAAATAGTAATGAATTATATGAATAGTGAAATAAAGGTGTATTATATCAAACCAGTTTGAAGTTTATTGAATACTACAATGTAGAACATAAAGATAGAATAAAGAAGTGACCATATGAATCTTGTTTAATTTGTATTGTTGCTCAATATCCTAATTCACAATTGGGTGTTTGGTGCACCATGTTCATATGTTAGAAAATATTTGGCAAATTCATTCATAAAAGTTTAATTCCTTTTTTTTTGTGAACAGATATTAGTTTTAACTTCTTCTTTTTTTGTGTTTAAAGTGTTGTTTTTCATTTTAAATCCTTTAACATGACTAAACAGTATATTAATACAGTGTACATATAGGACAAAATCCTCTGTGCTCTTTATTACACTGCAAACAACTATTTTTATTAACTTTGAACATCAAATAACAATATTACATATCATATTGCTTTTGAAACACACAAATCTATCTATATTCTAACTTAATCAGGAGCCCTTATTATCTACAAACCAAAATGTCCAGTTTCTTATAGTGGTTCACTGTTTTATCAAACACAGTTTTGACATCTTCCTCCTTGGCAAGATCTCCAGGGACAAGTAATGGCTAAAATACAAAGGATTGATATTATAAAGATGTTTGAAATGAAACAAACTCAAAATTTCAACTGAGTATCTATCTGAACTAGTGTAACATAATGTACCCACACAACTTGTTGTGTTCAAAATGAATGTAATACCAATACAAAATTTTATCCAAAACTTTTGGATCTGACCGCTCGGAGGCAGGAGGAGCGGGGCCAAATAGGGGAAATAGAAGTAAATACTTTTAATATTGCTACTAGTCATAGATTTATGCATGGATTAAACCAAATTTGGCCAGAAACATTCTTGGGTGAAGGAGAAGGGAATTTGTATGAATTTTAGCTCTGATCCCAGCGTAGGGCATGATTTTAAAATCTGAAATCATTATCTATGCATATAATGCATATACAGATGATTCTATATTGATGACATCACATAAATACTGATAAAAAAATTAAAACTCAGAGAAAACAAGGTGATTCAATACCTATCCTCAGGAGAAGATAACTCTGTACTATACAAGGACTTTATAGGATCAACTCAAGAGTCAAAGACTATCATTTAATTTCTAAGTGATGATTTCAATATCTTAAAGCATGCAGACTAAATTTTTTTTACCAGATTTCAATACTAATATCATTAATTTGCTAAAAGGCTTTAAATTTTTTATTGTATTTCTTCCTTTATGTTAAGGTATTACACTTACTTTCTCTCCATGTGAACATTGCTGACCAACTTTCTGAAGGTTGTCCTCCTTTCGTCCTGTTAAGGCTAATTTGACACCTAGTTTGGAGAATAACACAGAAGTTGCTGCCCCAATACCAGAACTGGCACCTATATAAATAAATAAATAAGCAATTGTTACAAATATAGAGAGGTGAGCAATATGAACATTTAAGGCAAATGAAAATCTATATATTCTCTAGCTATCCTTGTGTTCTTCTGAGTACATTATTAACTAAATTGAAAAAATAAAAAAAAAAGTTTTTTTTTTTTTTTTCTCCAATTCAAACAGGGAAACACATCTATATAGAAAATTAATGAAATGTTCGCTTGAAAGCCACCATTTGAGCCTATCAGTTACTTCCCTTCGTTTCACTGAAGGAGTGATACGAAGGAAAGTTCATGATATACACATTAACTACAATGGATCAGAATGGAAAGTTACCAGTTCTTATACGTGTAGATTGATCATTGTGCACTTTAGAATGGACTTAAATATTCTATGTTTTATATAAAACTGTTTCAGTGATGAATTCAGAAATGATAAATTATTTGATTATTAAGAAATGGAAACATTCCTAGACAATAGCAGAAACATATATACCGGATACATAGAGATTGGAAACTCCTTCTTTGTCTATGTTGACAGGCAGAGGGACCTCCAGTTTATAGGCATTTTCCCTTGGCTAACTACATTTAAATGTATTCTTTTATACATGATACTTTTGCATCAACACAAAGTTTAAACATTTTATCATGGTTTGATGAGATCAGTTTTCCCAATTGATGTTATTTAAAATGATTTTTGAAAGTATGAAAATGAGCAATTTTACCTGGTTTTTTGAAAATCAGGCATTCAAAACCGGAAGTGCATTTTGTTTTATTAACATATAAGTTAAAATATTATTTTTTCTTTCCAAAATCGTACTCAAACCATCTGAAAATTACTTAACTTTTATAACATATCAAAGTTATTCTGCTGTATTTAACTATTTAAGAGTTTATCTAAAAGCCCCTAGGGACATAGAGAGGTACATCTGCCTATCGTAAAATTGGCGAAGTTGCCAATCTCTATGTATATATGTTTCTGACAATAGATATGCATTCATAAGACATTAAGAAATGGAAAAATATTTTAAAGTTTAAGTCTATATATATTTGTGGTAAACCAAATTTTATCAGCAATTAAAGTTTAACATACAATTTTATGTTCAAAAGAGGATCTAGCTGTGATATAATTACAGAGCGTTTGGCTGAATGGTATTATGGAAGCTCAAGATAATTAATGGTATAGAGCGAACTTTGATTTGTGGTTTTGATAAAATAGTTTGATTGTTAAAATCTAGAAAGGTGGCAGGAGTAAGCATTGTCTGACAATTTAAATAACCGAATAATAATATCCCAATAAACATGCAAAGAAATTCCCCAACACAAATCAAATCAACCATATATTGTATGAGTCATGTACTGCGAGTGGAACATATTCTAGCAATTAAATATGTAGTAAGGTTTTAGGTTATACATGTGTGTGTATGCCATGGGGGTTCACAAAACTTGTTTTTACTTTACAAATTATTATTAATTGATATGGACATTTTAAAACAAAAAACTCAACCCCACTTCCAAGAACGAATTATATAATAGGGTATAAAGTATTCTATCTAGAATATTTTATAATTTCGCGTTACGTTCAATACGTTGTAGGCCTAAGCACTGTACAGTACTGTAAGTCTTACATGTAAATTAATTATAAGCTAATAGCTGCTATGGAAAATATTTGAGCTTACACACCAATGCAGCCTCGAGCGGCAAAACATGTCCCGAAATATTTCAAATTACATTTCAATAATATCAATCATGATTACGAATGATATTCTAGATACTTCCTGACGTGAACATGACCGTGAAACAATAGGTAAAACTAACTCTTCAAGCTAACCATGCTTTCTCGACATCATGACCTCACGCTAACGTGATCATTCAATCAGTTGAAACATCCAAATTATCTTCATTTGTCTGAAAATCAGTTAAATCGCATGAAAAACAGACGGGTCCGTTATAGTACTTGTTATTAAAGCCGATACGCTACCTGTTATTAGTGCAACTTTCCCGGCGAGACTTCTCCCCATAGAGGCAGACATTTTGTTTCCCTGCGTGATAGGAGTAACTAAAATAAAAAGGACAACCGATATTAAAATCCGTAAACGTCAAAATCAAAGTAATCGAGCTGTTAAAATATGGTCAAAATGATTTTTTAATAATGATAAACAATTTAGCAGACATTCATTTTTTATTCCTCATTATTTTTTTATATTTTGGGAGATCTATTTAGTTATATATATATATATAGTACTTAAGATCAGAGACCTAGATATAATATCTAGGTCTCTGTTTAGATAGAATTTACCGTAACAGTTCAGTGTACTGGATGTTTTCATTTATTTTCAAAAATACACGTACATTTAGATATATATATATATATATAGATTTCTGTGTAGTTGTTATAAATATGTATACATGTATATTTGACCCATTGTCAGTTCACATGTCATCTGTTTCAATAACAATCAAATTTTAGAAAGGCGCTGATTTCTAAAATGTTAGTTGACACATTGTTGACAAGTTTGGAAATGAGTCCATTGTAAAAGTGGCATACATTGTACATGGACATAAATCGATATCGCGACCAAGGATTTATAAGTGAGACGATCGATGTAGCTGATTTGAACATCCGGACTCTAATTTATTTGATTTACACCGATTGCGAAGCAAATATATAACTTATACTTCATTAATTATTAATAATTTTCTATGGCCGTCCACAGGGATCTGAGAATTAGTTACAGATTGTATAATCATGGACCCACCAGAGTGCCCTTTAGAAGACCATTTTAGACGTTTTAGAGGTCTAGATCAAAACCGATAAAAAATCATATTCTACATGGTACTATCACAGGTTTACGACGCGCGCAAAAAAAAAAAAAAAAATACTAAAAATATTTTAGTATTTTTTTCTTTTTTTTTTGCGCGCGCGCGTCGTAAACCTGTGATACTATATAAGAGAAGGGTGGAAACTCAGAGACTCAAAATTTCTAACCCGCCTACCTTTAGCGGCTATAAAGCACATTTCTAGTACATCGTCATAAAAACGGTTACTACCGTTGGAAAGAGCGATAATTTTCCTTTCAAAAGTCATCCTACAAATATATACAAAGTGCCGGCATTAAGACGATGTAAAGCCCCATTATGACAAACACCTTGAACAGCAGCTAATTAATATTCATCCTGACGGTGTGGTCGATATAATATGCATGAGCGAGGCTTCGGCTGCAATCGCATTTGCAAGCCTCAAAAGTGTCAAAGTATCGAGTGGGTAGCAGGGATGTATACGTATCTGTTATTGTTTTTATTAGTCGCCATACTGTGTTTGTATCTTTGAGGAGTGGACCCGGATGTAAACTTTCTGTGACATCACGCCATCTTATCTGAAATCTCCTAATAACGACATTCACAAAATATCAATTCTAAATGCAGGCAACTTCAAATTAAAAAAGTATCATGTTAAGAACGCTTGAAAATAATTTTTTTGACAGGCCGCAGCTAGGACCTCCGGTTTATAGGCATTTTCCCTTGGCTAACTACTTTAAAGTGTATTCTCCTAAACATGATATTTTTGCATCAACACAAAGTTTAAATCTTTAATATGATTTTTGAAAGCATGAAAATCAGCAATTTTACCTGGTTTTTGGAAAATCGGACATTTAAAACCGGAAGTGCATTTTGTTTCATTGATATATAAGTTAAAATATTATTTTTTCTATCCAAAATTGTACTCAAACCATCTGAAAACTACTGAACTTTTATAACATATCAAAGGTATTCTACTGTATTTAGCTATTTAAGAGTTATCTACAAAAAACCTCAGCACATACAGAGGTACATTTGCCGGTCGTAAAAATAGCGGAGTTGCCAATCTCTATGTATATATGTTTCTGGTAAAACTCATCACAGCCATTCTTAATCGTAATATTTTTACCTGGGGGAGACCCTCGAACCCCCTCAAACACCAAAATCTCGCGCCTTCGGGCGGTCCCACATTCATCAAAATGCATCGTAAAACTCAGGCTCCGCCATTCTGAAATCGTAATATTTTTCCCGGGGGAGACCCCGAACACTCCTCAAACACAAAATTCTCGCGTCTTCGGCGCTCGCAAATTCATCATTTGAAAAACATCCCAAAACTCATCTCAGCCATTCTAAATCGTAATATTTTTTTTGTCGTAGGTGACCCTCGGACCCTCCCCCCAAACACCAAAATCTCTCTCGCATTGCCAATAATATAATTCAAATAAAATGTTGTAATTTTGAAAACTTTCTAATTTCAGGTGTAAGAACGTTTGTAGGAAGTCAAAAACCCTAAGAAATCTATGTAAATCTAATGATTTAGTATCTTTAAGTAATTCGTATCCTACAGACATATGTCTATAAGGATCCAGTGTTATATGGAAAACAACTGTTTATATTACCTCCTCTTAGTTGTTCACAAGAACTCGTTTAAGGATTTTAGCCTTTTTGACCCCTGTGGCCTTAAATGAAGTTCAAGGTCATTCATTTGAATAAACTTAGTAGCTCTTAATCCCAGCATGCCATAGGCCTAATATAAGAGTACCCTGTGCCTTTGGGTTTGAGAAGAAGTCATTTGAAGATTTTAGCCTTTTTAACCCCTGTGACATTGAATGAAGGTCAATGACCTTTTTGTTGAACATGTCCATTTCTAATGGAACTTTTCCTTCTGAATGGAAGAAGGCCAAGGTTACTCCTATTTTTAAAGCTGGTGAATCCAACTTGGTCAATAACTACAGACCTGTTTCTGTATTATGTGTTCTTAGTAAGATTTTTAGAGAAGCATGTTCATAATACTCTGTATGATTTTCTTTCTAAGAACAAACTTTTAAGTGATTGTCAATTTGGATTTCGTCCAAATCATTCTACTGATACAGCTTTAGTTAATATTGTAGATAAATGGCTTAAAAATATTGATGAAGGTTTTCTAACTGGTGCTGTATTTATCGACCTTCGAAAAGCTTTTGATACTGTTAATCATGCTGTTCTTTTACATAAACTTAAATCATATGCTGTATCACCTCTTTCATTAAGGTTCTTTGAGTCTTATCTGACAAACAGATCACAAGCAGTAAGCTACAAGGATGTCATGTCTGATTTTAAACCTATAGATATTGGAGTACCACAGGGTTCAATACTTGGGCCACTGCTGTTTATTTTGAATATAAATGATTATCCTAAATGTCTTAAACATTCTACTGTAATTATGTATGCCGATGATACCTCACAAAGTGTGAGAAATAAGTCAGTAGATCTTTTAGAGGCACAAATGAAAGATGATTTACATTGTACAATCAAGTGGATGAGAGAAAACAAACTCAGTCTGGAATTTGAACAAAACCCAGTGCATGATGATTGGATCAGCACAGAGGTTATCCAAATGCCGACAGTTGAATTTAAATATAAAGGATTTTCATATTGAATCTGTATATTGTGCAAAACTCCTTGGAGTTTTTGTTGACCGTTGTCTTTCATGGAAAGACCATATTGACTAATGTATCAAAGAAAGTCTCAAAAAAGATTGGTGTTCTGAAAAGGCTAAGGCCATTTATGTCAAATGATGTTCTGAAAAAAGTCTACCAAAGTATAGTTTTTCCACAATTTATATATTGCTCTGTTGTTTGGAGTGAGGCCAGTAACAAATATTATATTCATAAATTGTGCAAGCTACAAAAAAGAGCAGCAAGAGTTTTACTAAATGTTAGAGATATTTTAACACCATCCAAAGTACTTTTTACTCAGTTGAAGTGGCTGCCTATAGAAAACTATTTTATTTTTAGGAAAGCTGTTCTTGCTTACAAAATTTTACATGGGGATACTCCTAGTGTCTTCAGTAACATGTTTACCTATATTAAGGATGTTAGTATGAGAAATACAAGATCTTCAATTTCAAATAAGTTTTATATTCCTAATGCTAGAACAAGTTATTTTAAGCGTTCATTTGTTTACACTTGTTCCAATGTACTAAATGGATTGAACAATGATATTAGAAATGCTCCCAGTGTTGCTGTTTTTAAACAAAAATATTTAAAGGATGTATTTTCACAATTTTAGTGTTATACTTTCTACCAATATTTTAGAAAGCAACCATATTTACATGTTGATATGAATGTATATGCCTTTTTAATTAAGGTATTGTCTGTATTAAACTGTTGTCTGTGATAACTGTATAAATTGATGCAGGGCCATATTTTAAATTAGACTTGTCTAAATATGTAACCCTGGTTAAATAAAAGATTTTATTATTATTATTATTAATGTTATTCATTTGAACAAACTTGATAGCCCTTTATCCCAGCATGCTCCAAGCAAAATATCAGTACCCTCGACATTTTGGTTATTGATAAGAAGTCGTTTAAATGAAAAGTTTACGCACGTCGCATGGCGCACGGCAAACGGCGCACGACGACATACGGTGCTGCATGATCCTGGCCCTTCGGGTCAGATGACCTAAAAGGGGGAATTTGTATATCTATATATAGATTTTGCCGTTACTTTTCAAACATATGCAACTGTAGAAATTATATGGTAACGATTAGAGATATATGTCATTGTCCGTCATATCATATGTATCGAATAACTAGCGATGAGCAGTACGAAGTACGGTGGCTGGGAGCGGACATGAAATAAATAAAATTATTGCGTTCGAACGAAATATTATTGCGTGGGAACGAAATACTATTACGTTCGAACGAAATATTATTGCGTGGGAACGAAATACTATTGCATGGGAACGAAAAACTATTGCGTTCGAACGAAATATTATTGCGTTCGAACGAAATATTATTGTGTGGGAACGAAATACTATTGCGTTCAAGCGAAATATTATTGCGTTCAAACGAAATATTATTGCGTGGGAAGGAAATATTGTTGCGTGGGAACGAAATACTATTGCGTTCGAACGAAATATTATTGCGTGGGAACGAAATACTATTGCGTGGGAACGAAATATTATTGCGTGGGAACGAAATATTATTGCGTGGGAACGAAATACTATTGCGTGCGAACGAAATATTATTGCGCTCGAACGAAATATTATTGCGTGGGAACGAAATACTATTGCGTGCGAACGAAATATTATTGCGCTCGAACGAAATATTATTGCGTGGGAACGAAATACTATTGCGTTCGAACGAAATATTATTGAAATATTATTGAAATATTATCATGTCCATACAGATTATTATCTTGTACGTTTAACTTAGTATCTTTTTAGTATCTATTGTTACAGTATCGTGTACATTTGTACGTACGTATGCACAAACACTTATCTTGTACGTCTAAACGTACATCGTTGTATCATGTACGTACAACCTAGTATCTTGTACCTACAAATTATTATCTTGTACGTACAACTTCATATCTTACAAATTATTACAGTATCTTGTACGTACAAATTATGATATAGTACATTTGCACGCACAACGTAGTATCTTGTACGTACAAGTTTATACACTAAGTTGTTCATATGTACAAGATACTATATATATATATGCTGTACGTACAAGATAGTACTTGCGAGCCCGAGAAGAGAGATTGCAGCGGAGGCCTCGCTCATGCATATTATATCGGGAAAAGACACCATGGATTTTAATTAGACAACCGTGAAGAGTAATGTTTGTGCAAATGGGGCTGGTAATTCTTAGTGCCGGCACTTTGTATAGATGTGTAGGATGAGTTTGAAAGGAAAATCATCGCTCTTTCCAATGAGAGTAACCGTTTTTATGAAGATGTGCTAGAAATGTGTTTTTATAGCCGCTAAAGCTATGCGGGTTTGAAATTTCGAGTCTGGGAGCTTCCCACCCTTCTCGTTTTACGTTTTTTTTTCATCTAGACCTCTAAAAATGGCCTTAGGGCACTCTGGTGGGTCCATGATTATATTATCTGTATCTAATTCTCAGATCCCTGTGATATTATCTATATTAGACAGATTAGCACAGCCAATATAGGCAGTAGCTCAATTTCTTCCGAAAAGGTAATTCACCTTCTTTAATTACCTACATATACATACATACCTGATATATCATTGTCCCGTCATCAGGTGAATCCTCCTGATCTCCTTCCATGTTTTTTTCCAAAACCAGAAGCAGACGCCTGTGACCAAATGAAGGCCCGCTACCTTTCTGAAACGTCTTTTAATTTTTACAATGGAAATGTAAAACGAGATTGATAATTTTGTAGAGTCGCAAAAGCGATTAGCTTACCGTTAATACTATACTTGTCTGATCTTCGCCTTATGAACAATTTCATTAAAATAAATTAAATGTTAATTTATATTTCCTGCCGTCGTCCTAATTACCGCGTTGGTTGACGATCACTACGCCAGCCGAGACGGCGGCAAAACAACAAAATTAATCTTCATTGTTAACATAGATTTTGGATAGAAGCTTGCAATTATTTGGTGTTGTAACCTCATCTTAGGCCATCAATATATATTTCCCTCTGTTGTATTGATGTTTTTAAGAAACTTTATTTTTTGTTTCGAAAAGGTGGGCTTTTAAAAATGCAAGATATACTAATGAACGATTTTTATCATGTGCCAAACATTGAAATTGTCGTAATATACTAACCAATAGCATATTTAACCTAAAACAGCTGTATTGAATTTCAGCACGTGCCAACCTTACCATGCCGAAATATTGTTTGAAAGATGAACATATACATATACACCATTCTTGGCTTCTTTTAACTTCAATCAGTCCTTTTGACTGCTTTGTTACAGGATAACAAGTATACACGACCATGGTCTCTTAAAACATCAGTTGAAGCTCTTACTACAGGCTATATTTACATCCTCAATACTATAGGGGTTACTGTCACCGTCGTAATATCCACCATTGGAACATGTCACAGCGACGCTCAACTTCAAAGTCACACAGTCAACTACTGTAAACCATTATTCAATACTTTTAATGTACACATCAAAGCACCAAACTGCCAGCTCATCTGTTGTCACACACAGAGCCTTCAGTTTTACTACGACATACATGTATTTCAGTGGTGGTTATAACAACAGTGATAGTAACCCCTGGAATATCAAGGATGATATCTCAAGACATTAACCATATATTTTCTATTTCATAAGACGGATAAAATACATGTACAAATATTTCTTCAGTTTTTCTCTGCTATCCCCTCTTCATTTCAAACATCCAATATTAGCAGAAAACTACAAATGTATTACTGGTATAGCGATAACAGTCTTATATATATCCATCTTAATATGGCGATGTTTAGTGTTGATGTTTTTCAGTCCATCCTTACATCTTGCACTAGCATCCAAGTCAAAGTTAGCATTCTCCTGCTATATCTAATATGAACAAAGCATCAAGATTAAGTCATTGTTACTTTCCATTTTTATTTCTGATATGATATGACATCAATTGACACCTACACACAGTTAATCTTCCATTGTTTTACTTTGGTACATTTCCCTATTGATTGAGTCCCTTTCCTTTTTGTTCACAGTTGTTCTATACTTTTTCATTAGATCATACTTTTCCCACTTTAGTGGGGCTTGTGAGGCGTCAAACTTTTTCTGTTGCTTTGCAGTAAACGGTTTCAAAGTGAATTCGGCTCCCTTCAAGTTCTGTCGTTCCCATCTCTCTAGCCAAGGTCTCGGGTTTAATGGTACCTACAAGTGTAAAAGAAATTGTTGAAGTAATATGCTTTAAATAATGCAATGTATTGAGTTGCTTGAATGTTGAAAGAATTTGATGAAATGGCCAACAAATCTCTCATCAATTAACATGATGACAGACCATCAACCTGATATCAATTGATCATGTTTACTGTATTTTCCAATACAGTATATAAAAAATTGGAGATGCCATTTTATCTGTCATGGCAATCCTATATAATTTCTTATACTTTTACATGTGTTAGAAGCTGTCAAGAATAGTGGAAGTTATTTAGTCTACCACATTTTGAGAAATAATAAAATAAGAACTTATTTCTATGGTTATGATGACTTAATAAACTCTCCCAAAATGCACCATTCAAGGTGGCAGCCCTGATTGTCCCAATGAGGTCCGCCATCTTGAAATCGAATGATGCATTCTTGGGAAATTTTACCCAGGCCATAATTATGACTTCTCGAGAATATTAATTGGATTCTTACTACAATATTGTTAACTGGAACAGCCTGGCCTCTGGCAACTAGTGTGGCTTTCATGTCGAATGGCACTCGGCTGTATTCATGTGGGGCATTCCTTAGGTATCGCAAGTGCTCGTCAGTTCGTTTCTCAAGTTTTAGTACTTCAATTTTTTGTATAGTAGGGTTATAAAGGTGATATGAAATCTCAATACCTGTTGAAAAGACACAACACAATGCTATCAAAACAGGAAAAAAAGAAAGGAAAGTTCGTGCTGTGTAAATATATTCCAGTTCATGAAAACAATGTTTTTTCCTTGATGTCCTTTTTGTTATATACTAACTATGATTGTATATGATTGTATATGATAAATTGAGATATCTATATCAAGGCTATTTAATTTGACTACAAAACAGGACATCAAATCCTAGCCTTTTTGACTCTATGACCTTGAATTAAGATCAAGGTCATTCATTTGAATAAAATTTGTTCCTTCAACCAAACATGTCACAGACATCTCTAGGCCTATCTGTATGTATTTCATTGATAAGGGGTCATATAAAGATTTTAGCATATGTGAATCTATGTAACCTTGCCTAAAGGTTAATGTCATTCATTTGAACAAATTTTGTAGCCCTCCAGCATTGATCATTGGGAGAGGCCAAATATCAAGACTTTTGGCCACTTTGTTATTGAGAAAAAGTTGGGATGTAAATTGTTTCCTACACATGATGTAAGATGCATGACAAAGGTATAATTGTAAAAGACATTAGTAATATGTCAATGGAGACTTATGTGACCTGGGAAATAATTAATTATCCTCGTTATTCAATACCTTGATCATCAATGACATTTCTCAATGTAAATGTATGCCTCATTCCATGTCCTGAACGTTCAATGCATATTCCAACAAATCTGTTGGTCTTGTTTGGAGCAAAATGATCAGCGGCCGTCACTGCTAATATACTACCTGTGAGCAGCAACCAGAAAAAAATATTATCTTCTTTATATAGGTAATCATCCATCCTCGATACTCCAGGGGTTCTTTTAGTTATGAGGGCTTAGCTTGCAGAATCCCGACAACAAAGATTAGAGAGCTGCCTTAATACGTCTCAAAATGGTTACCAAGTAAAATTACGGTAGAATACCAGGCACACTAAACGCTTTGTGACTGCAACTCCTCCCAGTTATGTGTATTAAAGTCACAATACTGTTTAGCTGTTTGCAAAACATTACACATTCTTCCAAGTTTTATGATTCAATATTTTATTACACTAGGAGATGTGAATTATTTTTTCAACTCTTTTAGATTTTTTTCCAGTGTCTGGTAAATAATTCTTATAGCAGCTATCTACTAACTGTGATGTGTAGATCTTTCTCAAATATCAGGAGATTGTTAATCTTGTTAAGCACCTCAAACTTGCCAAAATTCACCCAAATCATCAATGTAAATGACTTTTCTTACCAACATGAAATTCAGGTAAATGTATGTGTCTCCTACGGTTTAACATATCCTTCCTCTCCAAAGCATCCCTTAGACTATCTTTGTTTGCTTTTGGGGAGCGCTCAGGGAGGAACTCCGGATATAAGGACCTGAAATGGAATCAAATGTGCATTAGGCAAAAAAAAATTAAAATGTCTGTTTAGGGTTCCTTGACCGACCTTTTTTTTTTACACCCTACCCTAATTTTTTCCCACTTTCCTAAGAAAAAAAAAAGTCAGGATTTCAATCTCAGATCTCTGGCCATCATTTTAAAGTGAAAGACTCAAAAAAGTACCTGCATGGCAACTGCTCCATATATATATGGGTTTCAAACTTGCAACCCAGAGGTAAATGACTATTGGTAATACATGTGCATGTATGTCAAAACAATGAACACCTTAAACACTTTGCCACTATGAACCCTAGCATTAGATAGGTTAAACATACTAACAGGTAGGGAATCCTCAGAATTTAGCTTGTATGACGTCATCATCTTATATTGCCATGCATCTGTTACATGTAGTTGTATCTAGTAGCACAACAATTACATGTAAGCAAAAACATGCAAACAATTCTGTTTGAATGACTATTTTGTTCAATGAATTTTACAGCAATTTCCCTTTTGAAGTATTTATGTTGTGAGTGAAATTATAATGAAAAGGATGAGGTTTTTTTCTAATGTAACTTTTTATGTACCTCTCTGAAGCAAATTGACAGAACTGATTAAGTTCAACCAAACTGATATTTTTCAATGCTTTTCCAGTAATACTAAAGAAGTCATTTTAAACATTTACAACATTTTTTCTAGTGATAATCATTCATTTTTGTGCTGTTTTTCATATTTTCTCAGTCTTTTACTTCAGTATATAATACCTTATAGATCATTCCTGGTGACAGCAAGTTACAGACATAGTTGTGAAATAAATCCAAACAAACAGCGAAATACACTTATTACAGAAAATTTCAAATAACATTGGATAAAGTTATATGGCAGTAGATTAAATTGAACTCATATTTGTAAACTTACAATTGGTGACTAGTAATTGTATAAATCTTACGTGAAGTCCTTTGGAGCGTTGATGGACTCATCCACTTGCTCTGCTTTTAACTGTCCAGATGACAAAGGTGATTCTCTTTGTTTTTCCAGGACATGGTTTGGGACTGTGTTTGACCACCTCTTAATGATAGTCTGTGGATTTGCAGATGTTACTGGAAAACAAAAGAAAATTCTTCCTTGAGATGTTTCAAGAAAACAAAATCCCCCCAAAAAATACTGGACTCACATGGACATTTTTTGGACAAAATGAAACACTTCTTTAAAGCATTGAAATCATGATATACCAGCTGGTAAAAGAGTTTTGAATTGATTTTGATAGAAAAATATCAGACGCCGCCCCAGGTCCCAGGTATATGTCGCATTATCGCTTACTTACCCTGGGACCATAGGCTGCATTACTTCCATAACATGACAGTCGACTGGTCAGCCGTTTTTTTTATCAGACGTTATTTTGCCGACTGTCGACTTTCATTTCCGAGGGGGTTATTTCTTTGATGCAGCTTCCGACGTCAGATGAAGGCGGAAGGAAAAGTGCAATAATATCAATATTTCTTGGTCTAACAGTGATAACATTGATGTGTACTTACAGTTTAGGTATTAATTATCCCATTTATCTAGGAAAACCATAACTTGAGGCCTCATAAAATAGTATTTTAGCAGAACAGATATGATAAATCCTTTCTGTAACATTTTGACCTAGTTTTAAATATGGCAGCTGGTTACTACAACAAGAGATCCCAGAGGGATCTTGGCGCCCACCAAAGAATGATCTATATCTGACAAAGGAAAGATGGATCTTTTCTCTACTTTTTAAACTTTTTCAAACATACTACATATAAAATTTGAGACAGATCGCTTCAGTACCTTTTGAGAAATAGCGGTAACAAACTTCAACTATCAAAATCCAAGATGACTCCTTGGCGGCCATCTTGCTGATCAATCGGTCCCAAATCACAATATGCACAACTAGGGCCCTAGGGGAACCTACATGTGAAATTTGAGAAAGATCCATTCAATACTTTCTGAGAAATAGCGATAACAAACTTTGAATATAACAAGAGGCCCAGAGGGCCTGTATCGCTCACCTGGTTTGTAATGCCAAGTAATGTTCTGAATACAGGTTCATTGTTTCTTTTCTGAAGGAATTTTATTATTAACCTCTAAATCCCCTTATGGGCCACAACCCTCCTGCACCCAGGGGTCAGAGCAAAAATTTATACAAGTTCTGTTCCCCTTCCCCCAAGGATGTTTATGGCCAAATTTGGTCACAATCCAAGCAAAACTCTAGGACAAGTGGTGATTTATAGGATTTACCTCTATTTCCCCTATTGGGCCCCACCTGTCCTGCCCCTGGGGGGCCAGAGCCAAAATTTATACATGTTCGGTTCCCCTTCCAAAAAGGATGTTTGTGGCCAAATTTGGTTACAATTCATGCAGAACACTAGGAAAAGTAGCGATTTATAGAATTTACCTCTATTTCCCCTATTGGGCCCCGCCCCTCCTGCCCCCGGGGGGTCAGAGCCAAAATTTATAAAGTTCTGTTCCCCCTCCCCCAAGGATGTTTGTGGCCAAATTTGGTTACAATCCATGCAGAACTCTAGGACAAGTAGCGATTTAAAGGATTTACCTCTATTTCCCCTATTGGGCAAATTTATACAAGTTCTGTTCCCCTTCCCCCAAGAATGTTTGTGGCCAAATTTGGTTACATTCCATTCAGAACTCTATGACTAGTAGCGATTTAAAGGATTTACCTCTATTTCCCCTATTGGACCACGCCCCTCCTGCCCCCGGGGGACCAGAGCCAAAATTTATACAAGTTCTGTTCCCCTTCCCCCCAAGAATGTTTGTGGCCAAATTTGGTTATATTCCATTCAGAACTCTATGACAAGTAGCGATTTAAAGGATTTACCTCTATTTCCCCTATTGGGCCCCTCCCCTCCAGCCCCCGGGGGGCCAGAGCCAAAATTTATACAAGTTCTGTTCCCCCTCCCACAAGGATGTTTGTGGCCAAATTTGGTTACAATCCATGCAGAACTCTATGACTAGTAGCGATTTAAAGGAAATGTTGACGGACGGACGGACGGACGGACGACGGACGGACGGACGGACGACGGACGCCGCGCCATGACATAAGCTCACCGGCCCTTCGGGCCAGGTGAGCTAAAAATCCAAGATGGCTGCCTTGCAGCAATTTTGTTGACCGATCAGTCCCAAATCACAATATGCACAACTAGGGCCCTAGGGGAACCTACATATGAATTTTGAGACCGATCCCTTCAGTACTTTCTGAGAAATAGCGATAACAAACTTTGAATAACAAAGTCCAAGATGGCTGCCTGGCGGCCATCTTGTTAACTGATCGGTCCCAAAATGCAATATGCACAACTAGGTCCCTAGGGGAACCTACATATGAAATTTGTGACAGATCCCTTCAGTACTATCTGGGAAATAGCCATAACAAACTTTAACTATCGAAATCCAAGATGGCGGCCTGGCAGCCATCTTGTTCACCGATTGGTCCAAAAATGCAATATGCACAACAAGGGCCCTAGGGGAACCTACATATTAAATTTGAGAAAGATCCCTTCAGCACTCTTTGAGAAATGGGGATATCAAACCTTAACTATCAAAATCCAAGATGGCCGCCTGGCGGCCATCTTGTTTTTCCGATCAGCCTCAAAATCTGTATGGCACAACTAGGGACCAAGGGTACCCTCCATGTGAAGTGTGAACAAAATCCCTTCTGTAGTTCTCAAGAAATATCGATAACAAACTTCAACTGCCAAAATCAAAGATGGCTGCCTGGCGGCCATCTTGTTTTTCCGATCAGCCTCAAAATCTGTAAGGCACAACTAGGGACCAAGGGTAACCTCCAAGTGAAGTTTGAACAAAATCCCTTCAGTAGTTCTCAAGAAATATTGATAACAAACTTCAACTGCAAAAAATCAAAGATGGCTGCCTGGCGGCTATCTTGTTTTTCCGATCAGCCTCAAAATCTGTATGGCGATTTGAATAGCCCACCATCTGATGATGGTGGGCTAAAAAACAGAATGTGAATTCAAGCGGGCAGAATGCAAGTAAAAGTAAAGGCAGATCAAGCATTTTGGGGACTTTGCAATTCCTTTTTTCTATTTACCGGCCGGATCGCTGTCATCGTGAAGTTTTGTCTGGGTCATGAAAACTTGCGTTAGGAGATGTAAAAATTTGTTTTAAATGGATTTTACGGCTGATTTTGTCAAAATACTTGTTGATTTTTGAAAAAGAGGTAGGTATTTGACATTGATGACTATTTAAATATGATTTACACGTTTTATATTTTCACAATCCAAACTTTGAAAATGTTACCCTCAGCATCGTGTAAATGGCCTATCGAAAGTTAGAGGTTAAACACGACGTAATTTTCCAAAAGTGCCTCGTTGTGCTATACCTCTAACATTGTTGGAGTAAGGCTGCATTTGCCGTGGTATCATGAATAACTCATTACCCATATCCTGGTCATTTTGTTGGCTTCGCTTAAAACAAAGCGGTTGCAATCCAATTTTGTGTCTCAAAACATAATTCGGGTATAATTTGGTAAATTTTGTTTATATGTTTCAAGGACATAAATGAGATATATACAAAATATGTACGTTCTTGACATTTTGTAACAAATTTAATACTAATTTGCAACTTCTACCTAACTTTAGATGTAGAATTACTTTCAATTTTGCTATTTGTGTTCATTGTTTAAGTTTGATTATTTTACATTTTGATAGAATGTACTTGTTTCTCAGCTCAAATTAGAGGTCTGCTACAGAACTGTCTGTCTCTATGCACGTTAAGGCTGACTTATAATTACCTCTGTCATGCTTGAGTTCATTATAACCACAGCAAATGTGTCATTTGAAAATATTGTTAGTAAATGTTGAAGCGAAAACATTATCAATGTCAACTAAGTTACAGTAACAACTTGAACTTTCTGAGTTTGTCCTCTGTGGCAAAATATCGTCTTGTCATTAATCATACCATATTCATGAATGAGTAGACAAACAAAGATATATATAAAACCTGTGCTCGTAAAATAAAAAGTGACAGATGCATTAAATATACATTACATTGTAAACGTTTGGCGAAGTGACACCACGTTCGTCCTACAGTCGCCATATTTGATCTGTGTCTATGAAATGTTTATATCCTGAACAACACGAAGTGATGCAAAGGATTACGCTACAAGGCATTTTTTGTATCAAGTGCGTGTATCTTTTACGCTGTTTTCAAGCGCCATTTCGACAAAGTATACTTCCTGTTTATGAATGGAGAGAAAGGTAGGACAAAAAGGAGATCGTCTAAAATGTTGATAAAAATAATCTTAGATTTGTTTCATTAACACAAAGAGATGACAAAATAGATAGTTAAATCTGATATCTGTGTGAAGCATCAATCTACTTCAGTTATTTGTTCTAAACAATGAAACAATCACAAAAAAATTTCAATTTGCAAACGTCAACAGTTGCACATGTGACAAAAACCAATGATTAGACTTGTCTTGTGCAATCACACAAGACGAGTATATTGATGAGATACTTTCACCAAACAAAATACGTTTAATATATCGTAATACATTTAAGGAGTATTGTTATATGTTAATGCTGTGCAGTATATCATTGACAGAACATCAAACTTCTGTTATATTATCAAAACATTTAGATATTTTTTTATCACAATAACCCCCTCAGTTAACTTGCTCTTAAAGGATTTTGTGCAGCCAAAATTTTTCTACGTCAGGATATTGCTTTGGATGGATAAAAAATTAAGTCCCACCCAACGGATCGCCTAGCTTTTAGCGCTATCTGTTGGTTTTGGTCGTGATTTACGGGTAGTGTCGACTACGGTTCAGAGATAATGAGCTAGGCGGTCGCATGGTCTTGTGATGTCACAGTAGTCCGCGGCTACACAAGATAAGCCTAGAACTATACATCTATACAGCACATACATGTATACGTTAGATCTACAATTTGAGTTTTTCGAGTAAATGGTTATTCTAGCTTTATGATGTAGATATTTTCAGTTTCAAAACATTCAATTTACACCATTTCAAACATTCAAACAATCAGTCCAATTTGATAGCGATATAAAAATGATGTTCGGATCAGTCTGGACTGAGATTAAGATAGCATATTATGTAAATATCGGTGTAATAAAAAACAGTATAATGTAACATTATCTTTTTACGATTAAAATCCCAAAATTTAGCATGACTATATCTAGAATCCGTGTTTTTATTTCAAACTTCTGCCATAACGATGCAAACACGGCACAGTTTTTGAGTAAAAATAAAAATGTGGACGGATATCAGTTGTGTGATATTGGAGGAACAGTACCGAACTTATACCGAAAATAATATGTATATCTATATTGTTGCCTTTGGAACTTTATCCATAACGTTTACTAAAAAGCAGAAATACATCAATGATATTTCTGATATATGTTTTTAAATTACAGTATAAGTGTAGATTTAAATTCACTATTTCAAAATTATACTAAATCATTAAAATAGTATATTCATTGTCGATCCTTTTGTATACCATACCGAGATTCATATAATCCAAAAAGTAACCACATATAGTGTTCAAATGAAAAATGAAATTACTTGTATACAGGTATTATAAATAGATATAATATCTTGTACCTTTTCAAAAATATACTTAGTGATATTTAAATAAGTATATTTAGTGTGGTAATGCTGTAACCCTTATTGTATGACTATACTTGTAGATTCGAAACGGTGAAAATACATGCTTAGAATTTTTACTAATACCTTAGAAATTACGGGTATGCCACGATTCCGTAATTACTGTTCTAGACTGGAATTATTTTTAAGGTTAAATCTTTAGTTGAAATAGTTCTTAGAACCATTTTTTGTTTCAGAATAAGTCAACTTCCATTATTGTTTTACCTGTGTACGACATATATATATATATGTATATATTTAATATATATTCCTAGGTATGATCAGGGATATTTTATTTCCATTTGCTTTTACATGGAGGTGATAATAAAAAAATCTAGAGCATAGATGTACGGGGTTTCCATAATTCAAATCACAATTCAAATAACGGATGTCATAACCTGATTGACAGTAAGACAATAGCAAATACCCGATATAGTCCACCGAATAGCAAACTGCCCGCGGCCAGGTAATTACAGGTGAGTTCGATGAATGGCGTGGTGTACAGGTAAACAACATCCTGGTCCAGGTATTACATAACCATCAAACCAAAGGCATGGCTAATGATATATTTACATCGAAGTATCTACTCGTATATCGATTAAAAATTGAAAGCGTCCGCACGGTCTGAAAAAATTAGTTTGTTTTGCATAATATCTCAATATTTAGATCTTTTATAATATCAAAAATAAATTCTTTCTATCACATGTTGACTCTCACTCTCAATTTATTCGGTTAGCAACACACAACACAATGTTTATAATGATCAATCATCGGTGTGTATGTACAGAAACATACATACATATATGTATATATGTTTCTGGTATGTACGTCAATATACTTTAATCAAGGATTTCGTAAATTGTTACGTAAAATTTCATTTTACAGTCACAAACTTTGTAATTCACAATGTATCAAAGATACAGACTACAGGAAAATATTACCTGCTATTAGAGCATAAATTAGAGTATTTGAAACATCGAATTTCACTCTTTTTGTTATTTACATTCGAGCCAAAGTTATTGTAAGATTAACTTCACTCAAAAGTAATTATAAAAAATCGTTGATCGGCTTTTCCTGTGACCGTCGATGTAAGTGATAGCACATCAGTTATAGTACAGCTATAAGCCAAGGACTATTGTGACGTCACACGGTTTAGAGCTAGAAAATATGCATAAACGTGCGGTCAGAAGTTTGGACCTCGATATCGACGGTTAACAGGTTATTTCCGGTCGCGCGCGCGGAACGGAGAAGTTTCTCTACACATGCTAATAAAGCCATTTCCAGCATAAACTGAAATTATCATTTTTAGGTCATCTGACCGAAGGTCAGGATGACCTATTGTCATCGTGTTTCGTCCGTCGTCGTGCGCCGTCCGCCGTGCGCCGTCCGCCGTCCGCCGTCCGCCGTGCGCCGTGCGTCGTGCGTAAGACTATTTATACAAAAAGCCTACTCCTCCTTCATCCTTTGATGGATTTCATCCATATTTGGTTTGAAGCATCATTAGGGAAGGACAATCATATTTTATATAAATGAGCCTGGTCCGACCCCTAGGGGCTGAGGGGTGGGGCACCAAAAGGGCAAATTTTCTTATTTTAAGCTTTAAAATCCTACTCCCCCTTCATCCTTGGATGGATTTCATCCATATTTGGTGTGAAACTTCATTGGGGAAGGACAATCATATTTTATATAAATTAGCTTGGTCCGACCCCTAGGGTCAGAGGGGCAGGGCCTCAAAAGGGCAAATTTTCTTAATTTTATCTTTAAAATCCTACTCCTCCTTCATCCTTGGATGGATTTCATCCATATTTGGTGTGAAACTTCATTAGGGAAGGACAATCATATTTTATATATAAATGAGCCTGGTCCGACCCCTAGGGTCAGAGGGGCGAGGCCACAAAAGGGCAAATTTTTTTAATTTTAGCTTTAAAATCCTACTCCTCCTTCATCCTTGGATGGATTTCATCCATATTTGGTTTGAAACATCATTGGGGAAGGACAATCATATTTTATATAAATGAGCCTGGTCCGACCCCTAGGGGCTGAGGGGTGGGGCCCCAAAAGGGCAAATTTTCTTAATTTTAGCTTTAAAATCCTACTCCTCCTTCATTCTTGGATGGATTTCATCCATATTTGGTGTTGAAACTTCATTAGGGAAGGACAATCATATTTTATATAAATGAGCCTGGTCCGACCCCTAGGGTCAGAGGGGCGGGGCCACAAAAGGGCAAATTTTCTTAATTTTAGCTTTAAAATCCTACTCCTCCTTCATCCTTGGATGGATTTCATCCATATTTGGTTTGAAACATCATTGGGGAAGGACAATCATATTTTATATAAATGAGCCTGGTCCGACCCCTAGGGGCTGAGGGGTGGGGCCCCAAAAGGGCAAATTTTCTTATTTTAGCTTTAAAAATCCTACTTCTCCTTCATCCTTGGATGGATTTCATCCATATTTAGTGTGAAACATCATTAGGTAAGGACATTCATATTTTTATATATTTGAGATAGGTGTGACCCCTAGGGGCTGAGGGGTGGGGCCCCAAAAGGGCGAATTTTCTTATTTTAAGCTTTAAAATCCTACTCCTCCTTCATCCTTGGATGGATTTCATCCATATTTGGTTGTGAAACATCATTTGGGATGGACAATCATATTTTATATAAATGAGCCTGGTCCGACCCCTAGGGGCTGAGGGGTAGGGCCCAAAAAAGGCAAATTTTCTTAATTTAGCTTTAAAATCCTACTTCTCCTTCATCCTTGGATGGATTTCATCCATATTTGGTGTGAAACATTATTTGGGATGGACAATCATATTTTATATAAATGAGCGTGGTCCAACCCCTAGGGGCTGAGGGGGTGGGGCCCCCAAAGGGCAAATTTTCTTAATTTTAGCTTTAAAATCCTACTCCTCCTTCATCCTTGGATGGATTTCATCTATATTAAGTGTAAAACATTATTGGGGAAGGATAATCATATTTGATGTAAATGAGCATTGTCCAACCCCTAGGCGCTGAGGGGTGGGGCCCCAAATGGGCAAATTTTCTTAATTTTAGCTTTAAAATCCTACTCCTCCTTCATCCTTGGATGGATTTCATCCATATTTGTTGTGAAACATCATTGGGGAAGGACAATCATATTAAAAATGAGCCTGGTCCGACCCCTAGGGGCTGAGGGGTGGGGGCCCCAAATGGGGGAAATTTTCTTAATTTTAGCTTAAAAGTCCTACTCCTCCTCCATCCTTGGATGAATTTTATCCATATTTGGTGTGAAGCATCATTGGGGAAACACAATTATATTTTATATAAATGAGTCTGGTCTGAACCCTAGGAACTGAGGGATGGGGCCCCAAAAGGGCAAATTTTCTTAATTTTAGCTGGCTCACTTCCTGTTTTAAGGTTTCAGTCTCGATCTCAATAAAAATTGGTCTATAGGGGTTTTAATTGATGCCGAACAACATGCAAACATTTTCGTAAAGATTTTTAGCTCACCTGGCCCGCAGGGCCGGTGAGCTTATGTCATGGCGCGTCGTCCGTCGTCGTCCGTTCTGTCCGTCAACATTTCCTTTAAATCGCTACTAGTCATAGAGTTCTGCATGGATTGTAACCAAATTTGGCCACAAACATCCTTGGGGGAGGGGGAACAGAACTTGTATAAATCTTGACTCTGACCCCCCGGGGGCAGGAGGGGTGGGGCCCAATAGGGGAAATAGAGGTAAATCCTTTAAATCGCTACTAGTCATAGAGTTCTGAATGGTATGTAACCAAATTTGGCCACAAACATCCTTGGGGGAAGGGGAACAGAACTTGTATAAATTTTGGCTCTGATCCCCTGGGGGCAGGAGGGGCGGGCCCAATAGGGGAAATAGAGGTAAATCCATTAAATCGCTACTAGTCATAGAGTTCTGAATGGAATGTAACCAAATTTGGCCACAAACATCCGTAGGGGAAGGGGAACAGAACTTGTATAAATTTTGGCTCTGATCCCCCGGGGGCAGGAGGGGCGGGGCCCAATAGGTGAAATTGAGGTAAATCCTTTAAATCGCTACTAGTCATAGAGTTCTTTATGGGAATGTAACCAAATTTGGCCACAAACATCCTTTTTGGAAGGGGAACAGATCTTGTATAAATTTTGGCTCTGGCCCCCCGGGGGCAGGACGGGTGGGGCCCAATAGGGGAAATAGAGGTAAATCCTATAAATCGCTACTTGTCCTGGAGTTTTGCTGGGATTGTGACCAAATTTGGCCATAAACACCCTTGGGAGAAGGGGAACAGAACTTGTATAAATTTTGGCTCTGACCCCCTGGGCACAGGAGGGGTGGGGCCCAATAGGGGATTTAGAGGTTAATATTAAAATTCCTTAAGAAAAGAAACAATGAACCTGTATTCAGAACATTACTTGGCATTACAAACCAGGTGAGCGATACAGGCCCTCTGGGCCTCTTGTGGTATTCCAAGATGGCCGCTGGCCCACTTCCTGTTTTAAGGTTTCAGTCTCCGATCTCAATGAAAATTGGTCTATAGGGGTTTTAATTGATGCCGAACAACATGCAAACATTTTCGTAAAGATTTTGGTATTCCAAGATGGTCGCTGGCCCACTTCCTGTTTAAAGGTTTCAGTCTCCGATCTCAATGAAAAATTGGTCAATAGGGGTTTTAATTGATGCCGAACAACATGCAAACATTTTCGTAAAGATTTTGGTATTCCAAGATGGTCGCTGGCCCACTTCCTGTTTTAAGGTTTCAGTCTCCAATCTCAATGAAAATTGGTCTATAGGGGTTTTAATTGATGCCGAACAACATGCAAACATTTTCGTAAAGATTTTGGTATTCCAAGATGGCCGCTGGCCCACTTCCTGTTTTAAGGTTTCAGTCTCCGATCTCAATGAAAATTGGTTTATAGGGGTTTTAATTGATGCCGAACAACATGCAAAACATTTTCGTAAAGATTTTTGGTATTCCAAGATGGCCGCTGGCCCACTTCCTGTTTTAAGGTTTCAGTCTCCGATCTTAATGAAAATTGGTCTATAGTGGTTTTAATTGATTCAGAAGGGGGAACTTTAGGTAAGAACAATCATATTTTATAAAGGACCGAGGTAAGACCCATGGGGATAGTATGACCGAGGTCCAAAATGGGAGCTTTGCTGAAATTTGGCTTTAAAATCTGACTCCTCCTTATATTAATCCTTGAATGGGTTTCGACCATATTTGGATGAAGGGCTACCAAGTTTGTTCAACAAATGACATTTACCTTTTTCAGAAACTTACATATTCAACTTAGGAGTTCCTTGTATTGTTTATATTAATCGTTAACCAATACTTTATACTGTGTGACTTTGTTGTTTTGTGCCATGAGTCAGATGACCGTTAAGGCCCATGGGCCTCTTGTTGACTGCACAAATCCTTTAAAACCTTCAGGCGACACAAAACAAAAAATAACTGTAATGAATATATTTTGTGTGTATTTTTTTAGGAATGAACGTACATATAAAATGTCTGAAAGAGATCCCTTAGCAAAGGTAACAAGATGGAAGCCATTTTGGGAATTTGACAATGACATGGTGTGCATAAGCTGAATTGAAGAAGGATGAAGCGGTCTTTTGCATCATCGTCTTTGTCCCAACAGCAGCAGCCTAGTGGGTCTAGCAAGCTGCCAAGGATAGAAGGGCAACAAAGATCTGACCGAGTTCCCTCAAGCAGCAAACAGAAAGGCCCTTTCCCAACTAGTGGAGAAACAAAAAGAGCTGGACCTTACTTACTTGGTACATTTATATTATATTGTCCTAAAAGAGTTGAAACCTAACTTCATCACTGATCATATTCAATAGCTTCATGATATTTAACCATTCGCTCATGATTGTTAATTAAAATAAGCTCAGGGGTGTAAGAATTTTTTAGGTCATCTGACCCGAGGGTCAGGATGACCTATAGTTGTCATGTTTCGTCCTTCGTCGTGCTCCGTGCGTTAACTTTTCACATTTTGAACTTCTTCTCAAGTTCTACCTGTGCAATTTAGCTGAAACTTACATGAAATGATCCTGACATGGTCCCGACAAAGTGTTGTTATTTTTTGGGTCGATATGAAATCCAAGATGGCCTCCACAGCCGCCATCTTGAAAACATATTTTGAACTTCTTCTCAAGTTCTACCGGTGCAATTTGGCTGAAACTTGCATGAAATGATCCTGACATTTGTTGCATGAAATGATCCTGACATAGTCCCGACAAAGTGATCTTATTTTTCGGGTCGATCTGAAATCCAAGATGGCCGCCACAGCCGCCATCTTGAAAACACATTTTGAACTTCTTCTCAAGTTCTAGCAGTGCGATTTGGCTGAAACTTGCATGAAATGATCCTGACATAGTCCCGACAAAGTGTTGTTATTTCCGTCGTGCGTAAACTTTTTTCCTTTAAAACGCTACTCCTCCTTAACCACTAAGCGGTTTTCATCCATATTTGGTGTGAAACATCATTTGGGAAGGACAATCATATTTTTATATAAATGAGCTTGGTCCGACCCCTAGGGGCTGAGGGGTGGGGCCCCAAAAGGGCAAATTTTCTTAATTTTGCTTTAAAATTCTACTCCTCTCTTCATCCTTGGATAAATTCATCCATATCTGGAATGAAACATCATTGGCGAAAAAACAATCATTTTGAGGTCATCAGACCGAAGGTCAGGATGACCTATTGTCATCGTGTTTTGTCCGTCGTCGTGCGCCTTGCGCTGTCCGTCGTGCGCAAAACTATTTTATTCAAAAGCCTACTCCTCCTTCATCCTTGGATGAATTTCATCCATATTTGGTGTGAAACATCCTTGGGGAAGGAAAATCATATTTTATATAAATGAGATAGGTCCGACTCCTAGGGGCAGAGGGGCGGGGCCCCAAAAGGGCAAATTTTCTTAATTTAAGCTTTTAAATCCTAATCCTCCTTCATCCTTTGATGGATTTCATCCATAATCACTGTGAAACATCATTGGGTAAGGGCAATCATATTCTGTATAAATGAGCCTGGACCGACCCCTAGGGGCTGAGGGGTGGGGCCCCAAAAGGGCAAATTTTCTAAATTTTAGCTTTAAAATCCTACTCTTCCTTCATCCTTGGATGGATTTCGTCCATATTTAATGTGAAACATTATTGGGGAAGGACAATCAGATTTTATGTAAATGAGCCTGTTCTGACCCCTAGGGGCTGAGGGGTGGGGCCCCAAAAGGGCAAATTTTCTTAATTTTAGCTTTAAAATCCCACTCCTCCTTCATCCTTGGATGGATTTCATCCATATTTGGTATGAAACATCATTAGAGGAGGACAGTCATATTTTCAGGTCATCTGACCCGAAGGGTCAGGATGACCTATAGTCGTCATGTTTCGTCCGTCGTCGTGCGCCGTGCGCCGTGCGTTAACTTTTCACATTTTGAACTTCTTCTCAAGTTCTACCAGTGCGATTTGGCTGAAACTTGCATGAAATGATCCTGACATGGTCCCGACAAAGTGTTGTTATTTTTCGGGTCGATCCGAAATCCAAGATGGCCGCCACAGCCGCCATCTTGAAAACACATTTTGAACTTCTTCTCAAGTTCTACCGGTGCGATTTGGCTGAAACTTGCATGAAATGATCCTGACATGGTCCCGACAAAGTGTTGTTATTTTTCGGGTTGATCCGAAATCCAAGATGGCTGCCACAGCCGCCATCTTGAAAACACATTTTGAACTTCTTCTCAAGTTCTACCAGTGCAATTGGGCTGAAACTTGCATGAAATGATCCTGATATGGTCCCGACAAAGTGTTGTTATTTTTCGGGTCGATCCGAAATTCAAGATGGCCGCCATCTTGAAAACACATTTTGAGCTTCTTCTCAAGTTCTACCAGTGCAATTTGGCTGAAACTTGCATGAAATGATCCTGACATGGTCGCGACAAAGTGTTGTTATTTTTCGGGTCGATCCGAAATTCAAGATTGCCGCAACAGCCGCCATCTTGAAAACACATTTTGAACTTCTTCTCAAGTTCTACCGATGCGGTTTGGCTGAAACTGGCATGAAATGATCCTGATATGGTCCCGACAAAGTGTTGTTATTTTTTCGGGTCGATCCGAAAACCAAGATGGCCTCCACAGCCGCCATCTTGAAAACACATTTTGAACTTCTTCTCAAGTTCTACAAGTGCGATTTGGCTGAAACTTGCATGAAATGATCCTGACATGGTCCCGACAAAGTGTTGTTATTTTTCGGGTCGATCCGAAATTCAAGATGGCCAACAAAGCCGTCATCTTAAAAACACAGTTTGAACTTCTCAAGTTCTACCTGTGCGATTTGGCTGAAACTTGCATGAAATGATCCTGACATGGTCCCGACAAAGTGTTGTTATTTTTCGGGTCAATCCGAAATTCAAGATGGCCTCCACAGCCGCCATCTTGAAAACACATTTTGAACTTCTTCTCAAGTTCTACAAGTGCGATTTGGCTGAAACTTGCATGAAATGATCCTGACATGGTCCCGACAAAGTGTTGTTACATCTCTGGTTGATCCCAAATCGAAGATGGCTACCATGACACTATATCTAATTAACTTCCTACATGTTAAGGCCCTTTGGCCTCTTGTTTGAAAGAAAATTTGTTGAAAGAAATTGAAAATGATCCTGACATGGTCCTGACAAAGTGACACCATATGAAATTAAATTTACTATTGCCAAGGTAGTCAGATGACCGTTAAGGCCCTTTGGGCCTCTTGTATATAAATAAGCCTGGTCCGACCCCTAGGGGCTGAGGGGTGGGGCCCCAAAAGGGCAAATTTTCTTAATTTTTGCTTTAAAATCCTACTCCTCCTTCATCCTTTGATGGATTTCATCCATATTTGGTGTGAAACATCATTGGGGAAGGACAATCATATTTTATATAAACGAGCCTGGTCCGACCCCTAGGGACTGAGGGTTGGGGCTCCAAAAGAGCAAATTTTCTAAATTTTAGCTTTAAAATCCTACTCCTTCTTCATCCTTGTATGAATTTCATCCATATTTGGTGTGAAACATCAGTGGGGGAGGACAATCATATTTTATATAAATTGAGTCTGGTCCGGCCCCTAGGGGCTGAGTGGTGGGGCCCCAAAAGGGCAAATTTTTCTTAATTTTAGCTGGCCCACACAGATTTCGGTCTCCGATCTCAATGAAAATTGGTCTATAGGGGTTTTAATTGATGCCGAACAACATGCAAACATTTTCGTAAAGATTTTGGTTTTCCAAGATGGCCGCTGGCCCATTTCCTGTTTTAAGGTTTCAGTCTCCGATCTCAATGAAAATTGGTCTATAGGGGTTTTAATTGATGCCGAACAACATGCAAACATTTTCGTTAAGATTTTGGTATTCCAAGATGGCCGCTGATCCACTTCCTGTTTTCGGGTTCAGTCTCCGATCTCAATGAAAATTGATTCGGAAGGGGGAACTTTAAGTGAGGACAATCATATTTTATAAAGGACTGAGCTAAGACCCATGGGGATAGTACGGAGGGGTCCAAAATGGGAGCTTTGCTGAAATTTGGCTTTAAAATCTGACTCCTCTTTATATTAGTCCTTGAATGGGTTACAACCATATATGGATGAAGGGCTACCAAGTTTGTTCAACAAATGACATTTACCTATTTCAGAAACTTACATATTCAACTAAGGATTTCCTTGTATTGTTTATATTAATCGTTAACCAATACTTTATACTGTTGTTTTATGCCATGAGTCAGATGATCGTTTAGGCCCATGAGCCTTTTGTTTATATAAATGAGTCTCTTCCGACCTCTGAAAATAGGTCAATAGAGGTTTTAAGGGATGGCGAACAACATGCAAATATTTTTGTGAAGATTTTTGTATTCCAAGATGGCTGCGAGCCCACGTCCTCTTTTCAGGTTTCGGTCTCTGATTTCAATGAAATTAAGTATAAAGGGTTATAAAGGGATGCTTATCAGTGTGATAAAAATTTTGAAAGATTTTTGCTGGGCAAACCTCAGTGTCCGTTACAATGAGTACATGTACTTGTTTTAGCTTTAAAATCCTACTCCTCCCTAAGCCTTGAGTGGATTTCATCCATATTTTGTGTAAAAGATCGTAGAGGAAGGACTGTCATATTTTATATAAACAAGTTAGGTCCAACCCCTGGTGACAGAGGGGTGGGGCTCAGAATGGGGAATTTTGATTAAATTTTGCCTACTCCTTCTTAACCCTTAAGTGGATTAATGCATCCATATTTTGTGTGAAACAGCACTGGGGAAGGACAATCATATTTAATATAAACGAGTTAGGTCAGGCCCTAGGGGACAGAGGGGCGGGGCTCAGAAGGGGGAACATATTTTATAAAGGATGAGGTAACACCCATGGGGATAGAAAGTCAGGGGTCCAAAATGGGAGCTTTGCTGAAATTTTGCTTTAAAATCTGACTCCTCTTTCATCCTTGAATGGGTTAAAATCATATATGGATGAAAGGCTACCAAGTTTGTTCAACAAATGACCTTTACCTATTTCAGAAACTTACATATTCAGAAAAGGAGTTCCTTCTATTGCTTATATTAATTGTTCACCACTCCATTATACTGCGACTGTTGTTTTGTGCCATGAGTCAGATGACTGTTAAGGCCCATGGGCCTCTTGTTAACTTTCTTTTTTGTTTCTCTATCATTTTTTTTCAAATTCCTGAATTCCGGAAACCGGATTCCGGCTCCATTACTAGTATCCAAGTGCAACTTCCTACTGTGAACACAATCTGATTAAAACACAGATCCTTATAACCACTCCGTTCAAAGGGATGTTCTTAGATCCTCTTATCCAACATAGTGATAATAAGGATCTGTATTTTAATTAGATTGCTGTGAACAGAGATTGTTTTTACACAGAAATATACCTCAAAGCAATTAATAATTGTTTTTATCAGCTTGAATGTCTGAAAAACGTCTCTGAACTGAAGGTGCACTTAGCGACCCAGTTATGCCAATTTTGATTTTTTGTTTATTCTTGTGAAATAAAAATTGTTTCTAATCCTAAATTATTTCTTTAGTAATATTTAGGCAGGTTTGTTTCCTCCGACAGATATTTAGTTATAAGTCTCATATAGCATTAAACTTAGTGCACCAGAAAAATATGTCCAGAAATTCACTCATCAGTTGTCACTTGCCAAGGGCAAGTGAACCAACTTTTTCTACTTGCCCAAACTCAAAAACTGGTTGCCCTGGGCGTCGGGCAAGTGGTTTTTTACACCCCTGAAGCTTGGGACTTTACTGACTCCTCATGGTTCAGTTGAAATCAGCCTTCACTGAGAATGAATTCCGTGTTGATGGATTATTGATAGCATTAATAAATACATGTAGAAAATAATGTTTAACACATTATCATGTTTTCTAATAGAGGAATTTCATGTAAGCAAAGAATGAACTTTAATATGTACAAATATAATACCCTATCTTATTCAACATCCTAATAACTTGGAAGTTTTACCAGGGTCCTAGCTATCATTCCAAGTCTGAGATAACTGTTTTGTTGTTTGTTCTATTAAACTAAAATCAACTTTAATCTTGTAACAGATAAGAATTTTTTTCTGTAGGGCCAAGATTGCAGGCTTCACCAGTGAAAAGTATTGTGCAATGTTTGGCAAGAAAAGAAGGAACAGATGATTTTTACACATTAAAAGTAAGTCATTAATAAGAAAATGAATATTGTATATCATAATTAATAATGAAATCTAAAATGACATATAAAGGAATCAAAGGATAATATCATTAATATTTCTTTAGAAATGTTAGTTATAATTTCGGAAGTCCAACATTTAAAAAATTATCTTTACCACATCATCCAATGTATTATTTGTACATTTTTTCAATTTGTTGTGTATCACAGACTTCCCTCAGGTATCGAGTAACATGTACTCATGTATATACGGAAAATTAAATCTTGCCAATGTCAATATGTAACTAGACCAAGTCTCCATCTTTTTATGGTAGTTTACCACTAGCATATACTCTTCTGTTGATAAAGTCAAGGGACATGGTGGCTTTGTAAGTTGAAATCCAACCTTTAATTCATATTTGGGTGTCATCAGCTTAATTCCATATAAAAAAGTGTTTATATAGCAAAGACTTGGAATGAATATAGGATTTCATTTGTTAAACATTAAATACCTATTGAATATGTCTGAGTTGGATCATATATATTGAATATATTCTGAGTTGAATGAATTTAGATTGAATATATCTGACTTGAATGAATACATATTGAATATATATAAGTTGAATAATATCTGGAATATACATGAGTTGAATGTTAGCTATTGAATACATCTCAAGTTGAATGAATACCTATTGAATACATCTGAAGTTGAATGAAAACTTTCTGAATATAATCTGAGTTGAATGAATATCTATTGATTATATCTTTAGTTGAATGTATACCTCCGATATATTCTGAGTTGAATGAATACTTAATGAATATATTCTGAGTTGAATGATACCTATTGAATATATCTGTGAGTTTAATGAATACCTTTTGAATGTATTTGTCAGTTGAAATGAATCTGTGTATCATTTAGTATTGGTTTATTGGCAGATGCTCACTCTTGAAAACCCAAACAGAGAGAGTCAGGACGACAGACAGGGTAAGATGCTCCTACACACTGAGTACTCGTTACTGTCATTACTACGACACCAAGATGGGGTTGTCCATCACCATGGGCTATTCAAAGTAAGTGCTGCTCCTCGTCTGTGTATCTATGTTAAATAAGTCAGAGGTTCCATTGGCTATCAAAGTATTCTTCTTTTATAACATTTCATTATGAAAATTTTAGTAAAACTTTATATACTGAAAAAGACATAGCAATATGTATGGTTATTTTAAAAGTATTACTGTAATTAGGGAAGAATGACATTACGCTTATGATTAGATGATTAAGACGATGATCCCTGTTGAATAAAGTATGAAAGCAAATAGTTACATGTGCTGTAAACCACTATATATTCATGTATGAAATATTTCACCTTCTCTTTGTTTTCAACTTATTATTTGATATCAAGGGCTCTTACTGGCAATCATGCATTCATATATTATACAAGAAGTAAATATAATGGAAACATTTGAATTAACATTAACATTCCAGCTCTCTCACAAAATTACTCGAAATTAAATCTCACAAAATAAAAGTGATTTATTGTAGTATGAATATAGAATATGGGTCAAGGAAGTAATATCAATGATCTAGATCACACTGGATGACATATGTCTGTAGGATTTGAATTACTTGAAGTAGTAAATATGGGACAAAAAAGTAAATTTAAGTGTGGACAGAATATAGTGGAAATCTGCCCCTTTGTCAAGACACAATAAGAACTAATAAAATGATATATTAAGGATGGTCACGAATGTTCACATATACGTGCGTATACAGATAAACTTGTTTAAAACTGTTTGTAGGACGAGGCCTGGGAAGAGAGGGAGGTTCTGGATCCATCTGGACGAATTCAGTACACAGGACAAAGGAAACAAAGACTATGTCTAGTACTGGACTGTCTCATCCCTCACGATTTCAGCAATAAAAACGCCGACCTCATTAATCTTCAGCATTATGTGATCAAAGAGAAGAAATTAACAGAGAAAGAAGCAATTGTTATCTTCTATGATATTGTCAGGGTTGTTGAGAGTCTTCACAAGGTACTTGCTCAATTTAGCATTAGATTGATTTTCCTTTTGTGTGAAATAAATTTTCTTAATACTATCTGGTGCTAAATAAAAAAGCTACAATCAAACTTGTCTGAAAAGGATGTCAAAGGGACATATCATTCAAAAATGTCCTTTAAAGACAGATGACCTTTACACAGAGGTTAATTTGATATTAAATTGCTCTAATTGGTTGATGAGCCTGTCCTTCATATAGAGGTGTCTTCCTTTAGGTTCTACAGTACTTTAATTTGAGGTGAAACATGGTTTGGTTTTATTCTTTCAGAAAAATATTGTCCATCGTGACTTGAAACTTGGAAACATGGTTCTGAACAAAAGAACAAGACGGATTATCAAAAGAACAAGACGGATTATCATCACAAATTTCTGTCTTGGAAAACACTTGGTGTCAGAAAATGATTTGTTAAAAGATCAGAGAGGTAGTCCAGCATATATAAGTCCTGATGTTCTAAGTGGTGAGTAGTGACATAAATCATTTGGTTGTTTCAAGATGTAAAATATGGCGGCCACCTGTGGTTGATTAGCCTACTCAGTTGGCTTTCCAGCTAATATCTTGGACAATGATTAAATCTAAATGCCTATCAGATACACAATAGACTTGATTGATACCACTTGGAATTACACAAGGTATGATTAATTATTTGATTGCAAAAACATCGTTGTTGAGATCCTCATTATAGTGTCACCGGCAATTCACAAGCTAACTAGGCCTGCCGTTGTGTAAACACAGTGTCAATTATCGTGTCAAACTCCTCTCGCCAGTTAATGTTAATGAACAGAAGGTTGTTTTAAGCACTGATAACAATAAGAACCATTTGATTTTGTTTTCAAGAGTGTTTGTAGTCAATGCAAAATGTTTTGGACGAAGATACAAAAACTGAGATTTTGTTTGTAAATATTTTTTTTTCAAACATGAAACTCAAAAACGTACCTGCGCACTATACGCGGGTGCGCACTATACGCGCAAAAATACGGTATATGAAAACCTGTCTGATGAACACTGTGTGTTCATTAACTACATTTATGTAAATGTTAAGATGAACATGTTGCCTCAGAGGTATAATCTTTAGTTTCTCTTCAGGCAAACTTTTCAAACTATTTTTTCTTTTTTACACAACAAGAATGCTCAATGAAATAGACATCAGTTTATCATTCAAAATGATCAATGATCCTTTACCTCAGAAAACAAATGTTCTTTCCATAGCAAAGCAGTGTGGATGTTTAGGAAAGTTGATGAAGCTGTGATTTAACTAAGTATCAAAAGTGTAAATAGGAAGATAACAAACAAAACACTATTCTACTAATCTTTACTGTATAGATTACATTTTTAGGTCACCTGAGACGAAGTCTCAAGTGACCTATCCTAATCACCTTTTGTCCGTTGTCATGCGTCGTCCGTCGTATGTCCGTAAACAATTTACATTTTCGACTTCTTCTCCAAAACTGCTGAAGCAATTTCAATAAAATTTTGCACAAACCTTCTAAGGCATAAGGCCAACAAAATTGTGAATTATATGGTCCCCACCCCCAGGGAGCTATGGGATTGGCCAAAAAGGGTAAAATTGACTAAGATTTCAAAAATCTTCTTCTCCACTCACAGATGTGATGGAATGAAATACTCTTCATAGATAGAAAGGTCCTAAAGTCCTTTACAAAAATTGTGAATTATATGACTCTGGGGTCTCACGTTTTCCCCTGGGGAGGGGGTCAAGTTTACTATAGTTTATATTGGGAAAACACATTTTTGAGTATTATTTGATCATTTGTAATAGGGAATGAGTCAAATATTGTCAGAATTATCAGTATGAGATGGCCATTGAATCCTATTAACCAATTTTCCATGACTGACCCCCAGGGGCCTTAGGGGCGGGGTCAAAAGGGGTCAAATAGGCTATAACTTCAAAAATCTTCTTCTGAAATTCTGGAAATGGTAGAATCACATACTCTTTATAGATGGAAAGGTCTTGAGGTCCTTTACAAAAATTGTGAATTATATGACCCTGGAGTCTCACGTTTTCCCTGGGGAGGGGTTCAAGTTTACTATAGTTTATAAAGGGAAAACACATTTATGAGCATTTTTTGCTCAATTTTCATAGGAAAGGAGTCAAACTTGTTTAGAATTATTAGCCTGAGATAACATTTTAATATCATATCTATATTGGTCCTGGTCAACCCCTTCGGGGCAGAGGCGCGGGGCCAAAAGGGGCAAATAAGCTACAACTTTAAAAAGCTTCTTCTTAAATTCTGGAAATGGTAGAATCAAATACTCATCATAGATGGACAGGTCTTAAGGTGTTTTATGAAAATTGTGAATTATATGACCCTTGGGTCTCAGGTTTCCCCCTGGGGAGGGGGTTAAGTTTACTGTAGTTTATATAGGGAAAACACATTTTTGAGTATTATTTAGTCATTATAATAGGAAATTAGTCAATTGTAGTCAGAATTACCCCTATGTGATGGCCATTTAATCTTATTACCAAATTTTCCATGACTGATCCCCAGGGGCCTTAGGGGCGGGGCCAAAACGGGTCAAATAGGCTAAAACTTAAAAATCTTCTGAAATTCTGGAACTGGTAGAATCAAATACTCTGCATAGATGGAAAGGTCTTAAAGTCATTGACAAAAAAAAGTGAATAATATGACCCTGGGGTCTCATGTTTCCCTCTGGGGAGGGGGTCAAGTTTACTTTAGTTTATATAGGAAAAACACATTTATGAACATTATTTGCCTATTTTTCATAGGAAATTAGTCAAACTGGGTTAGAATTATTAGTCTGAAATAGCATTTTAACATCATATCCATATTGGTCATGGCCGACCCCCAGGGGCCAGAGGGGCGGAGCCAAAAGGGGTCAAAATGGTAATTTCAAAAATCTTCTTTTTGAATTCACAGATTTGATGGAACCAGATACTTTTGATAGATTGGAAGGTCTTAAGGCCCTTTACAAAAATTTGAGAATTTCATGGCCCTGGGATCTCAGATTTTTCCCTGGGGAGGGGGTCAAATTTACTATAGTTTATATTAGGAAAAACACATTTAGGAACATTATTTGCTTAGTTTTCATAGGAAATTAGTCAATCTGGGTTAGAATTATTAGCCTGAGATAGCATTTTAACATCATATCCATATTGGTCCTGGTCGACCCCCAGGGGCCAGAGGGATGGGGCCAAAAGGGGTCAAAATGGATAACATTTCAAAAATCTTTCTTCTGAATTTACAGATTTGATGGAACCAAATAATCTTCATAGATTAAAAAGTCAAATTTATAAAATCACTGACTGACTTCAAGGGCCTGATAGGCAAATATATAGTGTTTATATGCATGTCTTTGTTTCATTCTGTATCTGAACTCATGTGACCGTTAAGGCCCATGGGCCTCGTTTTAATTTAAAATGTTTTATTTTTGTCAATTTGTAGGCAAGCCTTACCTTGGTAAACCCAGTGATATGTGGGCCCTTGGTGTTGTCCTGTTTACTATGCTGTATGGCCAGTTCCCGTTCTATGACAGTGTCCCCAATGAGTTGTTCAGAAAAATCAAATCAGCAGAATACACCATACCAGAGTAAGTATGAAGAAATAAAGGAATTTACTACCAGGCCACAGGAACATTTTGTGCCTCTTTATCCTTAAATTAAATTCTGGAAAGCCTCAATCAAATTTTAAATTAATGTGTTATATTGATGTTTATTATTATTCTAAGTTTGGGCTCACCCTACACATTCACATTTTCGTTATTAAGTAATCTAATATGACGTATTGCTTAAATAAATTCATTCTAATTAGCAAAAAATGTGAAAGTTTTCTTAACTCGCCCGATATCCAATCACGATGACATGAGCTTCAAACATTGGTAAAAATTTTATGCACAACTTAATCTCACTCGACTTTCCCATATATACTAATGCTATATACATTTTTTGACTAGTAGTGATTTAAATGATTAACCACTATTTACCCCTATTGTGCCCCTTATCTCCTCCTCCTCCTCCAGAGTTAAGATTTATACAGACACCTTCCATCAAAAATGTTTCATCGAGTGTCTGAATGAAAAAAGATAAACAAATCTTTCCAGTAATCAATCATTTTGTAACTGTACTTATGATACTTTTTCAGTGATGGCCGAGTATCCCAGGATACTATTCAAGTTATTAGAAACTTAATGGTGTTGACCCCAGAAACTAGACTGACTGCAACACAAGTGATGTCAGCTCTTCAGTCTGTTACATCCAAGTGGTGAGTTGCTCTATGTTATCTACAATATCTTGAAATTATGAAAATTTTGTAATAAGTGTTTTCTTTATCACCCTGAAGGTTTCAATATATCAATAGCACATGTAGTTGCATCATTACTTGGTAATTGTTTTTTCAATGAATTTTCCATATGTTGGATTTGGTTGTGTATTGTCAAGTATTTGTGAAAACTTAACAGAAAATATTCCCTGTTTACAGGCGTGCCATGTCAAGCATGTCGGGACAAATACAGGTAGTTCCTGATATCGATATCTGTCCGGTTAATGAGTCAGAGGACAGCAGATCAACCGGTGCAGGACCTTCATCAGCATCATCTCAAGCCAGTGAATTAGAGCAAAGACTGAACCACATACACTCATCTCACCAAGAATCTTCAAAACCTCCTCCTAAGGCTCCTGCCGGTCGCCGACGTACACCAAACACACATCCACCTATACGCCGTCTCAACACTGACGCTCAGCCACTGACGCACGCTGAGGCCATGTCCCATCACCAACTTCTGTCACAGCATACAACCTGATCACATCCCCACGCCTTCCTCCAACTGACCAAGTATCCACAAGTAATCCCTCTACCACACCACATACACAACTCCACCAAACCTTTCCCCTCACAAATCTTACCGCCCCTCCCCCAAACCTGATCCAAATAACTAACTCCTCACATACACACACAACAGTATATGACCACTGACAAGAGACCTTCTCTATGACCTTATGACCTGTCCTCAACAACCCCCCCGCCCCCGATCCTTACCTTTAACCTTTACACTACCTGGAGTTTTCCCCTAATGACATACCAGAAATTGCTGCACATGATATGTCGTGGGAGAGCATATTTTTGTCTTTCATGTTCTGCTAATATCCTATGACAGTGATAGATCATTATTCGTTCAGAAATCTGTCTACCATGTATAAGTATGATGTTAACTAATTTGAACTGAGATTTAGGGGTTGTGTGGTAATCCTGGTCATTTTTTTAAAGAACTATAATATTAAATATAATATATATGACTTCATTTGTGGTTGTAGTTCACCTTTGACACAAAATTGGACTCTTCTTATTTTAAGGCTGGGTCAGTTCATTATGAATATATAGGGGTGACAAAGTTACTTTGGTTTTTATGTAATGACTTAAGACTGGGTCAGTTCATTATGAATATATAGGGGTGACAAAGTTACATTGTGTTATATGTAATGACTAAGCAGTGCTAGTCTTGTGCTGAAATTGTTTACTAGAGTAAGTGCTGAATTTTCTCTCTCTGAGAGTTATCCAATTATACTGGCATCTGTAGTACCTCAATGTAAGTTATTCTACACATACTAAAAACATGGAAATTTATGCAAGGGAGAATTTTTCACTAATTACTAGAAGGCTTTATCACTGCATGTAAAATTTTGTGAATATATTGCCAAAAGCCCGAAGTTATATCTATTGTGAAAAAAATCCCACCAATGTAAAATATTTAATCTTGGAATATGCGAAAATATACACATTTACATTAGATGTTAATTACACAAATTGTGGTTACCAAGTGTAGTCAATATTTTGTCCAAGAACTAAAATTTCTGGACACCTCAGGTTTATTTATTATACCAATGAGAATTTTATTACAGCTTTAAAATGCACAACGGTAAAACAATGCATCTTGTGAAAAGTAACATCTTCTGTGCTGTGTTTTAGATCTCATTTAATTCATTTATATGAAAAGATTGAGAAGAAAAATATCATGTGCTTATTCTTAATATTTTTGTAGTATGTGATGAATTGAAAATGTGTTCTGTTATTATAAGGAATGTGTTGTAAATCATGCTTTCTCAAAATTGTGATTATTTATGTGTGTTATGTATGATTGTTAATTTTCAGTAAATTTGTAAAATTGTCATGACTATGAACAAAGTGAATCTGGTTTAAAACCATTGTTAGATGTGTAAGGTTGTATTGAATAACTTCATCAGAAAGGTTGCAAATCTTCTGATATCTGTTATTAGCAAAACCATGCATGTTATATTACTGATGCACTATTTTTTTCTGTGGCAGGATACAGTTTCATTTGTCCTGCTTGGCAGTTAGTAAATGGGCGAAAAAGATAGAAACAAAACCCAGTACTGCACATGAATAGACGGTTATATGAAATGTCTCCCCTCTCATGACACTTATAACATATAAATACACACTAGTGCAATGCTATATCCTTTGATTCTTATCTACTGCTAGTATGTTATAGAAACAATATTCAGATTTAACGTGTTTCCTTTGTTCAAAATAATATCTTTTAAAAGAAAGGAATATTTCTTTACTGCTTTTGGGTTAAATATTCAGGTACCGGTAATACAGAAAGGGTTTAGGTATATGTCTTCACAAAGTCAATATACAAGTGTTCTGTATGCAGGTTATACTTTTTAAATGAAATCTTAGTATTTTGAATTGTTTTAAGATTGAATGATTGTCAATCTTATTGAAGCATGCATTTTAAACAGGAAAACACTATCAGAATTTTTGTTTGATTCGTAGAGAGGAACTTTTCATCATGTCCTTCTACATGGCTCAAGTATCATGTATTTACCGTATTTGACTGCAAATAAGACCCCTCCCGCAAATAAGACCCCCACCTTTTTAGACTTAGGGGGGATGTCTGCAAATAAGACCCCCCACCTATTTTTCAGTTTACTGGATGATTGATTTGAGCAATGGATTAAAATATCACCAAAATGACTTTGTATCGGAACTTCTTTTTGTTTTATCGGCATAGAAAAATCATGTAGTAAACAACTGTTTGTGTGCTTGTTATTTTTGTCATTTAATTAAAGTTAATTCACTGGTGATTTAATTTAATTATATGTATCAATAACTACGAATTATGGACAGTCCACCACTTTTGACCTTTATTTCTTCTCTTGGAGGGGGGTCTTATTTGCGGTGAAATATGGTACATGTATAAAAAAACAAATTACATGATTCACTGTGTAAATGGTTGAATTGTGTATCTTGACAACTTGTGAAACATCAAGGTTATGAATATATTTTGTGTCAAAAATGAGAACTAATTAGAGTACTTTGGATCATTAATACATTTTCATTTAAAAAATAGGGCTATAAGTTAAATTATAGGGCAAATTTTTTAATTGTACCATATATCTATTGTGATGTGCAATTTATTTTTTCATGTGTATTTATGCCAAGATAGATTCTATGTGTGCAATATGCATGTTAGACAATTACAATATTTGCAATAACCTAAATCATGAACATCTGTTCTCTCCATTGCTCACATACTTTGAGTTATTCCTGTATGTACCTGCAGTAAATAGATAAACACTTGAATGTGGAGTAAATTTTGATGAGTACTGTTCAATTTATTGAAATTGCTGTTTATAACTATTTTGTAAACTAGAATATCGCTAAAATCATTTATGATATTATCTGATTTATTCATTTATTGGTAAAATAAACTTGTCCCCTTAGTTGGTTTATGCGAGATTGAATGAAAAAAAATCATGGTTTACAGTTGAATATCGTACATGTAATTGTATGGTTAGTAGTAGTACCAGTTGGTAGTCCTTACCATGTATATCACGAGTCAACATTTCAAATTGTTTCTTCTATGCATGTCAAATAAAACATGTATGTTTTTTTTTCAAACTTACTCATCAGCTATACTTTTGTGTGAGGATTCTTTAAAATTACTATTCAAAACTAAATATGCTGGTATATAAATGTATGCTGGTTGTACATGTTGTTATGACATGTACAAAATCAAGTTCATCTTTGATCACCATCTTTGACTTGTTCATTACTATTCATGGAATATTTGATAAATACCAGATCAATATTTGTTTCCATAATTCAGTTTGAATATTCCATTAGTTATGTCCTGTATCAATTGTAGCTCTAAAGACTTTTGGCAGATATTGTTGCTGAAAGGTATAGTAGGCCGGATACCTATATTAGTTCTTGTAGAACATAAAAATAAGAAGAGACTTAGTTTTCTAGCAAAATATTACTGTGTCTTCTCATAGGAACTTACTTCAGGGGTTACAATCACTGTCGTTATATCAACACTGGAATACTTCTTAGCAAAAGTTCTTTTCATTGAAAAATGACCAATCACAGATTTTCAGAGACTTCCTTTGAAGATGACAGTGACGCTCAAAGCAAATATGTACAGTCGACTACAGTGTACCGTTATTATTTAGTAAATCCTTTTGATGCACATGTACATTAAACTAAATTTTTGTAAGTGTTCGCACAGAGAGCCTCCAGTTATACTATGAAATATTGCAGGTGGATATTATGAGTGATAGTAACCCCTGGAATTTCAAAGATACCTTCCAGTCATCACAAGCTATAACAGACCTTAATCTGACTATAACGAAAATTATTCAAGTCATTTAAATGTACAAGTTGTATGATATATAACAATGATCCATGAAGAAGAAATGTTGCCACTTGGAATGTTGAAAATAGTTTTCGAAAAATAGCATTGCAAGATATTATCAAGTTGAATTTACCTGTCAATCATGAAGCTAAAATGTGGTAAAAAGGTATTTTGATACTTACTTTAATAACATGTGCGATTTACTAATGGATATCAATGATATAATGAAGCCAAGTATAGACAAACTGATTATAGCTGCAGGGTATTGTCTCTTTCTTATAAACCTCATGGACTAGATTTGTAGCCATCCAGTTTATTTAAGTTATTTTACTAAATTTTTAGTAATAAGTCAGTTTTTGATATACATCATAAGTATGGTAATGTTTCTCATATGTGATAAAGAATAAATAAGCATGTTATGTTTATTCTTGTTTTGTTTTCTCTTAAGAGAAGTCAATGTATGGAGAAAGCTAAATAATAATTTGTCAAAAAAAAGGCCCAAAGGGCCTGTATTGCTCACCTGGTTTGTAATGTTCGAAACGGTGTCTGAAAATTATACAAACTCTGTCCCCCTACCCAAGGATATATTTTTTTAAATTCCATGCTGAACTCGGACTATTAATTTAGCAATTTAAAGGATTTGCCTGCAATTTCCCTATCAGGCTCCAACCATCCTGCTCCCTAGAGTCACAGCCAGAATTCATAGTCTTGATCCCCTTCCCACAAGGATGTTTCTGGCCAAAATTGGTTACAATACCAGCAGAACTCTCTGACTAGTAGCGATTTAAAGGATTTTTCTCCAATTTCCTTAGGCCAAAAACAAATGTCTGTTTAGAGTACATTGGCAAAACAAGAGATCCCAGAGAAATCTTGGCGCCCACCAAAGAATGATCTATGTCTGACAATGGAAAGAGGGATCTTTTCTCTGCTTTTCAAACTTTCAAACATACTACCGCGATCAAAATCAAAGATGGCCGCTGGTCGGCCATTTTATTTACTGATCGGTCCCAAAATGCAATATGCACAACCAGGGTCCTAGGGGAACCTATTTACAGATAAACAGACATTTTTGTTTGCCTTATTGGGCACCGCCCCTCCTGCCCAGGGGGTTCAGAGCCAAGATTTTAGTCCATTATCGTCAAATAGCTTTTTGTCAATAGTGTTGTACATCATCAATAATTTTTTTTTCAAGTAAATAATTCTTGTTATCACTATTTCTCAAAAGTCCAGGAGCCAGAAGGGACATTTCATTGGTCCATAAATGTGCCTAATGCAGTTTTGGACTGATATGCAGTAACAAGATGGCCAATACGCAGCCATCTTGGATTTTGTCATCATTTTTTTTTATCAGAAGTTCTAAAGGGATCTTTATAAAATATTTTCCCATGGTCCCTACTTGTGCTTTTGCAATATCCAACATAGTCACTCAGATTGAGTTTTGCGCGAGGCCGTCCTTACATGACCATAGCTGTTAATGAATCAAACAAAAAAAACAAACCAATGAATCCCAAGCTTATTTTCTCGTGTGTTTCCATTGTGTGAAGTTTTATCAAAATCCACTGATTTGTTATAAAGTTATGTAAAATATCTGGAAACCGAGTCCTGACAAGACGGGGAACATTGAACACACTCCAGCAGGGGATAAATAATTAGGAATATAGTTCTTGGTTTTGAAAGTTTTCGATCACTCTTACCGACAATCATTGTAAATCACTTCCGTTGGAGCTAAAATGAACAGCACATATATTACTTAGATTTATAAACAACTTTATAAGAATACAAAATCAGTTGGTAAGAAATAGTTATTTGAGTGTTCAGAAATGGAAACACATTGGATGCTGTTTAAAAAGTATGCTCTCATTACTCATGCATACACCTATTTGAATAGTGATTTTTTATCTAATTTTGAAGCTCTCTGAAGTAAATCATGAGATTTCTTAACACACTTTATACTGATCATAGTGAAAAGCTGATGTCACGAGACTATTCCATTTCATTTATCGATGTAGCCCAAGGACTCGTAAAAAATATTTCATTTCAAGGTCCTTCATCTTGGATTGTTTTGGATGATACTAATATTACTTCTTACGTCAGTCCTTGAGTGGGATAGATATTTAACCAGAATATACCAGACAAACTTTCCCGATTATAACTAGAGCTGAAACGAATAGTATTCAAACCCTAATGTCAAAGATCTTTTTAACTCTCTAACTCTCCGTACTCATTCAAATTTCCCGCTCATTACTGCACCGAAATATGGGCTTTGTCCTTTACTTTTGGCAGTTGAAGTTTGTTATCGATATTTCTTGAGAACTACTGAAGGGATTTTGTTCAAACTTCACATGGAGGTTACCCTTGGTCCCTAGTTGTGCCATACAGATTTTGAGGCTGATCGGAAAAACAAGATGGCCGCCAGCTTTGATTTTGGCAGTTGAAGTTTTTTATCGATATTTCTTGAGAACTACTGAAGGGATTTTGTTCAAACTTCACATGGAGGATACCCTTGGTCCCTAGGTGTGCCATACAGACTTTGAGGCTGATAGTAAAAACAAGATGGCCGCCATCTTGGATTTTGATAGTTAAGGTTTGATATCCCCATTTCTCAAAGTGCTGAAGGGATCTTTCTCAAATTTAATATGTAGGTTCCTCTAGGGCCCTTGTTGTGCATATTGCATTTTTGGACCAATCGGTGAACAAGATAGCCGCCATCATTGATTTCGATAGTTAAAGTTTGTTATGGCTATTTCTCAGATAGTACTGAAGGGATCTGTCTCAAATTTCATATGTAGGTTCCCCTAGGGACCTAGTTGTGCATATTGCATTTTGGGACCGATCGGTTAACAAAATGGTCGTCAGGCAGCCATCTTGGATTTTGTTATCGCTATTTCTCAGAAAGTACTTAAGGGATCCGTCTCAAAATTCATATGTAGTTTCCCCTAGGGCCCTAGTTGTGCATAGTGCGATTTGGGACCGATCGGTCAACAAAATTGCTACCAGGCAGCCATCTTGGATTTTTATATTCGAAGTTTGTTATCGCTATTTCTCAGATAGTATTGAATGGATCTTTCTCAAATTTCACATGTAGGTTCCCCTAGGGCCCTAGTTGTGCATATTGTGATTTGGGACCGATTGATCAACAAAATGGCCGCCAAGGAGTCATCTTGGATTTTGATAGTTTGTTACCGCTATTTCTCAAAAGGTACTGAAGCGATCCGTCTCAAATTTTATATGTAGTATGTTTGAAAAAGTTTGAAAAGTAGAGAAAAGATCTTTCCTTTGTCAGATATAGATCATTCTTTGGTGGGCGCTAAGATCCCTCTGGGATCTCTTGTTACACTTAATGACCATTTTTTGCACATGAATAATATTTAAATATATTTTAACCTTTTGATATTTTATTTTTGACAATTTTACTTATATTTTCTCGATAACCGGCCAGCAGAAAATTGTAGCAAAAATGAGTCAACCATTGTGTTGCGATTGTAAACAACCATGCTTCAGTCGCCCGATTTTCCATGAATTAAATCATTTTATGATTGAACATGCATCTGGTACCTAATTATTTCCATCTTTATCATATTTCCAATATACGTTATTTCTTTTAAACGCTTTTACTGATATTTATCCGATATATTACTTTTGCTAAATTGATGAGTAAAAAGATAGTAAAATGATTTTCACATGTGAATAACAACGTAATAATGCGCGACAAGGGATATCGCAAGGGTAGTAGATAATCAAATATTCGATTACTATCTTACTATTTGAATATTTGTTAGTAAGTATTCATTAGCAAATATTCGTTTCTGCTCTTATGACAGAATCTCTCGAACCAAATATGCCATCACAGAATGAACTTTATTAGGACAACAATCTTAGTAAATTCTCTGGGCAGGCGTCATGGATCCCTTGATGTAGAGAGCACGGACATTCTGCCAGTTTTTCTTCAGCAAAGACACTAAGAAGTTGATTGAGAGAGAGATGTTGGAATATAGTTCATCAGCACCCATCTCCACATGTCCAATGCAAACAGCCAGACACAACACCTACAAGTAGATACAAATTTTTGTTTCACTCACTGGTAACATTTTAAAAATATTTCGAAGTTTGTGAATGACATGTAAGAAAATTAACTAATTAAGTTGTGGATCTATGCCATCTGATCAATTTTGACAAATTTTGAATAACTACTAAGGTACTACCAACCTTTTTCAACTGAAACTTGATGGTTGCTTTGGTTTCTTCAATCTTGGACACCAGAGACTCGTTGTGGGTGACCTGTGATGGGAACTTTCCTGCTCTGTTCAATCCTGGCCCAAGGATCCTAGGGATAGTCTTGATCAGCGAGTCAGAAGCAAGGAAGGCATCATACTTCTTTGCTGTAAAAAGAGCAGTTTTCATTCAACAAGAGCTGTGTAGAAGCTCAAAAGCTTTATGGATACAACTTACAAGATATATTCCTGCCTCAGTGACAGTTTTATTCTCGTCATGGTTAGAATCAGACAATACATGCAAAATTTTTATCATCATCATTGGCAGGAACAATGTCTTTTATGTTGGTGTATTTCTGTACCAACAACTTTGAAGAAGCAAGTGTTGTATTTAATTCCATATCTGCAAACTACAACTCTGCAAAAGTTTAATATATCTTTTTATTATTTAGTATTAATTACACCACCAGGCATCCTCCAACACCTTGCGCTACATTATTTCTCCACCCTCTTAAATCATTTCATTCTAAATCTTACCCAGTTTCTTCACCAATTTCTTGTCCTTGTTCAATTTCTTCAAGGAGTCGGCATCCATGCATGGAATCTTGTTGGCGTTTGCCTGGTCACAGTGTACCTGATCTCCAAGAACACATACTCTCATCTTGGGACGTGGAATATGCCTCAGTCTAAAAAATGAACGAGTTAATGTAATTCTAGATGTAATTAAGATATTTTTTTGACACAAAAATGAACCCATAAGCAACTTTAACTCCAAAAAAAATTCACATAATAATTATATCACCAAAAACATAGAAATGTAAAACTACATGTCAATGCATCTACGAGGCCTAATATCCAGAATCAGGAATGTGTTTGGGTAATAGGTATGGCAACACTTAGGATTACATACCAAAGCCTTGTCCAGCCTGTGTCCGAAGTCACAGAGACGGAATTTCTCAGGAGTAATATGAATAGTACATCAATAGTCGACCTTGAACTTACAAAGGTCTCCCCAGTTCTTTAATGACCCTGGGTGGGGGTCAGTTAAAATACAATAGGGGCATCATTTGTCGGCATCATAAAGGATACCTTCCCAGTTATTTTACGACCCAGGGTGGTGGTCCTGATCTTTTTCTTTAGCACTGTAGTCAGGAAAATAGTGATGCATACTTGACGGTTCCAGAGAAACGCTTGTCCTTTTGGGGATCATAGTTCTTCAGAACAATCTGAAGTTCAACAGACTGAGTGAACTTCCTCTTCTTCTCCTGTGAGGCGGTGAGGACCGCGTTAATGGCCTCGTAAAGGTTGTCCCTTGAAATTTTGCTGGAAATAAAGAAAGTGTTTAAATAGATCTATAAGTGTTATGTGCCAACATGAATCAGTCATTAACAGATTGCACTACAGTACAGTACTAGTAGAAAATGAACAGGGCAACTTTTATTTAAATATGGGGAGGTAAAAGAAAAAAAAAGAAATGCTTGACAAATTTTGATATTTTTTTTTATTACATCCAACAAATAATTCAGTGGTAGGTCAGAAAGGTCTAAATTAACAAATTTTTAATCTAATTACATGACAAATTTTCAACTTTCAACTTTTAGTTTTAACACGCCATATAGCCTGTCCATTCCACATTAAAATTGGCAATTTAGACACAAATTGAATGTGCCAGTTTATGTTCCAAAAACGTGCATTTTTAATTACAATATATTTTCTTCGACATATTAAACGGTTGTTGTTACCCTCGAGATTCACTTTAGATATTAATCATTTCCATTTTCGTTACACTACTTTAATGGACAACTTCCACGTCGTTGTGAAATGTAGGTGGATGTTAGGCCTTAGTGTTTTGAAAAATATCCGAAATTACGAGGTTTAATGGACGTTTTATCCAAAATATGAAGGAATGCAATTCAAAGACAAAAGTTTGTATACAGATAGACAGTTTTCCATGCGTTAGATCGAAGATTAATACGGATTGTTCAGCAGAGTAAATTTTCACCTCATGTTCGTTCTGGAGCACAACCGGAAAGGAAGTTTGAAGTCACGTTTGTGTTCACGTAGTGTGCGATATCGCGAGATTTCCTCTATTCGGCAGCCATACTTCCATTAATCAGTTGCTGTAGATATTCACAAGCGAAGGAAAAGGAGATGATAAAATAAATACGGCATAAATACCATTCAAGATGGTAACTGGCGAAAACACTCAAGTCGTGCCAATAGAGGTAAGAATAAAAATTGGTTTAAAGAAGCAAAAACTGGGACAGCTTTGCTGAAAAATGACTGCTGCTTACTGCAACTCAACATTGATAATCATTGCACCATGTCATTGTTATTATTGTGAAATCACTGACATATTGTTGCTAGATAATAACAATTTTTAATAATGATTAATAATTTAAAAATAAACATTTGAATCTAAATCGATCAAATAAAGAAAGCTTCACATTCCGTTTAGACTTCATCATCCATACAAATTTTAGTTTCAGTTTGTTTGAGTGATCTAGTGATATCATACATTATTATCACACTACTTATTTTGGACACAAGTCCAGGCTTTCCTTTATGTCAACAGCATTGACAGGCAATATAAGTAAAACAAATAGCTATGTTCTTTAATATATAGTGATCTTTTACTTTATGCCTTGTGAACACTGATAATGAAACTTTTTATCTCTAATCAATGTCACTAAATCCATACAAAAGTTTTTGAATGGTTTAATAACATTTATGAATGGGTATCTACAACAGTGAGTTAAAGTTGTTTTTGACAGTATCATATATAGAACATCCATATACCATGTTTTCCGGAGTGTAAGCCGCGACTTTTTTCCCTGAAAATCTGGAGTGCGGCTTATACACCATGCAGTGCTGCTAATCTGTGGACGAAAACCAAAATCTGACGATGTTTTTGAATTATTACATCGTGATTCACATGTGAACATTGTAAGATTTACTCGCCAGTTTTGTAAAGTTATACATCGAAAAAATCACTGTAAAGGTGTTTAAAAGATAAAATATGCAATGAAAATATATTAAAGATGAAAATAATTACGTATCAGATGCATGTTAATTCGTAAAATTGTTTTATCACACCACGAGGTCATATCCAGAAGTTTACAAAAATAAGGCTTCATTGAATTGCATCATGGGATGGCAAGTTGATAGAGAACTATCTAAACGAAGTAAATTTTAGGTAAATGATGCAAGCCTTATAATACAGAAATCATTTATACATCAATATAATTAATATGCAAAATATATCAAAATAGAGATAAAATAAAATGGTATGCATACTGAAGAAAGTATTTTAACCAGCATGCTGAAATATGACAGAGAGTAAGCGTGAATTTGTACAGCCGCCGTGTTTGTTTAACAACTTTGTTTACACACAAGTAGGCTTAGGTAATGGCAGAGTAACAACGAACAGAAACATGACCAAATCCATTTTGATATTTGCATCATTGTGAGTTTTTTTTATTAAATATTTGAAGTACAAGTTTACAGACAGTTTTCATGATTCTTATCAATCGATAAGCATTGTCGTACTTCATAAGAGATCGATCATATTCACAGATGATTACGTGGGTGCATGGGCCTAATTTTTGGGTGTAGCTTATATAACGGTGCGTCTTATACATGTACTAAACCTTAAAAAATCGTAAAAAAAGACCTCTTCTGCTTATACACAGGTGCGGCATATTGTCCGGAAAATACGGTATATATATCTGTCTTATTTTTTTCATGATTTAGAAGAATTTTGAAAAAAAAATCCTGTTGTAAATCATGCAGAGACAGGACTAAATCAAAGACAAGGTGAGCGATAATGATAGGGAAACTTTTGATAAAAAAAAATCAAATAATATTGAACATTGCTAGGTGGGTCTCGTTTAGTCAAACAAACCAAAGTTAGATGACACCGTATCTATGCAATGTCCGTCCAAACTCTTCCGAGAACAGGTGACATGAACTTTGCGGCTTCTGTTTGGCAATAAACGTAACCTCTATGGCGACCAGTTAAAAATGAAGCCATGTTTACAAGTATCGACTTTCATCAACTGCTGTACCAAAGTTATTAATAAATCATTGATTCATTATAAATATTCATTGATATAAATTAATTTCAACGACATCTACAAATACTAACAATATCAGGGTCAAATCTAACTTGACTTTTTGTTGATAGTTAAGTATTATGACCCTTAACATCTCCTAGAAAGCAAAGTTACCATTTACAAGTTGTGTGTACAGGGGTTTCAATATCAGGTGATGGTATAAATAGTACTTGTTGCTGGTTATACCTGGCTGTGGTAGCGCCTGATTTGGGCTAAATTGTATTAGTTAGCATACATATATTACAGAACCCCCCCCTTTGAAATTGCAATGGTACCACACAGCTCGATCTCCTGAAAGATAATGAAACCCTTAAGCTTGTGTCTAAATTCTGATTAGCTGAAACATGAAATTATTGGGTTACAAGTTTATTGCTAAGGGGAAGTAATTCTTACACCTGAGTGTAATCTGATCATTTTATCATTATGAAATTTTAGGTGTTTTTTTTTTTCCAAAAAATCTTGAAGGCACTTTTCTTAAGATTTTATTAATACATACAATGTATATTTGTCAATGGTACATTTAGTACAAGAGCTTAGCCTTGATTAATGTTTTTAGTGCAAGTGTACTCATACTATTATTTTCCTTGTCGGATGTAGAGTCTGTGTATATCCACTATGCACAGATTCCAACTGCGCATGCGTTACCGGAAGTCAGTGTCTTATAGCGTTCATTTGATTTCACCATGATTTATTGACACCAAACTTTCAAAAACATATATTAAGATATACTTGTCAGCGATAATCTACTATAAATTAACAACAGTGACATTTCACAGTGCTAAACGCATTTGTTTTGTGTAAACTTCAAGCGCGTATCATACAAACTCTTGCATGGGTCACAATATTCTAAGCATTTGATACACATTGGATACTTCCGAAACAACAAAATGCAATTCAGGTTTATACAGTCAATAAAAGAAAATAATGAAACAGATAGTTTTTAGTACCGGCCACATATTTAACTTATTTCACATCGTCCTAAGTGTACATTGTACTATATAGCTATCGCTTACTAAACCCTGTGACCATAGACCGCATTTGCTGCAGTTCTAATTAATAATTATAAAATTACACAGCTTTGCATGAGAGAAACAGAATAAAAAAAAACACACATTATAAAATATCAATCTAAGTGTCTGAGCTCTAGATCTAATATACCCCAGAAATGCGTTCAAGCAGGGCACAGGTAAGTCACCACGTGCACAGAGACTGGGCGATGTTCTAGTGGACGACTATTTTGAACAACAAAACAAGTTTATTGTATCAATATCAATATGATTAATAAACACACTTTTATATAACAAAGAACCTCAAAGTAATTTCACATTAAGGTAGACCGTCCCTTCTAGTTTCCTCTCATGGATTTCGTTCATTTTTTGATATTTTGATTTTAGGTATACTCTGATCACAAAAACCGCATAAAAATCATATGTCACCGGGTTAATTTTTCTTCCAGGGTAGCTTAAAGATATGTACAAATGACTTAATAATCCGGATTTTAAGGATTTTTAAATAAATGATATTTCCTCCCTGTAGCATCCCTTAACATATAAATAATATACCTGTAACATGTTCATACCTTCAGTAGGTGATATAGAATTCATTACTATATCCAATAAGCTGGGTTTTCCACAATAAAACGAAATATCGTTATTTTAAAATTAAGTCCGGACCCAATTTTAGTGAAAAATTGCATAAAAATAGTAATGTTTTCTTTTTTTCTGAAAAAATGATCTCAAGAAAAATCGATTTTTTAGAATTTCCATGAAGACTGGCTTATTTGCAATACGATAAGCCAATAAAAAGTATACCTCACCGCATTATTTTTCAAATTATGACCGATTTGCTTCCTACAGCCCCTTAAATTTTGGTCTGAAAATGTTAAAAAATAGGCGAATCTGTAGCACTTTTCAACGTTTTATGTTATTCATCTACCCTTGTTAGTTTTTACCGATTGGCACACCTTTATATTGATACACTTCAAGTAAACACTCGAAAAGGTTCTAGACGAAATACTTGCTCGAATGCCGATTTCAGAAGCGAGTTGTAATAGATGGGTACGGAGAAATAAAATACGTTTGCCGGGATTCGGATAGCGACGTAACAAACGTATGACGTCACAGAAGGGACGGTCTACGTTAAAGTTCTGATGAAGTAAAGGAAGATATTTATTACAATGCACCAAGGGCGTAAACCATCTCCTTGCAATAGTCCCAAGGATAATGAGCGAAACTGCTAGGTACACCTGTTGCAGAGGATGATATATAGCGGAAATTAAAGATGCTCCGCCGCTGACAAATGGTATTTTTTCACTATTAAAAACAGAAGCAGATGATTTAGTATTTTTCTTCAGTTACAAAAGTTACTCACTTTACACCATTACCACCATTTAAAAGTTTGAGCTTCTAATTTTACTTCAAGTTAAAAATATGAAAAATAATTAATTGCATCCCGAAAAAATTGAGTGTCACTATATATCCTATATGGAATGAAGTACTGATTGCGCATGTACCAAAGGCAAAATAAATTATTTTATATTATTTTTTGTTTTAATTAGACTATCATATACATGATTAAACACCAATTATTGTTCAAATGACGAATATCATTTATCCTCTGTCGGCGGTGGAGCATCTTTAAGGTTAGGAAGTACTTAGCGAGCACTTAATGTCTAACAGACATATTTCTAGTTTAAATCTTTGATAACAGTTCAATCAAATCCTTATATTTATGGCTTATATTTTTCATTAAGTTCCATACCATTTTCATCAGATGATTTATCTTGAAAATATTCATTGACATTTGTGTTTGATGTTTGACCAGAATGTTTGCGTGGCAGACGAGCAAAAGATCCTTTGTGTTGTCCGAGACATGGTCGATGTGAACTGTGCAGGTATCAAGCACACACTCAACCTGCCAGCTTCAACCTCTGTAGCAAGACTCATTTCAGATCTAGCAGAAAAATTCTCCTATTTATCAGAGACAATCTCGGTTCACTATGAAAAACAAGTTGGATCAGAAATAGAGGAGGTGGGTATTGATTTATCATTGTAATGGTTCAAATGGATATATTTTATACCGTAATCATAACTTAAGTCTACAATTATATCCGGTAGAAATAAAAGTCAAGCACAAAAGAATACCCTAGTGCCTTTGTTTGATGTTGACTTTGTGTTGTAGATACCACTGGAGCAGTACCTGAACAGATCTGTGGCTGATGTGTGTGTGGCAGGAGTTAAACGCCATGACTTCACCATCAATGAGAGAGAAGGATGTACTGCACAAAAAATGGAAACTGCGCCTCCGGTAGGTGTTGTTATTGTCATCATTTTATAACTCTCAAATCGTTAAATTCCTATAACTTGATAATTTAGTGTAATAGCATTTTTTAGCATAACATATATACATTTTGCAGACTAGTGCTACTGCTTTTGTTTATTTGAGAAAATAACAATGTACATCATTTTCTGAAGTTGAAATGGCACAAAGTTTGAAAAAAAACAATTGCATAATTCTGCATTACGAAAGGTTTGAACAGTGATAACAAGAGTTAATAAATTAATGTCCTCTGTCTAACAGCAACAGTGTGTTGCCACATGTGCCACAGAGACCGAGTCGGAGATGGCAGCAGGTTCCTCGGATGTGGTTGCCTCCTCCTCTGGCTACTATAGTGGCGGAGCCAGTGGAACCAGTTCCGGTGATGTCTATACATTTTCTACCTATTCAGATAACTCCTACAGCTACTCTGCTGCACTCATGAAGTCTGACACAGGTAATATCACAAACCAATATCATTTTGTAGCTCTGTTATATTTTTCTCAAATATTTTATCAAAAAATGTGTAGGATATTTTCTTTCAGATATTTGCTAGTATTTACAGAAGTAGGAAATCTACAGAAAAATGAAAAAAGTGAAATATTTCTAAGTATAAGCTCTTTGTTATGAATGTTATGAATAGAATTTGCATAATGCATCATCTTTGTTTTTGTGCTCTTAACCTTTGTAGCTAAAAACTAAGAGAAGCTCACGTATTAGCTTGCCATTGTCTTACATGATGGAGCATTAGTAATTAGCACAAAGACAATCTAATGATTTCACATGATTATCCTCCATAATCTGTCATTGAATGTGATTATTATTACAGGCTATGTGGGACTTGTAAACCAAGCAATGACCTGCTACCTCAACAGTCTCTTACAGACACTGTACATGACTCCAGAATTCAGGAATGCATTATACAGGTATCATATCATTATCATATTTGATTCATTCGTGATTGTAACAATCTTTTTACAATTCTATGTATCTCGGCTCTCTCAGATTCTGCAATAACATCCCATAATCAAACCAAATGTGTACGGTATGGTAAAATTGATTAATTTTGTAAAATGTGGTATTCATTTTGACAAAAGTATTCTGGTATGTTTAGGTGGGAATTCGACGGAGCTCATGAAGAATCAGAAAAGAATATTCCATACCAGCTTCAAAGATTATTTCTTCAATTACAAGTAAGTGTTATATTTCATATAATCAATACAGCTACTCGTTTTTAATATGACGCATACTGCCTGTTAATAATTAGTAAATGTTATATATATATTCTTTACTTTTTTAAACAAATTACAATAAGAAAAATTGGCGGTGCATATGTTTATTTCATTGTGTCTCTCGTTTGAATGGAGGAGACATAGATTATTGGACCAAATATGCACTATGGTGCATAATAAATTCAGAAATTTCGGGGGTCGCTTTAATACTGATAATAAGACGAAATTAAAACATTTCACAAAATTATTGCACAAGGTCAACCATAAATCAATTTGGAAAAAGGAACAAGACATTAATACTGTATTAATATATTCAGTCAGCATTTAAGAAATATTCAAATTACAGGGAAGAGAACTAGAAGCCTTGAAAAGTGGGTAGGGGTGCTTTTAGTACTAGCCACTAGCTTTAAATTCCTAATTAATGGAACTTCAATCGAGCTAGAATGTGTATATTGAAGTCAGGTATTGAAATATTGACAGTATGTTGTTGTCTTTGCAGACTAGTCAGAAGAGAGCTGCTGAAACAACAGATTTAACCAAAAGTTTTGGTTGGGATAGCAGTGAAGGTAAGCATTTTTTGTGTGTTTTTTTTGAGGAGGGTAATATCGAAATGATGTATAAAAGTAACCCAGCTAAAACAATAGCTTTATGGGATAACTTGCAGCGGAAGATAAACTTAAGTTATTTTTTCAATAACTTAAAAAAGTTTTGTTTTTTTCACCAACTTAAAAGTGAATTTTGATAAGAGGACTAGCTTGCCTTTTACACTAGGTCTTCATTTCAAATAGTTAATTTGATGCGAAAACAAGTTTGTATGTATATCTTGTTCATATTGTTTAATTGGGAAATTTGCTTCTAAAGATTCCGAACTGTACATTTGTCTATTAAAGTGAGGAAATGTTTTTTCACAGTTTGGCAACAACATGACGTGCAGGAACTCTGCAGGGTGATGTTTGACGCTTTAGAACTCAAGTGGAGGAACACAAAGCAAGCTAACCTTATCAACCAGCTTTATCAGGGAAAGATGAAGGATTACGTCAAGTGCTTAGAGGTATTAAATTTATTGCTTATTTTCAATTCACAGAGAGATATAATGATGTTCTGATAGGAAGGCAATACTGTCCTCCTGTTAAATGTCTGACTCATCTTGAATAAATTTAGCAAATCTACAATGTCACATGTCTCATCAACACTTTGTATTCAGACTCATGCTATATAACCATACAGTGCCATTGCATTTCAAATACATGTGTCTAACATTTATCTAACTGGAGAAATAAATAGTAAATATTTAAAATTCTAACCTTCTAGCTGACTAATTTATGAATGTAAGTTACTACAAAGGTGTAGAAGAACATGGAAAATACACATTGATGTTGAGAGCTTCAGCAAAGAATTATTTTGTGGTTTCTGATGTGATAAAACTAAGTTTTACTAAATGAGCAAAAAAAAAACCTACTCCACCAGCTGAGTGACAGAGACTGAAATTAACAGCAGATATCTTATCAACCTGCTTTACACTACTCGTAGTTTTATTCTCTTTAATCTCAACCCAGGATTCTCAAACCACATTTTGACAGTTATTGAGTCTGGTGCCAATATAAAAAAGGGAATATTACGATTGAGTGCCCCAACCATAAAATCATAACGTAGAGTGTGCAAAGGATAAAAGTACATAGTATTTCTGTGATGATAAATGATTGGATTTTATTGTGTTCATTTCATTGACTTTCACAAAGTCATAAAACCGTAATATAACATGAGGGATATCCTACCAAATGAAACTGAATTTTCACACATGTTAATTTGGCTGTTGATTGTGATGTGAATCTGCCTTTGGTTTCAGTGTAGTAACGAGAGTGCCAGAGTGGATTCCTATCTGGACATTCCTCTTGTCATAAGGCCATTCGGTGCTACTACTGCCTACAGTAGTGTGGTGAGTATGTCAGCAGTGTTATAGGGACATAGGTGCTTATTGTGTCAAATACGGTATAGGGACAGTAAAAACAAATTGCATCTAAAGTTAACATGCTTTCTAACTCCAGTATGAAGGTAGAATCTATTCTTGAACATAAAGTAGCATCAAAATGGAGAATTTACCTTGCTGTTTGCTAATTTACCTTCAGGACTGGATATGCTTTTTTCAAAAAGGAAAATAATTTTCATTTGCAGGAAGAAGCATTAAATGCGTTTGTCCAGCCAGAAACCTTAGATGGAAGTAACCAGTACTTTTGTGAAAAGTGTAACAAGAAATGTAATGCTCATAAGGTGAGCTCTCTTAATCATCGTTTCAACATTGAAAGAAAATGCTTTCATATTACACAAGAATTGCAGAATAGATATATCATATACATATTATATTTATGAATATCACTAATTTTATATGAATTATGAAAAATAATAAGAAATACACAAAAAAAAAAAAAAAATCAAAAAATGTATTTGAAAAAATAAATAGAGAAATGTATGCATTTTTGGTGTGATGGTTGTTTGAAATGTTAAGTTTCATGGGGTTATTTCTTTCCACAGGGTCTCAAGTTCATATCCTTTCCATACCTCCTTACACTGCAGTTGAAGCGTTTCGACTTTGACTACACAACAATGCATAGGATAAAACTCAATGACAGGTATTAACTACGCAATGTCATTCATGCATAAAAATTCTGAAAAGCTAATGAATGAGCCAGATAGCTTCAATCAGAAGTGGAAAAAACCAAATGATATTATAGGGATTGGTCAAATTAAAGTATTTCTCAAAACATCAGTTGGCGATACATTTAAATATATATCATAGAGCATGAAATATAAGGAAGTAGAGGATTTTGTTGTCAAACATTGATCTTATAACATCAAGCCTCAGTGATTCCATTAGCATACAATCTCTGTAGCATCAAGCCTTTAAAGAGAAAAGCTTCATATTTAACAAGTGTTTGGTATTGTGTAAGTTGATTTCTTCTGGTTGTAGAATGACGTTCCAGGAGGTGTTGAATTTAAACCACATGGTAGATGACGGAGATACGGGTGACGAGGACATACTGCCGACAGCGGCTGGAGGGAAGGTTTCCGAGGGCCCACTGGAGGACAGCAGTGATGAAGGTTGGTGTTTTACACATTATTGATAACTTATTTCTGTACGGTACTAAATTTCATCACTTTTACAAATGACGAAAACTTGCAAAAATGGTCAATATAATGAAATTGTCAATATGAAGAAAGTTATCTGTGTCCATGTGTTACCACAAAGCTGTTACTGCTCTGCAACTCTGCATGTGAGTGTATGAAATATTTGATGGTAAAGTCAGTATGAGGAAAACATCAGAGTTTATGGCAGATGCAGTAGATATGGAAAGCCATGTTACTATGTACCAAACATATTTGAAGTAAAAGGGATGATGAAATAACAGATTGATTCTTTCTGCCCATTGTTATGGATAGAAATGGTTATACAATTCAGCCAGCACTTGCGGCGTGTTCACAGGAATTGATGTCGGAGCTGAGGGTGAGGTAGGAGCGGTTCCTTTACCTTCTGAAGAACAGCAGGGTCTGTCAAGTGAAGCTGCAGCCAACACTAAAAACGCCAAGGAGTCAGAGTGCACGGTATGACAGAATGAGTGATTAGTTCAACAAATACGTACATCACAACCTGTAACATTATTTCAAATTCAAAATGATTTAAGTAAGAGCCACTGAATATAAAATACAGATTTGTACATGCACACCTGGAAAGTAAAAGCAAAATTGACTCCCGATGTTACGAAGGAGTAAGAGTGCCCTGTTTCTAGATGATTATCATTTGAATGGAAACAAAATATTTCTTTTTGAGATCATTGTTATATTCCTGTTTTCAATGAACAATGTAGTTTCTGGAATTTTTTTTAAAAAACAATTGTAGAAGGTTGTTAGTTGAAAATTAACTTACATGTAGCTGTAGATTCTAAATGCTTAGTGCATGTCTGTTTATGTCTGAAGGGTCCGTATTTGTACGAGCTGTTCTCCATTATGATCCACTCGGGCAGTGCCGCAGGTGGACACTACTACGCCTACATTAAGTCGTTTGTAGATGGACAGTGGTACAGCTTTAATGATCAACATGTATCAAAGGTTAGTATAGTCTTAACTGTAATATAACATTCTATTTAAAGTGATGAAATTTTGATATACAGAAAGTTTACTGTATACAGATACAGTAGCTTGATGAGGTAATTAGAGCTATCTGGCTGAGGTTTTGGCATACAGATACAGTAGCTTGATGAGGTAATTAGAGCTATCTGGCTGAGGTTTTGGCATACAGATACAGTAGCTTGATGAGGTAATTAGAGCTATCTGGCTGAGGCTTTGGCATACAGATACAGTAGCTTGATGAGGTAATTAGAGCTATCTGGCTGAGGCTTTGGCATACAGATACAGTAGCTTGATGAGGTAATTAGAGCTATCTGACTGAGGTTTTGGCATACAGATACAGTAGCTTGATGAGGTAATTAGAGCTATCTGGCTGAGGCTTTGGCATACAGATACAGTAGCTTGATGAGGTAATTAGAGCTATCTGGCTGAGGTTTGGCATACAGATACAGTAGCTTGATGAGGTAATTAGAGCATCTGGCTAGGTTTTGGCATACAGATACAGTAGCTTGATGAGGTAATTAGAGCTATCTGGCTGAGGCTTTGGCATACAGATACAGTAGCTTGATGAGGTAATTAGAGCTATCTGGCTGAGGCTTTGGCATACAGATACAGTAGCTTGATGAGGTAATTAGAGCTATCTGGCTGAGGCTTTGGCATACAGATACAGTAGCTTGATGAGGTAATTAGAGCATCTGGCTGAGGTTTGGCATACAGATACAGTAGCTTGATGAGGTAATTAGAGCTATCTGGCTGAGGTTTTGGCATACAGATACAGTAGCTTGATGAGGTAATTAGAGCTATCTGGCTGAGGTTTTGGCATACAGATACAGTAGCTTGATGAGGTAATTAGGCTATCTGGCTGAGGTTTTGGCATACAGATACAGTAGCTTGATGAGGTAATTAGAGCTATCTGGCTGAGGTTTTGGCATACAGATACAGTAGCTTGATGAGGTAATTAGAGCTATCTGGCTGAGGTTTGGCATACAGATACAGTAGCTTGATGAGGTATAGAGCTATCTGCTGAGGTTTTGGCATACAGATACAGTAGCTTGATGAGGTAATTAGAGCTATCTGGCTAAGGTTTTGGCATACAGATACAGTAGCTTGATGAGGTAATTAGAGCTATCTGGCTAAGGCTTTGGCATACAGATACAATGGCTTGATGAGGTAATTAGAGCTATCTGGCTGAGGCTTTGGCATACAGATACAGTAGCTTGATGAGGTAATTAGAGCTATCTGGCTGAGGCTTTGGCATACAGATACAGTAGCTTGATGAGGTAATTAGAGCTATCTGGCTGAGGCTTTGGCATACAGATACAGTAGCTTGATGAGGTAATTAGAGCTATCTGGCTGAGGCTTTGGCATACAGATACAGTAGCTTGATGAGGTAATTAGAGCTATCTGGCTGAGGCTTTGGCATCAGATACAGATACAGTATCTTGATGAGGTAATTAGAGCTATCTGGCTGAGGTTTTGGCATACAGATACAGTAGCTTGATGAGGTAATTAGAGCTATCTGGCTGAGGCTTTGGCATACAGATACAGTAGCTTGATGAGGTAATTAGAGCTATCTGGCTGAGGCTTTGGCATACAGATACAGTAGCTTGATGAGGTAATTAGAGCTATCTGGCTGAGGCTTTGGCATACAGATACAGTAGCTTGATGAGGTAATTAGAGCTATCTGGCTGAGGCTTTGGCATACAGATACAGTAGCTTGATGAGGTAATTAGAGCTATCTGGCTGAGGCTTTGGCATACAGATACAGTAGCTTGATGAGGTAATTAGAGCTATCTGGCTGAGGTTTTGGCATACAGATACAGTAGCTTGATGAGGTAATTAGAGCTATCTGGCTGAGGCTTTGAGATATGAGTAGACATCTTTACTGATGATATTATCACTTTCTTCAACTTTTGTTCACAAATTTCTTACTTAGATAGAGGAAACAATATTGAGACAAATGAATGATAAGATTGTGATGTATGTTCTGAACTGCTTTCAGATTGGATACGATGAAATCACAAAGATATACGGAGGTGCTTCTGTGTCACGAGGCTATTACTCGGCAACATACAGCAGGTAATACTACAGTAAAACCCCGTTATATCGCCACCTTCTGTTTTCCTAGATTTTGGTGATATATCAAGTTTGACGGTATATCGGATTTGTCGTTGAAATCTTACTTCCTCCGGTGCCCTTTCTAGTCAGTCTGCACTGAACGGCCACTTCATACTATTATGTACTGTAATACGAATAGTTACAAAATTAAAGTAAATTTCGATAGTAGTCTTTCAATAAATATGTCAGCTTTTTGTGTGTAAAATACGAAAACCGAACTCGTTTGTGTTACCAAGTATCGTGCCGTAATTGCCTGCTAGCTGGGATTTTCTCGGTTACATGATATTTTTATCCCGGGAAATCCCGCCTGAAAACAAAGAATAGAAGTTCTGAACAAGCGCAGTGCCGTTGAGACCTCACTTCCGTGCACATGTCTGCAAATATCAAAACAGGCACTCTGGTAATAAACGGCACTTAGACGATTTGATCTTACTAGTAAACGGCAGATTCTTCTGTACGTACGTTATATTCATACAATGTATTGCTCTTGAAATTACTAGTTGCATTTTATGGTCCAATATAAACGAATGGCGATATTGAGAAACAGACTTGTGGGTTCCTTTTAAACAACTACAAAAAACAACTAACGTTAATATTACGTAAAACACATGTACAGAAGTGAGTTTTATTCACCATAACTTGTGACACCTACCTGTAAAACAATAACAAAGGTGTACCTATATTGTTAATTGATTTCACTGTATACACACGGTCGTACATGCAGCCATAGTGTGTGTAGCTGATCACCAGTTTGTAAACAGTCGAGCACCTTACGAAAACATGTGTCCCTATTAACACAATTTGGCGATATTAATGAGGTCATTATAGTGTTATTTTAATCATTTGTTCCACGAATGTGATGGCGGATGGCGGTAGGCGGGTTTGGCGGTATAACGGGTGTATTTGTATGGAGGGAAATCCGTTCTGAATAAATTCATGGCGATAAGCGGGTTTGGCGATTTAACGGGTGGCAATATAACAGGGTTTTACTGTATATATCATAATGTAATTCAAACATGTCTTGAGCTTTTCTTTAATATTTTTCTTGGATAATCTGACATATGTTAACTTTTAAGTATTGGAAGTATTAAATGTTTTGTTAAGGTTGCGGTAAAATTGTACTTTTCTATAATATTGGGTGCTGCACACGCTTGTTTACTTGATATTATGACGTAGTGAAAAAGGATGACCAGAGAAAAAAGGAACTGCCAAACAAAATGTATTATGTGTATTTAAGTACTAAATAGCTATTTTCCTGTTTCAGTTCTACAAATGCTTATATGCTGATGTATCGCCAAGTGGATAAACAGAGAAATGCTGGTAAGGACGTAATGGTCTTTTTGAAATACAAAATTTTTTCAGATGATGATTTCATAGTTTCCATAAATATTGATTTATATCGCCTTTAATTCACACATCATTTCTATCTGTTCATAGAATTTTGAATATTTTGTTTTTCAGATTTTGTACAACCTGATAATTTCCCAGATCATATAAGACAACAACTTCAGAGATTGAAAGATAAAGATGAGGCAGAACAACGCCAAAAAGAACTGGATAAATCTACCTGCAAAGTACTTACTGCTGTCACAGCATATTTCACTGTAGTTTTGTAATTAATGTCAACATTTTGCTTACTGCTGTCACAGCATATTTCATAGAAAACTGTAGTTTTTTAACTAATGTCAACATTTGGCTTACTGCTGTCACAGCATATTTCATAGAAAACTGTAGTTTTGTAATTAATGTCAACATTTGGCTTACTACTGTCACAGCATATTTCATAGAAAACTGTAGTTTTGTAATTAATGTCAACATTTGGCTTATTTTTTACTGATATTTTTAGCATGTTATGGAATAACATGAATGAGTCAGCCAAGTATATTTTGAAGATTAAAAGTTCAGCTTTTTCATTTGATAGTTAAGAGGAAAGAGAAATTTTCTTGTCATGTTTCTTGAATATTGACTGGGTTTTTTTTCTCTAGATAAAAACGTTCTGCTATCATCCAATATTGAGGAAGAAACAAGAACAGAGACTTGAAGTTCACAAAGACAAGACATTAGCAGAAGCTACAGAGATGGTGTACAATGTAAGTTTATTTCATGTGTACAAAAATATTTAAAAAAAAAAAGCTGGAAATATTGTCCTAAAACAGATTTCTTGTAGATTTGCTCAACATTTTCTCTTAGACTTGTGAAATTCAAACAAAATTTAGGTGGACCATCAACTTAATCATGTGATTTGAAAATAGAATCTGCATACAGGTAAAATGTTTTAGTAAGTGTTCATTTGTAATTATTACTTAAATATTGTGTGAAGAAGTTTTGCAATGATCAGCTTTTTTCCTTTTTGAGAATTAAAAAAACCAACACCTAGTGACAGAGTCGTTTAAATAAAAAATTCAACTGTTTCTTTTAGTTATTTGAGTTACGGAGCACTTTGCCCTTGGACTGTTGCCGACTTGTGAAGTATGATGAGTACCAGGACACATTAGAACGATCATTTGAAGGCGAAGAGGATGTTCCGATAGGCCAACTCCTGGGGGGCGTTAAACAGACCTATAACTTTGATCTCCTTCTGGAGACCAAGAGACCTGATCAACAGTTCCATGAATACAAACCTGGTGGTAAGCCAGATTAATGCTGATAGGTTCAAATTTCTACATTTCAATGTTATGATTAATTATGGTAATGGTAAAAAACCATAGAAAATAAAGTATTGGTATAAATGTAAAAGTAGTATAGAACATTTCCTGCACCTAACTGATTTACCCTCATTTAACTTAAAGAATAGCCATTAATCAGTTTGTAGTTCTTCTGCTTCTAGAAGCTCTTCCATCTCTAAGATCTGAGGAGAATTCTACTAAAAGTGCACAAATCATGTTGATTTCAGGATGCTCTTTTTTACTGTCTGACAATTTACCTTATTATAATCCTAACAGGCGTAACTGTGAAGGTGTTTGTAGTGGATATGGATTTGGAAATCATCCATGAACCAATCAATGTCCGAGCCTACAGTCCACAAACTGTGGCTGAATTTAAAGAAATTGTGTCCGAGGTATGTTAATGATCTAGATGTTTTATGATCAGTGCACTTTTATTCACAATATAGTACAGACATTTACACTCTATGAATTTATGAATTAATCTGGATTTTAAAGTTGTTAATATAAAGTTGGAACCATGATAGCAATTTTGGTTAAAATAGTATTTTACCATGTTTTTTTTTATTTAATACCCTTAGTGATTAATTTGGCCTTGAATTAAACAGGGTTTTCAAGTTGTACAATCTCAAGTTAATAGGATTTAACTGACTTAAATAAATTATCATTTTTATCACACTGAAGATCAGGCCTTCATAATTTTTTTAAATCGTACTATGAGAGAAAAATTAAGTATTATCCTCTTGAAAAAAGGAAGATACTTCACACAATAGCCCTTTCCTTGAAAACAATACTTTTTTGTAACTGTTCAGGTGCTAGATGTACCGGTCACAAACATGAGATGTGTTTTGGAGCGGTTCCACAACGATCTCCGATATCTGTGGATGCCACACAAGACTCTGAAGTCAGAAGGATTCTTCAAAAGTAACAAGGTCAGTCAAACAATTGTTTCCATAAATGTGGAGAGCCTTCAATAAATGTTTGCAGTTTTTGCTTTGTTAGTAACTGAAGTTAAAATTTCTGTAGTTTATGCGTAAAAATTTATGCCGAAAAAAGAAAATCATGAGAAAATTGCTGATCTTTCACTTTTCTTTGTATCTTTGTATTGTTGCCTACCAGGTCTACCTTGAGTACTCTGGATTAGAAGATCCCAGCACAGAACACTTTGTCAACAGTCGTTTCTACAACCTGTTGGATCGTCACCAAAATACCATCCGGATCCATGTCAGCTTGCCCTCTCTTGGTAGGTATCCTAACATTCTTACACAGACTAATATAATAATATATGAATATAATCATATGAATACTTTGCTTTTCATGGACCTAATTACCTCTGCTTTGATGTTTTGTAAAATTAAAAAAAAAAATTGCCATCAGTCTACAAACAGTTGTTATCAGTCTACATAAAGCTATTATTATTAAGTTAGTCTACATGAAGTTCAATATAGTTGCCATGACCTTGTTTGGGTCAACAAGAGTTTACATAACCTCTGTCCTGCTTGATTTGAAGGCTGGTAAGGTTTATGAATTTTATAGGTGTTAATCTGTCTGTAGTAATTATAAATTTTACAAAAATGTTACATCTTTCATTTGTAGCTGATGTGGAGGAATTCATAAAGATCAGCCGGAGACACTCTCATCTTATGGAGAGAGCCATAAACTGTGGAAACACTACCAAAAGTCTAGAGAACTTAGCAGGAGATGGGTTAACGCCCAAATACACGGGAGGCCATGATCCGTTAGAAATTGATGAAGGCATCAGTGACCGTGGCAGTGACAGTGAAGTAGACTTCAGGGTGAAATCCCTCTCCTTAAAACAGTCAAAAAGTGATCCCTCCATATACCACAACTGTTGTCAAATAGACCAGCAGTTTGAACGACCAGTACGTGGTCACATCCCCGGTCAGGTACGGACATTGAGTCTAACAGAACCAGGCTCCGAAGCCCGAGCGTGTAGTCCTATTATGGGACAGGGTATAGAAAGCGGACCAAGTACAAGGCTTAGCCCGACTGTGTCTGAGGGTCGGACTAGTAGTCCGGTAAACGGGCAGAGCAATAGTAGTCAGGACACCAATACTAGTGCGGAATTCAGTCTCAACACAAACTTTAGTTCCGTTGCAGAGTTTGACTGTGCGCGAGAAGCTGTAGAGCATAGTAACAGTGACTCGGAGCAGGTGGAACCTCCGTCTCCAGGGGAGCGCACCATCAGTGATTTAGACTTTAAAAAGGAGGCTGGAGAGGATGTGTGCGAGGCCACAGAAAACTGGGATGGGGACACTCTGGATGTTACTCCGTCAGAGGAAACACCAGACGTAATGGTTGTCAACGAGGAAAATATCCGGCGATACTTCTGTGTGGTTAGTCAGGAGGATGACGTTCTGTCAAGACAGAGGAGTAAGTTGTCATATATATAAGTTTACATCTGGATATATCTGTCTATATTATAGACATTAACTATCGGTAATAATCTTTTTGGTGTTTTATGTTATGGGAGGTGTGAAAGGATGACTTATGGTAAGATACTGTGTGAATAATATGAAGTGATACAGGATTAAAATAACACCCGTTCTTTGATAGAGCATAAAATATAAGTACATAATGATTGAAGAAAACATGTGTTTGATTAAGATTTACTCATCCCTAAAGACTCATTTAGACTCTCCTAAATTAAGGACTAGAACAGTTCATTAAGGAGTTTTAGGGGTCATAGAGTTAACTAAGAACAAAAATGTGATGTCTGATGTTGATATAGCTTTTACAGCGCCGTTACAACAAGCGTACGTGTGACGGCCAGTCTAGTAGGTGGTTCCGTTGATTGGTAGCTAGTCAGGTTGGATGGTATCTAGTCAGTTTGCCAACGACATTCAATAAGCTGTGTAAGCACGGCTCTCATTGGCTGTCGTTTCAATGTAGGGGCGGAGCTAAACAGTCCGAAATATCTGTCATCGATTACTAAGATCAGAAACGTGCACTGTACCATATACATAAAATGATCGGCATCGTAAGCTTGATAATGTAAAAAGATTACACAAATACATTTTAATTACCTCATGTATAGACTCTGAATCAGCGCTAATCAGTGATGTATGTATGGAAAGAGCTACTGTTGTAGCGGAAAAGTCAGTCGAAAAAGAAATCACCTGCTTCTGACAAATTATAACTTTACCGCAAGGTGCGGGAAACCAAATCGGGTACAATGTACGACCGACCATCGTGTCTTGTCAAAATATATTCTGATAAAACACGTCTTTGACACATACCTGGATGTCAGTAGGGATGCTATTCCAGCTGTAGGCGTAGATTTTTTAAAACTTTGTCACCAGTATTTAATCAGAGAGATGCATTTGAATCTAGTGTTGACAAATTTCTCGACTAAAATCAAACTACCGCCGCGCATGCGCCAACCTCCGAGAACATTACCTGTGAGGGTCGCGCAAATATGAATCAAATTAAATTATAAGTATTTAGGCAATGCATCCAAACTCGACGTCTACAACTAGAATAACATCCCCTACTAACATCCAGGTATGTATCAAAACCGTGTTTGATCGGAATATATTCTGATAAGACATTTACAGCTGTGCTACCCCAACTGAGAACGACACGTGTATATAAACCCCTACCGCTCTACCGCTGACTTGTATCGGTACTGGATGCTACTCTCGGGCTTCTCATCCAGCTTAATGAAACTGAATGGCTAGTTAGCTTAACCGATCTATCTACAATGTATCATCAACAATGCGTGTGTATCTACTTAAAAACAAAACAAATATTGTTCAAATTGCATCAACATTCACTTGACTAGTATTTCTTTATTTTAGATATTTTAACAAATCTTCATATTTCTTGTAAAATTGCATATGAAACTCCTTATAGATCTAGCGATGCTCATTACGTAGGGAACTGCCATAACATGTCCTGGCTGCAGGCCGTGTGCAAAAAGTCAAAACACACGTGGGATTTATAAGACGAGTCCTAAACTGTCATATATTTAGGATTTTCAATAAGTGGTTGGTAATATTATTACAGCAAAACTGACAAGCTACAAGGTTACAATAGATCTAAACCCAACACATTAACAAACACGATGAAAGATCCATTGGAACGTTGGTAGATTAGATACATAACGTTACGCTACAGTATGAATACTCCCCGAAATCCAGAGAAATGGCCAATAATTTATGAACAAAACATCCTCAAAACATTTGCTTAATAAGTGAAACAAAACAATAACGAATTTTTACGCTTAAGGCTATATAGCCTTACAGCGTATTGTCATTGCCTGCGATACCGGAAATACTGGAAATGCCTTTTCGACTACGACACCACCTAGCGTGAAAAAGTACTACACCTCAGGTCCAAAAAATCCGCTTTCTAAAGCAAATATGCTGTCATGGTGTAATTATGATTGCATGAACAAAATCTGTAGTATTTCCTTAAGTGTTATAGTTTCAAAAATGTGTCCAAAGCTATAATATCATTGTCTATTAATGGAAAATAGTGAGAATAATTTGCATGAATGATAGCGATCGATGACCTAAATTCTCGCCAATCATTTGCATATAGGATGAACTTCTAGTTTAGATAACACTAAATAAAGGAATTGACAGGATTTAAGTATGTATAAGTAGGGTTGGTATGAGTACTAAATTTTGTCCTCGTGTACCCGAATTGAAGTATCCGATCCGTACCTAGATACTCGACCTGTATTCCTACAGTATGTGAACGTATTCCTATGTGAACGTATCAACTTCGTGAGTTAGCTTAGTGGTACAATTTACCGATGTTGTTTGGGGCGATCTGCAGATGGAGCAAATTTCAATGTAATCATAATGAAATGTGAGAGATTTATTCTCCAATACTGCAAATGGCATTGGTATATCAATTTAATATCAATCGGTAACATCATACAATCATAATGTAACAAGCTGACAGAGCCCAGAATGTCCGTGACAGATGTTGTTTACCGCACATGCGCAACAGGAAGTACAAAAGAGTGACGTAGTCTTCATTCGGATAGCCTCTGGTGTTGTCATATACAGCATACCGATAGTGAAAGTAAACATGTGCGCCATTCATGATCACTTCTCCGATCATGGGAAATAAGAATTGCAACAATGTTGCTTGTGAACATGTCGTTAGCAGATGAAGTGTCATCCTTTGTGAGTAAAATAGAACAAAAGAGTGCTATTTTGTACTTCTTGTTACTGAATTTTACGTTTACACAGACATCTAACACTCAGTATCAGTATGTTTCGTCAGTATTTTGACGGATGCCCGGCCGGGAAGCCTACACATGGTTCCTACGTGTATTTTGACGGGTACCCGGGTACTTCCCCAACACGACCCGTGTGGCAATAATCAAGGCCTACAACATTCCATTCGTATTTGGACACAGAAACAGCAAAAATCGTAAGTGTTCATTTCGTTTTGCTTATACCTGTCTACAGTAAATAAATTACACATGAAGTGAACTTACGTGTCTCTGTGTATTTCTGCTAACGTATGTGATATAGATGTTTTATTTTATTACAAGAACAAGAACATTATTTATATTTTGGAGCAGTTTCCTTTTCAAATTCGAAGTTGACAAAAATTAACTGCTAGCATTATTTTCTAATTTTATGACATACAATTTAATGCATTTAATTCAGTAGGTGTAACAGATTTAATTTGCCAAATTGTCCATATTGATACCGTGTTAATGGAGTGTCACATCACAAAACATAACAGTATGTAGGATTTTGTATAGTGTGTAACATACATGACAATGAATTAGCATATTGATGTAATCAATTAATATATAGCTACTGTTGTAGAGGAAAAGATATCACCTTCTGACTGACTCTGCTACAACAGTAGCTAATCAATATAGAGATACAATTGTAGCGGGATTGGACTGGGTTGATCATCGGTGACCAGGTAGCTCAGTCGGTAGAGCACTCGGCTAGTGTTCTGAGGGTCCCGGATTTGAATCCCGGTCTGGCCGCTACATTTTCTCCTCTCCTGTTACAAAATTGGCGCCCAACTAAATAACCCACGTTGGTGGTATTTGGAAGATTCTCGTATGTCTTCGAGGGTGAAGACTTTGAGAAAGGAGGGAGGAATGTAGCAGGATTGGACTGGGTCAATCATCGGAGACCAGGTAGCTGAGTCGGTAGAGCACTCAGCTAGTGTTCTGAGGGTTCCGGGTTTGAATCCCGGTCTGGCCGCTACATTTTCTCCTCTCCTGTTACACAATCATGTATACACAATACATGTGTACATAATATACATGTGTGTATATGAAGTTTAAGAGACAAGTGTAATCACTAATAAGGCTTGATTTTATTAAGACAATTATTATCTCTGATTTAAAAACGGGAAACATGAGCTTAAAATATTGATAAAAATTAAAAATAAAAAGATTAAAAATGATACTAATATATTAACTCAAATTACTTGTAAACAAGACTCCACAACTGACTTGAACTTAACAAAATTCTTTAAGTTTATGTTAGAGGACTCTATAACTTTTTATTGAAATTATTGCATATTTTGTTAAATTCTAAAATAACAGGACCCAATATTTGCTAGTCATCCACAGCAGACTCAAAATGTTGAAGAATTGAGATTATCAAGAAGCAGTGAAATAATACCGGGCATATATTAACTAGCTGCAATGGCAGATATATAAAGCTCTAGACAACTTTGTCGTCAGATCTAGGGTTACAATTCTGTCTAATTGACCGTAGTGTTGCAAAACATCTAATGATGAACATGACATAATTAGCGGACTGCAGGTTTCAAGTAAATTTGCAATTGAACAGATTTACGGTATGTAAAAACATATCAAAAAGCATACGTTCAGATGGACATGTATCACTAAAGAGTAAAATAAAAATAATGTTTTGTTATGTTATGCTATGTTATTTTATTCAAGTATTTTTGAATAAACATAATTAAACACAGTTCACTTCAGTGATAGGGAAGGAGATTTGTTACTATGCGACTATGTCCCCTTGAAATAAAATTTCGATGGGACATTTGATCAGACAATGCGCCAAAACAACATTTTCTAGGGACATTGAGGCGAAAACAAAAATTAACATCAGCATGTATCATCAATGTTTTATTAGTCACTCATTAGTCAGTGTACTGTTGATTCAGCAAATAAGTAAAAAATGCTAGCAGATGAATTTGTTAACTGATCATTTAACCAGAAACTGCTTCAAAATTAGAAGTAATATTAAACTTTTTTTTTCTTGTTGTAAAACAAAACATTGATTATATGTATGTTAGCAGAAATACACAGACATGTTACCTAGTTCACTTCATGCGTCATTGTTTGTCAAATACAAAATCAGAAACATAAGTGGTATGTAGTTCATATACCGACCCAAAGACCAATTTATTTAATGTAGAAACAAAACGAAATGAACGCTTACGAATTTTACTGTTTCTGTCTCCAAATACGGAAGGGATGTTGAAGATTACTAGCGTAATGCACATGGTTGCGTTGTTCAGGTGTTCTTCAGATAAAGTTATGTGAATGTGATCGACCACATCGGGGGGATGCTAAAGAAATTGTCTCTGTCGCTTTCAAGCTGTTGAGTGAAAAGAATGGAAATTATCTCTCATAGATGATTTCGACCAGCAAGTACAGTATCAGATTTACATCTAGGTTCTAACGCAGGGAACTCCCTGAACAGTATCAGATTTTGCGTTATGACATCTTTGTTTACATCGGACCGCTTATACCATTGCTGAGTGTCACGTGACAAGTCGCTTATTTAGATGAAAAACGCTTACACTCGAAGGCAGAACACGATAAATAGTTACATTTTCTTAAAAAACGATAAACAAAACTCGATATTTCAATGCATTAGTGGTTTGTAATACATGTCATATAACCTCTGTATACATTTGACAAATCAGCGGGTGGGGAACCAATAAAAAAAGATCTTACGTCATCGTGTTTAGAAACCGGGGTCCGTCTCAAAAACCATAATATCTTACCGATGATCAATCAAAATGTCTAAGTATGTTTTTTGATGCGTCATTTATCCAACAAATGCGCGTATGGCGCAGGGCGCGTGGCCTTCCCTATCACTGCACTTTGATTGGCTTTCCCAAATGATTTACGTGTGTTGTTTGTTTGATTAATTAACGTCCTATTAACAGCTATGGCCTCCTATGTATGCAGTGTGTTGCGTGAATGTTGTGCGAGGTGCGTGTTTTGGGAGACTGCAGTAAATTCATGTTGTGTCTTCTTGTATAGTGGAACTGTTGCCCTTTTTATAGTGCTATATCACTGAAGCATGCAACTGAAGACACCAAACAACACTCCCCACCCGGTCACATTATACTGACAACGGGCAAACCAGTTGTCCCACTCCCCTTATGCTGAACGCTAAGCAGTAGCGGAAACTACAACTTTTATAGACTTTGGTCTGTCTCGGCCAGGGGACAGAACCCAGAGCCTTCCTTACAGGGGCAAACGCTCATCTCAAGGCCAAAAGTGAGGCGGTGCCAATGGAGGCATTGGGAAAGATAAAGTAAGTTAGGAAGAATAGAAAAGATAAGATCCTAAATTTAGTCACCTTTTACGATCATGCAATAAGGGCAGCAGGTACAATTCTAACGCCCTACCTGCAGGGCCAACAAAAAATTGGTTACTTGTTGTTGAAGATTTCATGTGTGTAAGGGGTACCAGTGGGGAAATCATTGCAAACAAATTATCATTAGATAAACCCAGAGAAGTCTGAATGTTTTTTCTGGTTGTTGGACATTATTCTCAGAAATCACATAAGGCGTCGCTACACGTACTGAATAGAAACATTGCCGGGAGCACGTGGAGCATCTAGATATAGCCTAACTGGTACTGTACGCTAGATGGCCATGACCTACTTGTAAAAACTGTCGGTACATGGGAGATGCTGAAACAAAGTTAGGCTTTTAACTGAAAAGTTATGCTTGTATACTATGTATTTCACCAACTTGTCCAAGTACATGTAAATGTATATCAGTATAGTGTATATTTGACGGAAAACTTGTAAGCATAAGGAAAAGGCCCTCTTCACATTATGAACAACTTTATTGAAATAAATAAAAGGTTAAGTTTCATATCGCAGGTTGTATTATGTTCCTGGCGTCGTCATAATTACAATGGGTTAGTTGACCATTTCTGCGCCACAAGGCAAAACTTCAATTTATTATATTATAATTGTTATAAAAAGATTTTTAATTTTTTGTTTCGGAAAGGTAGCCTAGTGGCCCTTTCATGAATATCATGAAGTTGATAATCTTTTACATTGAATGTGAAAGCATTTGAATTATCATTATTCAAAAGCGAGAATAAGAACTATGGCAGCTACCCTAGGTAACTGCTGTATGGTAGCCTTCTTAGCTTTTTGGGTAGTTAACACTTGTTTTTTATGTCTACTCATCTGAATACCTGCAAATTAAATTTCTTCACTTGCCTTAAGCTCTCAGTACTTTCAGTACTTTGATTAATACAGTGATTCAAGGATTTATAAGTGAGATACGTCCTTGAGTGATTGAATGTATACATTGTAAACAATTAAATAGTACACAACGTGATCAAACACATTGTACAACAGAGTCGGGTATGAACATCAAAGACCCGCTGGCTCCACCTACTTCTCAATGTTGTAGGCGATCTTGTCAGTCAGGGGGCAATCAGTCGGGCTGCCGATGCTTCACCCAATCAGTGCCTTCGTTACATGCCACCTAAAATCTAATCTACTGCATCAGTTACCAGCCTACTAGATCAGCTACCAGCCAACGTGTCTATCGAGTGAATGAATGTAAATAGGAACACTTGTTGTAACGGCGCTGTAATAGCCTAACTAGAATACTTATAAATTGATGTTTAACATTCCTTCTCTTTTTTTTCAGATCTGACCGTGCGTGTGGATAAGAGAATTACACTAGGAGCCTTTAAGAAGGAATTAGAACCATATGTCCAAACAACTGTAGATAATTTCAAGGTAATCCCTAAAAAATGTTCTGATGGTATCATTCTGATTGGGAAAATTCCTTGCTTGGTTCTGATTTCTAAGTAAATGTTGTAGTAGTTCATTCACTTTTTAGCTCACCTGGCCCGAAGGGCCGGTGAGCTTATGTCATGGCGCGGCGTCCGTCGTCCGTCGTCCGTCGGCGTCCGTCGGCGTCCGTCTGTCCGTCAACATTTCCTTTCAATCGCTACTAGTCATAGAGTTCTGCATGGATTGTAACCAAATTTGGCCACAAACATCCTTGGGGGAAGGGGAACAGAACTTGTATAAATTTTGGCTCTGACCCCCCGGGGGCAGGAGGGGCGGGGCCCAATAGGGGAAATAGAGGTAAATCCTATAAATCGCTACTTGTCCTAGAGTTCTGCATGGATTGTAACCAAATTTGGCCACAAACATCCTTGGGGGAAGGGGGAACAGAACTTGTATAAATTTTGGCTCTGACCCCCCGGGGGCAGGAGGGGCGGGGCCCAATAGGGGAAATAGAGGTAAATCCTTTAAATCGCTACTTGTCCTAGAGTTCTGCATGGATTGTAACCAAAATTAGCCACAAACATCCTTGGGGGAAGGGGAACAAAACTTGTATAAATTTTGGCTCTGACCCCACGGGGGCAGGAGGGGTGGGGCCCAATAGGGGTAATAGAGGTAAATCCTTTAAATCGCTACTAGTCATAGAGTTCTACATGAATTGTAACCAAATTTGGCCACAAACATCCTTGGGGGAAGGGGAACAGAACTTGTATAAATTTTGGCTCTGATCCCCAAGGGGCAGGAGGGGCGGGGCCCAATAGGGGTAATAGAGGTAAATCCTTTAAATAGCTACTAGTCATAGAGTTCTGAATGGAATGTAACCATATTTGGCCACAAACATCCTTTTGGGAAGGGGAACAGAACTTTTATAAATTTTGGCTCTGACCCCCCGGGGGCAGGAGGGGCGGGGCCCAATAGGGGAAATAGAGGTAAATCCTTTAAATCGCTACTAGTCATAGAGTTCTTCATGATTTGTAACCAAATTTGGCCACAAACATCCTTGGGGGAGGGGGAACAGAACTTGTATAAATTTTGGCTCTGACCCCACGGGGGCAGGAGGCGCTGGGCCCAATAGGGGAAATAGAGGTAAATCCTTTAAATCGCTACTAGTCATAGAGTTCTGAATGGAATGTAACCAAATTTGGCCACAAACATCCTTGTAGGAAGGGGAACAGAAATTGTATAAATTTTGGCTCTGGTCCCCGGGGGCAGGAGGGGCGGGGCCCAATAGGGGTAATAGAGGTAAATCCTTTAAATCGCTACTAGTCATAGAGTTCTGAATGGAATGTAACCAAATTTGGCCACAAACATCCTTTGGGGAAGGGGAATAAAACTGTATAAATTTTGGCTCTGACCCTACGGGGGCAGGAGGGGTGGGGCCCAATAGGGGAAATAGAGGTAAATCCTTTAAATCGCTACTTGTCATAGAGTTCTACATGAATTGTAACCAAATTTGGCCACAAGCATCCTTGGGCGAGGGGGAACAGAACTTGTATAAATTTTAACTCTGGTCCCCGGGGGGGCAGGAGGGGCGGGGCCCAATAGGGGAAATAGAGGTAAATCCTTTAAATCGCTACTTGTCCTAGAGTTCTTCATGGATTGTAACCAAATTTGGCTACAAACATCCTTGGGGGAAGGGGAACAGAACTGGTATAAATTTTGGCTCTGATCCCCCGGGCGCAGGAGGGGCGGGGCCCAATAGGGGAAATAGAAGTGAATCCTTTAAATCGCTACTAGTCATAGAGTTCTGCATGGATTGTAACCAAATTTGGCCACAAACATCCTTGGGGGAAGGGGAACAGAACTTGTATAAATTTTGGCTCTGACACCCGGGGGGCAGGAGAGGTGGGGCCCTATAGAGGAAATAGAGGTAAATCCTTTAAATCACTACTAGTCATAGAGTTCTGCATGGAATGTAACCAAATTTGGCCACAAACATCATTTTGGAAGGGGAACAGAACTTGTATAAATTTTGGCTCTGGTCACCTGGGGGCAGGACGGGTGGGGCCCAATAGGGGAAATAGAGATAAATCCTATAAATCACTACTTGTCCTAGAGTTTTACTTGGATTATGACCAAATTTGGCCATAAACATCCTTGGGGGAAGGGGAACAGAACTTGTATAAATTTTGGCTCTGACCCCCTGGGGGCAGGAGGGGTTGGGCCCAATAGGGGATTTAGAGGTTAATATTAAAATTCATTCAGAAAAGAAACAATGAACCTGTATGCAGAACATTACTTGGCATTACAAACCAGGTGAGCGATACAGGCCCTCTGGGCCTCTTGTTAAAGGTAGGTTTCGCCCAATGAAATATAAAGACTACGAAATTGAAATTTATTCTGTACATAGATAAAATCTTCAGATCATTTTCAATGCATACAGCGAACAATATTGGTGGTCTGTTGCCTAGCTTGACGAGGAAAATACTGCTCTATGACCAGGAAAATACTGCTCTATGACCAGGAAAATACTGCTCTAAATTGTTTAATTGAAACAACAACAGCAAATTGAAGTGCAATGGACTGTTTATACATATCATATAATCTAAAACACTTCATGTTACTTTCATAGGCTCGCTAGCTTAGTACACCAAACATATGTAGTTAGTCTGCGACTGCATGTGTGCTGGCATATGTTTTGAAATTTAACTCACCACATGCAACACGAGTCCCAACAGATCCGCCCAAGTTCCGCTTGAGATGTGGCTTGTTTCTTCTATTGCTACATGCCATCTCTGAATTTCATTCCCTAGAGATATCAAAGGGTGCTACTGATTCCATTCTAATCTACTCCTCTTTGTTGCCGATTCAGATATATTTTTTTTATCTCACACGCTTTCGTTCAGCCATTTTGTTTACTTTTAGTGCGTAACAATGCGCATGTGAGAAACTTTGACAACACAATCCATTGCAGCTTCATTTGCATACTGTCCTGTCAATCTGACATCGTAATAAATCAAAGATTTCCTTCAACATTGTATTCAAGACACATTTGTTCAATCTCATATGCATAAAGAAATTAAATCGAGGTATTTTTAATACGTTTTTTTTTCATCTTTTCTTCCGTTTATCGGATTTTACAAAAAAAATATTGATTTGGTTGGGCGATACCTATATTTAAGTGCGCATTTGCTAATTAAAATATGCTGTGACAATAACAAGTGGAACTTCCCCAAACCTATCATGGTTGGTGCATAGTTGTAACTAAAATGAAGTTTTCATGATTATTTTTAGATATTGATGAAAATGTAGTTATATAATTCATAGTCCTTACAACGAAATTTCCTACAATTTTCAGGTGTATCGTGTGTATTCTAATAATCAAGAGTTTGAAAGTATTCGACTGTCAGAAACCATGAGTTTCTTTGAAGATGGAAAGGTAAGTTGAATGCTATTTAGATGTGTACTTTAAAACTGCATATAGTTTACTTACAAGTATGCTTGTATATGTTGACAGAACCAGATGTATTAAAGATAATCTAATCTATTGATATCTTAATGAGTATGTCCATACTACAATGTCTGTGAAGATGTGATCAGGTAATGAAACATATGGATCACAGAGGGTTTGAGTTCCGAAAAACAAAAAAGTCATTCACTCCTAAAGACACATTTAGGTTCTTCTAAATAAAACATTAGACCAGTCAATTATGAAATTGCAGGGGTTTATAAGTTAATTGTGTTAAATATGAGGTATTATAGACAACATTACTTTAATCATGTAATTCATTTATTATTGCTTAAATATAACTAGTACATGTATATCAACTTATGATATATTATTGGGTAGGCATTAAGGCAAATCAGGATCACTCAATAGAAAAGAAAATAAGTTACAGAATTTGGAAAAAATTAAAGACGTTTTTATTGATGATTCAATTTGAGAAGTGATTAAAAATTCTTAACGTCTGAACATCCCATTCCAGCTTAATATTAAACTGGGGAGGGCCCTAAAGCCTGGAGAGTACAGAGTTAAAGTTTATCAGCTACAGATCAATGAGTCCGAGGTAAGTTTGACCAAAACAGTGATTTTGTAAAACAATGCGAAAAATAATGTTTAGGTTTCATAGAAAATCAAAATTGTTACATAAGGTAACATATAGAAAGTTGTAAATGCTATCACTGTAACTCTTAATTCAGTGTTTTGGAAAAAGTTTTCTCTAGATATATATATGAAACGTTTTTGCTTTCTGCTTAAAAGACTAGTTCAGTACTTAAAGAATCTGACACTAAAGACATGAACAGATATCTAGATCATATGTACCATTACAGTTAGACATAGTAGTATTGATTTGATATTTTACTATTATGTATGCTTTCTGTTGTAGCCTAGTAAGTTTTTGATTGACACAATATTTGCCAAAGGAATGTCAGTACTGGAATCCAAGAAGCTGATCATCCCCGAGATAAAAGAACAGTGCAATATTGACCTCTCTCTTGACAGGTAAGTCCAGCTTTAATGGTAAACCACATTAAAAAGGTGTTAGAATACTTGATCTGGGGTCATTGTTTTAATTGATCTGGGGTCATTGTTTTAATTGTCCCATCTATCCTGATGTCCTATGGAAACTGGGGTCTTAAAGACATTTCTTGTTTTCTTTTGTGCAACATGCACAATAATTATTGAAGCTGTTTGGTTCAAACTGGTTTCAAATGATTTCTAGATATTTGTAATCTTTTAGACTTACTGCAGTGAAAATAACTGACATTAGGCTGTTCTTGATTTTAAACACACAGTTTTGTTGCTGTCGATGGATAAACATTTTATGATAATTTGAAGCAATTTTGTTCAGAATGAAATCAAGAGGTTGACATTTGACTTATACAAATATCTTTCTAGGTGTCGTTTACGGAAGAAGACGTGGAAAAACCCAGGAACAGTGTACACTGACTCCCAGGTGTATGAAGATGATTTACCTATCTTTGCCAACTGGGAGGTCTTTTTGCAAGTACTTGATGGTAAGCAGAAACACAAAATTTGGATATTTAAGGTCATTTCTCCAACAGAGAACTTGCAGAATTCCAGAGATAGTTCTCTAAATTTATCCAAGCAAAGCCAGTTTAGATATTGTGAAATAGTGATTTTTAAGGCATTCAAACTTTATCCTAGGAAAACTGGTTGCAATATTGCAAATTTTTAACTGAAACTTTGTGGTTTTGACACCATACAAACTATATTATTTTCAGGTCCCGAGTTAATGGTATCAACGTCCCAGCTGTCTGTCTTCGTACGGAGATGGAAGCCATCTGCTTATGAGTTTGGACCCTTTGAGGAAATCATATTGTATCAGCAAACTTTAGATGAACTTACAGAGAAGGTAAGTAGCTTGAAAGAATGCTTGGTCAAGTCCAGTACACCAGTACATGTGATATCAAAGTTTTTCTTGTTCCATCAAAGTAACCAGGCTCTTCTGCATTTGGAAACAAAACTTCCTCCAAGTTATTGATAAAAAAAATAAATAAATAAAAAAAAAAACCCAATAAATGTCCAGTGATATCTTGTATAGGTATTGCTACTTTTATAAAAAAACTTCTAAAATTATTTTGGCAGTTCTTTGAGGTGTGTGCAATAAAAAATTATTGGGAAATGTAAAATAGTTTGCATTTGTATTGTTGTACAGCTCTCTGGGGTGAGCGTAATATAAAATTATTTCGGGATATAAGATTAGATTCATTTGTATTGTTGTACAGCTCTCTGAGGTGAGCGGAATAGCTTTGGAGGACGTGGAGTATGCTAAAGGGCGTGGCACATTTCCATGTGATATCTCCTTACTGGAGGTACACACTGACCTCGACTGGAATCCCAACGTCACCACGCTCAACTCCTGGCCTCTGTACATCTGTGACGACGGCAACGTCCTGTACTACAGGTAAAGCTTTCGGGGGACAATCACATAACCACACAGCAAATTATTACATCAAACTATCGTTCTACATTCCTTATGAATAATAAAATAAAACATATTGACAAATTCTGTATTGTTGTTAAGAATCTTAATTGATTTAATTGAAATTCCTGATCGTATGGCTATACAATTAAGCAGGTCTGATGTCTGTAAACATGGACCTGTGAGTGTCAGGATCTTTAGCATTTTCAATGTGTTTTTAATTGGTATTGTAGGGACAGGTCTGAGAAACTTATGAAACTGTCGGACGAGAGAAGAAAGGAATTACAAAACAAAGAAAATACCAGGTAAGAAATCGGACCATTTCGTATGACATATATCATATTTACCACTTTTCTGAAAAAGGTCTGTCATCAACTTCAGTCAGTATGGTCTTACTAACATATGCTATACATATATGTAACATGATATTAAGGAAAAAGATACAGAATGCACATCAAGTTGTCTTTTTGGGACTTTTATCATCATTTGTATACACGACAGTTTGTAGTTATGTATAAGCTGGTTTTTTGGTCATATGTATTTTTATGACAGAACAGTCTACTGGTAACTAAGTAATTAGTTGACGATAGAACATGCTACATATGTTTGCCAAACAGGACTTGGTCTAGACTTCTTGGTATTTTCGGTATGTGAAAATGAAAGTTGTGGTACCACGATAAAACTTTTAGTTATTGGAAACTTTAAAATGGTTTCAATTACACAGGGTCTAAATTCTTCTGTATGCTTGGACTATTTCTGTTAATCATTTCAGCATGCTGTACCTATATTTTTGCTTTTCAGATTGTCAAGAAGTTGTGGCAAGAGCACCTATTCACCAAGAAAAGAAAAGGCGCTGAAAATCTACACTGACGACACACCAGTCAAGTCCCAGGATCTCGACTGAAATAGCTTTACCACACCATCAAAGGTCTCATATTGTCACTTAACGTCAGTCTTAATTGGATCCCAGAATGATTTTAGATCAAAGCTGTCTCCAATGTGTGCTATACTGGGATCAAAGTTCTCACAAACATCCCAGGATCCATATAACGAAGGAGATCGCCATCCTGAGAGTTTTAACATTCACCGGACTTATGTCCACTTCTAGGATTTAGACTGAAATGTTGATTCTACATTTCAAACACACACATGTCAATCCTATAAATTGTACTGCCTCTTGGTACAGTCTTCTCCTCCTATCTTTTGTTTTATAGAGAATTGGTGATTCTGTGATTAGACAGTGTTTATCTCCAGTTCAATGTTTTAACCTCCAGCTACAAGGAAAACTAGGATAAGTATTGATGCGTTACGACTGGATGAATCTACAGTCTTAACATAGTAATGGATTTGTTGGAAATGGAAGTGTCATATGGACATGTGTTAATGTCTTCTACTCTCAATGTGAAACTGTCGCTGTGGCTTGTATGTATGTAATGCTTGTGTAAAAGACTGAAAGGAAAGGTTGTAATTCAACTTTGTTGCAGAGAACTAGCATTGGTATGCATGATAAAAAAATTGTAAAGTACTGTTTGAGAGTAATATGAAATAATGTTTCAACAATAATATGTATACTTATATACAGACGTGTGATAAGAAAAATCTAAGTCTTTCAAAAGATTGTATAATTCATTTATCCGACTGTTGCATAGTTGTCGTTAATTGCTGAATGCTTCGTAGAAGATGTGTCATTGGAATTCAGTTTTTACTTCTTTGTGTGCTATCAGAGTCCTTCTAAGTTTGTAATCGCTAACATCATCAGGGAATATGTACTATTTATTTTTCATATTGAATATATGTCTCAGAAATGTTATTTGTTTAGTAAATTGTTACAGCAATGCACTTTGAGGTTTTTGGCGTCGGATAGAACAGATTCAGTCTGGCCATGTTTAGTATCTGTGAATAGATATAAGTGGATAAATAAGATATTTTGTGTAAGTTCTATGTTTAATGAAAATTTTATTTGCTCTACGTTTGAGTGCTCTGTACTTATAGTGCAATTTTCCCCATATAATTGATACCAGATATGTTTTGAATGGTATATGTAATAGTTATGCCAATCTCGGCTAGAAACTAGAAAGATTGTGTATTTTTTAAAAGTACTTAACATGCCAATCTTCGTCTACAAAAGGTTAACAATGTTAATATCCAGTTATATTATTCTTTGTTGGAAAAATGCTATTATGAACTATGTATTCATTGACTTTATGTTTTCAGAAAATTTCAACACACGTTTGACTTCGGAAATATTTTCATAATTAGATTATTATGCTGAAACAAATTAATCCGGATAATAGTGAAAATAAAACGTTTTAGTTACAAAATCCTTTATGTAATTATGTTTCTTTTGTGTTAATATGATTAATTGGTATTACTTCAAAGTTAATACAATTGTGCCAGTTCACTTGGTATATTATTAAGATTGAAGATGTCCATATTCAGCTCGTTATTCAATGATACAACATCCTGTCCCACTTGTATAGATCAGTATTTATACCAGAGTCTTGTAGAGATTGTTTACCTGATTTTACTTGTTATTTACAGGGTACAGCTTCTTTCTAGTAAACTGAACCCCAAGTTTATCCAGCATGTTCATTGGTTTAAATCTTTCCAAGACATTTGTGATTGGAAAGGTAATACTCTACAATTGAAAAAAAAAACCCAGAGATTTTAGAATTAAAGTATTTTTGTATCCATTCTTGAGAGATTTATTATGAAAAAGTAGCTATGAATTTGTTAGAGTTTATAAATGTTTTGAACACTAAATGTATTGACCAGAAACCATTGCGTCCAATAACTTCTTCTTGTCTACAAACTCTGCTGATGTAACAAACAGACCTACAAAATCAGTTTATTCAGTATAAATGTGTTAAAACTCTATAATTTCATGCAAATATTTCTTGTTTGAAGTTTACTCTCATATATAAAATTTGGGACTCTTCATCACTATTAACTATTTCATTTGTGAAATCGAAGTAGTGGATGTACATGTACATGTAAAGTTGCACTCAGACAGAACACTGAAGTGAACTATACTGCTATTGAGTAAAACAGTATAGAGTTAGGCCTTGATAAGTTGAAACGAGAAACAAGCTAAATCTATATTTGTGAAAAGACACTATGTTCATTTGTATATGATTATTTAACTCATTTCCACTGTCGTAATCTGCCTGATACCCAGTGACTTTGTCTGTAATATTAAATTTTTTGCCACTAAGAATTATGATTATCATATGATTTCTGTGACAGTATGGTTATTAATTGAGATAATGTTAAGATTTCAAAATGGTAAAACAAAATGCCTGCTTTTTATGAGGCTGATGCTGCTTAATCTGATAACTGTTGCTCAGATCGTAATCCAACAGCTTTCTGAACCAAGCTTGTGATACATTACTGTAAAGCCACCCAGTTGTTGATTGGTTTGTGGTATGCTTGTGTGTGAACTGTTGGCGAAGACATTTTGTATTTATCTGATATTATTTCTCCAAAATTATACATGATTTACGTATAAAGATTTCACTTACAAGAACAGTTAATGTTATTAAGATTATCTTTGTGACTTGAGATTTAAAAATAATTGTGAAATGAAAGCCAGATTTTTGTACTCTTCATACAGGCAGATACAAATAATCACATATCGCCAGATCATCGAATCAATTGTGTATTTTATATATGATTGTTTTCTTAGCTTTTCTCAAGTCAAGATAAATGCCTAGCAAGTGATATAGTGCAATAATTGCTTTCCAAGACTGCAACATTGTTATTGTGTAAATTAACACTGAAAAAAAAAAAATTTGTAAGCTTTATTCTTTATAAGAATTTGATCTCTAATCAGCTTCAATTCTGACATTTTTTAAGGTGCATGTTTTTTGAAATTTTAAATCCATGACCTGATGAAAAGTAAAACATTCTGACCCAGTATGTAATTGCATGATTGCAGGTCTGTATGTAGCCACAACCCTGTCAGGACACCTCTATATGTCTGTTCATTGTTGGAGAATTAACAATGGTAATTAAAGTCTTGGATGTTACAAATATTGGTTTGATGTACAGCTGGTATATATCATAGCAGATACCATGCATGTAGTGATGATCTAATATTATTTCAATTTTTACAATGAATGTGGCTAATCACACCTAAAGAATATGTCGACATTTGATAAAATATTGGTGGTTTGTTAATATTAGCTCATCATTATATCTGCAGCCTTATACAGTCTGGTAACATTTACCAGTATAGATGCAAATGAGCTAAAAATTGAATGACTGGATTATTCTAGAAGTAAATGAGGGCAAAAAGAGTTGTGAACAGGCTATCTAAATCCACTTGGAACAAGAAAAAGATGCTGGTGATTTTATTGAAATTATTTTAGTTAGTTTGTGATTTATGTTCATATAATGATAGTGTTGGTATAAAGATGTCCCAGATTTAGGTAGGACATTGAGCTAAGTAAAACCAACTCTGAAGCTTTCACAAAGACTGTTCCAGGCCCGTTATAGCTGAGCAATTCTACTCGCAAGATAATCAAGTAGTTGCCTTGAAGTTGTGTTTGTCATAGATTTGAAACAGGTGCTTTGTAAATGCCGTTGTTTACCAATATTTTAAATTACTTTATTTCTTTCTGTTCACCAGAGTGTCTGATGAGGTAATTATGAATAATGAGATTTGTGTATCCATGGTATGTATAGAAGTTTGACGCTCAAAGTGTGACATAATTATCTTATCTATTAGTTTCATTTCCTTGTAATCCGAGTGCTGCAACAAAAACAAATGCTGCAACAACATTCAATACACATTGACTGCAATGATTTTCAATAAAATAATACAAAGAAAATATTGTTGAGTTTTTCTATCAAAGAAGATTTCTGACATTCAAAACTACAATCAATGTTGGCCTAGCAAACTCCCTAGGTTACCTTAAAATGTTTATACTCAAACCCTAATTTAGCTATTGGACTCTTTAAATGCATTTCATAAACTTTAAAGTGATTAGATTAATGAAAGAAAAAATATGATTGCAAAAGACAATTGTCATAACATTGCTCTACACTTTCATTGAAAATATGAACCAAACTAGGAAAGGTATGAAGAGTTTACTTGGACTTTTTCAGCTTTTTCAAAGCAAGGTGCACAAATTGAGCACTGCTGCAGATAATGAAGCATTGAACGTCTTTCAGTTGGCATTCATAGCCAATATGAATACGAACTGGACTGAGGCAAATTCCAGGGCCAGGTGAGCTAAAAAAAATGCTTCTTTTGGTACTGGCGGTCATATGAATGTATGATAATTGTACTGTGAGTCAAAAGAAAAGCATTGTCAATGAGTTAAATGTATTTTATTTTCATAGAAAAATGTCAAGTATGTGTCCTTGATATGATACAAAATTATTAACATAATGGAAAGTAAAATCTCAGAAAACAATGTTATATTAATCAATGTTATACAAAATGTTTATATCAATCCTTACAATAATTACACTGTTTAGTTACAGTAACATTGCTTCTTCCTTAGCTTAGCTCAAAGTCGTGTTACAATAGATTAAAAGATTTTTGTTGTATGTTACACATAAAATTATGATATGAACTTCAATGCACAGACTAGAATAAAACTAAAGCAATTTGCATCAACAAGAGGCCCAGAGGGCCTGTATCGCTCACCTGGTTTTTTGTTAGTAATTATCATAAGACTAACAATTAGAAAAATAAGCAAAATTGACTCCCAAAGTTTAATTTTGAATCACAACCATACAGTGATGCTATTGATACCATACAAATATGCTATCCAATACATAGGTTCAGAGACAAAGTAATTTATATGAAAGTAGTAGCCTAATTGACCTTTTTGACCTCGCATCTATTGCCGTCTAAGGCCCCGGTGGTCAGCCCTATCATTTGTACAATTTCAAATCCCAACCCTATAAGGATGCTACCATTGCATTATAAGTGCTCTTCCATTCTTAGTTGCAGAGAAGTCGTTTATATGGAAATAGCTAAATTAACCCCTTTTGACCCCACCCTTCAGGCCCCCGGGGGTCAGCCCCATCATTTGCAAAATTTTGAATCCAAACCCTATAAGGATGTAACCATTACATTATGAGCGTAATCCCATGTTAAGCTGCAGAGAAAAAGTCATTTATATGGAAATTGACCACTTTTGACGCACCCCTCAGGCCCCCGGGGGTCAGCCCTATCATTTGCACAATTTGGAATCCCCACCCTATAAGGATGCTACCATTGCATTATGGGTGATATACCATGCTTAGTTGCAGAGAAGAAGTCATTTATATGGAAATAGCCAAATTGACCCGGGGGATCAGCCCCATCATTTGTACAATTTTCAGTTAGTAGCCCATAAGGATGCTACCAGTCAAATTTTGTTGAAATCCGACCAGCGGTTATGGAGAAGAAGTCAATTGTTGACGGACGCCGGACGCTGCGGTATCCCATAAGCTCACCTCGGTCCTTCGGACCAGGTGAGCTAATAATAAACTTGACAACACATTCATTAATTTCCGGTCAAATACATGTACATGTTTCCTTACATTAAGATACCACCTACATAGATGTAATAGATAAAGATGCTCCACCGCCGACAGAGCATAAATGATATTCATTATTTGAACAATTTTTGGTGTTCAATCGTGTGTATTTATGTCTAATTAACACAAAAAATAATATAAATATTTTTATTTTGCCCTTGGTGCATGCGCAATCAATACTTCATTCCATAAAGGATATAGTGCATCTTTTTCGGGATGCAATTAATTATTGTTCATATTTTTAACTTTACGTTGAATTAGAAGCTCAAACTTTTCAATAGTGGTAATAGCGTAAAGTAAGTAACTTTTGTAACTAAAGAAAAATACTAAATCGTCTGCTCCTGTTTTTGGTAGTGAAAATATACCATTTGTCAGCGGTGGAGCATCTATAATCAAGAGGATCTGGAAGAAATCTAATCCTTAAATTTTTAGTGTTTCTCTTAACTTACAATTTCTATTTTAATAAATAATCGTTTATAAAAAAAATGATAACTGCAATGGCTAATTATTCAAAATTATTTCAATGCTACATTTTGATAAAACCAAAATAATTACATATTAAGGAGAAGATAACTCTGCATGACATGGGAAAATATACTAGTGAAAAGCAAAAAAATAATGATAATAAAAAAAAATATTGGTTACAAAACTTGACCTACATTTGTAAGTACAACTTATGTGGAATGACTATTGCTCACATTTTCAAAAAACACACACACACATCTGGAAATATATAAAATGACATTTAAAGATGATGCACAAAACAAAGACATCAAAGTTAGATCTAATGACAACATTCAAAAATACCACACCAAAATGCAGCCGGATATCTAAGGACACCGACGTCATGTCCATAGAAATTACAGAGCAAACATCTCCTCAACACAAAACCTTAAAAACCTGTGGGGCAAAGGCACGTTAATGATAGAAAACGCTCTTCATCATATCATCATACAATTCACAGGTCATCGTCATATCATCATACAGTTCACAGGTCATCGTCATATCATCATACAGTTCACAGGTCATCGTCATATCATCATACAGTTCACAGGTCAATCTACTAGAACAGATGTTATAGAAATGATGCATACTTAACATTTGTATTTTAAATGTGATATTGCCAGGGAATGAGAAAACTATTAGGAACAACTAGTTTGCTATTTGTGCTTTAAGTCTTATAAACAGCTGTATTAATGATGCGAAAAAATTCAAGAGGCCCTGCCTCTTTAGGGCCTCTTTAATTCATAACCAGTTAACTAAGTAGAATAAAATCTACAAAACAACCATTTACACAATTCTGCTACTCCTGTCACGAACACTGAATCCCAAAAATCTGCTACTGTGGTTACAAGCACTGAACCCTAAATAAAGTTACTACTATTCCAAACATCACAAATTCAACAAAGGCTTAATGAAAAAGATTCTTGTCACAGTCATAAACAAGCACTAGGATTTATTATAATAGAAAATTGCATTGAAAACTGATGTAGGTCCTTTCAGATGACATGAATCCATTTCTTCATGATTTCTAGTAAATGTAACTATTCAGTCACAGAAACAATCACACATCTACCATTCAAAAATCAAAAAAGTGGAAACACCAATATAAGATAAAAAGACCAAATTGAATGTAAATTGTTCTTCCTCGTACGTGTGACTCAGCGATGTCGCATTCTGTTCGGTGGTAAGTATGGTTTAAGTGGTAAAACATGAGCCATCATCCACAGCGATGTTATAATTCCCGTCACGGACATGGCCCAACTCGTGTAGCTGGTCCCATAAAGGATCAGCGGCAGATTTAAGGGCAACAAGAACACCACAAACTGTTCAGACAGAATTAGTTCCTTCTTCCATAGTACGCCCCACAGTATATAGAAAACGGGTAGGTGGCCTAGGACCAGGAAAATTTCCACAATACAGCGAAGGATCGTGATACCATGAGCGTCCCAGATCCTCGTCCTGCCGATAGTGGCTACCAATAGTATGATGATGGCGGTGATTTTGGTTGGGACAGTCTGATTTTCCTCCTTCAAGTTTGTCAGTACATACGTGTCCTTCTGAAGGCAGATCAGGACGAGACTTGCTCCAGCACACTGAAGGATTGACACAAATACTGGTTACTCATTGATCATGTACAGTAAACCAACTGATATCCGTTTGCACATATTTTGCGGGCGCTAGGGTGAAAGTTAATCATCATCAAATTGTTTCGAACACAAAGAAGAAACATAAGTGAATATAGATTATGAAATAAAATTGTTTTAAATAAGCCTTGTTGTAAGAAAATGCAAAATTAAGTAGATTTATAGTCTACAAAATCCACTGTATTACACCCAATATGCATAAATTTTACTTAAATAATCAAACCAAATTTAGATCATGCACGAAATTATTGCAATGAGGAAGCCACAAATCAATATGCAAAAGAAATGAAATGTATAAGAAATTACATGTACAGTCGAAACTCGTTATCTCGAAATTCTTGATTTTCTAACTATTAAAGTTTGTATTAAATCATTTTAGTTATATGTTTTCAGATGTTTTTGGATTTTTTTAAATAAATAAAAAACTTGAATTACGATGATATGATCATCACTATAATAGGTATGAACCCTGATTTCCCGTAGGTGGTATACCGACTTCAATGGTTCATACATCAAACTTAATACGGAATATAGTAGCTGAAGAAATAAAAACAAGCATCTTTCTTATTTCATAAGTTAATAGTATTTCAAAATAATAGCATAACAAAGTGAACAATAGTTTTCACCTACTGCAAGCAGACTACACTCTCTGTTTCCGGCTATCAAACTCATGTTCACTCATACTGGTTAATATTATTTACGGTAAATGAAACGAAAGTTAATTTCTATACCAACGAAGAAATACATTGTATGAATAAGATACTAGTACATATGCAACGACTAGATTCTAGTTAAAGGTTGTGGGTTTGTTAAATTATTTTGCACTATCAACATTCCATACAAGTCTTAGAAAACACTTTCGTTTCTAATGATTCCTAGACAAACACGCTTCCAGCCATGATCAGCCACGCCGATCGAGCCGTGCTGTGTGTGATTGTGTAAACATGCATCGTGTCTATGTACTGGTAAGTCACAATTGTAAAGTGACACTAATTAGGAAGCCAGACTTGGGAGGATTATTTTTTAAAAACAATTCATAATTAGTAGTCCTTGTTGTAATATGTTCCCATCGGCCTGCATATACCGATCGCGATATGTGCAGGTAAACCAATCATGTTACGACAAACCACAGGTGAATTTCAATTGCTTGTGTCCATGTTACATTTATGTAATTAATTTTTTTAATTTGAAATTTTGACTGAAATTAAATTCGAGATAGCGATTTTTCCCCCCCGCTAAATATCCATTCTAGGGACCAGGAATTGACTTTGACTCAACCGGAGTTTCGAGTCATCGAAATTCGAGACAAAGAAGGAAAAAAAAACGGGCTTTAAAATTAATTAGACTCAACCGGAATTTCGACTCAAGCGATTTTGAGATAACGAGTTTCGACTGTATATGGTATTAATATTCCCATACAGTCTGTATTCAATCAAGACTTAAATTCAAGGTGTGGAAACTTAGGCTGTGGGATATTCAAAAAGGGGAAAAAGGTGCTAATTAGAACATTAATTTTTAAGCCCTTTGATGGTATTTTTACCAGCTGGAATATCTAACAGTTTTTTTTTCTTTGGTTAAATTTCTTATTTTGTTTTTCAAAAATATCCTTATAATCAATTAAGTTGTTTTCTTTAAGTTACACAAATCTATCAACACATGTACATGTATTTCGTTACCAAAAAGAAATCCTTAAACCATTTTTTTTAATTGTGTTTTGTTTCCAACATGAAAGAAATCTTAAAACCATTTATGATTGATTTTGGACACCTACCCAGACGTCATGTAGGAATCCTGATGCTGGAGTCAGCAGACAAATGAGGAAGAATGACATCACAGTGGCAGCATTACCAGCCATGGGTAGGAGGGAGGCATGCTTCTTATCATCCGTACCCGTCGTCAGGGGTATTATCTCTTTATACTGCATAAACATATGAAAGAATTATACAAAATCTGTATTTAAAGGGTCTTAATTTTACATAGACAGTGTAAGAAATTGCAATTTTTTAAGATTCCTTTGTAAACACTGTACAAAGCGACTACCTGACTAAAATGACCCTTTTCTTAGAATCCAAAATAGCCAATTTCAACACAATTTAATGATAAATTGTATACATTTCGCCTTCATTAAATTATTAGATATACAATGTATATACACACAAATAAGTAAATTTATCACAATTTGACCTGTGTATAAAGACCACTTTGCTATAAAGAGTATCTCTTCGTCTCTTCTTTGACCTTTGGGTGGTTCAACTGAATTTAATTTTTTTTAAAAAGGCCCAGAATGCCTGTATCACTCACCTGTTGATTTTTTTTAGTAATTAACACAAAGACTCTTACAACTAGAAAAATTTGCAAAATTGACCCCACAATCTATTTAATTTTGAATCCGAACCATATAATGATGCTAAAGATACCATACAAATATGCTATCCAATGCAAAGTTTCATAGAGGAAGTGATTTATATGAAAATAGTAGCCTAATTGACCTTTTTAGCCCCGCGTCTAAGGCCACGGAGGGTCAGCCCTATCATTTGTACAATTTCAAATCCCAACCCTATAAGGATGCTACCATTGCATTATGAGTGCTCTCCCATGCTTAGTTGCAGAGAAAAAGTCATTTATATGGCAACAGCCAAATTGATCCCTTTTGACCCCACCTTTCAGCCCCCAGGGGGGTCAGCCCCATCATTTGTACAATTTTGAATCAACACCCTATGGATGCTATACCATTACATTATGATTGCTCTACCATGCTTAGTTGCAGAGAAGAAGTCGTTTATATGGAAATAGACAAATTGACCCCTTTTGTCCCCGCCCCTCAGGCCCCCGGCGGTCAGCCCCATCATTTGTACAATTTTGAATCCCCACCCTATAAGGATGCTACCATTGCATTATGGGTGCTATCCCATGCTTAGTTTCAGAGAAGAAGTCGTTTATATGGAAATAGCCAAATTGACCCCTTTTGACTTTGCCCCTCAGGCCCCTTGGGGGTCAGCCCCATCATTTGTACAACTTCAGTCAGTAGCCCATAAGGATGCTACCAGTCAAATTTTGTTGAAATCCGACCAGCGGTTATAGAGAAGAAGTCGATTGTTGACGGATGGACAGACGGCGGACGGCGGACGCCACGGTATGGCATAAGCTCACCTTAGTCCTTCGGACCAGGTGAACTAATAAATAATAAGTTGCTTTGAGTCTTCTTTGTCTGACAACATATATTGGGAACTTCTTACCTTCTATAGACACAAGATCTTATCTACTGTAGACAAAGGATCTTGAGAGTTTCTTATCTTCTCTAGAGACAGGATCTTGAGAGTTGCTTACCTTCTATAGACACAAGATCTTGAGAGTTTTTACCTTCTGCAGACACAAGATCCTAAGACCTTCTGCAGACACAAAATCTTGAGTGTTTCTTACCCTCTGCAGACACAAGATCTTGAGTGTTTCTTACCCTCTGTAGAGACAGGATCTTGAGAGTTTCATATCTTCTGTAATAACAGGATCTTGAGAGTTGCTTACCTTATATAGACACAAGATCTTGAGAGTTTCTTACCTTCTGTAGAGACAAGATCTTGAGACACACACTGACTGTAAGATTCGCCGCCAGAAAAAGTTTCCAGGCAGGGACCATAAGGATTGGTGTTTTTTTATCTTTTGTGATGAGATCTGATATCAGGGAGACTTGGGACAGCACCACAAGTACCACACACCTGTAATGGGACACACACACTTAACTTAGGGAGACTTGGGACAGCACCACAAGTACCACACACCTGTAATGGGACAACACACTTAAACACTGTGAAATCGTAGTTTTTGCAATACTGATGAAAAGGACACACAGAATTGATTGCATATTGATTGATTAATTCAGTTTAGATACCTGGTTATTATGATTTATTAAACTGTATACTCACAGTTTAATCATATGTGGTTCAAATGAATATCCAAGATTGCTGGCCTTGAAGAAACATAAGATAGCACATGTGATGAACAATGAGGTCACGACAAACATGGTGGCTCCCATTAGTGGTATGTCCTCATCCTCTTGGTAAAGCTGAGGACAGACGGAAATGCAGAGATTAAATTCTACATTGAAATAATGTCTAGCTACTGATTCCGTTCCTTTTAATAGGATATCTTTTCTCAATCTCTTCACTCCTTACCCCTTTAGTTTTAGTTTAACTTAATTAATAAGCAAACATTGCAACTAGTATTTCAATCTTTGAAGATATCCGTGTAAAATATCATTGAATGTCTTTTCTTTATCAAGAGTTCATACTAAATATGATTGAAAGCATAACATACCAAACTTTGGACAACATTGGTCTTTTGGACTCTCATGATCAGTAAGCCATTTTAATGAAAACCTCTTATGCAGATTACATTTAATTTAATTCTTATAAAAGTTGAACTGTAGAAATTTCTACTACTACAGTTCTAAATCATGCAATCTTTTGTCAGAATTAAATTCTTGTATGAGTTTGACATACCATAAACACAGCTCTCACTCCAGGACATATTCCTAGTACAACAGAACATACAGCTATCTGGTAAAAGTTACGTATGAAGTCTGTTGCTAGGACAACAGCGGTCAGCAGGATACTGACCATCTCCATCCACTGGAACACACAGTACCTGTCAACAACAGAAGTAAGCTAGCTTATTCACTAGAAATGCTCAATTTCCACATGTATTCAGAATGGGACAGTATGGAACAGATCTTGGTAGCATTACATGCCTTCTCATTTTATAGAAAAGACAAACATTAATTTACGAACGAATAAATTCCATGACACATACCCTGTAAGCTCAGCTCCAGGTTGTAGCATAAGTATAAATAGACCAATGATGATAGCCACAGTGCCCACGTGTCTGACCTGGGGATTACCGGACAGATGGAGAGAGCAGACGGCGATCACCAAAATACCACAGATGATAAAACCAATACCTGTATGAAAAAACACAGAGCAAAGGGAGAAATAAAAGTAATGTATGGTAGAAAAATAGTCAATGAATTTCCTTCTCTTTTTTTTGTCATTTTACTCTCTGAGAGCTTATTGCTGAAATAATCTATGATATGAGGTATATATGTACCTGTAGCATCTGCACCACTTGCATTCTCCTCAAATATGTAGGAAGCCAGGATTAGTAGCAGGGGTTGGATATTAGCCAACACCGACAGAGACAACAGTCCCAAGTTGGTCAGGATCTGAAAAACCAAAGGAAACCATAGCAACACCAGCAATTCATTAGGTTAAGAGAATCATACAGTATTAACCCAACTGCATTCCATTCTCTTACTATTGATTACCATGTAGCTGATTATTTTCACTGGGATATTTTTCGTAGTTTTGCGAACTATCACCTTGGTCGCAAAAAATTTTGATACATGTACATGAAATATAATGAATTACATTTTATTTATACGTTGCAAGTCAAATTGTGTAATTGTGACAAGCTAGTTTTTAGTTTTAGGTCCAAATCATGAAAATTAAGCTGCTATTTATTGTTTTTTGGAAAATAAATATGATACTGGTGAAATAACATATTTTTCAAAATGCTATTAATAAATACCAAAAACAAGTAAGACAAAAAGAAAATGGAAGTTCTCTTTACTAACTAACTATAAAAAGACTTACCTCTTTAATTGATGCGTCTGGTCGTAACTCATTTACAAAAACCCGCGTCACCATGAATACGAAGAAAAACAGTGTGACAAAGTTGAGAACCGTTATCTGTTGGTAGTGTACAAATACTGTCAGAAAGACAGCCAGGCCTTTGGTGATGTGTAATGACATACAGGCACAGGCAAGGTTCTGGGGGAGTCGGCGGAAACTTGTAACCTGTGGACAAAGATCAAATTAAACAGACATTAGAAACTGGCGAGATTCTGGGGGAGTCAGCAGGAAACTTGTAACCTGACGATGAAGATCAAATTAAAAAGACATCAGAAATAGGCAAGGTTCTGGGGGAGTCCGCCGGAAACTTGCTACCTATGGAAAAAGACAACAAAGATCAAATTAAACCGACATCAGAAACAGGCAAGGTTCTGGGGAAAACTTGTAACCTATGGAAAAGACCAAAAGATCAAATTAAACAGACATCAGAAACAGGCAAGGTTCTGGGTGAGTCGGCGGGAAACTTGTTACCTGACGATGAAGATCAAATTAAAAAGACATCAGAAATAGGCAAGGTTCTGGGGGAGTCCGCCGGAAACTTGCTACCTATGGAAAAAGACAACAAAAGATCAAATTAAACGACCATCAGAAACAGGCAAGGTTCTGGGGGAGTCGGCGGGAAACTTGTAACCTATGGACAAGACAACAAAAGATCAAATTAAACAGACATCAGAAACAGGCAAGGTTCTGGGGGAGTCGGCGGGAAACTTGTAACATGGACAAGATCAATTAAACATTCTGGGGAGTCGGGGGAAACTTGAACCTAGGACAAGACAACAAAAGATCAAATTAAACAGACATCAGAACAGGCAAGGTTCTGGGGGAGTCGGCGGGGAAACTTGTTACCTATGGATAACACAAACAAAGATCTAATGAAACAGATAAATGGAAAGTGGTAAGGTTTCATTTTTTATTTACTGTATCTGTTATTGGACCTGTTCTTGGCAATTAATTTTCTTGAATTCATATTGTCTGCAAAATAGGCAGAATTTAAAATCACTAACATTCAGTTCTGAAATTGAAATTTTGTCCTGTTTGGGTATAATAATGAAGGTCTGGATTATCATTTTTATAATGTTGACAAACAACTGAAATTCAAACCCTATAGACAAAGAAAGAATAGTTACCTCTGTATGGTGTATGAAGCTGCCGCCATGGTAAACAATAAATAATGGCCAACCATACAGCTTAGCACTGAAGAGGACCAGCTCGCACTTTATAAATACTGTAACAGATATCAAAATAAGGACAATGAAAACCAAAATTTACATTAGAGTATTTATTACATAAAGACTAAATTTCAACCTTGGACAAAATCCATTCAGTACACATGTATATCATTATACTGAAATGTAAGCTCTATAAATGAAGCAGACAAAGAGAGGGGTAAGGAATTAACTTAAGAAGATATATTTCGGTCTTACAAATATTTCTTCATTCTTATCAAATAGTGTTCAATTATGTATCATGTATTTATTAGAAACCCAATCATATTATTCAAAGTTTTAGTGAAATTATAAAATGATGTATTTTCTGAGTTACCAAAAGTCTGTAGGGTGAGGAGGATGCTGAAGATCTCCTGGCGGCCGTGGGTAGCTACGTAGGCCGTCGTCAGACATAGGAAGGAGTTTACCAGCAGCAGGATATATAAACTTGTTAGTGGAAGGCCAAATACAAAATTAAATGTGCATCGTGTTAAAGAAAAACATCTTTGATAGAGTAAAAACATGAAATAGGATTAAACTGCAAAGTTCAGTACATGTTCCTCAGCAGTGCACACTTGAAACAAATTTTAGGTGAACTTCAATATAACCCAAGTTTCACCTTACTGCTTCATTAAAGAAGATAAGTTATGTGTAAATATATGTTGCATATTGATATACAAAACTACAACTTCCTCTTTGTTATCTTTTCTTTTCCAGGTAAGATAAGTGGAGTGATTTTTCCTACCAATAGATCTCTTTCTGCAGAATATCTGTCCAGATGAAAATAAGTATGTTTAAACTCTTTTTGCACTGTAGTGCAAATCTGCACATCTTGTCATTTTCTATTCACATGTTTCGTATAGAGTAACATGCTAACAACACAAATCTCCTTGTCACTTTTTTTGGTATAGCAGGGCATACCAGTTTAGCGAATATTCAGTTGTGCCAACATGGAATGGTTTACTTATAAATGGAACAAAACGTAACAAAAGCAATCACATTATATGTGTACATCATTCAACATGGCAGTTATCAATATGAATATGCTTTAAGTGTTATATTCATAATTTTTTTTTTAGTCAGAATATTATGCTTAGAATCCAGTCTCTAACTCTGCAAAACAATTGTGATTCTTAAATTTAGGAATTAAAACATGGAACCCCCAAGTGAGACATGACAGACAAACCGGTTCATTCCTGAGAAACATATGTCACTCATGTTCCATTTAATGTGTAACTTTGGGTTCGTAATGAACAAATGAAATATTCCACAAAATGTAACATGTTACCAAGTCATCACAACCTAAGTGTCAAATAATAGTCTAATTGGATATGAAGGAAAGCTGGGTTACCTTAAGAAAGTCTGATCTTTTTGTAATGATCTGTACCAGATGACTGATCATGATCTAACTGCCTTTTTGAGATACAATCTCCAAATTCCAGAGATATATCAATATAGAAATTAGGCTTGGACTGTCTTAATCATCATTTTTTGTGTAATAAAGTAATGAATTATCAAACCTAATGTGTAAGATATTCATAAAACTGTTTTAGCATCATGTTACCATCTCCATAAATGTTTAACTTAAAACTCAGACCTTGCATAATACAGTGTTATATATAAGGCCACAAACCAGCTGGATTTCACTTTTTAAAAATGCAGCTTCAAACGATTTTAATGTTTTTGTTGTTGCAAGCACTCTCCTCAGTAACCCTCGGTACACATTTGTTTTTATACATCATATAGGTATAACACCAAACCACAGAAAAAAAAACTCATTCCAAAACTGGGCTAAATGGCTCTGTATAGTTTACATTAAAACCCTGCTGGTGTGTATCAAGTTCAAGGCAAGTGGGAATGAAAAGGATTTCACTCTCTTTATTCAAAACAGATTTATTCCTAAAACATATTTTCCATTTTCGTTCAAGATGTTCTCAGAAAAAAATATTTTCAAAGGAACCTTTTTTTTAAAAGGAACCTTCAGTTTGAAAAGTTCTAATATTTTAATTTGTAATTTTTTTTTTTTTTTAATTTCTACCAGTAAACAACAAATCAAAATCAAATCGAAGTTTAAAAGATATGTATAAGCATTCACATCTAAAAGTTTTAAATTTATTCAATAGTAATAAGTATGTAACAATGCAGTGAATATAACAAATATTTAAAATGGTTTATTGTATATTTAGGCTTTGTATGGTCTATATCCATCAACATGCTACACAACTTCAGGGATAATAACAAACTAATAACATTGGTATGAGAACTTGCATCAACACAATAGATTCCTAAAAACAATCGCTGATACAATTATAGAGCAACACATGAAATATCATCAAAACCTCGAACATTATAATTTTAAAATATTGGCAATAATTATGCTACCCCAAAAGAACATCATATAGACCATCCAAATCAGACTTTATAACATTAAGTGAAGACACAGTTAACACATTCAACTATAACTCTTCAGTCAGACAGCCATCTCCCTGCTTCTGTTCTCATTTCACAACACTTAGCACCACCGCTCAGACCAAATATCTAAGTAGAATGTTATGCAAACGACTATTAGGATACGTACTGATTTAAAAATATGTTGCATGCCAAGAACATGCCTATGACCATCAAGATATGCAGTAGGCTAAATAAGCTCTAGTGCGCAAGTTTTATTCGTTTTCCATCTAGCCTGAAATCCTGGATTTAGTATAAAATGGTGACTACAATGCTCAATATTCACAAGTAGACAGACAGGTAGAAGTGGCAATACAATCTCTTTACAGACTATGACCTCGCATAAACGAGCATGATTTAATCAGCATACAGAGTAGGCTATACTAACTAAGAATGAAGAGAAGTAATGATATCAAGTTGATGTAAGACACGAACAACAGCGTCAGTGAACCACTACAATGAATTTAGAGTAACATAGCTCACGCCTACAACTTTCCCAATCTACACCTTCATTTAGTTTTATCCAAATGTGAATACTGTATATTAACACTGCGATGTGACCCCCTATTAAAACTTCTACTTGAAATGATTTTCCTTTGACCGATATACATAATAATCTAACTATTCTTCTAGGTGCTTATAGACACATACACAGCATTCGATACGTAACCTTTGCTTGAAATTTAAATTACCTGGAGGTCTTGACTCGCATTTACCAATAACAGCTTTAGCTTGGCGACTACAATACAAGCTTAATATGCAATATCAAGTGTAAATTCATTTGAATTTTGACGGTTATCTAGATCAAAATAAATTTACGTTCTGTTCAATAAGAACATTTTCATCGTTGGTTAGTTTTTTCTCCTCATACAACAAAAAGTAGGTTTATATTAATAAAATTACAGCCCGATCCCTTCTCTTTGCATTTGTAAATTTAGAAAATTCAAAATTAAGTTTAAAAATGTCAGTCTATATTGTGCGTACTTCTTCACTTATATAAATTGCAGAAATAGTACATCAGATGGGAATAAAAAGTGTTAGGAAGCCTTAATAGATTTATTAAATCTTCAACCAGTATGTGCTAATACGCAGAGTTCAAAAGGTATTGTACTATTCGTAAAATCAGCAGTTACATATAGTTATACACGTAATGTCGTTATAGTGTTAAGGCAAATTTTAAGTTTCTAGACATACAAGTACAATGGTTTTTTGGGTTTCTCTAAATTACTCATAAATGATACTGAAATCAACAACCTAGGAAAAAAATTTTTATTTACAGATGCAATGTCAATCTCTCTACTTTGGTTCTGCTAATTAAGAGTTTTTTTAAATTCTAAAAGGTCGCTCGTCCATAATTACTGTTTCGTGTTGCAAGGGCGATGCGATGGTTAATTATTATGCACAAATTGTTGCAATTGTCTTAGGTATTAGCATGCTATTAGTATATCAAATGTGAAGTTCGCGAAAAAATCCGCTTATTAGGAAGTATTCACTGGTAGTGCTTCCTCTGGAACTTAACATATCCTCTTTGATCCTGTTTTTTTTGGGTATCCCCGTAGGAATTTCTCGTGTAGAGAAAGAGGATCCGATGACGTAGACATATATACTCCTAGAAAGTCCTTCATCAATGAGAGTCTATGATTGGAAAAAAAATGTTGATACGGTTCTATGACAAAATGCTATCACAAACGTCTCCTGATTGTGTATTCATTCATACTACAGTCAAGTAATATTTATATCCCAATAATACACATACATCGTGAATCGAGACAATTATGTTACACATAATCTGTATTGACAACAGGATACTTATTAACAATTTCTAACAATATTCTAAATCTAAATATATAGCGCTACCTGCGTGAAAATTACTGGGAGAAAAATATGAAGGTATAAAATATTGACCTTCAATTGTTTCATAACTATACAAGCATCAAGAAAGTGTTATGAAACAATCTTGATTTTTTACACACAAAATTTTAGAGTTGATCAAAAATCAAGTTCAATTCATTAAAGCAAGTTTAAGCTTTATTAAAATATTGAACCAGGGTTTGACAATGAGTTTTACAAAATGAACTGTGACAATTTCTGAACTTAATTTCACAAAATGAATAACCTAGGAAATTTATAGTTTACATGATTGAGTTTAGCATTAGAATATTGATTATAAGGAATTATTACAGAGCTAACAGATCTCTTTGATGGACACTAAAGGAGAGAGGTTACTTAAAAGGACAAAGTTAAGTTAATGAGGAGATTAATTATTCAAACCATTAATTGTCATGATCATTTATAAATCATAATCAGTGCATAAAAACATTTAAGAAACTAACTCCCTGCTGTCAATATATCAATTTTAACCATACATACATGTGTCCATGTTCTTTTGTCTAGTAACCATTATACCTAATTGTATGAAAAGTTCATATCAATTTCCACAACTGATGTCTGAAACAATTTCCAATAATTCAAAACCATAGAGCAGTTCATTTCTTCATATCAGTAGGTATATATAATAAATATATATCTTACCAAACCATAAACCTCAAAATATCTGCATAATTGCAGATCAGAAAATGTATATACACAAAGACACAGAGTCGGGGATCAATCTAATGGCATCAAATTGTGTGTTCTCTTTCTACAGTACAACCTATCGTTACAGATACTTGAGTAGGAGTCGGCAGAACTTTCTGTTTGTCTATTCAAATAAGCTTAAAGTTTTCTTAAGAAAAATTACAACAGATTACATATAAATAAACAGTACCATGTGACATAGTGCAATTATATATAGCGCTACATGCACAAATTTAACATTATGTGATTTAAAAAGACTTCAATTTTTTTTAAATACATACATCAATACATGTATCATACAAATACAGGTAAAATGTAACATTTACATGCAATAGCCTAAGTATATCTATATACAGATCAGAAAATGATATATTGCACCTGACATGCATACTACAGTAAATAGTAACATGGATAAATGTACAAGTATACATGTACTGTCATGCTGATTGACAGATATGGTCACGACATACTGCAAATATTTTAGGAAGTTAAAAACATACACCTGAGTTCTTTGAACAGGTTTCGAGAACATTTCAATTGAAATAAAGTCTGATTTTGTCAACAGTAGACAGTTGACTAGTGACTACATTATTTTTCTAGATCTATTTTAGAATATATATACTAATTGGACATAATTCTAGTACTCTGCAGTGTTTTTAATGAAAGCACAGAATCAAATATTAATGATATATCTGATCACAAACTACAACATCTCATTTTAATAAAACAGGGCACAATTCATAGTTATGTTTCTTGTTATATAATTAGTTATTAAGGTATACAAGCCTAGGTTAAACAGTGTTTATTTGAATAATTTTTTTTTAAGTTAAACCTTTATTTCGTAAAAATATAGATGTCACATATAACCATTTAATGCATTTACATAACTTTTTATATAATTTAAAGATGTTCCACCGCAGACAGAGCATAAATGATATTCATCATTTGAACAATAATTGGTGTTTAATGGTGTATATATATGTCTAATTAACACAGAAAATAATAAAAAATACGTAATTCATTTTGCCTTTGGTGCATGCGCAATCAGTACTTCATTCCATTTAGGATAGAGTGCCACGGATTTTTTTTCGGGATGCAATTAATTATTTTTCATACTTTTAACTTGAAGTAAAATTAGAAGCTCAAACTTTTCAATGTTGGTAATGGTGTAAAGTAAGTATTTCTTGTAACTGAAGAAAAATAATAACTCGTCTGCTCCTGTTTTAGATAGTGAAAAATACCATTTGTCAGCGGTGGAGCATCTTTTATTGACATTTTGTAATATATTACGTGTCATAAGTTAATATTATTAAATTTAACTTTTACAATATGATGATTTTTTTACACAAGTAGATGACATATCATCATCATGTTAATGTTTTTTTGGTGTTTTTTTAAAAGATACTTATTTAAATAGGTTTTTTTTCAATCAATATTTGATAAACACAGATATATAAATAATAATTAATAAAAGCAAATCTTTTAATTAAAATCATTTTGTAAGTCATATATATATATATATATCCTGTTGATTTATCAGAATAAGAAATATTGATGATCTTTAAAAATATTTTGTTAACTTATATATATATATATCATATAAAATAGCAATTAAGTTCAAGATACTAGTTAACCTATAAAAAGAATTTAAGTATATCATGAGTCACTATATAAACAAAATCAAATACCTGTGATGTCTATTATTGTGACATTACTTTACAATTTCTTTTACACTACACATTTTCAATTTTATTTAAAAATGGTAGATTGTTACCAGATTGGCCCACCAGAACCACATTTAAATGATAAACGAGAAACAGTGAAAGGTGAACCCCTATTGAGACCAGACACACCTTTATCCAGTGTTAAACCGCAAAGGTCATGACCCCGACATCAGCCAAAGTAACAATCCCAAAAAACTCCTACACACTTCACTTTTAATAAAAATCATATAATAATTAATATAAACAGAGAAATATATTTGAAATGTTTGTCTTTATGTCAAAACAAAAAGTTAGAGTGGTCACGTAGAGAGCTGTTAATGCAAATGAAATTAAAATGTTCTCTTATTTTATATTAAAATAATAAATTATCTCGTTATTTAAAATATCATCATTTAGGAAAGGAAACAAACACCAAATTCTTGTGTTGATAATTCCATTCAAGTTACAAATGCACAACCTTCAGCAGTTACAGTTATTTTGAAATATGATTGGCATGAAAAATATTCATTATTAAATCATTACATATAAAAATGATGTGAAAATTAATTAATCTATCAGCATAATTTTCAATTAAAATAATGTATCATTTTAATCAAATAATAAATGAAAATTTGAAGATTGAAACATATGTTTGATAAAATAATAAGATGATATGAATAGAACTTATGTTTTATAATCTGAATAAAAAAAAACAAAAATTGTCTGTTGTCTATACTGAATAAGCAATTAAATATTTAGTTAAATGTTATTGTAACTAACTTAAAACGATCATTTTAAGAATTACAGGACTTTATACAATTGTCAGAGAGACTGCAATACTTGATAAATCACATTTTACAGCTGGTCACGGTGACATTAGAAAAACCTGGTAACTAAAGGGACTTGTTAAATCAATTGAAACTAATAAAAGTCGCTACAACACCAAAAAACAAAATGGTCAAAATCAGTGTAAACCATAATTGCCCTTTTCTTTTATTTAACAGTTATACGATGCTGTTGCGAAGCAACAAATAAACAAAATTAACTTCGGCAAATTGGTTACCCCGTGGAGGTGCCCCAATGAAGCCCCTTTGTCCAGGGAAGCCATGCAACTCGAGGAGGGGTTGCACGTATAACAAGCTTTTGTACAACTTACGTGACTCGTGGCTCAGTCTGATCCTGCTTGGACAACCTCCTCGTCCGTCGGGGCAAGTCCTGCCCCCCGGACACTCTATCCCCACGCGACCGAAGTGTTGGAATCGATGGTTTCGTGAATGAATTGTGTTTGTTAGTACCATTGATCCTTGTTAGTTTCTCCAAAATAATCTCCTTTGCATTCATACAATCACCTGTTTTTTCTTCATAATTAAATTTATGATTCAACCCATTTTTCTTGCACATTTCACGTAGATCAGAGACACAGTTGTCCCGTCTTTCTTCACTGTTATTATCCCCACTATTTTCCATGCACCCGACAGCCGCCATCTTGTACACCTTCCATCATGACGTCACCAAAACATGCGCGGATTTCCTTTTTCGCACGTGCGAAGTGACGTCATTTAGAGGGGTTTCCCCAACATGGCAGGTTTCCCAGACCACCCGAATCTTGGACTCTACAAATAATGGAGTATTGTGAGCTTACAGAGACAAAATGACGTAAGCATAATGTCACTACATATGACTAATATCACGTTTCAATGATAAAACATCTTAATGCCACATTCTAACATGGGAATATAGATAATTGCAATGTTTATATATCTGTTAGTGTGTATCCATTGTAAAAAGGACATGATTTCAGGGCCACTAGCCTATGTATCCATGTCTTTCAATGTTTACGACAACAGTATAATTAATTATAGTATACGCTTGCTTTCATTATCGTTCCTAATATTGATTTGATATTTGTCCTTTGAATTAAGTAAATACACATGTGTAACAGCAGAGGAGAAAATGTAGTAGCCACAAACCAGGTTCTAACCTGTGACCTCTGCACATTAGCCGCATGTTCTACTGCTGATCAACCTGATTACTGATGATCGACCAGTCCAATCCTGCTACACTCCTTCCTCCTTTTTCAAAGTCTTTGCCCTCAAAGACGTATATACAAGACCCTTTTACCACAATCATGTATTTAGTTGGGCACCAATTTTGCAACAGGAGAAGAGGAAATGTACAGTTGGTAGTAGACTAAAGGTTACACATTGTGCACACGGTGTGAACTACGAGTGGACACGGAGTGCACGAGGTTTAGACTACAGGTAGACACGGAGTGCACGAGGTTTAGACTACAGGTAGACACGGAGTGCACGAGGTTTAGACTACAGGTAGACACGGAGTGCACAAGATTTAGACTACAGGTAGACACGGAGTGCACTACGTGTGAACACGGTGTCCACTACAGGTGGACATCGTGTCCAGGTAAAAATGTCCACTACATCAAGACCACAGACAGACTAGATGATGTGCCACAGAGATATGAGAAAATATGTATTTATTCTGCAGTCTATATGGACTTTGACAGATAGAAATATTTATTGCGATCAGAAACATAATATTTATTGCAACATAAAATTGCCGTTAATTACTGGAAATCATTCGTACTGTAATGTTTATTTGAATAGATACATATAAAGTAAAATGTATCAATATATATTATCATACAATTTCATTTATAAATAAGGACGTTTATTAGAAGTTATAAAAGCAAATTAACTTCGTACGGTAAACCACGGTAAACCACGTACTGGTTATGTCTCATCAATGGATAGTTCAAGTCCGCATTTTCCCAGTAAAAACTATTTTTCTTAGCTAGTGATATGTAGTTTAAAGATGAAATTCTTTTTCGAACGCATAAATTGATGAACCTTGCAGGGAGTAAGATTTTCAGTGTTAGCAAATCGTCGCCCAAGAGATATTTTGATCGGCAAAATATTTTGATTAAAAAGGATATATTGATGGGCATAATTAAAGCAAGGACATCATGATAAACATAAACAAATTAAATTCTTCATAAGATGTTTAACTATGTATGCATTGAATATAGTTTTTCTAAACGGCAAGGTGCGCGAAATAGTTTTAATCCTGTCAAATGTATAATACGTATACATTTGCTACATAGAACCTGGCGCGTTGCAAAGCATTGAAAATATGTGAAATCGTCCATAGACGTTAAAAATCGGCATTCGTCCATAGACGTTAAAAATCGGCATTAGAAATTACATTTTATTGTGTCAACCGATTGAGGAACCTGTAAGCACTGGCTTATAGAAAGCAAAAATTTAGTATCAACACTGTTCAAAGTACCGATCGGAAAAATGTAGGTCACATGCCTGATAATAAATTAAACAGACAATCAAAATAAATCCAACTTCTACCCATTTAAACTGTAGATTCATAGTTGTTGATTAGATTCTGAATTTGTCACAATTATTTTAATTCTAGAAACTCTGATAATTTGACAATATCCTATTCTGACCTTCTTTACAATGTGTGATCCATACATGTATACATAGTATATTGTACAAATATGCCTGCTCGAAAGGTAGACCCCTAGGCTAGGACTGCAGTTGCCATGGTCACTTGGACTTCATACTGTTCCATCAACCACGTGCACACGGATATGATAATCTAAATTACCTAACATTGGTCAGAGTGGGGCCAGGGGCTTGGGGCCTTCTTTGGGCACCCTTCAATATGTTCAGTCAAGTGTATCACAGACTAACAACACCTGTATACATGAAGTACCTTATCCCAACCCCAGGAGGTCCATTTATAGCATGCTGTACTTAGGCGGCAGCCTCTCTACATATACATTGTACATGTACTCATCACACAAATACGAATAGTTATACAACAATGGTAGTCAATAGGGATATGTATTTTAACTGGTAGTGCATTTTAATTTATTTGATAATGAAGCTTTATATATTAAAATAAAAAATAATCAAAATACCAAGTGTATAATTAACTAAAACATTTATTTCAAAATTATTGGAAAATCATATTTCATCCAATATCTTTTCATTAATTTAATTTTTTTACACTGGCTTTTTACATATATCATCAGAAACCTGATTATCATGACTATGTATATAAAATACCATATTACAATGTTGAATAAGTACATAATCTAAATTAATTTTGATTATAATATATACATGTATTATTGGTAAATTCAAGGTTGTGACAGACATGCTTGATTTACGCATTGTACAGCTCCCGTCAGCTCCACTTCAAGGCTGTCTGTCATGACAATAATTGAGGTGTATTCAGCATCACTTACTATATGTTTTGCCAGCTAGTTTTTACCTCATCCCAATCTAACCCCCCCCCCTCCCCCGGGAAATGGTGTACATGTTTACCCAGGCTCTACAACAAACATGTACATGTATCTAATAAGAATGGTACTTTTGTGTTTCAAACTCACAAACCTATATGATTTTTAAAAGGTAAAGTGTATTTGTTTGTCTTAACAAACTTCCATTGAAACAATTCTAAAATCACATATTATATAAAGATACTGCCTCCATTCTCATAAAGCCGTGCAAACACAGAAGACAACGATTCTGCCCTCTGGCCATCTATCGATGGTCACCTTGAGGTACCTGTATAGCTGGATACTGTGGCTTACCTGTATGTTTGACAAGTTATAATTATTGGACCATGACGCAATATACGGTCAAGATAACTTGCGGGGTTGGGATCATAAACATATTGTGTTTACCGGTAATTAAGAATCAAAACAAACTGAATTGGGTACTTGTAGGTAGACTATACATGTAGCTACGTCATAAAGTTTGAAGTGGATTTATTCTGCATGATCTTTTAAAGACGTTCAGTTTTTAATAATAAAGAATATGTACTTAAGCTATTTTTACGTACAATACTTTTAGAACTTGATATAGCAAAGAAAAATATTATAAAAGTGTATATTTTATGAAAGACGATCTACAAGGGTGTCGCTAGAAAACCGATTGATAGGGACCAAATCTTTTTATTTAAAAGCTATGTATTACCCGGTATATGATTGTATTACTAATAGCTTAAATTATAAAAGAACAAGTGTCTCAAAAGCACAATAGGACTGGTTTTTGCCGTAGCTGCAAGATTGTAGCTCAAAAGACTTTTAGACAGAAAATGGTGTCGTCTTAGTAGGCCGGGTACGAATATTCGTTCTAGTTTTTGCCGCAATTCAAAGTTGTTTTTGACTTATATTTACTATTTCATGTAAAATTTAATGCAATTTACCCATAAAACATTGACTTTTGAAAACGTAATATAGAAAATTTAAGATATGAAATGGAAACTACTGATATAACATTAAATAGACATATACTTAATGAATACAAATTAATCTTTATTACTTTTGCAGTGAAAAGGTTTTTATTCATGTATACTGAAAAAATATCGTATTATATAGTTATATATACTGTACATTAAATTGTAGATGTTGTAATTTAAAAAAAGAAACACTAAAAAATTATAACTAAGTATTATTTTAAATTGAAGAACGTATTCTTCCCCGATCCCTAACTATAACACATCACCTTGTCTGTCTAAGTCTGAATGTACCTGGACACCATGTCCACCTGTAGTGGACACCGTGTTCACACGTAGTGCACTCCGTGTCTACCTGTAGTCTAAATCTTGTGCACTCCGTGTCTACCTGTAGTCTAAATCTTGTGCACTCCGTGTCTACCTGTAGTCTAAACGTAGTGCACTCCGTGTCTACCTGTAGTCTAAACCTCGTGCACTCCGTGTCTACCTGTAGTCTAAACCTCGTGCACTCCGTGTGCACAAGGGTGTAACCTTTAGTCTACTACCAACTGTAGCAGCCTTACCAGGACCTTTTAAAACTATAACTGAATGCTCTACTGCTAAGCTACCTGGTCACCATTCACCGATGATTGACCCAGTCCAATCCTGCTACACGTGCGGGGCTGGGTACTTTCCAGAAATAGTAATACTGTATCCCAACAAGTTCAAATATTTTTAAATATCTGTTAAATATATATATGTAGCGAAGAGAGTCTTCATCAAACTTGCCACTTTGAAATGCATTTTGTAATATTATTTTCTTTAACATTCTACACATATTTACAAGCATATCTGTATATACAAATAAATGTATATAAATCTGTTTTTTACTGTGGGTACAGCTATAGGTAAGCATTGTAAATTACCTCTCTTTCAATTTGGTTCGATCAATTATTTTCTTTGAATGTCTTGATTTATAATATTTAATACTTGGGATTCCTGGCTGGTCATAACTTGCCCCAGATAAATTGATTAACTATCATCTTTACCAGAATCAAATATTTTTGTATTTATGAAGTTTATTACACCAGGATTGCAAACATAAAGAGTATTTCAGAGTATAATTTAAAATATTGTAAATTACACATTTACATTCCACTGCTAATGAGATGAAAGGGGAAATAAAACCAAACACTTAGAGGATTGGAAGTTTTTGGTTGTTCAATGGGAGGTAACTCCAAAATGAATCACATTATATTTGTTAATAATATACAGTGTGACTAATAGCTTTAGTTAGGATTTGATTTGTACCAAATATCACATTGATTCACTTTTGTTAATAGGAAAGACTGGTAAGTTAAAACAGTTTATTAATAACACCTACAGATGCTAAAACTGACAGAAAAATTTTGTGTTATAATTTGATTTTTTTTTAATTATCAGGTAACAAATTTCATCTTATGGTTGGTACATCAACACCAGACTCAACACAATGGATCCAGAATTTAGAGACGATAACATCGACTACGAAGCTGAGTTGGGTGGTGACTCAATGTACTACAGCTCAGACCGAGGTGGTACGCAGGATTATAGCTCCAATAACATTGATGAGTACCATCCGAATAGCTCAGCAAGATATGATGCTGACATCCATCAGAGGTCCGGCTACCAGGATAATTATGACATCAGTCTAGAAGATGATGACATCAATGATGATGATTATGCTGCAGATGCTGAAGATAATGAGGAGGTTCCTCATAAGCACAGAGTATTTTATGATCCAGGACATTTCCGTTACAATAGAAAAGTGTGTGTCGCTGCTATACCTTGTCTGCTGATATTGCTCGCTGTTTGTGGGGAAATGTAAGTTTTCTTTGATTGAGGATAAATATACCATATTTAACCCAATAAGCGCCCAGGGCGTTTAAAAATTTGAAAAAATCATAATGAAAGTATGCTGATGAGACAATATTATTGCAAATCTTCACAGTTTTGTGTAGTTTTGGTCTTTATTTATGCCTGGGCAATTGAAATCAAGGCCCCAAAATTGGTGAGTAGGGCTTATAGGGACATGGATGCTTATTGAGTCGAATATGGTAGGATTAATATTGAAAATATGATCACAGTCAAAATCATATATGTTACCTAAAAGGTTTTTTTGAGTTACAAATGTCTATTAATAAAAAAAAATGTTATGGAAATTAAATCATTTTCTTGGTTGCATCGATAGGAATGTCTTGTTATTGCCACCACCAAACTTTTTACTTTAATTACATGTTATTTTAAAAAGTCAAAAGAGGCCATTCTCTGAAATATACAATTAGATTACCAATAATGTCTGTTAGAAATTTATGCATATTACCTTTTTTATTTTACTGTCTGCATTCTTATTTTGGTACCTTTAAATTACCAGCTGCAATCATCTCAGCATGGTACATTTATAAATCTTTGGTGCATGTGCAATCATCATTTCATAATTACAACAGAAAAAAAAAATCTCTAATTTAATTATTATGGGTCTGTCAAATTGTTATGTACACAATATTTTGATTTTGCTGTGGATTACGTGAAGAAAATATTAAAAAGTTTTTGCTGTCAAGCTATTATTATTACAAAGTGTAATATGTTGTTTTGTAGGCTGTTAGTTATTGCAAGCTTTGGCCTGGCTTTACTGCTATCCATAGACCATGGAGGACAAAATCAAAGGTATTTATCATACATTAATATTGTGAAACCTTAAAAATTTACATATCTTTTATTATGTCATTGAATCTTTGTGTTGATGTGTTAAATATGTAAGCACATTACTATAAATGATAAGTTTTAGACTTCCAACTTAGCGTTTCATAAGTCTGCCTGAACACACATCAGTGAAACAAGTGTTAAATTCTGTGATATTGAATAGAATTGCCATCAGTCTCTAGATTACTGAAATTATCATGAAGATTTGTCTTTTCAACATGGACAACTAAAAGATGAGAGGAGATAATGTTGTAAAAGAATTTTTTATCAAAAGCTTGGTTTCTGATGGTCAGTGTTGACATTGACCTGCCAGTCACTTGATATGCATTTGATAATTGCTGATATTTCTATGGTGTATTTTTTCTGTTACAGAACGGCTGTGATATTTCTATGGTGTATTTTTTCTGTTACAGAACGGCTGTGATATTTCTATGGTGGTTTTTTTCTGTTACAGAACGATTGTGATATTTCTATGGTGTTTTTTTTCTGTTACAGAACGGTTGTGATATTTCTATGGTGTTTTTTTTCTGTTACAGAACAGCTGTGATATTTCTATGGTGTTTTTTTTCTGTTACAGAATGGTTGTGATATTTCTATGGTGTTTTTTTTCTGTTACAGAACGGATGTGATATTTCTATGGTGGTTTTTTTTCTGTTACAGAACGATTGTGATATTTCTATGGTGTTTTTTTTCTGTTACAGAATGGTTGTGATATTTCTATGGTGTTTTTTTTCTGTTACAGAATGATTGTGATATTTCTATGGTGTTTTTTTTCTGTTACAGAACGGTTGTGATATTTCTATGGTGTTTTTTTTCTGTTACAGAACGGTTGTGATATTTCTATGGTGTTTTTTTTCTGTTACAGAACGGTTGTGATATTTCTATGGTGTTTTTTTTCTGTTACAGAACGGTTGTGATATTTCTATGGTGTTTTTTTTCTGTTACAGAACGGTTGTGATATTTCTATGGTGTTTTTTTTCTGTTACAGAACGGTTGTGATATTTCTATGGTGTTTTTTTTTCTGTTACAGAACGGCTGTGATATTTCTATGGTGGTTTTTTTTTTCTGTTACAGAACGGTTGTGATATTTCTATGGTGTTTTTCTCTGTTACAGAACGGCTGTGATATTTCTATGGTGTTTTTTTTCTGTTACAGAACGATTGTGATATTTCTACGGTGTTTTTTTTCTGTTACAGAACGATTGTGATATTTCTATGGTGTTTTTTTTCTGTTACAGAACGGTTGTGATATTTCTATGGTGTTTTTTTTTCTGTTACAGAACGGCTGTGATATTTCTATGGTGTTTTTTTTTCTGTTAAAGGAACGGCTGTGATACTTCTATGGTGTTTTTTTTTCTGTTACAGAACGGCTGTGATATTTCTATGGTGTTTTTTTTCTGTTACAGAACGATTGTGATATTTCTACGGTGTTTTTTTTCTGTTACAGAACGATTGTGATATTTCTATGGTGTTTTTTTTTCTGTTACAGAACGGTTGTGATATTTCTATGGTGTTTTTTTTTTTCTGTTACAGAACGGCTGTGATATTTCTATGGTGTTTTTTTTCTGTTACAGAACGGCTGTGATATTTTTATGGTGTTTTTTTCTGTTACAGAACGGCTGTGATATTTCTATGGTGTTTTTTTTCTGTTACAGAACGGTTGTGATATTCCTGGTGCTGTTTATACCTTGTCATATCTTAGTGTTGTACTCCTTCACTCCTCTGTTATGGTAAGTAGGTGGTGCAAGTGGTGCTATATGTCTGGTGGCACCATATGTCTAGTGGTGCTATATGTCTGATGGTGCTGTATGTCTGGTGTTACTGTATGTCTGGTGGTGCCATATGTCTGGTGGTGCTGTATGACTGGTGTTGCCTTGTGTCTTGTGGTGCTTTATGTTTGGTGGTGCTGTATGTCTGGTTTTGCTGTACATCTGGTGGTGCTATATGTCTGGTGGTGCCATATATTTGGTGGTGCCATATGTTTGGTGGTGCCATATGTCTGGTTGTGCTGTATGTCTTGTGGTGCTATGATGTCTGATGGTGCTGTATGTCTGATGGTGCTGTATGTCTGGTGGTGATATATGTCTGGTGGTGCCGTATGTTTGGTGGTGCCATATGTCTGGTTGTGCTGTATGTCTTGTGGTGCTATGTCTGATGGTGCTGTATGTCTGGTGGTGCTGTATGTCTGGTGTTACTGTATGTCTGGTGGTGCCATATGTCTGGTGGTGCTGTATGACTGGTGTTGCCTTGTGTCTTGTGGTGCTTTATGTTTGGTGGTGCTGTATGTCTGGTGTTGCTGTACATCTGGTGGTGCTATATGTCTGGTGGTGCCATATGTTTGGTGGTGCTGTATGACTGGTGTTGCCTTGTGTCTTGTGGTGCTGTATGTTTGGTGGTGCTGTATGTCTGGTGGTGCTATATGTCAGGTGATGCCTTGTATCTGGTGATGCCATGTCTGGTGGTGCCATATGTCTGGTGGTGCTGTATGTCTGGTGATGCCATATGTCTGATGGTGCTGTAAGTGTGGTGGTGCTATATGTCTAGTGGTACCATATGTCTGGTGGTGCTATATGTCTTTTGGTGCTGTATGTTTTGGCTGGTGGTGCTATGTGTCTTGTGGTGCTATATGTGGGTTGTGGCACTATGTCTGATTGTGCTGTATGGCCGATGGTGCTATATGTCCGGTTGTGCTGTATGTCTTGTGGTGCTATATCTGATTGTGCTGTATGTCTGATGGTGCTGTGTGTTTTGTGGTGCTGTATATCTGGTGGTGCTATATGTCTGGTGGTGCTGTACGTCTGGTTGTGATGTACGTCTGGTGGTGCTGTACGTTTGTTGGTGCTATGTCTGATGGTGCTGTATGTCTAATGGTGCTGTATGTCTAATGGTGCTGTATGTCTGGTGGTGCTGTATGTCTGGTGGTGCTGTATGTCGGGTGATGCTATTCTTAATTAACATATTATACAGAGTTATCTGCACTTGGGTGTAGGTATTGATTGTAACTTCATGTGTTTGAGAGAGTAACGTCATACGTTTCGGAGAAATTGACGTGAATTGCGTTCACAAAATAATAATGTAACAATTGATACCTACCCGCAAAGAAGCTAACCTAAGGGAATATGTCTGAATGGGATGTATATGTCTGATGGTGCTGTATGCCTGGTAGTGCTGTATGTCTGGTGTTACTGTATGTCTGGTGGTGCGATGTCTGTTGGTGCTGTATGCCTGGTAGTGCTGTATGTCTGGTGGTGCTGTATGCCTGGTAGTGCTGTATGTCTGATGGTGCTGTATGTCTGGTGTTACTGTATGTCTGGTGGTGCGATGTCTGTTGGTGCTGTATGCCTGGTGTTGCCTTGTGTCTGGTGGTGCTGTATGTTTGGTGGTGCTGTATGTCTGGTGGTGCTATATGTCAGGTGATGCCTTGTGTCTGGTGATGCCATATGTCTGGTGGTACCAAATGTCTGGTGGTGTTGTATGTTTTGTGGTGCTATATGTCTGGTGGTACCAAATGTCTGGTGTTGCTGTATGTCTGGTGGTGCTATATGTCAGGTGATGCCTTGTGTCTGGTGATGCTATATGTCTGGTGGTGCCATGTGTCTGGTGGTGCCATATGTCTGGTGATGCTGTATATCTGGTGGTGATGTACATCTGGTGGTGCTGTATGTCTGGTGGTGCGTTATGTCTGGTGGCGCTTTATGTTGATACCTACCCTCAAGGGAGCTAACCTTTGTAATATGCAAAGACAGAATATGTCTGAATGGGATGTATATGTCTGGTGGTGCTGTATGCCTGGTAGTGCTGTATGTCTGATGGTGCTGTATTTCTGGTGTTACTGTATGTCTGGTGGTGCCATATGTCTGGTGGTGCTGTATGCCTGGTGTTGTCTTGTGTCTGGTGGTGCTGTATGTAAGGTGGTGCTGTATGTCTGGTGTTGCTGTATGTCTGGTGGTACTGTATGTATGTTGGTGATGTACGTCAGGGCTGGGGAAAAGTACTCATCCGCTCGTCTAGACGAGTGGATTTGGCCATCGGACGAGTGAATGTTGACATCACGCTTGTCCGTCGGACGAGTGAAAAATTCTGACAATGACTATATGACCTACACGTTATTAATTATATCGTTTCTCGGTAAATTTATATAGGGTCTGACATTCGTAACGGTTCCTTAAAAATACGACGAAGAAATGATAAGCTTTCGTTTTCTGCATCATTCTAGGAATTCCCGACTTTCGTTTTCAATGCGCATGCGCATGTAAAGCATTGTAACATGAATAAATCCGAGGTCTATTGATATCATAATCAAGAGTCTAGAGGTGTATCGAAAAACAAGATGTCACAGCGAAATTTGCTTCAGTTTTTAGCGACATTCGCCTCAAAAAAATCTTACCAGCAAGCTAATGGAGTTAAAAATAATATATACCTACTACATTGGAAAGTAAGTTAAAATATCGACCCTTTAAAAAGATATCTTTTTGGCGAGGATCACCTCGCCATTGTGATCCTGGTTGCAAAATTCTCTTACAGTCAATTTCCTCAATATGATTGGCTTAGAAATTGCTCGCAGATACTAGCGCTCCTAGCGGCAGTGTATTCAACAACTTTGATTTTACCGGGAATTTTAAATAGCAAATTTTGAATATGAAAGTTACTGATATAAGCGTATCTGTAACGTTGAAATAGGAATAGTATATTACGGCTTTTATATCCTTACTATATACACTATCCAAAAGATCTTCTGTTTGAAAATTTTCACCTGAATTATTTACAAAGTATCTAGACTTTTCGTTCCCAAAATGGTGTTTACAATGAATGAAGACGTTTCGTCCCAAAAATGCTTCGCTTCGAAGCTGGTTCCCCCCAGTCGTTTACTCCCTATTAGTGACAGTTATCCCGCAATGGAAAAAAATGAAATCAATATTTCACCTCGAACATCAAAATTGATACCTTAATGCATTTTGTAATTATAATCAAATTTGTCTCGGAGCAAATACATTTCATGGCGAAATGGAAATGCATTTATCACGGCTGTGTTATGGCACATGGCGTTCATCCGGAACTACAATGGAAGAAAGACAACTCTAACAAAATTTTGGACAAATTTGGTCTACTGATAAAATAGTACGTGACAGACGGTGAACATTTTGTAAATGTCCAAGGATGGCGTAATCTTAAAACTAACGGCAGTTAATAAGGTATGAATATTTACCACATCCATAATTATCGATAATTTTATAAGCACATGTATAAATATCAGATTATATCCATATACTAAAGTACGTTCAGAGATTACCACTAACCATACTTTTAAAACATTTCAGTTATTTTCACCACAGGAGCTTGACGTTTTGATCATATACATACAGCATATTCATTAAACTAGGTAATACGAAGTAAATTTTTGGCCGAATGACATAAATCATATATGGAATGTTCATATAACTCGAAGTGATATTTTTTGGACTATTAGATCGACGAAAATGCCGATTTCTTTTTCATAATTCTTCCGTAAAACGGCACTTAAAAAGCTGTTTCAATCTGTAACAAATGTAGAGAAATTAATTGTTAATTGTTTAGCAATTATCCTGAGTTATATTTTACCAACAAGCATCAGAGATTAGCAATCAAAACTTACATAAACATATTCCCGACTCTCACTTGCATTGTGTGATCACTCGAACGGAACTAATCTCTACCACCTGGCACAGTCTTAGAAATAAAATCGCACAAAAGCCCACATGATCACTGTTTTTAGTGCGATTACATCTTAGGGTGTGAACAATGTTAGTTTTTTTAACTTTTCACTCAACAAAATAGACTTTACGCTTTTCATGATCAGCACCATCATTTTCTGTATAACTTATTAATTTACCACTGTACCCATGCATACGTGTGTATATTTATACTTCTTTGTGCACATTATATAACAACTGCTATATTACAAACAATTTATGAAGGACAAAACTCTTACAGTTAAGAACAGGAGGACTGAAGAACAGCGGGAATTAAACTTCAATAATATTTCCTCTATGCTGGTATTGGTATTTATGATTAAAATGTTTAATTATATGATAGTAGCCTTTTCAGTAATTACTCTGTTAACACATTTATTGTTTCCTTATGTTTTACAGAATGTCAGCATGCATGTTTCATTTCAACTGGAAACAGTCTAGGAGAAGAATTGTGTGAACAAAAAGAAGTAATTTTCCACTGTGGAAGCTTAATATTTTAATAATTATCAATCCGAAAAAACTACTATCATCATCTTCAAATTCCTTATTGTGAGTTTAACTGTAATATGATTTAAGCATATACCTGACATTTGTTTATATTCTATGACATGTACATGCTTGAAATGAAATGAAATGAATAAATAAAAGATAATTTAAATTTAAAGCACAATATGACATTAGCTGGTATATTTTTTTGTCAAAAACATTTTAAGCTTATCGTTCATAACACACTAATCATCACCTTCGAGACAATTTAATGAAAATCAATTAAACATTAATTTGTATAACACAGGTCATCTTATGTTTTCCCCGCCTTGGCTATCAATGTATTAATTTTACTTTTTTTTCGGTCACCACATGAACTGCCTTTAAATCAATCACACCAATGAGACATACATTTACTGCATTCATTATAACACTGTAAGGCAATTCTGCAAGATCAGCGAACATTGTTGATTTACCTTGAATATCTACATGCACAGTATGGTACCATATGTAACAGGAGAGGAGAAAATGTAGCGGCAAGACCGGGATTCAATCCCGGGACTCTCCGAACACTAGCTAAGTGCTCTACCGTGCTCTACCTTGTCATCGATAATCGACCCAGTCCAGTCCCGCTACACTCCTCCCTCCTTTTTTGAATACATACGAGACCCTTTCAAACACCACAACCGTTGGTTATTTAGTTGGGTGCCAATTCTGTAACAGGAGAGAAGAAAATATAGCTCTTCGGACTGAGCTACCTGATCACCGATAGTCAACCCAGTCTGATCCCGCTACAAATATTTATCTGGTTATTTTATCTCCCTTCCTATTTTCAATCTACCTTTATGACTTAGAATCTTACCTGGTGGAAAAGAATATTTTGTCTTACAAATCTCGACAAATTATGCACACTGTGATTGTTGCAAGCTAAACTACGTATCCGCTAGCTGATTACTGTTGATTGTTAATGATCTCAAACACACTAATTACTTATTGTGCCAATGTAAATATATTCTACTCTTTTCAAATATTCCTGATTACTATTCATGTGTAATATCTCAAAACATCGACATGTGCACGGAGTACGGCGGACCAGACAGCCGATGTTTTGGACATCTGCTAGATATTTCAGTTTCAGGTTACGGTGGCCAATTAAAGAAAACAAACACAATGCAGTTTTCATATGTTATTTCTTCTAAATACAACACTTTTTGTGCAAGTTGTCAAGCATTTATGGGGAATATTTTGCATTGAAATTGTCACCTTCATACATCGGTTTTGGGACTCCCTGGACATTGTATTTCCCCATTTTTTGATGCGCAAAATATACTGATAGAAGATTTTTTCAGCATTTTCAGCCCTAAAAAGTACCTGCGCAAATTATACAAGTTTTTACGGTATATGATATTGAAATGTATCCCAAACTTTTTATCATATTATTTGCCAATAACACTGTTATGATATCAGAAATATTTGATGGTCTACAACAAATGTTACCTGAATTTTAACAATATTGCATAACATGGAAATTAGAACTTAATATCAGAAAGATAAAAATTGTGATATTCTCAAGACGTAAATCGGTACCACAACACACAGTTGATGTTATGGAATACAGAATTAGATTTATAAGAATTGTTTACATATCTAGGTACAGAACATAAAGTTAATGGTAGTGTTTTTAAAGAAAGGGAAAAAACCTGCTGAACAAACAATTAAATCGGTGTTTGCTATTTATAAGAAATAAAGGAATGTATCTCTTCCTGTTCATCTTAAACTGAAAATATTTGATTCACTTGTAATGACAGTTTTAGTATACTCATCAGAGGTATGGGGATTTGAAAATAAAAAAATGTTGTAGAAAAATTCAATTGTAATTTTGTAAAACAATCCTGAAGTTAAGAAAGTGTACAAACAATTTCATGGTCTATGGTGAGCTAACAAGTTATCCGGTTTGAATTGAAGTTCGGATACAATGTATATCAATCAACTTGCTGTTTTACAAAAGAATAGTTACAAAACTTGCTAAAAGTAGACCAATTGACCAATTTATTCAAAAATCACGTGGTGATATTGATAAGTCTTCTAGAGGACAGACATATTCTATATTTAAGACATTTTGTCATAGAAAAGTACGCCTCTTGTCTTTCTCTGCTGCAAACGATACTTGTTAACTGATACTGTGGTCCCAGGAACTTGATGACAATAGTCATTAAGAATGGATATTTTCATTAACATCAAATTAACAAGGAAAATGCTGAATGTGTTATAAAATCATTTGACATATAACATCATAGGAAATATTAGAATAGGCTTCCAAGATTTTTAGTATGTGTCTCTTATTTTACACCTTGGTGTCCAAGGAATCCTCAAAAGTCCAAACTGGAAGGAACACCAGCCCAAATATATTTCTTATTGTACAAAAACTACAGTAGTATTGACCTTAAAAATATATTTCTCCTATCATCAAGACCGAGCCATTTAGTACTTTCAGTACTTTGATTTATAACACTTGCATACAAAATTGTTTGGGAATTAAATGTTTTGTCGGTCTTCTTGTAAAACTGTCTGTTAGTCATGTTATCCCGAATCGGCATCAATACAGTTCTAACAATCAAATGGATATATCTAAAACCGCTGTAGGCTAATATATACAGTCACATCTACTTATTTATCTGACAAATATTGCGGACAAGTAAAAATGTCATTCGGACGAGTAGATTGTGATGAAGCACTTGTCCGACGGACGAGTACATTTCAAAATTTTTCCGCAGCCCTGTACGTCTGGTGGTGCTGTATGTCTGGTTGTGCTTTATGTCTAGTGGTGCCATTTGTCTGATGGTAATATATGTCTGGTAGTGCTATATGTCTGGTAGTGCTGTATGTTTGGTGGTGTGCTGTCATGTGTGGTGGTGTTGTATGTGTGGTGGTGCTATACGTCTAGTGGTGCCATATGTCTGATGGTGCTATATGTCTGGTTGTGCCATATGACTCGTGGTGATGTATGTCTGGTTGTGTTGTATGTCTTGTGGTGCTATATGTCTGGTGGTGCTGTTTGTCTGGTAGTGCTGTATGTTTGGTGGTGCTTGTATGTCTGGTGGTGCTGTTTGTCTGGTAGTGCTGTATGTTTGGTGGTGCTGTATGTCTAGTGGTGCTGTATGTATTATGGTGCTGTACGTCTTATGGTGCTTTATTGTTTGGTGGTGCTGTATGTCTGGGGATGCTTTATGTCTGGTGGTGTTATATGTCTGGTGGTTCCATATGTCTGGTGGTGCTATATGTCTGGTGGTGCTGTTTGTATGGTGGTGCTGTACATCTGTGATGTTGCATGTCTGTTGGTGCTATATGTCTGGTGGTGGCGTTTGTATGGTGGTGCTGTATGTCTGTGGTGTTGTATGTCTGGTGGTGCTATATGTCTGGTGGTGCTGTTTGTATGGTGATGCTGTATGTCTGTGATGTTGTATGTCTGGTGGTGCTATATGTCTGGTGGTGCTGTGCGTCTGATGGTGCTGTTTGTTTGGTGTTGCTGTATGTCAGTGGTGCTATATGTCTGGTGGTGCTGTTTGTATGGTGATGCTGTATGTTTGTGGTGTTGTATGTCTGGTGGTGCTGTATGTCTGATAGATGATGCTGTATGTCTTGAAAAACATATTTATTCTTCATTTTCAATGGTGCTAAGGATTCAGATGACTGTTTAGGTCCTTAGACCTCATGTTTACGAAATCAATTAAGATTTCCAAAAAGATGTAAAGATAGAAAATCTGTGTCTCTTCATATTTATATAATTTTAACTAAAAATGCAGCTACACATGAGCAGACAATAATGTTTATAATATTTTTTGTTTAACCAGGGTTTCTATTGTGACCATGTTACTAATGGCCCTAATAAATGCCTTTGTGCTACTGACTGGGGCCTGGATGATTATCCAGTTCACGATATTCCGCAAGCAGGAGGCTGAAATGTGTGTGGTAGGTACCATTTCTTTATAAACATTTCCCTGATATAGAGGTGTTCAATAGCTCTGATACAGTTGTATCTGTAAACCATGTCACATATTCATCATATGTATTATCAAGGGCCCTGCATCAGACCCTATAGTAATCACTAATTGGTTTTCAAAGATTTCTTAAAAAAATAATCAATCTTTTTTTACCATTTATTTTGAAATTGCATATGATATTAGCTGAGAGAATGTAGAAGTACTGTAGGGATTTGAAATTTTCCAAAGAAATCCAAGATGGCTGTCGTGATACCTAAAAGCGTCAAAATTTAAAATAAAATTGGTATACAAAAGTTTTCGGTGACACTGAATATATCGTGGTTATAGATTTGAAGATCTGGAAATTCCAAATGGTCACAGTGCCAGCCCCTAGAGGGGTCAAAAATTTTTAAATTATCTCAGTTCAATGAAAATTCCTGTTTTAGGGATATTCAGGGTCGCTAGTGTTGATGGAAATGGTTCCAATGAGTGTGAGAACCAAAGATGGCTGCTGGTATGCCACGTTCACATTTAACAGATATGGTAATGTTTCTTTCCAGGTGACAGAAAAGCTCCTATTCTCAGCCTATCCTGGCCTATCAGCCTGCCTTCTGACCTGGGCAGTGGCCACTGTTATTCCCCTCAAGTTCACACCCTTTGTACTGACAGCTATTGGGTAAGTATAGATCTCTTATCCTGGCACTTCTAGTGTGGATGTTGTGATGTCATAGCAACAGGCGTTACATTGATGATACCATGATATCAAAACAATAATACAATACAGGGTTTCGAGGTACCAAAATGACATGGGTGAAGTACCTTTAACTGTCGATTAGTCCAATCTTCCAATGATTGTGATTTCACAAAAATCACATAAAAATATGACATCACAATCACCGAAAAGTAGGACTAATGTTGCTTCTTGGTATAAAATTTCTAAATCAACATAATATGTCGGTATGATGTTAAAATTTATTCAAATTATTTCATCGTTAACATCATTGATGTATATGGCAGGGTAAAAGAATTAGTTATCTGTGGAGGAAGGGCTATTACTCAACCTCTGAGTAAGATTCTGCTGTCTCACTCCCAAAAAAGTGAAACAATTTTATGATTCCTAGATAGAACAGTTGAGCCACAATTTGTTTTAATCTAGATTTGAAAATTTGTCACAAAAGTCAATTTATCAATCAGTAAAAACTAAAAAGACAACCTTATTACCAAATTATATCTGAAACTATTTGTTACTCTAAACAAATAAACTACTCTAATGTATATCAAAGTAATTTTGGTGTCTCTGCTCTATCTCATTCCAGCATTTCCTTAACATTGGTTTTATCAATGTTCAAATGAAAAGTAAAAAATATGTGCATTTTTAGTGGAGATGTGTCTTAAAAAAGATTTTGAGAACAATTATCACTACCTCTTATTTATCTTTACAGGTTCATTTTTTTACAACTCTTCATGACACCAACCAGTTCATCATTTAAACTCCAGCCACCCGACGTAAAGGAAGATGAACCTATTAAGAATATTGTCGACCATTTGATGCTTGCTGCTATAGCTACAGTATATTGTGTATTACCTACCGTTGTTCAGATAGTGATCGGCTTATATCAACTCAACACTAGCGGTGTACTCCATATCTGGTTTATGGTAAGACTTGGATTTATACATGGTTAATAAATATACATTCTTTAAGGTGCTATGTCGATTTGCTGCAAGATTTTTATGGGTTTTTTTCCAAATAGTTCCAAATGTCAGAGATTGGAGATCTAGATTGAATTTTGTTGTTAGCTTTAATATCACACAAAAAGATTTCATATCACTTTTGTATTAAAAAAGACTAGAGCAAAACACTCTTACATCTCAGCTTGTGGATCAATGGGTCCGTATTTTTCCGTCTAAGTACCCTTCAGGTGTGCTAGGGATTCATCTTAGTAAAGAGTTTAATTCAATGAAAGTTCAGTCTGAGCAGGTTTAGAAAGGTCCCTCCCATTGTCCGTGTATCTAATACACTTTAAATATTGGTAGTGTACAAATTTTGTAATGCTTTAATAAGAAACTGTTTTGAATCTGTTGACATTTAGCCTCCAATGGGATGATGCCAGAAAGTACAATATTGTAATGTATTTCAGTGTAGATGTTGTTTAAGGGAGACACTGCTATCACAATGAGACAAACACAAAGATACTGCAGACTTTCAAACTATATACACTTTTCAATGACCTTAACTATTAATAACATGCTGAGCAAAATATACATGTAAAATTATATTTGACTACATGTACTAGTTCTCTATGGAATATGCCAATTGTTAACTGCTTTATGGATTCACTTTTACCTGACAGACCTATACCTGTTTTGTATTTACAGGTAGATGTGGTGTTCCTGTTAGCCGTTTCCATGTTCTTAACAACATTAATGAGTATTCGTTCTGTTATTGAATCTATAGGTGAGTGATCTCTCTTTACGTACCCTCCCCCCTCCCACTTCCTCTCGTTCTTCCATTTAACCTAATTTTGAACTTTGATATAATATAAACATTGATAAATTAACAATTGTTTTTATTTCCCAGGTCAGTAACATGCATTGTATTTTAGTTTAGTGGTTCGTATTTACAACCCAGTTAATTGTGTCCCTTGGTAACAAACTCATCTTTATTGACGATTGTTACATTATAGAACCTCTTGATTGTTCCACTGACCTTTGACATTGACATGAGTTTGTACTTACTATTCCTAGGTATGAATTATAACCATGTTATAAAAGTTCGGTGGATCAGCGGTGCCATAGCAACCATCCTATGTTATCCAGCCCTCCTTAATCTTGGAATATCTTCACACTTTCTGCCGTGGCTACCAGCTGCCATTGCATTATATTCATCGTTTGGTGCACTCCTTAGCAACAAAAAATATAAGGTAAGACATACTCAGGTTAACTTATATAGAAAGATCATATTTACCTGAAAGTGATGACTAATTCTGCTGGAGTGTGCTGTATGGCGCCTTCAGTATGCATCAGATAGCTGTGATAAATGGGATATAGTCTCACTTTTACAAATAAACAACAGATATTAGTCTTGATTGACATTGGCTGTTGATAGGATTTTAATCCATATACAACCAAACAATACTGTTGAGTTTATTGTTGTCCAAATCATTTTGAATAATTTTGAGCTGATGAATATCATAACTTCATCCCTATATAAACTGCAAGAAATATGTGAAATGAAATCAAAATAGGAACAGAGTGCAGAGCCCAGTTGTTAAAAAGATGATAAAAGGCTAATTACAGTTTAACAACAATTCTTAAATCAAAATAAATTATATTATCATTCTTTTGAAGCTAACATGACAAAAAAGATGGAATTAATGAAGTTTTCCTTGATGAAAAATATTTAATAATTGTAGCCTATAAACTGCTGTATTTCTATAACAACCCTTGCCGTTCCTCTTTCTTTTACAGGTAGCAGCATCTGTATGTTTTGCACTCGTACTGATATTTTCCCTGGTGTGGCCGGCCAAGTTACCATGGAAACTCACATATCCTTGACCTTGAGCAAGATAAACTTACCAATGAACCTAAATTTACCATTATGAAAACCTGAGGGTTAATTATAAAAAATGTCAATTCAAATTCAAATTATTTAGTGTCTTAAGAAAAATGTTTGACAAATTAAAATGATACACTTTAGACTTAGTATAAGTAAAGATGTTGTAGAATACAATAACTACTGTACAGGTTTACAAAGTATTAGTAATATATCTCAAGTCATTGTTTAATCCTATTTCATGTTTTTACTCTATCAAAGATGTTTTTCTTTAACACGATGCACATTTAATTTTGTATTTGGCCTTCCACTAACAAGTTTATATATCCTGCTGCTGGTAAACTCCTTCCTATGTCTGACGACGGCCTACGTAGCTACCCACGGCCGCCAGGAGATCTTCAGCATCCTCCTCACCCTACAGACTTTTGGTAACTCAGAAAATACATCATTTATAAATTCACTAAAACTTTGAATAATATGATTGGGTTTCTAATAAATACATGATACATAATTGAACACTATTTGATAAGAATGAAGAAATATTTGTAAGACCGAAATATATCTTCTTAAGTTAATTCCTTACCCCTCTCTTTGTCTGCTTCATTTATAGAGCTTACATTTCAGTATAATGATATACATGTACTGAATGGATTTTGTCCAAGGTTGAAATTTAGTCTTTATGTAATAAATACTCTAATGTAAATTTTGGTTTTCATTGTCCTTATTTTGATATCTGTTACAGTATTTATAAAGTGCGAGCTGGTCCTCTTCAGTGCTAAGCTGTATGGTTGGCCGTTATTTATTGTTACCATGGCGGCAGCTTCATACACCATACAGAGGTAACTATTCTTTCTTTGTCTATAGGGTTTGAATTTCAGTTGTTTGTCAACATTATAAAAATGATAATCCAGACCTTCATTATTATACCCCAAACAGGACAAAATTTCAATTTCAGAACTGAATGTTAGTGATTTTAAATTCTGCCTATGTTGCAGACAATATGAATTCAAGAAAATTAATTGCCAAGAACAGGTCCAATAACAGATACAGTAAATAAAAAATGAAACCTTACCACTTTCCATTTATCTGTTTCATTAGATCTTTGTTTGTGTTATCCATAGGTAACAAGTTTCCCGCCGACTCCCCCAGAACCTTGCCTGTTTCTGATGTCTGTTTAATTTGATCTTTTGTTGTCTTGTCCATAGGTTACAAGTTTCCCGCCGACTCCCCAGAGAACCTTGCCTGTTTCTGTGTCGGTTTAATTTGATCTTTTGTTGTCTTGTCCATAGGTTAGCAAGTTTCCCGCCAACTCCCCCAGAACCTTGCCTGTTTCTGATGTCTTTTAATTTGATCTTTTGTTGTCAGGTAACAAGTTTCCGCCGACTCACCCAGAACCTTGCCTGTTTCTGATGTCTGTTTAATTTGATCTTTTGTAGTCTTGTCCATAGGTTACAAGTTTCCCGCCGACTCCCCCAGAACCTTGCCTGTTTCTGATGTCGGTTTAATTTGATCTTTTGTTGTCTTTTTCCATAGGTAGCAAGTTTCCGGCGGACTCCCCCAGAACCTTGCCTATTTCTGATGTCTTTTTAATTTGATCTTCATCGTCAGGTTACAAGTTTCCTGCTGACTCCCCCAGAATCTTGCCAGTTTCTAATGTCTGTTTAATTTGATCTTTGTCCACAGGTTACAAGTTTCCCGCCGACTCCCCCAGAACCTTGCCTGTGCCTGTATGTCATTACACATCACCAAAGGCCTGGCTGTCTTTCTGACAGTATTTGTACACTACCAACAGATAACGGTTCTCAACTTTGTCACACTGTTTTTCTTCGTATTCATGGTGACGCGGGTTTTTGTAAATGAGTTACGACCAGACGCATCAATTAAAGAGGTAAGTCTTTTTATAGTTAGTTAGTAAAGAGAACTTCCAATTTCTTTTTGTCTTACTTGTTTTTGGTATTTATTAATAGCATTTTGAAAAATATGTTATTTCACCAGTATCATATTTATTTTCCAAAAACAATAATAGCAGCTTAATTTTCATGATTTGGACCTAAAACTAAAAACTAGCTTGTCACAATTACACAATTTGACTTGCAACGTATAAATAAAATGTAATTCATTATATTTCATGTACATGTATCAAAATTTTTCCAAGGTGATAGTTCGCAAAACTACGAAAAATATCCCAATGAAAATAATCAGCTACATGGTAATTAATAGTAGAGAGTGGAATGCAGTTGGGTTAATACTGTATGATTCTCTTAACTAATTGAATTGCTGGTGTTGCTATGGTTTCCTTTGGTTTTTTCAGATCCTGACCAACTTGGGACTGTTGTCTCTGTCGGTGTTGGCTAATATCCAACCCCTGCTACTAATCCTGGCTTCCTACATATTTGAGGAGAATGCAAGTGGTGCAGATGCTACAGGTACATATATACCTCATATCATAGATTATTTCAGCAATAAGCTCTCAGAGAGTAAAATGACAAAAAAAAGAGAAGGAAATTCATTGACTATTTTTCTACCATACATTACTTTTATTTCTCCCTTTGCTCTGTGTTTTTTCATACAGGTATTGGTTTTCTCATCTGTGGTATTTTGGTGATCGCCGTCGGCTCTCTCCATCTGTCCGGTAATCCCCAGGTCAGACACGTGGGCACTGTGGCTATCATCATTGGTCTATTTATACTTATGCTACAACCTGGAGCTGAGCTTACAGGGTATGTGTCATGGAATTTATTCGTTCGTAAATTAATGTTTGTCTTTTCTATAAAATGAGAAGGCATGTAATGCTACCAAGATCTGTTCCATACTGTCCCATTCTGAATACATGTGGAAATTGAGCATTTCTAGTGAATAAGCTAGCTTACTTCTGTTGTTGACAGGTACTGTGTGTTCCAGTGGATGGAGATGGTCAGTATCCTGCTGACCGCTGTTGTCCTAGCAACAGACTTCATACGTAACTTTTACCAGATAGCTGTATGTTCTGTTGTACTAGGAATATGTCCTGGAGTGAGAGCTGTGTTTATGGTATGTCAAACTCATTCAAGAACTTAATTCTGACAAAAGATTGCATGATTTAGAACTGTAGTAGTAGAAATTTCTACAGTTCAACTTTTATAAGAATTATATTAAATGTAATCTGCATAAGAGGTTTTCATTAAAATGGCTTACTGATCATGAGAGTCCAAAAGACCAATGTTGTCCAAAGTTTGGTATGTTATGCTTTTTAATCATATTTAGTATGAATTCTTGATAAAGAAAAGACATTCAATGATATTTTACACGGATATCTTCAAAGATTGAAATACTAGTTGCAATGTTTGCTTATTAATTAAGTTAAACTAAAACTAAAGGGGTAAGGAGTGAAGAGATTGAGAAAAGATATCCTATTAAAAGGAACGGAATCAGTAGCTAGACATTATTTCAATGTAGAATTTAATCTCTGCATTTCCGTCTGTCCTCAGCTTTACCAAGAGGATGAGGACATACCACTAATGGGAGCCACCATGTTTGTCGTGACCTCATTGTTCATCACATGTGCTATCTTGTGTTTCTTCAAGGCCAGCAATCTTGGATATTCATTTGAACCACATATGATTAAACTGTGAGTATACAGTTTAATAAATCATAATAACCAGGTATCTAAACTGAATTAATCAATCAATATGCAATCAATTCTGTGTGTCCTTTTCATCAGTATTGCAAAAACTACGATTTCACAGTGTTTAAGTGTGTTGTCCCATTTACAGGTGTGTGGTACTTGTGTGCTGTCCCAAGTCTCCTAAGTAAGTGTTGCCCATTACAGGTGTGTGGTATTGTGGTGCTGTCCCAAGTCTCCCTGATATCAGATCTCATCACAAAAGATAAAAAAAACACCAATCCTTATGGTCCCTGCCTGGAAACTTTTTCTGGCGGCGAATCTTACAGTCAGTGTGTGTCTCAAGATCTTGTCTCTACAGAAGGTAAGAAACTCTCAAGATCTTGTGTCTATATAAGGTAAGCAACTCTCAAGATCCTGTTATTACAGAAGATATGAAACTCTCAAGATCCTGTCTCTACAGAGGGTAAGAAACACTCAAGATCTTGTGTCTGCAGAGGGTAAGAAACACTCAAGATTTTGTGTCTGCAGAAGGTCCTTAGGATCTTGTGTCTGCAGAAGGTAAAAACTCTCAAGATCTTGTGTCTATAGAAGGTAAGCAACTCTCAAGATCCTGTCTCTAGAGAAGATAAGAAACTCTCAAGATCCTTTGTCTACAGTAGATAAGATCTTGTGTCTATAGAAGGTAAGAAGTTCCCAATATATGTTGTCAGACAAAGAAGACTCAAAGCAACTTATTATTTATTAGTTCACCTGGTCCGAAGGACTAAGGTGAGCTTATGCCATACCGTGGCGTCCGCCGTCTGTCCATCCGTCAACAATCGACTTCTTCTCTATAACCGCTGGTCGGATTTTCAACAAAATTTGACTGGTAGCATCCTTATGGGCTACTGACTGAAGTTGTACAAATGATGGGGCTGACCCCCAAGGGGCCTGAGGGGCAAAGTCAAAAAGGGGTCAATTTGGCTATTTCCATATAAACGACTTCTTTCTCTGAAACTAAGCATGGGATAGCACCCATAATGCAATGGTAGCATCCTTATAGGGTGGGATTCAAAATTGTACAAATGATGGGGCTGACCGCCCGGGGGCCTGAGGGGCAGGGACAAAAGGGGTCAATTTGTCTATTTCCATATAAACGACTTCTTCTCTGCAACTAAGCATGGTAGAGCAATCATAATGTAATGGTAGCATCCTTATAGGGTGTTGATTCAAAATTGTACAAATGATGGGGCTGACCCCCCTGGGGGCTGAAAGGTGGGGTCAAAAGGGATCAATTTGGCTGTTACCATATAAATGACTTTTTCTCTGCAACTAAGCATGGGAGAGCACTCATAATGCAATGGTAGCATCCTTATAGGGTTGGGATTTGAAATTGTACAAATGATAGGGCTGACCCTCCTGTGCCGATGGCCCTTATGACGCGGGGCCTAAAAAGTGTCCAATCTAGGCTACTATTTTTCATATAAATTACTAGTCCCTGTCTAATTGAACAACTTTTGCGCATTTTGGATAGCCATGTATTTGTTATAGGTATCTTTGAGGCATGCATTATATGGTTCAGTAATTCGCAAAAGTTAAGTATAGATTGTGGGTGTCAATTTTTGCAAATTTTTTCTAGTTGTCAGAGAGTCTTTGTGTTAAATATTACTAAAAATAAAAATCAAACAGGTGAGTGATTACACAGGGCATAGTCTGGGGGGCCTTTTTTAATGAAAAAATTAAAATTCATGTTGAAACCTCACACCCAAAGGTCAAGAAGAAGGAGACGAAGAAGATTACTCTTTGATAGCAAAGAGGATCTTTATACATACAGGTTCAAATATGTGTGATAAATTTACATTATTTGTGTGTATATACATTGTAAAATATCTAATAATTTAATGAACTATGGGCGAAATGTATATACAATTTATCATTAATTGTTGTAGCTTCTACAGTGAAATTGGCTATTTTGTAGTATCCCACTTTGCAAATTCAATTATTATTTAAAGATAACAATGTTGACATTCTAAAACTAAACAAATATTGAGATAAATATTTCTGCATTGCAAGCCACTCTATGCAACATGAAATTGCACATGCACCAATGATTTAATACACGCCGTTCCCATCTGCGAAGGCTATAGACTTGTGCATGCTGTAATCTTAGAAGGTAACAAAAATCAAGAATCGTAGACAGTAAACAATAAAAAAAAAGTAATATGCATAAATTGTATTTAACTACATGTCCTGGGTTATCTCTGACTTCCGTAAAAGTCTTCATAAGAATGGCCCTCAGTTTGACCACTTTTTAAACATCCACAGTGTAGTATAAATTAATATGTTAAGTTTATTGTGGCAATGTACAAGAACCATTAAAATCGATGCAACCAAGTAAAAGTGATTTGATTTCCAGGCCATACAGACATAGGAAAATTCTACATTAATAACATTTGTAGATCCATCAAAAAAAAAAAAAAAAACCTTTTAGGTAACATCAAATGATTTGATTTGTTATGATAGTATATCGGAATTTAATCTCTCACGCATGATCTTGAGCTCAATAACAACGATTACCCGTATTATGTGTTTATGTATTGTTAAACCTATTTGGCTGCCATTGCATTATGAATTGCCCAGGCATAAATAAAACCAACACTTAACTACACAATCAACACTGTGAAGATTGCAATAATACATAAAGTCTTGTCAGCATCCACTTGTGATTAATTAATTACTAGCCCTGTAATTATCGCCACCGATTTAGCGACAACAATGGATTAAACAGGTGCATGCTTAGTTGGGATTGCTACATATGGAATCATCCTCGATACTCCAGGGGATTTCAAGATCACTCTACGATCTTACACAACAACCAGCGAGGGAAATATCTCATAGTGACAAGGTATGAAGCAGGCTTCAGGCGGAAACACACTTTTCTATTGTAAACCGGAAATTCACTAGGCTAGCAAAAGAATACTCCTTTGAAGTCTACAGAGATGAGAGCGACGCCTAACTTATCTTCAGCCAACTGCAAGCAGAATCAACATCAGTGTACCGTCCACTCGGCTCTTTTTAGAGTACTGATGTCATACACTTATCCTGAAGTTATCCTGTATGTTCTGATGGATGTCAGCATCATAGTCTTGCTAACTATGAGTCATATGGTACTCAGGGGTGTTATTGAGATAGTAAGTGATGCGGAAACACCCCTGGAATATGCGAGCTGTATGTACAATGACTCATGACCCACTCAGCTTCGTAGTCGATGTTTATCGTCCTGTAAATCTGGAATCCACATGTGTTGAGTCTGGTGAATTAATGATCCAAAACTTCAAGAGGAATAAAGTATCGTTACCTGAGCTAATATATGTAATCAACCATTAATAACACTTAATTTTCCTGTCAGTATTCAGGCATCTGTAGGCGTTTATGTAATACAACTGTTACAGCAACTTACCAGTAGTCTTTCGCTTACTAACACATAAGTGAGTCAGACTGCATGATGATTTTGGTACAAATCAAATCTAAGGGGGGCTATTAGGGGGGGGGCAATTATGTGACCAGAGATAAATGTGGGGCCGTTTTGCGGAGTTTATTCCCATCTGAACAACCAAAAAAAAAAACGTTTCATTGTATCATCTGACGTGTCTTGGCTTTAATCCCCTGTTCACATCTCATGTGAGGGCTTGGTTGAATTCAATGTGTCATATTATGAATTATTTTAATATACAGTAATCTTGGACAAAGGCCGTTCTCTCGATTATACATTGCAAGTCTACTGGTTTGATCCATAGTGTGCCAACGTTTCATAAAATGAAAACGGATTATTTGATCTTATATTACGTTTTCTGAAGATTGAATGGTTAAGCCAATTTATCCTCACAGTTATGTATAAAGCCATGAAGGACCGTCATTGCATTTAGTAAATATTTTAATCATCGAAGACATTTAACAGTACGGTCGAAAATAATTGATCAAACCAAATAAACGAAAACGACCCAGGTCAATCAGTCAACAACCGCGATACGTTCTAGTGCTTGTAGGCATACAGTTAAAACTTAGACGAGATCTTCCCTTTGCATTTATTTGCTGTATCAGATATGCAAGATGTACAATAGGATGTAGCCTAATGTCTACCACGACCGGCCCTAGATAAGACACCTAAAACAGCGCATTTCAAAGCATCATTTGATGAAGAACTCTCTTTGCTACATATATATATTTAACCTGTATCCTGGTAAGGATACACAATAGCTTACTATTCTGTACTTCAGCCCTATTTTTCGGCAACGTGTAGTAGATTGGAACTAATCAAACGTTTTGGTACCCACGTGTTGCAGTACACGGAGTGCAAGTGCTGCTACAGTTTAGACTACAGGTTAGACACGGAGTGCACGAGGTTTAGACTACAGGTTAGACACGGAGTGCCACTAGGTTTAGACTACAGGTAGACACGGAGTGCACAAGACGTTTAGCGACTACAGGTAGACACTACAGGTTTAGACACAGGTAGACGGAGTGCACAAGATTTAGACTACAGGTAGACACGGAGTGCACTACGTTTGTGAACACGGTGTCCACTACAGGTGGACATGGTGTCCAGGTACATTCAGACCTAGACAGACAAGGTGATGTGTTATAGTTTAGGGATCGGGGAAGAATACGTTCTTCAATTTGAAAATAATACTTAGTTATAATTTTTAGTGTTTTATTTTATTAAATTACAACATCTAACAATTTTAATGTACAGTATATATAACTATATAATACGATATTTTTTCAGTATACATGAATAAAACCTTTTCACTGCAAAAAGTAATAAAGATTAATTTTATTCATAAAGTATATGTCTATTTAATGTTACATCAGTAGTTTCCATTTTCATATCTTAAATTTTCTATATTACGTTTTCAAAAGTCAATGTTTTATTGGGTAAATTGTACTGCATTAAATTTCATTTACATGAAATGTAAAATAAAGCATTTTTCACAAGTCAAAAACAACTTTGAATTGCGGGCAAAAACTAGAACGAATATACGTACCCGGCCTACTAAGACGACACCATTTTCTGTCTAAAAGTCATTTTGAGCTAAAAAACTACGCAAAAACCAGTCCTATTGTGCTTTTGAGACACTTGTTCTTTTATAATTTAAGCTATTAGTAATACATTGTACAATCATATACCGGGTAATACATAGCTTTTAAATAAAAAGATTTGGTCCCTATCAATCGGTTTTCTAGCGACACCATTGTAGATCGTCTTGTCATAAAAATATACACTTTTTATAATATTTTTTCTTTGCTATATTTAAGTTCTAATAAAGTATTGTACGTAAAAATAGGCTGAAGTACATATTCTTTATTAAAAACTGAACGTCTTTAAAAGATCATACAGAATAAAATCCACTTCAAACTTTATGACGTAGCTACATGTATAGTCTATACCTACAAGTACCCAATTCCAGCTTGTTTTTGATTCTTAAATTACCGGTTAAACACAATATGGTTATGATCCCAACTCACAGCAAATTATCTTGACCGTATATTGCGTCATGGTCCAGTTATTGATAACTTGTCAAAACCTTACAGGTAAGGCCACAGTATCCAGTGCTATACAGGCTACCTCAGTGAAAAAAAATGGTGACCATCGATAGATAGCCAGAGTGCAGAATCGTTGCCATTCAGTGTTGCAAGCACGGCTTTATATGAGGAATGGAGGCAGTATCTTTAAAAAATAAATGTGATTTTAAGAATTGTTTTCAATGGAAAGTTGTTAAGACAACCATATATACAGTAACTTTTAAAAATCATATAGGTTTTATGAAGTTTGAAAACCACAAACAAGTACCATTCTTATTGGTACATGTAATCATGTTTGTTGTAGAGCCTGGGTAAACATGTACACCGTTTCCCCGGGGAGGGGGGGGGTAGATTGGGGATGAAGGTAAAAACTAGCTGGCAAAAACATATAGTAAGAGATGCTGAATACACCTCAATTATTGTCATGACAGACCAGCCGTTGAAGTGGAGCTGACGGGAGCTGATACAATGCGTAAATCAAGCATCGTCTGTCACAACCTTGAATTTACCAATAAAACATTATTATAAATCAAAATTAATTTAGATTATGTACTTATTCAACATTGTAATATGGTATTTTATATACATAGTCCATGATAATCAGGTTTCTGATATTTGTAAAAAGCCAGTGTAAAAAAAATTAAATTAATGAAAAATTTGAAGATGAAATATGATTTTCCAATAATTTTGAAATAAATGTTTTTAGTTAATTATACCACTTGGTATTTAGATTATTTTTTTTATTTTAATATATAATAGCTTCATTATCAAATAAATTTAAAATGCACTACCCAGTTAAAAATACATATCCCCTATTGACTACCATTGTTGTATAAAACTGTTCGTATTTGTGGTGATGAGTATGTACAATGTATATGTAGAGAGGCTGCCACCTAAGTACAGCATGCTATAAATGGACCTCCTGGGGTTGACGATAAAGGTTAATACATGTATACAGGTGTTGTTAGTCTGTGATACGTTACACTTGACTGAAACATATTGAAGGGTGCCCAAAGAAGGCCCCCAGGCCCCTGGCCCCACTCTGACCAATGTTAGGTAATTTAGATTATCATATCCGTGTACGTGGTTGATGGAACAGTATGAAGTCTTAAGTGACCATGGCAACTGCAGTCCTAAGCCTAGGGGTCTACCTTTCGAGCAGGCATATTTGTACAATATACTATGTATACATGTATGGATCACACATTGTAAAGAAGGTCAGTAATAGGATATTGTCAAATTATCAGAGTTTCTAGAATTAAAATAATTGTGGACAAATTCAGAATCTAATCAACAACTATGAATCTACAGTTTAAATGGGTAGAAGTTGGATTTATTTTGATTGTCTGTTTAATTTATTATCAGGCATGTGACCTACATTTTTCCGATCGGTACTTTGAACAGTGTTGATACTAAATTTTTGCTTTCTATAAGCCAGTGCTTACAGGTTCCTCAATCGGTTGACACAATAAAATGTAATTTCTAATGCCGATTTTTAACGTCTAATCGAATGCCGATTTTTAACGTCTATGGACGATTTCACAATTTTCAATGCTTTGCAAAACGCGCCAGGTTCTATGTAGCAAATGTATACGTATTATACATTTGACAGGATTAAAACTATTTCGCGCACCTTGCCGTTTAGAAAACTATATTCAATGCATACATAGTTAAACATCTTATGAAGAATTTAATTTGTTTATGTTTATCATGATGTCCTTGCTTTAATTATGCCCATCAATATATCCTTTTTAATCAAAATATTTTGCCGATCAAAATATCTCTTGGGGCGACGATTTGCTAACACTGAAAATCTTACTCCCTGCAAGGTTTCATCACTTTATGCGTTCGAAAAAGAATTTCATCTTTAAAATACATATCACTAGCTAAGTGATAATAGTTTTTACTGGGAAAATGCGGACTTGAACTATCCATTGATGAGACATAACCAGTACGTGGTTTACCGTGGTTTACGTACGAAGTTAATTTGCTTTTTATAAACTTCTAATAAACGTCCTTATTTATAAATTTAATTGTATGATTGATAATATTGATATTTTTACTTTATATGTATCTATTCAAATAAACATTACAGTACGAATGATTTCCAGTAATTAACGGCAAATTTATGTTGCAATAAATTACATTTCCTCTTCTCCTGTTGCAAAATTGGTGCCCAACTAAATACATGATTGTGGTAAAAAGGTAAAAGGGTCTTGTATAATACGTCTTTGAGGGCAAAGACTTTGAAAAAGGAGGAAGGAGTGTAGCAGGATTGGACTGGTCGATCATCAGTAATCAGGTTGATCAGCGGTAGAACATGCGGCTAATGTGCAGAGGTCACAGGTTAGAACCTGGTCTGTGGCTACTACATTTTCCCCTCTGCTGTTACACATGTATATTTACTTAATTCAAAGGACAAATATCAAATCAATATCAGGAACGATAATGAAAGCAAACGTATACTATAGTTAATTATACTGTTGTCGTAAACATTGAAAGGCATGGACACATAGGCTAGTGGCCCTGAAATCATGTCCTTTTTACAATGGATACACACTAACAGATATATTAACATTGCAATTATCTATATTCCCATGTTAGAATGTGGCATTAAGATGTTTTATCATTGAAGCGTGATATTAGTCATATGTAGTGACATTATGCTTACGTCATTTTGTCTCTGTAAGCTCACAATACTCCATTATTTGTAGAGTCCAAGATTCGGGTGGTCTGGGAAACCTGCCATGTTGGGGAAACCCCTCTAAATGACGTCACTTCGCACGTGCGAAAAAGGAAATCCGCGCATGTTTTGGTGACGTCATGATGGAAGGTGTACAAGATGGCGGCTGTCGGGTGCATGGAAAATAGTGGGGATAATAACAGTGAAGAAAGACGGGACAACTGTGTCTCTGATCTACGTGAAATGTGCAAGAAAAATGGGTTGAATCATAAATTTAATTATGAAGAAAAAACAGGTGATTGTATGAATGCAAAGGAGATTATTTTGGAGAAACTAACAAGGATCAATGGTACTAACAAACACAATTCATTCACGAAACCATCGATTCCAACACTTCGGTCGCGTGGGGATAGAGTGTCCGGGGGGCAGGACTTGCCCCGACGGACGAGGAGGTTGTCCAAGCAGGATCAGACTGAGCCACGAGTCACGTAAGTTGTACAAAAGCTTGTTATACGTGCAACCCCTCCTCGAGTTGCATGGCTTCCCTGGACAAAGGGGCTTCATTGGGGCACCTCCACGGGGTAACCAATTTGCCGAAGTTAATTTTGTTTATTTGTTGCTTCGCAACAGCATCTTATAACTGTTAAATAAAAGAAAAGGGCAATTATGGTTTACACTGATTTTGACCATTTTGGTTTTTGGTGTTGTAGCGACTTTTATTAGTTTCAATTGATTTAACAAGTCCCTTTAGTTACCAGGTTTTTCTAATGTCACCGTGACCAGCTGTAAAATGTGATTTATCAAGTATTGCAGTCTCTCTGACAATTGTATAAAGTCCTGTAATTCTAAAATGATCGTTTCAAGTTAGTTACAATAACATTTAACTAAATATTTAATTGCTTATTCAGTATAGACAACAGATTTTTGCTTATTCAGTATATTCAGATTATAAAACATAAGTTCTATTCATATCATCTTATTATCTTATCAAACATATGTTTCAATCTTCAAATTTTCATTTATAATTTGATTAAAATGATACATTATTTTAATTGAAAATTATGCTAATAGATTAATTAATTTTCACATCATTTTTATATGTAATGATTTAATAATGAATATTTTTCATGCCAATCATATTTCAAAATAACTGTAACTGCTGAAGGTTGTGCATTTGTAACTTGAATGGAATTATCAACACAAGAATTTGGTGTTTGTTTCCTTTCCTAAATGATGATATTTTAAATAACGAGATGATTATAATTTTAATATAAAATAAGAGAACATTTTAATTTCGTTTGCACTAACAGCTCTCTACGTGACCAGTCAAACTTTTTGTTTTGACATAAAGACAAACATTTCAAATATATTTCTCTGTTTATATTAATTATTATATGATTTTATTAAAAGTGAAGTGTGTAGGAGTTTTTTGGGATTGTTAATTTGGCTGATGTCGGGGTCATGACCTTTGCGGTTTAACACTGGATAAAGGTGTGTCTGGTCTCAATAGGGGTTCACCTTTCACTGTTTCTCGTTTATCATTTAAATGTGGTTCTGGTGGGCCAATCTGGTAACAATCTACCATAACTTTACGCTGAACTTTCAAAGTTTTTAAATAAAATCGAAAATGTGTAGTGTAAAAGAAATTGTAAAGTAATGTCACAATAATAGACATCACAGGTATTTGATTTTGTTTATATAGTGACTCATGATATACTTAAATTCTTTTTATAGGTTAACTAGTATCTTGAACTTAATTGCTATTTTATATGATATATATATATAAGTTAACAAAATATTTTTAAAGATCATCAATATTTCTTATTCTGATAAATCAACAGGATATATATATATATATATGACTTACAAAATGATTTTAATTAAAAGATTTGCTTTTATTAATTATTATTTATATATCTGTGTTTATCAAATATTGATTGAAAAAAAACCTATTTAAATAAGTATCTTTTAAAAAAACACCAAAAAAACATTAACATGATGATGATATGTCATCTACTTGTGTAAAAAAATCATCATATTGTAAAAGTTAAATTTAATAATATTAACTTATGACACGTAATATATTACAAAATGTCAATAAAAGATGCTCCACCGCTGACAAATGGTATTTTTCACTATCTAAAACAGGAGCAGACGAGTTATTATTTTTCTTCAGTTACAAGAAATACTTACTTTACACCATTACCAACATTGAAAAGTTTGAGCTTCTAATTTTACTTCAAGTTAAAAGTATGAAAAATAATTAATTGCATCCCGAAAAAAATCCGTGGCACTCTATCCTATATGGAATGAAGTACTGATTGCGCATGCACCAAAGGCAAAATGAATTACGTATTTTTTATTATTTTCTGTGTTAATTAGACATATATATACACCATTAAACACCAATTATTGTTCAAATGATGAATATCATTTATGCTCTGTCTGCGGTGGAACATCTTTAAATTATATAAAAAGTTATGTAAATGCATTAAATGGTTATATGTGACATCTATATTTTTACGAAATAAAGGTTTAACTTAAAAAAAAATTATTCAAATAAACACTGTTTAACCTAGGCTTGTATACCTTAATTAAACTAATTATATAACAAGAAACATAACTATGAATTGTGCCCTGTTTTATTAAAATGAGATGTTGTAGTTTGTGATCAGATATATCATTAATATTTGATTCTGTGCTTTCATCAAAAACACTGCAGAGTACTAGAATTATGTCCAATTAGTATATATATTCTAAAATAGATCTAGAAAAATAATGTAGTCACTAGTCAACTGTCTACTGTTGACAAAATCGGACTTTATTTCAATTGAAATGTACTCGAAACCTGTTCAAAGAACTCAGGTGTATGTTTTTAACTTCCTGAAATATTTGCAGTATGTCGTGACCATATCTGTCAATCAGCATGACAGTACATGTATACTTGTACATTTATCCATGTTACTATTTACTGTAGTATGCATGTCAGGTGCAATATATCATTTTCTGATCTGTATATAGATATACTTAGGCTATTGCATGTAAATGTTACATTTTACCTGTATTTGTATGATACATGTATTGATGTATGTATTTAAAAAAAATTGAAGTCTTTTTAAATCACATAATGTTAAATTTGTGCATGTAGCGCTATATATAATTGCACTATGTCACATGGTACTGTTTATTTATATGTAATCTGTTGTAATTTTTCTTAAGAAAACTTTAAGCTTATTTGAATAGACAAACAGAAAGTTCTGCCGACTCCTACTCAAGTATCTGTAACGATAGGTTGTACTGTAGAAAGAGAACACACAATTTGATGCCATTAGATTGATCCCCGACTCTGTGTCTTTGTGTATATACATTTTCTGATCTGCAATTATGCAGATATTTTGAGGTTTATGGTTTGGTAAGATATATATTTATTATATATACCTACTGATATGAAGAAATGAACTGCTCTATGGTTTTGAATTATTGGAAATTGTTTCAGACATCAGTTGTGGAAATTGATATGAACTTTTCATACAATTAGGTATAATGGTTACTAGACAAAAGAACATGGACACATGTATGTATGGTTAAAATTGATATATTGACAGCAGGGAGTTAGTTTCTTAAATGTTTTTATGCACTGATTATGATTTATAAATGATCATGACAATTAATGGTTTGAATAATTAATCTCCTCATTAACTTAACTTTGTCCTTTTAAGTAACCTCTCTCCTTTAGTGTCCATCAAAGAGATCTGTTAGCTCTGTAATAATTCCTTATAATCAATATTCTAATGCTAAACTCAATCATGTAAACTATAAATTTCCTAGGTTATTCATTTTGTGAAATTAAGTTCAGAAATTGTCACAGTTCATTTTGTAAAACTCATTGTCAAACCCTGGTTCAATATTAATAAAGCAACTTGCTTTAATGAATTGAATTGATTTTTGATCAACTCTAAAATTTTGTGTAAAAAATCAAGATTGTTTCATAACACTTCTTGATGCTTGTATAGTTATGAAACAATTGAAGGTCAATATTTTATACCTTCATATTTTCTCCCAGTAATTTTCACGCAGGTAGCGCTATATATATAGATTTAGAATATTGTTAGATGTAATAAGTATCCTGTTGTCAATACAGATTATGTGTACATAATTGTCTCGATTCACGATGTATGTGTATTATTGGGATAAAATATTACTTGACTGTGTATAGGAATCACAAACAGGAGATTTTGTGATACATTTTGTCTAGACGATCACATCCTATATAACTCTATTGATGCAGACTTTTAAGAGTATAGCTTGTCTTCGATCTCTTTCTCCTGCTTCCTCGGATACCAAAACAGATCGAGGAATGTTAATCCAAGGAACACCCGTGATACTACGGATTTATGCACCATACATTTGATATACACATACAGCTAATATAGCAATGCACATTTAGTGCTAATTATAACCATGCTCCCTGCAACAGAAAGGAATTTTGACGAGCTATTAATGGAAAACAATTAATTACAGATCAAGTAGCGAATTGACATGCCTCTGTAATAAAAATATATATCAGGTTGATTTCAGTACATTTATGATAATTTAGCGAATATTTGAATGCTAGAACTTGAATTGCTTACCTATAACATATATATATATGTACCTGATATAGATGTACATACCTTTGACTGCTATACACTACTGTTGAAATATAATAAAACAATTAAGCATTCACACTTTTATTCACAGATTTATTTTCTCAATTAAAAGTGAAGAAGACCAATATACAGCATTTACAAATTTGAATTTACTTATTACAAATAAAGAGAAGTGATGCTGTAATTTATTAATAAAACACTTTTGTAGTTAGGGAAAAAAACCCACATGAACAGCATATGAAGAATTTTTTTTGACTGATAAGCAAATTCAAATGAATTTAATTGATTTTCATTAAGTTGAATGTAGCCAAGCTAAGCTGTAATGAATGCAGCAAGCACACAGGAAATTTAAATTTCACAAAGTATATCGATGCTGTAAGTGACATCAGCACCTGAAAAATTTATTATGTATTGCAAAGGAAATCATTCAAGTGAAGTTTTATAGGGGGTTCACACCAGAGTTATTAATTATTCACAATTGGAAAAACAAATGAAGGTGAGATTGGGACGTTTTAGGTGACAGTTACATACATGTATGGTTCCTGCTTTGTTGGTGGTAATCATTTGGCTTACTCCTTCATCTCGTTAGTATACTGATCATTAAATCTCGTTTACAGGTATATCGTAGAGATTGTATGCCCTTTACCTGTTGACTATTGTAAAATGACTTGTAGACACGATAATCTATCAGGATTCGCAGATGGAAACATAAACATGCCAAGCTAATAGCCTGCTCTCTGCTTCATAGACTGTCTTGCATGCAACATCTATTTTAAATCAGTATCGACCATGCATAAATCTATAGATATTGGCTGACGGTGGAGATAGTGTTGGATGAAACAGAAGCTGGGAGATGGCTGTCTGACTGAATGTATAGTGAATGTGTAATGGGTTTCCATATGTTAAAAGTCTGTTTGATGTCACTATGATGTTCTTTTGGGTAGATAATTATGCCATCTATTAATTTATACTGTCGGTTTGATATATTCATGTGTTGCTCTATCATTGTATCTGGATTTTTTTTAGGAATCTTTTGTGTTGATGCAAGTTCTCATACCAATGTTATTAGTTTATTATTATCCCTGAAGTTGTGTAGCATGTTGATGGATATAGACCATACAAAGCCTAAATATACAATAAACCATTTAAATATTTGTTATATTCACTGCATTGTTACATACTTATTACTATTGAATAAATTTAAAACTTTTAGATGTGAATGCTTATACATATCTTTTAAACTTCCGATTTGATTTTGATTTGTTGTTTACTGGTAGAAATTAAAAAAAAAAAAAAAATTACAAATTAAATATTAGAACTTTTCAAACTGAAGGTTCCTTTTAAAAAAAGGTTCCTTTGAAAATATTTTTTTCTGAGAACATCTTGAACGAAAATGGAAAATATGTTTTAGAATAAATCTGTTTTGAATAAAGAGTGAAATCCTTTTCATTCCCACTTGCCTTGAACTTGATACACACCAGCAGGGTTTTAATGTAAACTATACAGAGCCATTTAGCCCAGTTTTGGAATGAGTTTTTTTTTCTGTGGTTGGTGTTATACCTATATGATGTATAAAAACAAATGTGTACCGAGGGTTACTGAGGAGAGTGCTTGCAACAACAAAAACATTAAAATCGTTTGAAGCTGCATTTTTAAAAAGTGAAATCCAGCTGGTTTGTGGCCTTATATAACACTGTATTATGCAAGGTCTGAGTTTTAAGTTAAACATTTATGGAGATGGTAACATGATGCTAAAACAGTTTTATGAATATCTTACACATTAGGTTTGATAATTCATTACTTTATTACACAAAAATGATGATTAAGACAGTCCAAGCCTAATTTCTATATTGATATATCTCTGGAATTTGGAGATTGTATCTCAAAAGGCAGTTAGATCATGATCAGTCATCTGGTACAGATCATTACAAAAAGATCAGACTTTCTTAAGGTAACCCAGCTTTCCTTCATATCCAATTAGACTATTATTTGACACTTAGGTTGTGATGACTTGGTAACATGTTACATTTTGTGGAATATTTCATTTGTTCATTACGAACCCAAAGTTACACATTAAATGGAACATGAGTGACATATGTTTCTCAGGAATGAACCGGTTTGTCTGTCATGTCTCACTTGGGGGTTCCATGTTTTAATTCCTAAATTTAAGAATCACAATTGTTTTGCAGAGTTAGAGACTGGATTCTAAGCATAATATTCTGACTAAAAAAAAAATTATGAATATAACACTTAAAGCATATTCATATTGATAACTGCCATGTTGAATGATGTACACATATAATGTGATTGCTTTGTTACGTTTTGTTCCATTTATAAGTAAACCATTCCAAGTTGGCACAACTGAATATTCCGCTAACTGGTATGCCCTGCTATACCAAAAAAAGTGACAAGGAGATTTGTGTTGTTAGCATGTTACTCTATACGAAACATGTGAATAGAAAATGACAAGATGTGCAGATTTGCACTACAGTGCAAAGAGTTTAAACATACTTATTTTCATCTGGACAGATATTCTGCAGAAAGAGATCTATTGGTAGGAAAAATCACTCCACTTATCTTACCTGGAAAAGAAAAGATAACAAAGAGGAAGTTGTAGTTTTGTATATCAATATGCAACATATATTTACACATAACTTATCTTCTTTAATGAAGCAGTAAGGTGAAACTTGTATATTGAAGTTCACCTAAAATTTGTTCAAGTGTGCACTTGAGGAACATGTACTGAACTTTGCAGTAAACTTATCAATACTGGGGTAAATGTGTGCAATCCTTTCCTGGCTAGGACAGACCATTGAATGTGGAGTGGTTTAGTCACGATACGCCAAGCAGAAAATCAAGATAGCCCAATTAGATTTTCCATGTAAGGTTAGTGGAACAGTGTCTCCTGTTGGATTTTCCGACTACAGAGCCTTTTGTCTGTATAGGGTCTTGTCTTAGAACAGGTGGAGTGAAGCGGAATCTGATACAAAAATTACATAGAAAATATATATATAGCTCCCTGTTCAGGACTTGTGAAGTTCACAGGACTGTGAGTGCTCTAACATGGCAGGTGGAGTCAGGGTTGTGTTTTGGTGAGGTACAGACACTAGGGTGATTTAGGTACATGTACAAAGCATGTCTGTACCAGTGATATGCTTCAGACCTAAATATTGTTTGTCTTGTGTTGCTCTGACCCATTCTGTATATATATAATACAACATACAGTTAAATTAAAAATGCAACAAGTCATCAAATATGTCACAAGTATGAATGTTTATCAGGATACATCCAAAACATGTTTTTTTTTCTGTTAACAAGCTTACAGAGTTGAACATGCATGTGTTGGTAAGTTTGACTGACTTTTGACATATTTATGACCACTGAAGCACTTGACACCTGTGAGCATGTGTTGTACCAACTAATGATTTTAACTGGTATCTACAGCAATTTGTCAGGAGAATTTGGGATAAAAAACTGTCAAGGAGGAAGAACTTGTGATATCATTTAAATAGCCTTTTAGATTTCAATATCATTTTTGGAACTAGAGCTCAATATTTGCTGCATATAATTAGTTTTGATTGGCCTGTCTAGATCTGCATGTATGTGATTATTACAAAAGCCTGCTCGCGTCACATGTACAGGCAACATTCATTAGTAAAGTCACACATATTCCAGTGGATTTCAGCCCTGTTTAATTAACGTGCTTAAGTTCACATGTTGAAACCAATACATGTCTGTTAGTACTGACTGAGTTGTCGAGGGCAGTGACATTCATATGAACTTCAGTGTACAATTATACCAACCTGTGTTACTAGCACTCCATAAATGACCACAGCTGTATTAAACAGACAAATATTGCCAACCATTTGAATGACCTGCAATATATTAATATATGTCATATGTCATTTGGGTCAACGTCCTAATAAAGCCAGGGTCATTAAGTGTCAGGTTATAAAAAGGTGAAGAAAAGCTGGAGTATTCAGAGAAAAAACACTGATCTGTACATGTGGTCAGTACCAGGCAACAAACCTTAATAGAATTCAAACTACAAACACAATGGGGAGGGCTTGTGGTCATATTGTGGAAATCTTAATTTAAATAATTGCCACCGCAGACACATACATTTAAGATATGTGCTCCTTTGTTTTAGATAAACAATATTTCTACCTCTCAAATATCCCATTTTATAGAAACAACAAAAAAAGAAGTAAAAAATCAATGAAGATTTCTTTTAAGCCTAAGTCAACAGTAAACCAGTGTGAAATAAATGAATCTAAATTTTCATTTTATTTTTAAATGTAGTTTGGCTGATCTTTTTTAAACATGCAATAACATACAAGACAAAGGTATTTGAATGTCAGATTTTTTTTAACTTGAGAAAAAAATATTCTAAATAATATTTTTGAAATGTAGATAATTGATAATTTGGCATATAAAAGGTTAATCATGTTAATTGAAAAGATTTTTTTTTTGGATTTGTAGCTTTTTATTAGGACGGAGATAAGATGATTCATGTTAATTGATAAGATTTGTAGTTTTTATACTTGGACAGATAAGAGTGTTTCTCCAACCACATTTTCGGTGTGTAGAAGTGTGAATGGTTGTTGTGATGATATGAGACAAAGACGACTCTGGGAAGCGTGTTAGGCCTGGCAGGAGATGATCACAAGTGTCCTGGCATTGTGTCCTCAACTCGGGGCCAATAAATGTGGGATTAGGGTAGCAATTTAATGCTGCTCTGCTCCTAATACTACTCCATGTCGTACAGTGCTCTGTACAGATGTGGATGGCTAAGTCGGGCTTCTCTTCCTTTGTTAGCAAGTCATTTGTTTGTCTCTGCACTGTCAAATTGGAACTGGAGACTCATTGTAAAGACAAATGGCATTGCTTCCTGTTGTAATTGCATGCTCACCAAGAAACTTTTTTATTGTATGTTCAATATACATAAAATAAGAATTGAGTATTGGCAAGATGGCAATGGGGTAGGCATTGGAAGGGGTTTGGGTATAAAGTTGGATTGGAGGGGACGATGGATTGGTAAGGCTGATGTGAATGGATTGGAATAGAACAAGGACCAGGTAGCTATAAAGCAGGGAGATACTCCAGGATATGGGGAACTTGCGCACAGATATAGGGGGTTTGGCAAGGATTGGATTCAGCAAGGCTGAGGTGATTGGGAGTAGGAGATTGGACTTGTCATTGTTGCGGTCATTAAGAAATTTAATAGCACCATATACATTTGGTTTAACATTCTATTTACAGTAAGGGTCATTTAAGAATAGGCCAGTGAAAGGAGTTAGATGAAAGTCAAAGTACCCAGAGAATAATCGCAAATTAGTGACCAGTACCTGGCAAATGCCTCACATGCGATTCAAACTTGCGACTGAGAGGTTGAGGACTTCATTGTGATAACATGTTCGTATATATGTTAATAACCTCTAGGCTACTGTGCCGGCCCCTTATGCAAAATACATATATGTATAGAACAAAATTAATTAAGACACATATTAGCAATTGAAATACAGTTGCCAAACATGTGCAAATGATTCCATAATTCTTTATTTTAATATGTGTACTTATTTATGAATATGCTATTCATGTATCTGTTTCCTGTCGTAGTATAAATGATAAGATCTGTACAATAACTGTTATCATTTCTCTGCACGTCAACTCTGTTTTAACTAACATTTTAGGCAATCTTTAACCTATTTCTTTAGCCTTTAACAAACAACAAAGAAAGGTGACTGTTTGTATTTGTTTCGTCTGAATTCTATTAGAAAGAACTTGGTATCTACAATTCTGTTCCAGTTTCAAATGTGGAATCTTGATGGAAATGATACTGTGTCTCGTCTGTCTATTGATAACCCGAGAGAAGTGTTCAGACAGTACAATTAGCATTGTTGTTTATGATGCTGTCACTGACAATTATGTGCTTAAATACCATGGTTAATGTAATAAGTATGGATACCTGTCAACAAGGATTATCAAATTTTGTAAAATGAATAATAAAATGTCTGTTTCATATGCGACAATTAGTGGACATCGTCTGGTCTAGCGCTGTATGTTAATTATCTTGTTTGGTTTGCTTTGATTAGTTTAACGTCCTATTAACAGCTAGGGTCATGCCAGGACATGCCAGGTCTGTAAGAAGAGGAAAGCCTGGAGTACCTTGAGAAAAACCACTGACCAGCAGTCAGTATCTGACAACTGCCTCACATATGATTCAAACTTGCGCCCCAGAGTTGGAATGTTTGTGGTGGTAATATGTCTGGACATCTTAACAAATATTGGCCACCATGCATGGTTAATATTGTATAAAGAAGTTTCAGGATTTACACATACTTAAGACGGTATATTGACATATAACTTTGTTTACTTTAATTCATTGTATTGCTGATGTCCAGAGATATGCTTATAATTATCTAAATGATGTGATGTTCCATGCAATCATGTTAGTGTTCAATTGTTTTCAAAGAGGAATTCATACCTGAGAATTCATGATAAGCTCTTCCAGTCTTTGAATCAGAAGAGTCCATTATTTTTCTTCAGGGGTGAATGACTTAAACTGATGTCTAGCATATAGGTTCAGGATGACAATTGCCTCTTTATAATTTTTTGATCAATTAGTACAATATATTATGAGTGGATGATGTCATACTATAAATTCAAAATAAATTAAGAAATCTTTAGCTAGTAGTTAATGTCTTGGTAGATTGATTTATATAGTTCTGTCTCTCTCTGGAGACCTGCACAGTAAATTAAAGGGGACTTTATAAGGAAGAGGAGAACATTTATGGTGAAGCTCCTATGTAGTTATGACCATGGGCAGGTTTACAAGTAATTGAACAATGATTGTCCAAGATCTCATTGATGATTGATGTTATTGGTGTCTGATGATGATTATGACATTGCGATTGATATCTGATGATATTAATGTGATCATGATGTTGTAGCATTACAAACAGCTGCCAGAGCTAATATTATATCACTTAAATATAAACCAGTTACTGCATCAGATATCAAATTCTCCCTACAGATTGACATCAATATTGATAAGAGAAACTGTAAAGCTATGATATAATAATATGTATATTATAGCAGATATATACTGACATTATGGTGGTGAATGCAGGTGTCACCAAATATTGTGAGATATTCGACCCCTTCGTGGCGCTGACAGACCTCCATGGTAACAACCTGTCACTACCCAGCTTCCTCCATCATAAAGTTAGATAAATTCTGACGGGTAATTTGTAAATATTCATATTCATAAAGAAATATGTAAATTTCTTGTCAATCAAATGCTGTGCTCTATTATGGTAGAATGAACTTGAAATAATTGTCTTACAAATGGACATTAACATGGACATTTTGTCTTGATCTGTTTTATCTTGGCTTACAGAGACAGAACTAGTCCTGAAAACCGACAAACTGAAAGTCAACATAAAAGCTGATTTTGAATATGATGTTGGAATCTTGCATATGTTTATGTTTTAAATAATTGAGATTTTGATCTGCCTCTGCAGAACATACACACGACTGGGGGTACAATTTACATAGCATCTCGAGCTTATAAGTTGCTTGGTTTTACATGTATCTGACAGAATTAGTTTTTCTGAGCTCAGATGTTATCAAAAGCACCACACTAAGGCAGACAGGGAGTTTTTCCTCCGCAGCATGCTACATTTCATTTCTATCTGAAAGTGTTCCGCAGTTTGCCTGTAAACGCCTCTCGGAGCCAGAAACTGCTATTAGAGAGTATAAAAGCGACCTGCTTGCTATCAGAGTCTATGTGCTGTGTCTATATAAACTTTTGATAGTGTATGTATGGTGTCGCATGCCCGGTGCCAAGAAATTATTGGGGTCTGTTAAAATTTAACCTTAACAATTATACACTAGAAAAGGCTCATCTTGTCTCTATAATAGGTTACTATAGTGATATACAGTCTTAGTAGGGACGCTTTAAAAGTACTCCTAGAGGGTCGAAACACCGGTATTGAAAGGTTTAAACACCTGGCATAGCTAGAGAAGGTCTAAAAATCAGTAGAAGAGGGTCTATTGGTAGAAGGTCTAAACCCATGATAGAGGATCTAAATATCTGTGATAGAGGGTCTAAACACCTGTGACAGAGGGTCTAAATACCAGTGATAAAGGCTCTAAACACCTGTGATAGAGAGTCTGAACACATGATAAAGGGTCTAAACAAATGTTGCTGAGGATCTAAACACCAGTGATAGAGGATCTAAACACCTATGACAGAGGGTCTTAACCCATGTTATAAAGGGTCTAAACACCTGTGATAGAGGGTCTAAACAAATGTTATAAAGGGTCTAAACACCTGTGGCAGAGGGTCTAAACATCTGTGATAGAGGGTTTAAACACATGTTGTAGAGGGTCAAAATACCGGTGATAGAGGATCTAAACACCTGTGGCAGAGGGTCTAAACCCATGTTATAAAGGGTCTAAACACCAGTGATAGAGGGTCTAAACACATGTTATAAAGGGTCTAAACACCTGTGGCAGAGGGTCTAAACACATGTTATAGGGTATCTAAATACCTGAAGTAGAGGTCTAAACACCTGTATTAGGTCTAAATACCCGATAGTTTTCAATATAGAGATAGCTTGCAAGCACTTAAAGGGTGGTACAATATAGTGTAAACATAAGAAAACTAATCATACCACATATGTTCTCTCTCAAATAAAACTATAAAGGACAAATTAAAGAGGATTTATTTATGTCGGGTTACAGTAATGGAGACTAAACTGATCTAATGTATTAAAAGTGTGGTGATGAATCACAATATCAGACAGCTTGACAACTATTCAATAATGAAAATATTTCACACAAAGATATTTTATTCGTTGTTGCTCATATAACAGAAGCCCGCCTATAGTGCTCTTGTCATTCGATTGTGTAGACATTAAGTTGATAGATTTTGAGTAAAAAATCTGACACATTGTCATATATGATTAATGTTTGACAAAAAAAACCCCAAAAATTCAACAAATTTAAAAACAAACAAACAGACGTTTGGCGATTTGATTACGATTAATTCTGATTAAAGTTAGTATCCAAGCCTTTGTTTTTACTCCGTGCATTGGACATGGTCTTCTTTTATTAGTATGAGTCATACTAGCCAAAGGTCATCAAAGGTCAGTATTGATGAATATCTGGTTCTGAAAGATTGTGGACATTGTCCAGAGCTGGACACATGCATGGCTGACTCGACACATGGCTGACATATATGTACCAGAGACAAGATTTCAGGATACATGTATTAATTCCTAATTAACAGACTCCAAATCCTGCAGACAAGAATTTTAGACCCGAAATTTTTTTTAATTAAAACTTGTTTACAATTTGTAGCATTATTCAGTCTTTTCTTCTTTTATTGTGGTTTTAAGATGCTTTCCTCACAATCAATGTAAACGCAGACTAGAAAATGTATGCTTTCCTCTAACCTTGGTGTTTTTATGTGGGTAATTATAAATTGTGCTGGGCCGTTACTGTCAGATTTTTATGGAAATTTATATCAGACATAACCTCTAATGGAGCTCTTAGTGCAGAAAAAATGTCATTTGGCTGCAAGGCTAAAGTTATATTTCTCTTTGCTAAATTTAGATTTGCTAAGTTTTAATTTTCTGAGCCAGACATGTTCGTGGAGGGAGATAATAAATATGCATTACACTATGGATTTGACCTTTAGTTTTATTTCACTGTGACTTATAAAAAAACAACTTGTAAATGTTTATGCTTGAGAAGATTATCTTGTCAGGAAGACATAGAGGCTGTGAGTGTTTAATAGAGGGTAATGGAACACTATAGCTCCATACTGATTAGATAAGTGAGCATGTTAATACCCAGACATATTGCTGCCGTGCTTATTGTTCTACAACATTTGATATACAGCCGCATCTTCTACCTGCACGTTTATGAAGGCCTTGAAATGGTACTTACAGGGCAAATGGTGGAGATAGACAGTTACAAAAATAAAGAAAATATATAAAAGCACCTCCTGCCATCTTGCAATAATAATGATAATATACAACAACAAAGACTTACAAGCAAACAACAACAAAGAAAAAATCAACAAGCAAACAACAGCAAAGAAAAAAACATAATGTGCAGTGAAAGATATAAATAAAAAAAGTATATTATGTAATGATTTGCCATTACATGTATTTTGATACTTATCTTTAAAATTTAATATTCATTGTGAGTTTTACATATAGTTTTTAATATTGCATAATCATATAAGATAAATAGAAATGCTTTGTGGAATGGAATAATAGAAAGCATGAACTGTAGATCTAGGTCTGTGCAGTATCTTAAAATTTGAAAATCTGAAAGCTAGGATATTTTTTTTAAGGTTTTGCTAAATTATATAGCATTAATCAGCTTGATCTTTCAGGAAGCTGTGTAGTTGTAGCAACAAGGTGATGAAATCAGAAATAAATTACAGCTTTTGCTGTCATTGTATCCCCAGGTCTAGATTATACTAAGCATTAATTAGTATTACAGCATGCAGGCAAAAGAAGATTAGGTGACAGAAAGTATACCATGACCATAGCCCTCTCCCGAAGCCTACAACTCTCCACTGTCATTTTCTAGCACTCAGCCTGCTCATTTCAGATTTATATGTAAAAATCTTGCTATTAAGCTAAAATGCTTGACTCAGTTTTCATTTTATGGTGACTTTGGATGAAAATGAGTATCAGTGACATTTGAATCTATGCAGACTTCTCCAGTGTAGCAGTTGGCTTTGCTGTACCAATCAATAGTGACATGTGCCGCTCAATACAGACAACAGTTAATGCAGATAAAAGCAGACGACACTCATTTAGTAAGGCCAAGATTCCTTCTCTTTCTACTTAAATTTCAAGAAAAAGTTTGCCTGAAGATGAGTTATTACAATGGATGCCTATTTTGTTGTTTCAATAATGTCTCCCATTACAGTACTAGTGGCAATTTCTGAAAATTGCCTTAAAACTTTCTTGGTGTATTTCTTGAATATTCAGATAATTGCGTTCTTATAGCCAGATTACAAATGCTGCAACTGTATCTTAGAATACAAATGTACTCTAAAAGTTACAGTATTTTTTTTGTTAGAAAAAAATCTACAAAATGTGTCCATTATGAAAACAACTATGTAACATAAACAAATCAAAGGAAAGACTGAACTATGGTTAAGATCTTCAACCTCTGTACTATATGCAGTTTGATCCCATTGTAAGATTTTGAATGAAAAATAAATTGGTGCTCTGCAAAAAAAAGAAGAATGATCGCGGGACAAACTATTTGAAGAACTTTGTCAAAATAGATCGAACTTAAACAAAGTCTCTCAAAAAAAAAAAATACTCGCAGGTTGCTTTCTTTGTCAAATCTTTTGATAGCATAATTACTGACTTTTGTTGACAGATTCCCCTAGTATAGGCCTCTTGTTATAATGCAATACACCTTACTGACCCAGTAATCAGCTGGCTGTGGATAAGTGGGTCAAAGCTATAAATAGTTCTGTTTACCTACACTCACATATATTTATAAATAGTTAGGGAAAGGTTACTGCAAATACACACAAAAAAGTTACATCAGCAGTATATATATACACAGGTTGGCATATGTAAAGTAGCAAACACATCAGTCCAAAATTGTAACTTGATCAACTGTTACATCTTTACAATCATGTGTCATACTGTTGTTGTAATTCTGTAATAGTGTAGCAGAGGTAAAAAAGAAGGAACAGAGCAAGACTCGAACCAAGTCCTCACAACTCCAGAGTAATGTATTTCCACTATCCTGTCTACATATTATATATTGCTCTAATTTCATCTGCATAGATATCTAAATATTTTTTTGTAAAACCTTATTTTATTGAAAACTTTGAGTAATCATAATTAGTAATAAAACGTATCTGCCATCTTTATACAAAAAGATGAACCAAGTATTCGCCATATCCTTGTTTTGTTCTTTCATTGAGTGAACAGAACTTGCTGTCAGTTAGTTTGTGGTGTATAGCACAAACAAGCTTAAGGGATGCTGTTGTCTATTATTTGAAAAAGTGGAAATATAAAATTATACGTTCAATATAGCCTTGAAGCCAGATCTTGAGAAACCGAACACAAATAGTTATACCAGAGCAATGGAAGCAGCGGCATTCTATCCAGTTCTGATACTATTTTCAGTGACCCATGTCCAGTAAAAACTATTTCAACAGTACAAATACAATTTTGTAACAAAAAAAACAAAAAAATTTCAGTGAACTTCAATTAGGATGGTTAGTGATTGGGACAGAGGCGTTGGTTTATGCATCCACATACATGTATATATGCAAAAGTTACCACATTTTTCAGATACAACTCAATGAAAGTTTATATTTGGTTTTGAATTCTAGACACTTTGCATTCGTGAAGTTGTTTGTGTGGGGACCAACATATTTATCTCAAATAAAGATGTTATGTTAGATATTATTATAGATGTTATGTTAAATATTGTTATAGAAGTTAGGGTGAAAATTTATTTGGTAATATATGAATACACAATTATAAGATGTCCCAAATTTAACCCCACACCTGTGTACACTTGTATGAATGTCACCACAAATAACTTTATCTCAGCTTTTCATACTTAATGCCAAACCTGACGTTATGCTATTTTGAAGAGTTGGCTAAATATATGTGTATGTTATGACATTCATGTCAGCCTGCGTCAAGTATTCTGCCCCTATATTCCCCATGTACAGGTAGTTTGGTTTATACCACTGGCCCACTGACATTTAAATTGACCTTATTAGGGGTGACACAGCCCTCCTCGGAGCTTGTACAGTCTATGCACATGAAAGCATGTTTTTCTAATAGTATGCGGTAATAAAAGAGGAATTTTTCCTTCTTCACAAAGACGTTCCGATTCTGTCTGACGTTAGCACGGAGATTGTACTTTTCATTTCACATAGGTCCGTAAGGGGTTTAATGTTTCTCAATTTCTTTTGACTGGAGTTTACATCTCTACAGATGTTCTGCTGCAATGATAGAAGTTCGTATTAGGTTTTCCTGTTTAAACGCTGCTGCCAGGGGCACACCGCCTAGGCCTCTGTATAAAGGTGTAAGTGATTGCTTCATAAAACAGTACCGAAGGCATTATCATGTATTTTATTTCCGATGCTATTCTCAGACAAAAGAATTAATTAGAGAAATTTATGCTGATTCTGGTAATTAGCAGTATTTGTTGGGTTATTGCCATACAATTGGTGCCTTATGTACAGCTATTCTTTCATCTGGAATCTTTGAAGTTCAGTTCCACCTAGACCTGTTGAGAACCAAGTGCTCACTCACATACCTTTCAAGGTCGTTGCCAAAGGTCATGGATTTCTTATTACATGTTTTGGAACAAGGGTATTTGTTGTCTGCATTTATATGAGTAATATACCAAAGTCGGTAAAAAAACATTTTTGGTTAAGAAAAATGCAAAATAAATGAAGTTTGAAATGAATATGAATTTGTCTGGCTTCTGCTTGGTATATGTACGTAGATCATGATTGGGTCAAAAGGGGGACAATACAATTAAAGACATAGAAAATCTTCTAGGCAGAGGATTCATCTTGAATTGTTTACTTACAAATGAGTATTGATTTCAAATTGCTGATTATTTGCTGTAGAATTGTTTGGAACTGTTATCTTTTACATTACTTGATGTTGGTAGAGAGACAGAGGTCAGGGTCAAAGGTCAGGATCAGAGGTCATCTTCTCTTTGTCTGGCCAGGTATTATTTAGATATATTGTTGCATGCTAAAGATATATTAATCCTGCATTATTATACTAAACTAGTCTGGTCCAGTAAACTCCTTCCAGTTGGTTAGCACATGGAATAAACCTAATCATGCAGAAGGCTGCATAAGGTGGAAAAACACTCAGAAAATAGAGATCCTACAATTGGCTTCTACGGGTGATATAGTCATAACTGTGATGAAGTAGACAAGAGAGTATGTACTAGGTGTATATAGACTCATAAACTTATTTAGAAGAATAGGAAAATGTCCCTTAGAGGACAATGATCAAATGCATGACTTGAAGTGTACAACTACTTTATACCTCATGACTATATATACAAGGCTGATATCTACACAGTGACAAAGTTTCAGTTCATTTTTAGCATTTTCTTCACTTTTCCCATAGAGATGGGGTATACTATGATGTCTGACAGACAATTCCTCATCACTGATCCATGATGTCCAAACTGTCCCATCCTATCCCTTCCCGTCCCAGTTTTGAAGTCAGTGCCAGTTATGTTTTACAGACATTTTCCAGCCTTCCCCCATTCCCCTCATTTTCCATATGGTTAGAATATAAAAAAGTTTAAAATTAGATATTTGCACATTAAATATTGAGGCCCGATAATTTGTACCAGGTAATTATTTTGGGATTTTGTTAACTAGCTTCAAACTGTTGATTTTATAGCATCTTCTCTATATGGAAGTATCAAACCATTCTCAGATTATAAAGTAATATATGACATATTTAATGCAGAGGAAATGTTGGTACATTTACCATAGTAATAGAGAAGTGCATTACTAATGCTTGGGTGGACATGGTACACTGATCTACATAGATATGGACCGAGGGTGCATCGGTCAGCTATTTATAGGTCACACTCATTTAGGTGTTACACTTACTGACCACTCATCTGGAAGTCTGAGGACAATAGATCATAATTTTTAATTACAACCTCATTATATCGGCATCAATGATTTAAATGGTGTTTTACACAGTTAAGGAAACAGACTGTTGTATGTTTCATAGAATGAAATGGATATGGTATATCTTACATGGATATGTTCATGTAAGATGTGCAATGATTTTTTTTACAGTGTAAAATTTCTTCCCTTAATAGTGTAAAATTTCTTTATAATCATCATCATATATTTAAAACCTCAAGTGCTATCAACGACATTCATCTGTACTTGAGTTAAGAAATCCATTTCTAGCTAAGTATAAAATTAATCATATTATAAAAACAACTTGCATTTGTAAGTAAGGGAATTAAAGCAGTATTGAGATAATGTGTTAACTGATCTATTTCAAGAAGAATTCTAGGTTATTATGAATGATAAAATTTATGTTCATGATTATGCCCCACTATGTTTTCACTATTTTATTCATCAAGATATTTTAGCATCCAAAAATAAGAAATTAAAAAAGTGACTACACAGGAATTTGTCATCATCGACTTTATATTAATTCCTTGCACATAAGATACATAAGTGTTTTGTTTATTACTTGATGTTGAAAGGATTAAAGATATTTTACAAATTGTGTGTTTTTGGCCTCCTGTACATGTGTTGATGAAGTGAAGTTGTGATAGTTTATGGTGAAAATGATACACCATTAAAAGAAAACCTGAGAAAGCTGATGAATTTGAAGACTAATGTTCTCGGGTAATCAATAGGCCTAAGATTGTGCCCAGGATATGGCTTCTTCCATAGATTTTAATTATGGACAAATGTATACAGGTAGCTGAGGACTGGTTTCCAATATCGTCTAGTAGTACACATTGACATGGGTGTGAGTTCTCTAAACCATGTTTTTTGTTCAGTCGTAATGTTCTGTTTTCTTTAAAGAAACCGTTGTCTCTGTTGTAATATCAAACAACAGTCGTAATGTTCTGTTTTCTTTAAAGAAACCATTGTCTCTGTTGTAATATTAAACAACAGTCGTAATGTTCTGTTTTCTTTAAAGAAACCATTGTCTCTGTTGTAATATTAAACAACAGTCGTAATGTTCTGTTTTCTTTAAAGAAATGTTCTGTTTTCTTTAAAGAAACCATTGTCTCTGTTGTAATATTAAACAACAGTCGTAATGTTCTGTTTTCTTTAAAGAAACCATTGTCTCTGTTGTAATATTAAACAACAGTCGTAATGTTCTGTTTTCTTTTTCACTTATTAGCTGTCTTTTACATTTGTGATGAATTTTGAGCCTTGAAAAACAAAACTGATATTTGAGAGAACTTTAGAAAAACCAAGTTTTTCTCTCTCAAGTATCTTCGGTTTTTCACCTGATGGTTTTAATTGAAAGTAAAATTAAACAAAACTAAAAAAAATTTTGTATAAATATTGATTAATCAACCCTTTTTTTTCTTATCTTTCATGGGCAATTAATTTATTTCAAATGAAATAAAAAAGGAAATTTTCAAGATTTGCTGTCAAAAATACTGAAAGATTAACTTCAAACTTCTAATTACCAGGTATAAAAGATGATTTAAAATTTGATTTTGAGTCTATTTGGATAAAGGAAAGGTCGGTATATAAAATATATCTATAGAAAATTATTTTGGGCCTTTTTGTGAAGTGTGTAGTTCATACTGAACGCTTGGATGAAGAAAATGATCTCTTTCTTTAAGAATCTTGTGTAGGCATTCTATTTGGAGCATTTGGTACTGATGTGGCAGCATTAATGAGGACTGAAATATGAGAATGATACTAAATAGCCATGCTTTATTGATCTTCTGTAATGCCACAAATGTTCAAATTCTGACTAATTGTTGATTGGCTGATAAAAGCTGCCATCGAAGGAAATGACTACATCGGGATCAATGTACTGACCGTTATTGGCTATAGGGGTACTGACCAGTTGTAATCCACCATTGTCTGTGCGAAGGGGTCACTGAAAGTGTGTTAGCCACGCAGGATCACTGTTCTAACAGTCGATGATATTCCTTCATCACTATTGATCAGTGAAGTGATGTCTGATCAGTCATTCTGGGTCTGTTGATATAGATTAATTTATCTCAAATTAATCACTTTCTTTGTTGTCTTATTTTATTTTGTTATGCCTTTATTTTTGACATGAAATGTGTAAATATGATTACATTTGGTCTTTTGGTGATAAAATCAAGATAAAAAAGTGAAGGTGAAGGTCAGATGAATGAAATGAAGATTATAATAGAAGGTGAGGGTCATGATAGAAAGGTAGGTGAAGGTCATTATATAATTATAGCACTTTAAGATGAAGGGTAAAGGGATGGATATGAAAAGTGAAGGTCATCATGTGTGAAATTCAACATAGAAGGTTAGATGAAGGTCAACATGTAACAGAGGTAAAAGTCAAGTTGGATATATCGGGTGAATAATGTTAAGATTCAACTCGGAGATGTAAGCTAAAATACTAACTGGAAATGTGATCAAGGTCAACTAGCTAGACCAATAAGATGGGGAAAACTCTTCTAAATATAAATCAAACTATCACCTTAGGGTCCAGTCATATTTGTCAAAAGAAATATTAAGTGACATTTTACATTTGTACAGCATTGGTGTTGAGCAGCTCTAACCTGGTCCAACTCATAAATACTCTCTAGTTTCTTTTCCCATTTTTTCCCTATTTCTGTTGATGCTATCTTGTATACATGAAGATTTTATCTTTGTCTGGTGGTGGAGATTGTGGATTTTTCACATTTATGAGTAGGATTGATTAGTGCCAAATGGCCCTGGGTTTTCACAGCAATTTAACCCTTGTCAGAACCTCTACTATTTTCTAATAGAAAGCATGGACTGGTCTATCTCGGCTATTGATATTTGAAATTTCTGTTGTAGAAAGGGTAAAGAATCTAACCTCCCATGTATATAAAAATGTATTAACAATGTGTGATACACAAGGACTTTTGCGGGTAAATTTTATTAAATAGTGTTTTAAAATATTTTGTTCCTTATGGATATTTCCGAAGATTGTAATACAGAGAAATGGAAATTATGAGGAATACATGTATGAATTCTGGCCAATTCTGACTATAGGGTTGTAATTACACTCCACTCCAGATGGTATGGAGATTATGGCCAGTATGTGGTCATTGTGGTCATTCTAGTATTCTAACAATCTGCTGGCCAGAGTGACTTTCCCCTGAAGTCAGGGCTTCCCATTGTGCCCACCTAATAAACATGTGCTGTTTGGTTTTATGTGCTGTTATTAGCATGAACTTCCTTTCTTTAATGCTTATTTCCATGGTGTATTTCAGTTACAATCTGGCATTTACTGCCCCAAATTAGGCACCTGATCCAGTGGCCACCAATCTGTACTTCTGGACCATTCTCAGGGTACCTGGTAGAAACTAAAACTGCATGATATATAAACTATATATAATGTCCTGTAACTAGATAAGACCATTCTGGTTGTACATCTAGTCATGGTGGCCAAGTGGTGAAGGTGAAACATGTGATAGAGATTTGCCAGGTAATGATCACAGGTCTAATATTTTTTTCCTGGAACTATGACTTTCCTGCACTTCTTATACAATGACCCTGGCTATTAATACTAGGACGTCAAACAAAATAACTTAAATAGGGCAATTTGTATACATAGAAATAGAGACTGATTCCTATAATGTAGATCTGATGGCTAGCCAGTCATCATCACACTAAATTAATTACAAAACCGAAGACACCATTGAAATTACATCCTTTATTAGCTCGTCTATTCGAAGAATAGGGGGAGCTAATGTTGTCACCCTGGCGTCGGCGTCGGCGTCAACGTTGGCGTCCCATTTCACGTTAAAGTTTTTGAGCAAGTTTCTGTTTCGTCAATTGTTTAAGGTTAAGTCATCATAAATGTTTATGATTTTATTTTCCTAATGTGTATGGATGCTGAACGTGATAATACAACCAATTTGGGGTCCTTTAGGGGTTTTTGAGTCTGTTAATTTGTCATATTTCCATGTTTAAATAGTAAATACTTGAACATCAACTTCTTCTGAATAGGCGAGCTTTGCTGTTCTCCAACAGCTCTTGTTTTTGTGTATCATATCATACAATCTCCTATATTTTTTTTCAATAATTACAAATTGATTCCATGTAGTCAAGTTCTTTGTCTAATTTGGTTTCACTTTCAAAATTAATCTGTTTACCAGTATTTACAATTAAATCAACCAAGAAATTCATTTCTTAATTATCTGTTCAGAACTTATATTTTAATATCTAAAACTGTATGTGATTTTAACATAATAAAAATGCAGAGAAACTTAAAACGAATCAGCATCAGATGCAGATCATAGAAAAATAAAGGGTTGAAAGATTACATTGAAAAAAAAAAAACTGTCTGAATCATGAGATGATGAATGTTAATGGTAGGTTGTGAACTAAATTAATTATTGAGGGATTCTTGTATGTGATAATACTAAGAATGTTATTGTCCCACTTGGCCTAGTGAAGAATGAGCAGCATTGAACACCAAGGTTACACCGCTGTCAGATATTGCTATCAAATACAATCATCATGTGATGAACTGAAAGCTGCAGAACACCAGAGAGCTCTTATTCACATCCTGTAGAGTTATACTTGTGGCTTAACATACTACTCTGTGGAAAAGTCTAAAAACTACTCCAGAATTATATTGCACATTACCAAATTTGTTAATGCTATAAAGATATGTTATTTTGTTCTTTCTTAAGTAGACTTGCATAAAAAATCTGTACATTCTATGCAGGTGTCATTTATTGCTTGGTTCAATTTCCCTATGAAATTCTGGACTGATTTCGTGGACCAGACATTTCGGCCCGGTGGGATCACGTAACTGCCTTCTGTGATGGAGAATTGTGGTCTTTTTGTGTGATATGAATCCATCAGATTTTTTTGGCCTAATGGCGATTATGGTCGTCCAATGGGAGCCATGAATTGGGCATGATAACTTATTCTCTGTGTGCTTTAGGTAGTTACACACCCAAGCCGGGGTTGTTGTGGTCGACTTGTACTGTTATTGTGTACTTCAAGTGGTGTAAGTCTGTGGTGGTCGAGTCTTAGTACATTTATATAGTACTGTAAAATGTCACGGGTGTCTAGAGCTGCGTTTTAGTATCTAATTATACAACTGTAAAATGTCACGGTATCTTCAATATATGTATAACATCAGTTGTCACTCCAACTAGCATTGGTATATCAGTAGTCTTTTGCTTTGGGGATTTACATGGAATCTTTTGGATTATTTTCCATTGAATCTGTTTGTTGTATTCAGTACTTCAAATTGAACCAGCTGGAATAATTATAAGTGCCCTTTGATCTTTGACAATTCCAAAGATATCTTAGAATGTTGTCTGATGGCCCTCATTTGTGGTTTTCACAAGAAACCATGAAATGCCTGTTTAACCTTTGTTTAGTGTTTATGAAAGAAATCTTTGGCCCTCCTTAATACAGAATTATTGTCAGCTGACCCTATTTGGTGCTGTTGATGGTTCCACAGGAAATCTTGAAATGTTGTCTATTGTTCTATATTTGTGCCTTTTGGTTTAAAATGAATACAGAACTCTATATCCCTTGACCCAATTTTGTTGCTGTCATTATTTCCAATAAGCCTCCAGTGATGTCATTGGTGCATTTCTTGATTCAACCGGAAATTTCAAAGTGTTGACTCTGGGGTTTATCTTTGTGTGTATATATATAGGCTTACGATGATCTTTTGATGTTCTGATCAGGACTACACTGGACTATCGAAAAAGATTAAAGGCTACCTCAGTATACAATATTGTTTTCATACAATCGCTTTAAATCTCTTTGTTTTAGAACCTGAGCAATATGCAAACATCTTAAATCACCATAAAGCAATTATCTTCATATAATATCTATTTCAAAAATGTTTAAACGCTATAATTGATTGACATGTATGAAATTTTGTTTCTATTTAATTTGTATTGCATTGATCCGCCTTTGTCAATAACCCTCTCACCTGCATTATTCACAATAAGATGAAACACGTTTGTGAAATGGACGCCTTTTTCCTTTGTTGTCACTGGAGATTGGATCCAGTCCGCTGTAGCTGATAATCCCTTATATGGTTCAGTTAATCTTTTGATGGAGAAGATTACTCAATAGTTACCTGAGTCCTTGACGTACTGCCTGAATATTGATATCTGTGGTTTTAATATGGCAGTGACTGGACGTGACTGACAAATTATTTGAGACGCAAAGATTCAACAACCACAAATATGGCTAAATCACTTTTAACTAGCTTGTACATATCTAAAGATGTTTTTGTTTTTAAGATATTCATTAAAAAACAAAATGCTTTGGTTTAAGGAAAAGAATTTTTGGATAAGATGTAAGACATTTTTGATAACATATGAGATTTCGTTGATAACAGGTAAGAATTATTTGGTGCAATAAAAATGTTAATCAAATATTTTCTAAAATTCAAATGCACTTGAAAAAATGTCTCTTTGATAACCTGATATAAATCTGATGTGGTCCACTCTATATGAGGTACATGTAACCCAGTTGTAGCCTCCGTCTGCACTAAGCATTACATTTACTGAACAGTGATTCAAAACATAGATAAATCATGTCATATTATTTTCTTTGTTGTGGATGGAGTGTGTTGTTAGGGCTTTACCTGGGTGCACAGGTGTCCAATACCTGACTGAACTGCCTGACCCTTCCTCGTCTGCCAGGCAAGTGGCTGGTCACACACGTGGTATCTATCATAGTGTTCTTAAAGGGACTGATGACTATCTGAGGGAGCAGGGCAGCTGTACACATGACCAGACTCCTGGTTTTAATGCACGCCTGTACAAATTGACACTAGATAAAAAAAAATGGAAACAGATAGGTGAAAAAATTACAAGGCAAAAAAGCCTAAATATCTGACAGGTCTACTTTAGACAGCTTTTATCAGTTTTGTAGCTATGTCAGTGCTGAGTCAATCAATATCAACGGTTTGATTTATTATGAGATGGCAAATTCTTCTCTGCTGTCTGCAATAGAGGTGTTGAGCAGGCTATCATAGCAGTCTGCTGGCCATGTTCATGTCTGCTTACAGAGGTCTGAGGGACCTGTATAACATGTGCTATCATATCTGCACATTGACTGCTTACAGCGCTCCATATTATTGAACATGTACGAGATATCTGCTTACAGCAGTCGACTGGTTCTGTAATATAAAGTCTGCTTACAGCAGTCGACTGGTTCTGTAATATAAAGTCTGCTTACAGCAGTCGACTGGTCCTTTAAGATAAAGTCTGCTTACAGCAGTCGACTGGTCCTTTAAGATAAAGTCTGCTTATAATTACAGCAGTCGAGTGGTCCTTTAAGATAAAGTCTGCTTACAGCAGTCGACTGGTTCTGTAATATAAAGTCTGCTTACAGCAGTCAACAGGTTCTGTAAGATGTCTGCTTACAGCAGGCAACTGGTCCTGTAACATGACATCTACTTACATCAGTCGATTCATCCTGTAACATATAATGTCTGCTTGTAACTGTAACATAATGCTTACATAATGCTTTCAGCGGCCTACCTATCATGCCTATAGCAGTCTATCTGCTGGTCCTAAACATCATGTTTCTGATTACCTTTGACTAACTTTTCCATTCCATTCTGTTTAGAAGATATGATCCATACTTGTCACTGACATTGTCCACATGTTTGCTAAATTTTGTCATGGAGAGTGTTACCTCAGTAATTTCTGTATGTTATTTATAGACACATGGCTATGCTTACTTTCATTTCCAGGTCAGTTATGAAGAACAGCTGACTTGTATATACAGCAGGTCATCCGTGTGTAGCATTAGCACATGTAAAGACTGTGTGTACCGGTAGCCCCGGCACATGTAAAGACTGTGTGTAGCCCTGGCACATGTGAAGACTTTGTGTTTAGCTGTGGCACAAGATTGTGTGTAGCACTGGCACATGCACATGTAAAGACTGTGTGTAGCACTGGGCACATGCACATGTAAAGACTGTGTGTGTAGATGTGGCACATGTAAAGACTGTGTGTGTAGCTGTGGCACATGTGAAGACTGTGTGTGTAGCTGTGGCACATGTAAAGACTGTGTGTAGCACTGGCACATGTAAAGACTTTGTGCGTAAAGACTTTGTGTGTAACCCAGCAGTGAACTGTAGGGCACAATGGACTAGGCCTTGTGTTGTGATGTGTGGAGGGGCCGAGTGTGAGATAGGTGGTGTGTGATCTGTGTGATCAAGAGATCGGCCATCATCATGCTATGGATCTGTTGTAAGACCGTGGATCAGGGCACACTTACTGATGTCTCCCATGGAAAGCTCAGGTAAGACATGTACAGATGGTAGGTGTCATTTCTGGTCAATGACAGCAACCAGCGGTGGGATATCAGGTAACTGACAGAGGAGGTACACAGAGGACAACTCAACGGAATATGATCTTATAAAATCAGTAGTTAATACAGCTTACTACATGCTACTATCCTTCTATGATAGATTACAACGATAGATTTTCAATTTAAAAATGACACAAATGTATGTGGCATTATACACAAAATAAAAAATGGCAACATGGAAACACAATATTGTACTGAACTGTTTCACCAGGTGGACGTGACTAAGGGTTTGTTTTTTGGGGATGGAAATAACAGAAAAATGTTGACCACAAACAGCTGCCAGGTTAATTTATCAAGTCTTGTATTGCGGTTCAGCTATATAGATCTAGGCTATAGTGGTATAATCTACAGCAATACTACGATACAAACAGCACCCACAACTTTGAACTGGAGGTAAAGCACTCAAGTGTAAGCTTAACCACAGCATTCCTATAGAGATGGTCGCAGATTAAAAAGTCATCAGGCCTCCATTGGGAGGTCCAACCCAGCCCTAGCCCACTTCCTGCCTTCAGGTCCCGCCCCTACCATGCTTTTGTCTGTCCATCCATTGAATACACACTCAGGAATAAGAGTAGCATAAAATATGAATTTACCACAGGTGAGCTTATACAATATTTGATTGAAAATTAAAAGAAGCATGATTTGGTATATAGGTCAGGTGCAGGCTTTCATTGAAAATGTGATCATCAAAGTGTTGGGACTTCATACATGGCTGTAGACTCAATATAGGGCTGACCATGTGCATTCCCTGGCAACCTCCAGGTTTTAATAACAAAAAGCTGTTGTATATATGAGTAAATATGAAGCCATGCGTTTACCATAATGACTTGAACTACTCAGGTTAATTTGAGTCATTGACTTGTACCAGACTATTCATCACCCAGGCCCGCCTGGGATCTTTATAGTGCCCTTTATAGGGATCCACCAGACTCCTGGAGCCACTGAACTACTGGGACAGAGATTTTCAGACATATTAAGGGCTATTTACAACAGAGAGATTAGGGATGGGGTGATTCTGTTTTGTTAGGACTGTCCTTGCTGGATTGGTCACCTGTGTGTGTTGATTCCCAGGGACTTTGTTTTCAAAGTTTTCAATAGTTTGATGGATGAATTAAATAAGATCTTTATTGTAGTCTTGAATTTATATAATTTCAGTTCTACTACCTACTGCAATTATTTAGTTAATTATTATACTTATTTTGCTTGCCTGATAAAATACCTTGTTTGATCTAAAAAAAAAAATAAAAAAGATCACCCTGTATGTATGCCGAAAATCAGGAAAAAGAGGGATTTGTGCCACAATACAGATACATACAGTAGCTGTGCATTTGGGTCTTTTGTATTATGGCCAGAACCAGGGCCCAGTTTCATGAACATTCTTTAAATTTAAGTAATCCCTTAACTTAAATTTACCCACAGAAAAGATATATAAAAAATAAGGGGAATCTCAAGTTAAGTAGTCTTCCTTAAAATCTGTGATGAATTTTAGCTTAATGGATTCCTTAAGGAATGTTTCTGAAGCTGGGCCAAGCAGGCAGGTCAAGGGATGAACCTAGTTCAAATACAGAGATATACCGACTCATAGACCCATACACATGAGCGCTAATTAGGTGAAAAACCATATGTTTTGTTCTGTGTACTCAAAATGATTTAATTTTTTACCTGGACAATAAATGCCATGAAAATATCATTACCCAGTAATTCTAAAAGATACATTAATTAATTAGATACACATTTTTAATTTCGATGAATTAACGTGTAAGTTTGTACTGTATGTGATTAGTAGCCCCTTGTAAGCCACGCTGGATGTACTAGGGCTTTGATGGGATTAACACATGTTGACAAGCCTTCACACCAAAAGGGCATTAGCTTACCCAACTTTCACAGGAAGTTCAAACATCTGCTTGAAGTGTTAAAAATGGCCCCAAAGAGCTCAGATCCAGAATGTGAAATTGAATCCCTCTCACAATATAGATCACATCTACTTGGCTGTGATGTGGGTTGATTTTATACGTTTAACCAGCTCATTTTTTAGTGCAATTAAATTTTGCGTAATTTGCGGAAGAAGAGAATTGGAAAGAAGCTAAGTAAGAGAATCGTGAAAATTTACTGATGCGAAAATGTGTCAAATATCAGAACAGTAGAGACATGTGACTTTATATGGCGAAATTAAATTGCGATAAAAAAGTAGTTAAGCATGAAAATGCAAGATTAAGTTGCCGCGAAAATGATTTGGTTCAGAGTTTAGAGTACATGTGTACTTGTATTGATGAAGAATTACATTAACACTGGGGATTAAGTTCAAAATATTATTTATAAAGTGTCTGAAGTAATACTACTTCTTCAGTACACATCTGTAAATATCTGTAATACAATTTCTGTGATTGGTAACATTTTATGACATAAGTGTTTTGATTGGACATTATGAGGAAACTGATAATTTTCTATACTTATTGCAGTAATAGATTAGCTGAAGACAAATTAAGATTGAACTTTCCACTTCGATACTTAATTCCACTCTAGAAAATGAAATACACAAGTTGATGGTTATCTTGCAAAACATAGATGTACACATTTCGAAATATTTGCTTATTCATTGGTAGAGACCTATGGAAAGGAAATATGTTGGATTCTTACATAGAACAGGTTTGTATGAAAAGAAAAAAAACCTTTCAAGGTAGTTTGAAATCAATATTACCTTACATGTATGAGTCTCATCGGTGGGATTTGAGGATGTGTTGGCTGCCAGGTATGCAGTTACAGTGTGATCATAAAACATTAGACTTATCATCTGTGTTTCAGGTGGTAAAACAATTAACTAAATAACAAAAGTATTTATAAAGTTACAAATCTTTAATCAAGAGAGCTATGATTATGTATCAAAAGGACTAGCAGAAATTAAAGCTTGATTTCGGATTTAACGGAATATGGAATGAGCATTTGATATCATGCTATGATCTGGCTCTGTGAACTTAGTACTTTGTCCATTTGGCCATTTGAACAGTGAACATACCACTTTGTCACTTTTTCAAGTCCTCGCCATGTGAACAGTGAACACACCACTTTGTCACTTTTAATTTGCCAGTCTTGAACATACTGATCCGTCATTGTTGCCATGTGAGCATAACCTTTTGTCACAGTGGCTATGTGAACATATCAATTTGTCACTGTGGCTATGTGAACATGCCACTTTGTCACCGTTGCCATGTGAACCCTAAATGCTGTCATTGTGGCATTGTAAAATATATATCTTTGTCTCTTGTTGTGTGAACGTGCTGCTTTGTCACTGTATAATGTAATCGTATGATCATGCTGCTATGTCATTATGGCTAAGTGAACATGCTACTTTGTCACTGTATAATGTGGCTACATGAACATGCTACTTTGTCATTGTTAGTATAATGTGACCATGTGAACATGCTGTTTTGTCACAGTGGTTGTGTGAACATTTGCCATTATGATTGTAAACTTGTCATGACCATACTGCAGGAAGCATAAAATGGAATTCCACTGAGGTCACTTTTTTTCCAATTTTTCTCTGAGGCAGGATTTTATGATAATTTGAACATTTATGTAATTGTTATTAGTCTGAAAGCATCAGATGATCATTGTCTTTTGTTGGCCCTCATCATAGAAGGAAAGGCACTCCAGCTCATGCGGGAGTATCAGAAGTGTGCTGAGGCAATACTATACAAAATGGCCCGGAATCGAGGACGTGCTCCTGAGCCACACCTCCAGTTGTTACCGCAGAGAGTTGTACTGAATTAGATAAATGGAAGAAGAGTATTTGCACATTTGCATAGATTACATTAAGACTAAAATCTGCCTAATGATGCCTGGTCCTTTAATTTGTGTGGGTATTAAACACAACAGCATAAATTTGTCTTCTGTCACCACAATCGTTCTACAAAATCTATAACGTTAGTGTAAAAGAGTACTTGCCTCACAACTGAATTTATTTTTTTTCATTATTATTTCTTGAAAATAACATTTAGCATACAAAAACCATTTGTGTTTTTACTGAAAATTGTATTCCCAAGACATTTACTAAAATGCATGAAACCAATTTTGTTTTACAATGGCTTCAGCATATTTAACAAATCTGGGAATTTTTCATCAAGAATTTGGTATGCTTTATTGAAAGTTTTACCGTGCTGTGAGTCATGCCCCTACAGCTTAGTGGGTACTTTTAACAAAATGTGTTGTTCTGTTATTATAATGGTTTCATTTCATGCTGTATTATGCATAGTGCCATGCCGATATGGAGTTTTCATGCACAAGAACAGTTGTGGACAGTTGTCTCCGAGAAATCTCTTTAGTGATAATAACTTGATATTTCTATTATCCCGGATGATGTGTGGTCTGCATCCTCAGTTTCTTTGTTGTTGTGGATTGGCCGGCGATAAGACGGGGATGAATTCTATTGTTACAGAATTTACATCATTCATTAAGGTACAACGGAAGCTTAACGACTTCTTCAAAGTGAAAAAACTCCCACCTGAGGGCAGACGACACTCAATATCAGCTTCAGACTTGATTATGCTTTTGCTGAATTAATTTTCCATTTGTTACGATCTCATAGATATATTTTTATGCTGATTTTCAATTGGTACTGATGAATGTAAAGCTCTCAAATTGTTTTTGCTCGTATCTTGGTCACGGTCACATGAATGTTATGTCAGATTATTTGGAAAGTTGGTTAAGAGTTAGTATTGCCAGTCGTAAAATATTTAGGAATAGTTAATCACAAAGTTGTAGCCTTTATAAGTTTTCTTTGATAACTGTTCTTTATCAATCATTACTTAGACACATGATTATACAGCAGAGGATTGACTGTTAGGCGTTATGTGGTGAGTAAATACTTTGATACCAAATGTACTGTAGTGATGAACAGCTCTGACATTCATCTCATACCATACCTGGTTATAGACTCATTCACCCCTGAAATTTCGTAATGGAATGGTCTAGTATTTGATAAAGAAGAGTCTAAACGTGTCTTAAGGTGTTAACCTGGAGTTGGAATGAGTTTCACATAGTAACTTTTTTCAGCGAGAACTATCTGTAGTATATCAAGAGGAAAGGTACCGTGTAAAATATTACTGGAGGGGGTTGAAAAATGTAATGAGTTTTTCTATTTGCTCAGTACTTGAGACTTAAATCACCACATGTGTAGAAGTTTATATCTGGGTGGTTAATCGAGGGAGGACAGCCGTTATGACACGCTTGATAGAAATGACAACTTTACAGGTTCAAGCTGCCACGGGACAGTGATTAATCAGATCTGGTGTAATAAAATCACATTTCTATCATCAAGATCACCACCTCTGCTTTCTTATACCAACTATCATGGATGCTAGTCTTAGATTTTCTTCAAGTTATATTTATTCAATTAGGTAAAAAACATGAAATGTCCATATGTTAATTTTTTTGTAGTTTTGAGCTTTAATATAATTATTTGTGGATAAACAAAAACATGATTATAGCCTATTCAATGACATCTTATCATGTCATTCATAATTATTAAGTAACAACAATATAAATTGAAAAAAAGTTTTGAAAAGCAAAAAGATTACATTTGATACTGTAGTATTAGTCCATGAATTCCGCATTATGATTTAAAAAAAAACACTTACCGTATTCGACCCAATAAGCGCCCATGTCCATATAAGCGCCCCTGCCCCTTTTTGAGGCCTCAATTTCAATTGCCAATGCATAAATAAGGACCAAAATTACATAAAACGGTATAGATTAGCAATAATTTCGACTTATTAGCACCTTCCCATTTTTATCAATTCTTTAAGCGTCCTTGGCGCTTATTGGGTCGAATAAGATACTTCAGAGTTAAGGAAAAAAAATGGATTTAATTTGCCTTTTTTCCTCATCCATATGAAATACATTGAAGAGATTATCATGGTAAACTTTAATTAAAGCCAAGGCTCTGGGCCTTCTGAAATAAGCGTGGAAGACATATATAATTTGTAGTTAGCCATGCGGGAATACTCCAGGTTGGTTCTGTATGACTTGGATTTTACATGCATCTCCTTACAGTGCAATAGGGGAGCTGAGATTCCTAGTGGAGCTGTAATGCCGGTGAAACCTGCATATTTGTGTACAATTGGCGGAGATTTGTGCATGTGTCCTGACTATAGGATGCACCTGGGGAAGGAAATGTCTTGCTTAACGAGTGCCACGATACCTCTTTACCTTGCACACATTCTCCTTAAGGGTCCAGCCATATGATGGTACCATAGGGGGGCTGGCAGCATGGGGTGCTGTTTGTTTTAATTTTATCTTGTGAAGGGTATTTAAAGAGGCAGATAGGAAGTGTATTGGACCAGCTGTTCTGTTATATGTGTGTGCATGCACATGGTTTAAGGTATTGCACACAATTGCCTTTACCGTAAATGTTCCAAACAGTACTGCAGAAACATAATTATCAGTGAAGATTTTTACTGTAAATGCTCCAGAAATATAATAACTAGTGAAGATCTGTTGTATCGGTAGTTATTTAGTGATAATAAATATTTTGTCAACAGATGATATGCATGCAGCCATATTGTACTTATTGCGACTTACTGCATAAGCTTATCTTCAACTTGGAAATATTCAAATAAAGATTTAATTGAACAATAATAATCTAAAGTACACCAATGTAATGCATTGTTGTATCTCATCACCAAATATCACCAAAAATTATTACCACCAAAGGTTGTTCTATCTATTTTACTTTGAAAATCTCATAACAAATTTCAAGCAAACAATTTATAAAGATGTTGTCAAAACCTTGCATTAAGACATGGGATGTTTGAGCTATTTTGGATAAATAAGAAACCATAGGCCTTTAAAAAAATGTTTCATGTGAATTTCTATTACATAAGCATAACTTTTACATATATAGCATAACTTTTTTATATATAGCATAAAACGTTAATAATATCTACTATTAGATCTACTGGGAGATATTTACCAGCAAAAACCAGCATCAGCAGGCAGACTCTATAACAGATTTGTGTTTCATTTTGATGTATATTATGCATCGTAAAGCGTTTTATGGACATCTTTGATCATGAATTATTCAGACTTTGGTGAGCGTTTTCAGGGTATGATAATATAATGCTGTCTTGTGAGTAACCAGTCATCTCAAGTCTATAACATCCCCTATTATTACACTAACACCACAGATCAACATGGACCAAGGCTCTGCCCTTACTCACTCCCCATCTCCCCCCCAACAACTCCACCCCCTCCACCATCACTGCTTTCAAATATAGATATTCGCATGAATATAACAGTATGTAAATAACAAAAATAATACAATAGATGTGTTTGACATTTGTGTTTTCCATAATAGGAAGAATGTAGTTAAAACTTGGCACATACATTTCTTTTTCAACAAAAGCAATAATTGATAAGCAAGTTTGAACGCTGACTTTTCATCATAATGAATGAATCCAATTTCAGATACATCAGTAATCAAACATATTATTAAGCAAAATTCTGTAGTTTAGGAGCAGAGACAGATTCAAAGGCAAACTAAAAGATGACCATATTCTGATTGAGCCAATAAGCTATATATTGAAGCTGCATTTGTCTAAGTTGCTTTGATTGCCCCAGTATGTGATCACTATAATAGATATGGTTGCCCTTCTCACAGTGTCGAAGAGAATTACCAAACCCATTTCCAAGTATCCTTATATTGTATTGCACAAAATGTTCGTTATGTAGAAATTTGTGTTTTTGCAGTTGCTATTGAACATAAATAAATACTTAAATAAAAATTACAAGCTTTGTCACCTATTGATACACACCTGTAGGTAAAATAATGTATATATATTTTGATATAATAAAGCAGTGATTGGACTGGTGAATTAAGTGTTGCTATGGATACCTTACTATTCAATACATCGGTTTAGGTTTGAAAGTCCAGCGGAAGTGTTATTACTCAAATCCAGCTGAACAACCTGTGTCATTTAGTGCAGAAAATGTTCCTAATTATGTCACAGCTCTTTTACAGAAGAAAAATATAAGAAGAACTTTCAAGTTATTATTATTAAGAGACTGATACCGAAGGAAAAGACATTACTGCATATAGCCACTGGCAGTCCAACTATTAAGGTAGACATGCTTGACTCTCTAGGGTAAATCGGCAAGCACATGGTGATCAAATCATGATTGGTCTTTGTCATGGATGTCATATTTTCTGGTGATCAATAAGAGATTATTGATTATTTCTGTGGATTGGTATAATTTTTCTTAAGGTGATTTGAGTTTATATGGTAAAAATGCATTATGATTTCCAGACTTCATCGATAGGATGAACTTTGCTATGGGTTCATTTAATATTTATTGTAGATTATTACAAATTGTTGGAGACTGACTCGTTATCAGATTTAATTTAATTTCATAGTATACTAGCTAAATGGTTACACTTTATTAGTTACAGAGACTTAATGCTGATTGTAATTGTATTATATTTTAAGAGAGACTGTAATTAATCCAGTAAACTTTAGTTGTAATCCTGCATATTTATGTGTTACACAGACTGTAATCCCGTAAGCTTTATCTATAATCTTGTTTATTTATGTATAACAGGGACTGTAATCCTGTATTTTTATGTGTTACGCAGACTATAATCCTGTAAACTTTATCTATAATCCTGTATATTTATGTGTTACAGGGACTGTAATCCTGTATATTTATGTGTTACACAGACTGTAATCCTGTATATTTATGTGTTACACAGACTGTAATCCTGTATATTAATGTGTTACACAGACTGTAATCCTGTATATTTATGTGTTACAGGGACTGTAACCCTGTATATTTATGTGTTACAGGGACTGTAACCCTGTATATTTATGTGTTACAGGGACTGTAACCCTGTATTTTTATGTGTTACACAGACTGTAATCCTGTATATTTATGTGTTACACAGACTGTAATCCTGTATATTTATGTGTTACAGGGCTGTAACCCTGTATATTTATGTGTTACACAGACTGTAATCCTGTATATTTATGTGTTACACAGACTGTAACCCTGTATATTTATGTGTTACACAGACTGTAATCCTGTATATTTATGTGTTACACAGACTGTAATCCTGTATATTTATGTGTTACAGGGACTGTAACCCTGTATATTTATGTGTTACACAGACTGTAATCCTGTATATTTATGTGTTACACAGACTGTAATCCTGTATATTTATGTGTTACACAGACTGTAATCCTGTATATTTATGTGTTACACAGACTGTAATCCTGTATATTTATGTGTTACAATGACTGTAACCCTGTATATTTATGTGTTACACAGACTGTAATCCTGTAAACTTTATCTGTAATCCTGTATATTTATGTGTTACACAGACTGTAATCCTGTATATTTATGTGTTACACAGACTGTAATCCTGTATATTTATGTGTTACACAGACTGTAATCCTGTATATTAATGTGTAACCCTGTATATTTATGTGTTACACAGACTGTAATCCTGTATATTTATGTGTTACAGGGACTGTAACCCTGTATATTTATGTGTTACACAGACTGTAATCCTGTATATTTATGTGTTACACAGACTGTAATCCTGTATATTTATGTGTTACAGGGACTGTAACCCTGTATATTTATGTGTTACACAGACTGTAATCCTGTATATTTATGTGTTACACAGACTGTAACCCTGTATATTTATGTGTTACACAGACTGTAATCCTGTATATTTATGTGTTACACAGACTGTAATCCTGTAAACTTTATCTTTAATCCTGTATGTTTATATATTACAGGGACTGTAAGGAAGAAGAACAGGATACACCACAGTGCACTTTCCCCTGTGTGGACCTGTTTTCAGACAAAAATGGAGTGTCCAGGTAAAATGATCATATTCTCTCATTTAGTTTAGATGTAAGATTTAATCATCTGTTCATCTCTACAATATCGGTTTGTAGAATTTGCGTTGAATTTGCGTTTAACGTCATAGTTCTGAATTATTGTAATCTAAGAAAGCCCACAGAAAAAACCAACCAACCTACGGCCAGAACATGACAATATGGAGGTGGATATTTCCATCATAAGCACTATGTCATTGCGATCAGGATACTTCTCAGCCAGGGGAGAGGGGGGGATGAAATGAAGGGAGTTACTCTAGAAGATAATAATAATTTACTTGGCCATGTGTTCCACATGATTTTTTCAGGCCTAAAACGATGGATTGATTTCCATATCTGCTATAACTAGCGCTTTGGTCACTTATTGAGTAATATATTGTGTAATTCTAAGATAGATTCACTTAATTGTTCACTATAGTAAAAGCTTGTTTCTTCTTCACTCCACAAATTGTTGCACTAATTTCTATAAGACCTGCGAAGATGGCAAACACTCATGAATATTGCACACAGGTAAATTGAATATTTTCCCCAGTGCAATTGCAGGCAGCTGCCACAGGTCCCTTGGGCCTCTTTGTCATTATAATGGCCTTTAGAAGTACTTTCAATAAACATACAAATTGTAATGGAATCAAGATTACGGTATTACAGTTAATGGAATTGTAAAATAAAAAGCGAATGTTGATACCAGATACATTTTCATCAATTAACAATTCATTTATAGCCTACCAATATGTCCCTAAGGTATGCTGTGTGATGTAATATTTTAACATCTGTATTACTTAGGGATATGAAATGATGACATGTCACGACTACTGGGTAACTGTAGATATAACATAACAGTATAGGTCATAGGATAGCTCTAGAGAGGTCAGATAATGTTCTCAATATGGTCATAGGGTAGCTCTAGAGAGGTCAAATAATGTTCTCTATATATTGGTCATAGGGTAGCTCTAGAGAGGCCAGATAATGTTATCTATATAAAGGTCATAGTGTAGCTCTAGAGAGGTCAGATAATGTTCTCTATATAGGTCATAGGGTAGCTCCAGAGAGGTCAGATAATGTTCTCTATATAAAGGTCATAGGGTAGCTCTAGAGAGGTCAGATAATGTTCTCCATATAGATCATAGGGTAGCTCTAGAGAGGTCAGATACTGTTCACTATATAGGTCATAGGGCAGCTCTAGAGAGGTCACATAATGGTCTATATATAGGTCATAGGGTAGCTCTAGAGAGGTCAGATCATGTTCATTATAAAGGTCATAGGGTAGGTCAGATAATGTTCTGTATTACTAAGATAGTTCATTATTGTTTTACAGTAGTCAAATCATTTCCTTACCTATGATAACAGAATTTGATTTTGGTCTTTATCGTTTCTATGTACATAAAGAAGTTTCAGGTACCTTTATGTCATTCACACCTACAGACACATTTGAGCTCTTTTAATTCAAAGACTAGAAGAGTTCATTATGCATTTCCAGGGTTCAATGAGTTAAAGCCTGTAACTGGGTAGTTGTGTAAGGTATCTAAGAACACAGTGTATTGCTACTAAGCTGAGAGTGACGAAAGATTTATAAAATATACCTCGGGTTGTATATGTTACTTAGTAGCAGAGTTATCAGGTAGCTAGGAATGTAATGTGATGCATTTTGCTGAGAAAGCTATAACTTCTGTAAAATATCCTTGTCTGGGGATATATCAAACACATTTGTTTGTGTTTGGTGTCAGGAACACAGTGTATTGCTAGGATGCTGGGAATGATGCAGGCTTTGTAAAAAGGTACTCTGGGTGGTAACTTTGGAGCATGACTAGGAATCTAGTGTGGTGTGTTATGAAAACAGGCTTTATAAAATGGCACCCAAGGGATCTGTGTTGCTGGGTACCCTCTGTTATCAGGTGCTGATGGGCCCAGTGTATCACTAGAAAGCTGGGAATGTTGTTAAATATTACTGGCTGATGTGGATACATGTGTGGGTCTCCCTTCATTGACAGAAGCCATTTTACTGATGTACTTCCAGGTGACTAACCTTAGTCATTCCACCGGGTTGTGCCATGTCAGCACAAACCTACAGTAATAAACAGAAGCAGTCAATCACTTGGTAACCATCACTGCTAGCCATGATACAGCGTCTAATGAGCCTTTATCGAACAGTTTGTATTTAAACACTAGAACCACCGATTAAGGCCATTGTGTAATATGTCAACAGGGTGAAATGGAATATCCATTGTCAATATAGGCCACTGGGTCAGTAGTCTATATCCACACAGATGTTCCTAGTGAAGGTGTAGTATGGGGGATATGCTGGTGTACTCAAGGGGGTTCAGTATCCATAGGTTGTGCTTAATATGTAGCACGACATCTCAGCTCATTCTTTATCTAGGTCAAGGTCACCAGCTGTGTTGATACTTATAAAAAGTTTATACACAAGCTGATGCGGGATCAGATTAACTCTCTGATAATGACCTTAGGTTTTAATCTCACTTTCTATTTGTGTGGTAACACTGTTGGCTGTGGGATAGTGGTAAAGGCTTTATAAATATGATAATACTATTACTGCACATCCAAAACATTTACCAAACATTAAAAGTATCTACCTGTTAATTACAGAAACATGATCGACCTCCTAAATCATACAAAAAGTGTGCTTTTATACACGGAAAAAACCACTATTGTAAAGATATGTTGGTAATTCAGGAAATGAGCTATAGAATTATCCAAAGTATTAGCTGTCACTAAATTAGATAAAAGGTATTTTAAACAAGGATAGTTCTAGGAAAGAAAGCCTCTTATTTAAAAAAAAAATCCATTGTTCAGCATGGATATATATAAAATGTGAAGTGAAATTTGGTTGAGACTTTCATTTAGAAAGGTTGGTCAAGTTTTATATAGGTTCCTTTGGCTAACCACAAGAATTTCTCCCCACAAAAGTTTGGGAAAAGTTTATACAATAAAAAAAACCTGTTTTGTCATATCAAATGACATAGATCTTTAATTGTGAATGTCACCTGCTGATGATGTCTGCTGTCGTCTGCTGTCATCTGCTGTAGGTCTAGAGGTTTCCTTCAAGGCTGCAAATCAGGACTGACTTCAGGGATTGGTTTATTTTCATAAAATTTTGAGCCATTCCTGTACAAACGGAATGGATGGTACATATATTTACAGAATGTTCAAAAGTAATTTGTTGACATTTGATATCAACTTAAGAAATGCTCTGCTGTCTTGAGAAGATAGTAAGACAGGACCTTGTATAATGCTATAGCTGTTGAGATTTTTAGCAGCTACTTCAGGGCGAATTAATGGGCCTTCAGATGGCTACATACTGCCATTTTATAGTACCCAGAAACACCACATTATCACAAGGTGGGGGGAAAGTGTTTAGATCAGCAATATTTCAGTAAGATTGATTTGTCTTGACGGCTTTAATCCTTGGAATGTATCTATGTATACAGGTACTCACAAAATTCTGTATTGTATTTTTGGGGGGTTTAAAACAAATGTGTTATATTTCCCGATAGGTACAGGTAAAGGGAGGCAATTTTAATGTCTACACTGCTGATAGAAAGTGGAAGGGGGGGGGGAGAAGTTTATATCAATCAACTTCTTTGCAACTTCCATGTTTTCATGACTACCAACTCTTTTTCGATGATCAATTTTCACGATTTACAGTTTAAAATCTCAATTGTATTGACAGTTGAAATAATTTTGTGGCAATTCATTTTCGAGAAATCTATGAGATCAAAGACTCTTTAGAAGAGGTGAATTTCAGATTGTTAGGGTATAAATTTGTTAGCTTCGGTAAGTAGTTTGATAATCATATTCAATACATAAAAAATTGCTCTGTTGTATGTTTCAGTCTGTCAGAAGAGAAAGAGATTACGAGACTTGTGGAGGGGGGATGTGCATCAGAACAGGTAACCCCCGACACGTCGCGTTCGTGTACACCTTTATCCATCGTTGGGAGCTGTGTTCTCAGCCCCATCAGTAAGGACAGTCGGCCGGCAGACACTCAGTGTAGTTGTAAAGAGACCTATATAGCATGCAAATGGAAGGACTGCGAGTGTGGGCTCGAACCCCCGGCCCTCATGGACCATATCAAACTGTGTCACGTTGACACACAAAGTGGTGAAACTTTCGTGTGCCTATGGCAGGGATGTAAAGTGTATGACAAAAGTTCATGTTCTAGGTCATGGCTGGAACGGCATATACTAAGTCACAGCGGCGACAAGCCGTTCAAATGTATTGTGGACGGGTGTGTGATGAGGTTCACATCTCAGAAAGGACTGGAACGCCACGTAAATAGTCACTTCAATGTGCAACAAAGCAGCAACAACCGCACACAAAAGTCCCGCGAGGACACGCCAACCAAAATGTGGCGCCGTAAAAAGTTAAAACGGCGGCGTCATACTGCAGGTAAGAAAAAACTGAGGGTCTCAGGGTCTGTTTCACTTATTCATTCCTGAGATTCAACAATAAACTTTCTCAGTCTTTGAGCTAGATTGGTCTCAATATGTTTTCAGTGGTGAGGGAGTTTAATGTTGATGAAAGATTTTAACTATACTTGAAGTGATGAAGGAAAGGTTGGTACTTCTGCCAAAGGGTATAGGAACTGTTAGGAGTTATCTCCCTTCCACAGTTTTCTCTCTTGTTCTGTCAAATATACATCAATAAAAAAATAAAACACACATCACTGATGTGTGTTTTTATTGTGTGTTCAATAAAAAATAAAAGAAATTCTTCTATCATTTCATTTATTGTAGATAAAGTATCATTTCTTTATTTAAACAGTATATGTGTTGTCATCAGATTAATGTGTGGATGTAAGACTGTGATAAGGAAGCTCACATAAGTTTTCAGTTTAGATAATGGCATAACTAATACGGACATAAAATAATTTCTCTTTGATAGCTGTCACGTTGCAGAGATTAAAGCAAAACTAGATTGAGTGTTGCAATCAATACAGACAACAGAGAATATGGTGTGAAATCAGACTAGTCATACATTGTATTGTGCTGTCGCGGGTGCGGGGAGTTCACAGACATAAAACCTTCTAAAAATTATTATAGCCCCTTATGTCCCCTTTCATTGATTTGAACATTCACACATTGTGTGAGTTTCAAATCAGTGCACCTTAAAGCTTTCCCAGATTTGCCTCATTCACCCCTTAAGAAACATTTTGACTCTTCTGAAATACGGAATAGAATAGTAACTAATTAGTTCATTATGAAATTTCAGGGTTGAATGAGTTAAGTGCATGTAAAAATTTTGGTGTAACATCCAACTGCCTCATTTCAAAATGAATTAAGTTTTGCTATTGAATTGGTACATTTATGGTATAAAAGGTAGATACAGATTCTGAAGACTTTTCATTTTCAGTTTTTTTTCTGACTTTATATGTATGACCTTGTCATCAAATGAGTGGGGGAAATAATGTTACTTCATATATCATGTCTGTCCTATTTGTTGTGTCCCCTTGCCTCCAGTCCTGTCGTATCTAATACAGATTTCATTTGGAAAAGGGACAAAGAAATATGGTTTGTGTGCATATGGCAGTGGTCTATATTCACAGGTGAAATGGATATTTGAAATAGGCCATTTGGGACCACAAGAACAAGATCTTTATCCTGAGGTTGTTATATATGTATACAGAGATGGTTGCTAAAACATGTTCTACAATATCAATTAATGCATAATAAAATACCAGTAGTCATTGCTATAGCTAGCTATACACTTACTGCAAGTAAATAGAAAAATAAACTGATTCATTTGAATTAGAATAGTCATGAAAGTGTATTCACATGCTGTGAAATCTTCCTCAAAAATAATGTTACGGCCCTAATACTATTGAATCTTCGATAAACCAGGGAAAAAACAGAAAGAAGCCCCAACACTTCTGCCTGCAGTCTCCTAGCTACAAGGAAATTAAATCCGTGTCTATTGTTTGTGTTGGTATATTAGCTCATCTTAGACATCCTGGTTAAATGTTCATCTGAAGAGGCTTTTCTAATTTAGTTTGAAATATGTGAAGATATGCACTTCACTGTATGATCTCATCGTATCTTTTATAGGGTCCTTGTAGTGTGCTGAGGAAACTGGACAATTGATTAATGGGAAACTGAGCCCATCAGATTAACTGATGTGTTTAAGAAAGCTTTGTTTTTGAGATTGTTAATATTGATAGCAGATGTAGCTGTAAAATTCAAACCTTCAATTTTGAGAAAATGTTATATGACATTTGTCAAAAATGGGTTCTTTTATATTTACTTCTTAGCTGTGAAATTCAAACCATCAGAGTTTATGCAAATGTTACGGCGTTTTTTTGCATTTGAGTCAAGACTATGTTCTTTTCAATTACCTATATGGACATCAATATTACATATTACATGGAGTATCATGATAACGACAACGACTATAGCCACGATAAATCAATATATCAATTTATTCATAAATAATGATGTAATCTTTATTAATTGTGTTAAGTTAAAGTTATTAATTCTGAGATGAGCTGATTTCTGTTTCTCAAGTTCTCGGGTTTTCCATTCATTGACAACATATAATAGTTCGAAGAAATTCTTCATTGTTAACAACACAAGATATTTGAGAACAGTACTGTGTTTCTTTGTGTGGGTAATTTTCTTCTATGTATACATGTATCATTCTCGGAATGGCCTCAAAACCATTTAAAAGGTTCTAAACGAGCTTTTATTGGACATCAAATTATCAAATACCATGTACATTGCGACGATTTAAAGGGACAGTATATTATATTTACATAATAAGCGGAGCAAGCCATATGAAATTGTTAGATATTGAGGAAATTGAGAAGCAACTTGAAATAGAATATTCTTCACTGAGGTAAGAAAAGTGAGGGTTTTTTTTGTCCTCGAATCATTTTTATGTCAATCAGATAAGTATTGGGGAGTTTAGCGAGTCTGTCATGTTGACTTATGTGCTCTTGTGATTTACAGATAATTTATACTCTTCTGGAAATCCCAACAATTCACCAATTCCTATTTACATGGTTATGCTTTTTATGTTTATTTAATCTTATTCAGCAATTAAGAATAAACAAAGGAGAGTTAAATCCATCCTAGTCTGATTATTAGAAGATTATTTGTGTACATTATACAATTTATTTTTTTTATTGATCTGTGGCTGACTGTTGGCTGTCATGGCAATAACATGCAAATTGACTTCTAGGGAAGACTGAAGATTACCGCAAAACACTGACTCCTTTTATGATGTAACTTCTAAAGTAACTTTATAAATTGCGATTTTATAAGTGAGATTAAGATCACAAAGTGCCAAATCATCACATCATTTCAACTAGTGGTTCAGTTAGTTGGTTAGCTATATGACATTCAATTGTCAAAATTTTACTCATAATAAATAACTGTCTATTGGTTTATTTCTTTTCAAATAGGTTCTTTCATTTGAACTCTCAGCCTTAATTTAAATTTTTTATCTGCTTTGAGATTATTCCATCTGCATTTTACAGAGTCACTCAAAATTACGTTTTGAAGACTGAATGTGAATCGACACTAAAAACCATGGAAAATGAACGTTTATTGTTTCAATTTGTTGCTATCACTGTAACATTAATTTTACTTTGAATACCTAATTGTCTAATGCAGAGAAATGGAGAGCTATACTTGACTATACCATTAGCACTGACAGGTGAGGTCGATGGCTGAAGAAGCACTAAGTAGAAAATTGCATTGTATACACACAGCTGTTTCTACCCATTTTAGATCCAATTACTTGACTTTTAACTACATCTTACATAAGATCATTTGCATTTGTTACATGTATGCAAACAATATTACCTTTGACCTAAACTTTTACATCATGCGTAAAATATAACTGACTGATCATTGTAAACATCAGAAAATGAACACGATTTGCGATCTTCTTAATAATCTAATAACGGAAGATTCTCAGAAAATGTTTCAGCAGGTATGAGTAGATGGACTTATATTTTACATAGAGAAGACGACAAATCAAATCTAGTTCAGGTCTTAAAAAGGAAGTATCGTTTTGTACTGCCCACAATCTCAGAAATTATTAAATTTCTAGATGTTATGAGCACCTTTGAAGAAATAGTAGGATAAAGCTAGACTTGGTAATTAACACCGTGTTGAAATTGAATTTTGTTTACAGATATCTCTTGAATCTTCAATTTTCACTCTTGAATTTATTTGTGTCCTCATGTGGTCAACATTATGTTTTCGTCTTGCATAATGTTTAAGCTTAGCTTGAATCCTGTGTTTTCAATCCTGTAATTTCAAAATTGATTTTTTTTAAAGTCTTACATTTAGAAGAGATAAATACAGAATAATATTAAAATCAGATTTGGTATCAGCATGTTAATTTTGTGCGAGCTCAAATTTAGTTATTTAGTTGAATAAAATCATGTAAGTGTTAGGTAATTTCATCATAAAGGTATCTTTGTCATACAATAATTAATTGTCTCTTTGGATACCAGAAAAACCACCAATTTCTCCCATTGATAAAAATCAAATAAAGAATCTATTTATAACACATTACTATGACATATAGATACATCTAGATCTGATTACCTGAAATGTTTAATTCAGCATTTATTCAGACGAAAACATTCGACTAATGTTGAGGTAAAGGCATTTAATTGCTTCTGTATCGGAGTTAATGGTAACTTTAATGGGTTTAATTGTTTCTCTGTCAGTTTTAACTGTAACTTTACTGGGGTTTTCTACCGCTGTCCTGCTGTCAAGTTCAGTTTTATTCCATTAGTAATTAAGATTTACAAGTAGAAAAGGTGTTTTACGATTGGTGCAAGAGGAGAGGGTAGCATCTATAAAATGTCTTGCTCCTTCATTCCTGCTTATTACTTAAGACTCTGGGTCTGAGTCAGAAATAAATTCAATCTTTACAGGGCATCGGGACTCCTGAGACCAATTTGATATTGATTCTAAGAGAGAAAACACCTTGTTTAGTGTTTCGGATACAAAGGCAGTGTGATCCCTTTATTGTATGAATCGAAATATCGCTATACCACAGTTTACAACTCAACATTTCTTTTTTAATTCCAAGTCAGCAATTCTTTGACTATAAACTGCCATGATTTTCGCCAGCTAACTTAAAACAGATCACAAGATTGGCATGTAATGGTAGTCGTGATCATGTATATGTATAATTTGGGGTAAAAAATTGTACAACATGGTCCACATTGTGATTTTACTTGTGGAGTTAAATCAATAAAGGTGACGTAACTAAGCAAGAAATTGAATCTAAAACAATGAATTTGTTTATTAAACATGCATTTATAGCGTCTGATCAAATAAAAAGTTGTAAAATGCTGCAGAAATATTGCTGCCAGTGGGTGTTTTGCTAGCTATAGCAGTCCCATATTGCTATCAGGGTCTCTTCGTTTGGTGCAGGTTTTGTATTGAATGGGGAAAAAAATCACAACATATCATGTGGAATCCCACAGTGTAATAGTGTCTGCATTAAACCTCACTACAGGGTCGATATATCAGACATGTTATTAATTATAGATCAGTTATAATTATGATTTATTATGGTAAGGTGATCATGATACATAGTGTAAAAAAAATCAGTGATCCATGAAACCTGCCTTAGCAACCACCTCTGTATAACAACCACCTGCTTAATCAGACCATTTTCTTGGAGTCCTGAATGGCCAACTTCAATGTAAATTTACCTGTGTATAAAGACCACTTGGCTATAGTGATAATTATTCTTTGTTTCTTGGGTGGTCGTTATATACATGAAAAGAAACAATCACTGAATTTAGTCTGTATAGATTAGAAGAGTTGTCAGATTGACAAGGTTTCTATATAATAGTGTTCGTTTTTTACAGTTCGGACAACAGACTTCTTTGACTCAGGAATCATGGAACAGTTACAGCAAGAACTGATCAACTTCACCGAGCACACTCACATTGATCTCAACGGCAGCTCAAACTCTGTCACATTCCACAGTTCTGTAAGTTATCTCCGCGTCAGCTCAAACTCTGTCACATTCCACAGTTCTGTAAGTTATCACAATGTCAGTGTACATATCATATTGAAATGTAAATCGTTTACATATCAAATAGAAATGTGAATTGTGTACATATATTAAATTTTGAATCGTGTACATATCATATTGAAATGTGAATCGCATGTATACATATATTGAAATGTGAATGGTGTACATTTGATATTGAAATGTAAATTGTGTCGTACATATCATATAGAAATGTGAAATGTGTAAATATAGTAAAATGTGATTTGTGTACATATATTGAAGTGTGAATGATGTACATATCATATTGAAATGTGTATGGTGTACATATATTGAAATGTGTATCGTGTACATGTCATATTGAAATGTGTATCGTGTACATATCATATTGAAATGTAAATGTATTGTATTGAAATGTGAAACATGCATGTACTTCAAATATATCTATATCACTGATGGATGTTGTTTTTACTATAAACAGGTCTTAGCCAGACGGAGGGAAGAATCAGGCAAAGTCAAAGTGCTACTTCATTGGACACCAGAAGATATGTAAGTCTATGGTGTTGGGTACATGTCTTATAAGTTGATGTTATGCATAATGAACTCTTAATGACTTTTTCAATTGTTAAGAAAATTGGATCATGAGTTAATATTGAAACCCACATTGGGCAAACTTATCTCTACTTCTAAAATCTGGCCTGTCTTCAAATGAGCTTTGTTGCAAATAAATGTCAAAAGAATTTTTTTATGAAATAGCCTTGGACAGGTATGATGTAATCTCAGATAAGCATACCTAAGTGATGCCACTACCCTACCCTTGTATTGTGGTTAACGAGGAAGTACTGTCAGACAGAAAGCATAAGGGAGACAACTCTAACTTTTAGATTGTGAAATTTAATATTATAACACTTTATATGGAACGCTTATTGTGAATGAAGTTTCAGTTATTTTTGTGGTTGATCTGTAATAGTCAATAAAAGATATCATTGCTTTATGTTATTGTTTGCTTTATATTCAACTAGATTAATATAATGTTTACCAGGTAAAAAGAACAAAAAGTTGGGAATTAAGTTTGTATTGATGATTTATAAAGATTGATAATGGCTTTGTTTTACTATTTTAGTATACCAGACAAATGGGTATTGGAATCAGAGGTGCCAGCATTAGCCACCTGTACCATTCCTGTTCGCCAACTACCTCAGGACACGGCCCTAGGTCTCCATCCCTCGCTGTACCGCCGCCATCGGTACCGCAAACACCGCAGGAAATGACCACAGGGCAGCTAGCAAGGCCAACTCACCAAAAGTACTTTCATGTGCAAAAGACCAAAAGACTACAGAGGACTTATTTTACATCATTGATAGACAAATACTATTTTTTGTTCCATAAAACCAAGTCAACACTGATTCTTAACCTGTCACATACAACCTGCTTTTAGTGTGTTAATCTCCCCTTGTTGGTGGTTAGTGGTGGTTCCGGGGCGGTGGGATGGGCTGGGCTTTAACGACTGTTGGGTCAGGTAAAAACAAAAGGGTGGTTAGTCAACTATTGTAGTGGTCAAAGGGAAGGCAGGGAGGGGGGTGTCAAAAAATTAAGGGTGGGGTTCACCACTGGTTGAGGGTAGGGAATTAGGGATGGGGGGTAGGGGTCACCAAATATTGGTGATCAAGGGGTTAGTTGATGGTTGGAAAGGAGACTTTATCAACCGTTGGTAGTGGAGGAGGGGATTATGGACGTACATTTTAGACATGAATGGATGTATGGACCTGCAGCTGTTGAAAGTGAGTTTATTTCAGCTGTGGTCAGGATGTGAATTTGGAAAAGAAGTGTGTAGGGGTTGGGATAGGAATACCACTGATTGGCAGTAGTAGGGGGACTTATCTACGTAGTAAGCAGCAAGGTGAGAACAGACTGTGTATCGGGAATTATTTATAAGGGAAAATAAATCTGATTCCTGTTAACCTCAGGGTTTTAGTATTAACAGAAGAACATATAAATGCAAAATAAATTTTGTATATTGTTATATCGTGAACTGATCAAACTATCATTATCATTGTCATCCTCATTGTTATCATCTAAAACTAACCTGCTGCAATAAGAACAAACAAAATGGCCAAGATTCGCATGTTTTTACAAAAGATCCGAGTGTGAGAATGTGAGATCGGTAACCAAATAACTACTTCAAGCATTGATCAATAAATCATCAGTAAGGGCATAGGAGTTATAAAAACTAGCAAGTTCAGTGAAAGACACAGGTCAATATTCTAATGAAGTCCATAGAGGAACAGCAGTTGGAAACAAGTACAAGTAATGATTTAAATGGCATGTGTAAAAATACTTGTGCGGCTAAATCATGAGTGTTGTATATTATATTGCATATTAAAAAGACAGAGAGTGGAGAAAATACAGAAAAGGGATTACTGATTTAGCAGTGGAAGTATTGTGAGGGAGGTGATGAATGGATATGGAGGAGGATTCAGTGAGAAATGATAAAATAACTGTAGCAATTTACAGTTGTGTATTATAGCAAGTACAGTGTAATTGTATTATGGTATTTGTAAAATAGTATAATCATTGTGGTTGGTACTAATGTCGCATCTGTTTGTTATGAAGAGTTATATTTCTTGGGGTTATAGTTATCGTATAACTCATTATCTTATTCGGGAAAGATATTTTTATATTTTGAAAATTTCATCCATAAAATGAGAAAAAATGGATAAATTTATGCACACTCTCCCAGCAAAATCATGAAATATATAGTCAATAAAATTTAACATGTTTTTAATGAATATTGCAAAACTTTGACTTAAACCTGGAATAATGTATAGACTGTTATATCTTATATTTTCATGTGTAACATCATGAATTTGTGAGGAAAAGATGATATTTTTTTTCAAACACAATCCAATGATGTCACATCTCACAAGAGCAGATAACTCTCCGTAGCAAACTGACTGGATGGCCTCTTACTGTAATGTCAAATATACTACACCCCCCACAAGGGGAGATAAAAGTCTCTGTGTCGTGTAATGATTGGGAAAAATCAAAACGGTACAAAATATACGAAAAAATACAAAATGTATAATATTTCAGGTTTAATTTAACACATTGTTAAACTATAACCTTGTACTGTTATGAAATGCATTTCTGTCAATAATGCATGAATGAAGTTTTAATGTCTTTGAGAAAGTCGTCTTTATACTATGAAAGTTTGGAGATGTACATTGTACAGATGTGTCGTTAATTTTGTACAGATTGCTGACTTGTAAAGATCTCCATATAATTTTTAATGGACTTGATATTGATTCAGTTTGACTTCAGACTAGCAGACGCTGCACACAGGGGCCTGTAGGGAATCGCACACCTTCACACTATAAGTTTGACCTCCACACGAGACATTCACTACAGACCCCTGTGATGAAGCATTGCGATCTGAGGTTAAAGTCTTCTCATATATTGTTTGTCAATGAAAAGAGATGAATTTTGATGGATAATTCTACTGATATTATGTGATGACTGTTGCATGATGAAATGTTTATTGTCCACCGATGCTGGTGGTTTATTTGATGAATTTAGATTGATCCTGTGTAAATGAGCTACTTTCTTTAGTTGTTAATTTTCTCTTTAGTTGTTACTGTAGCTTTTTATGTTGATGATCTTTTATGTAGATATGTATGTTATTTTAATATTCTGTTTGTGAGTCTTTAGTGCGAAGGAAATTGATTCAAGGCACATTAGTCAAAGCCCCAATGGGTTGTAATTTTAGATACAATTGCACAGTTAACTATGTAAAAGTTTAGTACAATGTTTTAATGTTAAATACAACCATGTAATTTAAAGATATGATTGATAATGAAATATTTTGAAATTATCTTTTAGCATTACAAGTTACAATGGAATCTTCATAACATAAATTTCATATTTCAAATTATAATGAAATCTGAAGTTATATAAAATGAAGTTAAATTAGTTTGAGTTATTGAAATAAGAATTTCCATACAGCATTAACCGGATAGGACCTTTGGAATTCATACCTATATGTTTTCTAAGAGTGAAAGTTTTTGAGAGTTTGGGTTATTATTGACAGTGCTTTAGGTCTGTTCCCTTCCTCCATAGGCTCACAATGCCCCTCAGGACCCAAACATAGGCTGTATATTTTACATATTTTCTGTTGATATAATCTGTATATTTAAGAGGTAGATGAATTTTGTACATAATTATTTCTACTTACCGATATGTTAATCTGTATTCAAATCTTTACCAAGCAAACACTGCACTTATACTGCTCCCTGATTACAGTAGCATCTGAAATCCTACTGCTAGAGCTACATGGCCAATCTGACAGAGGTCATCCTAGCAATACACTAGATCTACCAAGTGAAACACTATAGCTTCAGTTCCCAGTTACAGGCACTACAGTCTTGTCTACAGCCTATAATACTGCTGTAATACTAGTGTAATAGTCAGTAATATTGCTGTAATACTATTGCATAACAGCATGTAATACTGATGTCACACTTGTATAGCACAGTAATGTAATACATGTGTAATTAAACTTCATTCACACTAGCACCATTTTGGTTGTCCCAATTGTATGCAATAGTGTTACATGTACTTAGTTATTCACTACATTGCTACCTCGGTCTGCTATATATTAAGTTGAAAAAAATTGCTTCTGTTTAGCAGTGTAGCAAGAAGTTGTATGCTATAGCGCTACTGAAGTTGACTAAGCTCAACAGTATAGCACTTTTTTAGTTGGCTTACCTCTATATGTGCACTATAGCTCTGCTGCAGTTGACTCACTACACTAGCAATACTGCTGTTAGCTTACTTCTACAGCATAACGCTTCTTCAGTTAGCTTAACTATACACTTATCGGTACAATTGTAATGCAAATTCAGTTGGCTTTGTACAGAGCTAAGTTGTACACCATAGCGCTACTTCAGTTGATTCAGCCATACACAATACTACTTCACTTTAGTAGACTCTGATGAAACCTTCTGCAGATGCTTCACACAACAACCATTGAAATCAAATGCTTGACCATATATAACAGAACATATTGCTCATGTTGAACACAGTGTTATTTATAAAGAACACATATTGAACAGCCAGTGTTTTGTTTTTTTACAATCTCATGGGAAATCATTGTGTTTCATCATCAGAGCAGCTAGATTACTCAATACACCAACTGCTCTAACAATTTCATATGAAGGTCATTGTTTATTTTATGGTCTTGAATAGTGCATGACCTGAGTAAGATTAGTTATCATACCTGTGCTTAACTAGGACAGTTGTTGTTATTAAAAGTGTCTTTATAACAATGGAACAGAATACAAATCAAACTTTTGAATTCTAGTCTTGTTTTGCTCCCTAACCTTGATAATCTTATTTACCTGCAAGGTAATAAAGGTCAGGGTTTTTTCTGAGGTTAATAAAGTAAGATATTAACCTTATGAGAAGTCTATAAATTGACTAGAGTCATCTGAAGTGAATATTTTCTGTCAAATTTTCATTATTTAAAATTATCCATTGGTACATTTACCATATCACGAATCTATGAAATGAAATACAAATTAACGTATGAGAGATGCTGAATTAAATTTCTTTATTCCACATCTTCTGTTTATTGGGATAAGAAGAGAAGACCCAGCATTATGATTTAGTTGTAATTGAGATGATTATGAATGTATTACCATTTTCACTTGTCAAATGTGAACATCTCAACTCATTATACAATTTTTGAATAAATACTGTTTATGAGAGAAACTGAATGAATTACTTGTACTTACATCAGGAAATGATTTGATCATTAATTAATACAAAGTACATAATTTTGATAATATATTTACCTCAAACCGGTGGACAGACATGAGTGATCAATGTGTTCTTAACTCATTCAAATAAACTTTAATTAATGAATTATTTAATTGAGAATGTGTCACAAATAGTGTATGCATGTTTGTGAAGAGAGCAAAATTGCATTGGTAAAGATCCAATAAACCTGAGATTTTTTAGATGTTTTTACCTCAACGTCATCTACGATCATGCACCTCAGAATTGTGTGTAAATATTGTGTTAATCAAAAGATCTTATTTGATTACTTTATAAGTACATAGAGAAATAAATCTTATGTTGACTTGTCATGCACAATTGGATTGGTGGAAAACATGATCATGTGATCACAATAGATAAATATGTAGACTAAAGTATTTGAACAAGCTCAAGTGAATGTAGAGATAACGATGCACTGATCTAAATACTCTGTAAGTGCTGAAACTCAGGGTTTTTCTAATCAAGAGTATACATGACAGATCTCCATAGAATCAAAGAGCCTGAATGAACTGGATTTTTGCAATCAAAGTTTTATTTTGAAGTAGATGTTAACGTGATAGAAGCAAAGAGCTTGTGAGAACTAGATTTACAGTGTTAGTAGAGTAGAAAATACTTAGTTGAGCAAGTTGTTGATAAGCAATACCGGTTTAATTCTAGTTTTTATGACAACTAGAACTTTATAAATTTTAAGGGTAATCATTTTGTGAGAAGTAGATAGTGAACATTATATTTTTTCAGTGCATCTGGATTATCATTACAAATGACAATGAAAATTAAGTTGGGTGTATTTCCTTCAAAATTAAAGATAGCATATTATTATTCATGTTTCCATAGATTGATTCAAATATCTCGTATAGAATGATGACAGGTGATTAATTTACATTGAAGCAAAAAAGTTTTTTAAGCTACACAGTAAAACCTGCCTTTGTGACCACCTCTGAACAGAGACTACCCATTAAATAAGACTACTTTTTAAAGCCTAAACTGACCATTGTAAAGTTCACTTGTCAATAAAGACCACCTTTACCTTGTCCCTTGGGTGGTCCTTATAGACAGGTTTTACCTTATAAGTGCTAATTGTGTACAGCAATTTCAAGATTTATATACTTGCCAACAAAAATCAAAATCAGACGTTGAAGAGTTTCAGAGAAAAAGTTTTAACAACTGACTTGTTGGTTTTATTGGCCTGTCAATGATTAATTACTATGAAAATGTGTTCTGATAGTCATAGCACTAACACTTAAATGTTAACAAAAGTTTTTAAAAAGATATGTTTATCTTAGTATATTATATACAGAATTTCGTACAAATATTTGCTCAACAAAATTCAACAATTTCATGTAATGAAGTGATGTAATTGAAGTAAACATGTTTTATGCGAAATTATTTCAATTTGCTGTTCTTAAGAAAAGAAGAAGAAAAAAGGTTACCAAATTTACAGGTCGTTTCTATATATATACATGAATTGGTTTTTTACGGTAATTATAAAGTATATGATTATCTCCCTTTTGTTGACACTTTTTTTCTCCCTTTCATTGTCAAATTTGTCTCCCTTTCTTTTATAGTTATCTTTCTTTCAAAGGTTACATCATTAAAATTCAGCTAGAATATTGGTATCTGCATAAACAGATATAGCTCTACTAGTTTTGAACTTTAACCTTATGGATTCTAGATATTACAAAATCTCCAGAGCTACATGCAAGACAGTAGAGTGGTCTTTGAGACAGCCAATACCACCATTCATATGTTAATTCATCCCAGTCTTGTCAGTTTCCCCAGTTAATCTTTTTGATTCCTTTCATCATACACAGTTATTTACCCTTTGTGACAGTAATCATAAATAGTTTTCTACCTTGGTAGCAGTTGTCATACAGAGTTATCTACCTTGGTAGTAGTTGTCATACAGAGTTATCTACCTTGGTGGCAGTTGTAATAAAAACTTATCTACCTTGGTGGCAGTCGTCACATTCTCACACAGAGACATTATTGTTACATTATCATTTTGTATGTAAAAATGAAGTCATTTTCAAAGTATTAAATTTACTCTTAGTTAATTGTGTTTCATTTACAAATATGTCATCAATAAATCAAATTCTGACTTATATAAGAAAGTAACTGCTTAATGAAAAGAATCTATTTCTTTGCGGTGGATGAAGGAAAATGTTTTGGTCAGCATTGCATCTTACCCTCTCTTTAGTCTATTTTCTCTACAAGTTATTCCATAGGATTACTGGTGACCTCTAAATAACCACGAAATGTTGTGGTGACCAAGTGAGATTTCCGGTGCAGTCATTCTCTCAAAATTGACTAAGAGAAATAAAACCAGAATTTTCGCATTTACAGCTTATTGTCTATTTTAATTTAGAATTTGGTTACATTAATTCATTCACCCATGAAGACACTATTAGACTCTTCTTAATCAAAGACAAGACCAGTCCATTATAAAATTTCAGGGGTGAATGAGTTAGCCTGTGATTGTATCATCTGTCTGCCTTAAATGTCTATGAATATATAGGGTGCTACACCAATTTCATGTATCATCCAGATTCTCACTGGTATGTATGTTGCATTGTATGGTCAGTATTCATTATGTAGTACATATTCGCTACATTTGTGTGAAAGCTTACACCACAGATGTATTACACATTTGTATGCTACATACCTACAATCAGATATTACATATCTGTATGATACATACCTACAGATAGATATTACACATTTGTATTGAATGTATTACACATTTGTATTGAATATATTACACATTTGTATGTAACATCCATGCAAGTAGATATTATCCATTTGATTGGAACATAGTACATGCATGTATGTAACATACACACAAATGGATATTATATATTTGTATGGAATATGCATACAAACAGATGTTGCATATTTGTATGAGATAATTTGTATGACACATGGATACATCAAAGAGGTATAACTGCCAAATGTGTAAGGAAAATTTGTAATGTACTTTTGTATGATAAAGTATACATTTTGTACAAAATACTTGCTTGGTAGATTTGCTGATTACCATATTTTATATATATCATCTGTTTGGCAGAACTGTGCAATTGTTTGCTAGGTACATGTGTAAGGTACAGGTGTAAGTAACATTTGTTTGACACACCTGTCATTTACCTGTGTTAACGAGGTATACAGCTTTTGACTGTAAATACATCTGATGCTTGTGTATATATGAAACATCTTCTAGCTGTGCCTGTGTGTAATATCCCATGGCAGTGTCTGTATGTGTTTTGTGAATATTTATTTTTTTTAACTCCATTTTGATTTGGTAAGAAGACGTGCTGCAATCTTTTTATGTTCTGATCCATGCCCTCAGTCACTACATACTGTTCATTGTCATTTAATATTTATATGACATCATCATTAGATAGATCGTACAAGTAGGTAGTTTTGTACAAATAAACAATCAACATGTCAATGTTTGATCTTTGTTGTTTATGTGCTTACATATTCAATATACCTTATACCTATAGGCCCATTTCGGGAATAGTAAACTGACAAATTCAACATCTAGGAAGGTTCTCTAAAGGAAAGAATAAAGTACACAATGGAAAATGGAGATCAATTGTAAATCTAGTAAGCCTGATTTAAGTATAGGAATGCCAGCCTGAAGAAAATGCATCAACCTAAAGCCTTACATTGGGCAGACATCTAAACTCCACAGCTGGCAATAATTGGGCAGATAACTTTTATATACATTGCTGTACATAAATTTTTATCAATTAATCAAGTATCTGCTTCCTACAGATTTTTAGCTCACCTGATGAGCTTTGTCATGGCGCGGCGTCCGTCGTCCGTCGTCCGTCGTCCGTCCGTCCGTCCGTCCGTCCGTCCGTCCGTCTGTCCGTCAACCGCTACTAGTCATAGAGTTCTACATGGATTGTAACTAAATTTTGCCACAAACATCCTTGGGGGAAGGGGAACAGAACTTGTATAAATTTTGGCTCTGACCCCCCGGGGGCAGGAGGGGCGGGGCCCAATGGGGGAAATAGAGGTAAATCCTTTAAATCGCTACTAGTCATAGAGTTCTTCATGGATTGTAACCAAATTTTGCCACAAACATCCTTGGGGGAAGGGGAACAGAATTTGTAAAAATTTTGGCTCTGACACCCCCGGGGGCAGGAGGGGCGGGGCCCAATAGGGGAAATATAGGTAAATCCTTTAAATCGCTACTAGTCATAGAGTTCTACATGGATTGTAACTAAATTTTGCCACAAACATCCTTGGGGGAAGGGGAACAGAACTTGTATAAATTTTGGCTCTGACCCCCCGGGGGCAGGAGGGGCGGGGCCCAATAGGGGAAATAGAGGTAAATCCTTTAAATCGCTACTTGTCATAGAGTTCTACATGGATTGTAACCAAATTTGGCCACAAACATCCTTGGGGGAAGGGGAACAGAACTTGTATAAATTTTGGCTCTGGCCCCCTGGGGACTGGAGGTGTGGGGCCCAATAGGGGAAATAGAGGTAAATCCTTTAATTCGCTACTAGTCATAGAGTTCTGCATGGAATGTAACCAAATTTGGCCAGAAATATCCTTGGGAGAATAAGAACTGAGTTTGTATAAATTTTGGCTCTGGTCCCCGGGCAGGAGGGGCGGGGCCCAATAGGGGAATTATAGGTAAATTCTATAAATTGCTACTTAATTGTCCTAGAGTTTTGTATGGATTGTAACTAAATTTGGCCACAAACATCCTTGGGGGTAGGAGAACAGAACTTGTATAAATTTTTGGCTCTGACCCTCAGGGGGCAGGAGGGGCGGGGCCCAATAGGGAAAATAGAGGTAAACTCTATCAATCGCTACTTGTCCTAGAGTTCTGCATGGATTGTAACCAAATTTGGCCACAAACATCCTTGGGGAAGAGGAACAGAACTTGTATAAATTTTGGCTCTGATCCCTGGGGTAGGAGAGGTGGGGCCCAATAGGGGAAATAGAGATAAATCCTTTAAATCGCTACTTCTCATAGAGTTCTGCATGATTGTAACCAAATTTGGCCAGAAACATCCTTTTGGAAGGGGAACAGAAATTGTATAAATTTTGGCTCTGACCCCCAGGGGGCAGGAGGGGTGGGGCCCAATAGGGGATTTAGAGGTTAATATTAAAATTCCTTCAGAAAAGAAACAATGAACCTGTATTCAGAAAATTATTTGGCATTACAAACCAGGTGAGCGATACAGGCCCTCTGGGCCCTTGTCTTCAATAGTATTACTAAGGACTGGCAGATTTCAAAATCTACATTTGTCTTTAAGGTGTCTGGGCTTGGCTGAAGATAAAAGGAGACAACTCCCAACAGATGTAAATGATCTGTCACATATATCTGAGGATCATTTATCACTGAACCTGCCTGATATTCTGTGATTTTGCTCGTGTAATATTTTTGGATATGTAACAAGTGTAATATGACCTGGAGAAATTTTCATTGGCTGGAAATTCATTGTTACGTCATGACAGAAACAATAAAATTACATCAGGAAAAATTATGTCAGGATTTCAAAGATGGCGGGGGAAAATGGTGATCCTCGCTGGGGTTTCGCAAAACATTTTTACACAAGATTTTTCATAATGTAGGTTTTTGCAGTTATGTGATAAAAAGAATCTTAAATTTGTGCTCATTTCATTTAAGACATTATGAAACTCATCTTGAAGTTATAATCTTTGCTTGCCAAGGCTCGCAAAAATAAGAATTAGACCTGTTTAATAAAATCTCATATGAAATGAATACTAATTTAAGATTCTATATTCATCACTTAACCTGCCTGATATCAAGTGACTTTGCCTGTATAATATGACAAATATTGTATATGTCACAAGTTGAAATTTATCCTGGAGCGATTTTTGTTGGCTGTGACATACATGTAGGCAGGAAACTTATTGTGACGTCAATATAGAAACAATGAAGGATTCAGGAACAATGTGACAAAATGGCTGTCTCCACTGGATTTTTGCATTGGAATTCTTTGAAATGTTCATCGGTATTATCATGTGATATAAAGTATCTTTTAATTTAAAATCCTATATATATTGGAGGATGTGATAATTCAACATAACAAACACTAGCATTTGTCTTGTTTCAATTTATCTTTTAAGTTTCAATGATTCATACAATATATATCATAATTATTTACAAATTAATTAACAGAGTGTTTACCTATCTATCTTATGAACAAATATGTACAATCAGATCTACTATTTACATCATGTATAAGACCTACAGCAAACTTACAAACCATTCTTTATTCTCTCTTGGAGAATCTTCATCATTATGCAATAAGGACAGGTTTTGTTTAGTGTTTCAGATTAAGAAGAATATCACGTGAATAGTATTGCACATGAAAACATTCCACAAAATTATCTTCATCTAATATCCATTGTTACAAGATTGCATGCTGTACAGTTAGTTATTTTTGTGAAAAACTAAAAAAAAATTCCTATAGGGTTTTCAGTTCTGGTTAAATAGTTTAACCATTGCATATTATTTCATGGATAAAGTTTTGTCACAACAAAAATGTCCTGCAAAAACATCACAAATATATCATCAGATTACCCCACAAAAAAATTTTCAGCTATATTTAGAATCAGATCAAAGTACATGATTTGTAGCACTCTTAAAAAACAAAAGTTTTGTTCAGGTTTCACATTCCAATCAAATTTATTTCCATTGCAGAACAACCCCCCTCTTCCCCTGATGTAGCAGTACAAGCTATACTAATTTGGTAAAACTATAGAAATAGTCAATACACTGTGGTAGGTAAGGTCACAAATGTTATCACAGATCTGCTTTTATACCCCAAATCTGACAAAATTGCATACACACTTGTCTTTCCCATACAATAAATACATTACAGCATATATAGGATCAAAGTAGAGACGTCCACAAACGTATTTCCGACACTCGTAATTATATAGCGACAGGATTAACCTATCTTCATACAATCTACAGGACGTCCTTGATACTCCAGGGGTTCCCATCATTTACAATCTATACTCCTGGACTATCTCATAGTGAAATTGAAGGCAGTTCAGCAGAAAACATGTGACCAATCACAGGCTAACAAATATTTCCTTTGAAGTCTACAGAGAGAGCGACACCTTGCCCCTGACACCAGACTTAGACATTATGACAGATAGATGTCTGGTACCAGTCTCAGTCAACCACAGTGTACTGTTACACAGCTCTATTGATGTACATCAAATGACTAAATTACCTGTTCTGTTCTGTTGCCTCCAGTTTTACTATTAGATAGTCCAGGGGTGTAGAGATCGTAAGTGATCGGAACCCCTGGAGTATCAAGGATGTCTACAGGAAGGATGCAGCAGAAAATTTATCTTTAAACAAATATTATTGTTGTTTTGGGAGAATGTTTGCACTACCGCTTTATTTCTAAACATGACCAATAAAGTGTAGATAAAACAACATCATTTAGATAAAACAACATCATTTAGATAAAACAACATCATTTAGATAAAACAAATTAAATTGAGATGTTATTTTAAATGCAGATATATTATACAGTTATAATTTTCAGTTTATTGATCAGCACTGCCATAACAGAAAAAATCATACTCCTGGAAAATAATTAATTCAACATTTCCTAGATTACCTTAGATTTGGCCATATTCATCTTTCAAGGTCAGAGTTATGTATTTTTCACATTTCATGGTCAAAAGTCTCTCACCCTTAATACTGGTTATCTATACTGAAGCTTTTCACATTTTGAGATTAGCCTTCCATGTATGTGCAATTTTTTCACATTTCAATGTCAGCCTCAGGTTCTGATTTTATTTGTTTCACATCTCAAAGTTTGCCTCTCCTTTTAGATTAATTATTTCACATTTTGACATCAGCCTCCCGTTCTGGTTTCATTGTTTCACAGTTCGAATTCAGCCTCCCATTCCGGGTTTAATCGTTTCACATTTCAAGGTCAGCCATCCGTTCCGGGTTTCATTGTTTCACATTTTCAAGGCCAGCCTCTCGTTTCGGGTTTAATCGTTTCACATTTCAAGGTCAGCCTCCCGTTCCGGGTTACTCGTACCTACATTACTGACCTGTGTGGTACTAATATCAGGTTGGTGTTGATCGTCCATTGACCCTGTTTTGTCGGCGGTGGGAGCTGGTGTAATTGGGACCATTCCCCTCGTATTCTCAGCTGGCTCTTGTTGTTGGATGTATTTCTCCATTAACCATGCCTGGCCACGATTGAAGTTCCGACTCAGCTCAAAAAGATTTAATACTGACATTTTCTGTGATTAGAGTTAAGGAAATTATCAACTGTGTTTCACATGGATGGATAATGTTGATGAAATGAAACAAGAAAATATCAGTACACGACAAGTCTCATTCTATAGTAAATATTGCGGTGGATGTACTACATTGCAACAGAAAATCAATTCTAGGGATAATTCTCAAAATGTCATTCAGGACATAGAAATGTTATTTTTCAAATGTCCATTAGTTTTAGTTTTGTCAAATACAATCATTAGAAAATAACATGAATAATAAAAATAAAAGATTTTGATAATTTAATTGATTATTTTTTATATTGTTGAATGAGATCTGATTAACATGGTAAAATCCAAGGTCAGTCTCATTCACCCCTAGAATTTCATCATGGACTGATCTAATCTTTGATTTAGAATAGCTTAAATGTGGTTTTAGGAGTAAATGAGTTCAAAACATCCCAGGCATTGGGAGACCAACAACAGATGAAAATCGTTGGGTTTTTAAAACATTAATAAAAAGGATACAGATTTATTAGGCAAGGGAGGTAACTGGATCATAGATGGTGGCTGGGTCAATCGCAAGTCACTGGATCCTGTAATTAACAACATTACTGTATGTAAAGCATTATACCATGGTGTATTATTAACTTTTGAATCACAGATTAATGAAACAACTTTTTTTTCTTTTTTTTTAATAATTATGAAACATGAATGAAATAGACCAGGTTTAAGAACAGAGCTATAATTCATTCAAAAACTTAATATAAACAATTAACATCACATATAATTAATTTTCCTTCAGGAGGAGCAGATATGATAGAGAAAGACAGCAGATATTAACAGATGACGCAAGATTTCAGATTGACCTACCATTAGGGTGGAAATACTGGTGAGCCCTAGGGTTGAACACAGTACCTCTCTTGTATGGCATAAACAACGCTGGTAAACTCACATCTGTCAACAAAAAGTACAGTTAGACTTAGTGTGCAATGCTGACAAACATACACACACACACACACACACACACACCACATATACACACACACACAAACACCACATCTTATCATATCTAAATATAACTCCAAATGTCTTACAGGCAGGTGACAGTAATAAAACAAATACATTCAAACCTGAAAATGATCTTTTTATCCATGTGGTCTTCATAACAGGTTAAATTATGTTAATATTTACAGTCAGTGGTGAATTGATAGTATAAACCCCGTTGATTTCTACCAAAGGCTACTCAACTTTATTTCTCGATAGATTGAGTATGTCACGCGCAATTTGGAGCCGCGCGGATGAATTTATGATGGTCAAAATCAGAAACTTTTGGTGTTTTCAGTACCGAACGTACGTTCGATGAACATGTAGGTATCAAAATAGGTTTCAACACATATACATGTACGTGTGTAAATACAAATGTAGAAAAGTTACATTGTTTATGTTACTACCGTACCTCTTTTAGCAATGCTTCCGTGGGTATGATAAATAAACAATGTTGTACAATGTACAGTTTTGCACATTCTGCATTCTGATGACGTCGCAATGTTTACATGTTGTGTGTCGGTGAGTGTGTGTCGGTGAGTCTGTGCTGTTCGCTACAACATGTAGATCTACATCATATTTGTATTTTTAACATCTTTGGTTGTACGCAAATGGATAAGATATATCAGGACAACATCAGTCTTTAGATGGATAAGTTTAACCAAAACGACCAAGCACGACAATGCATTTTTGTTCACCTCGCGGGACAGACAAGTCCTGTACGTTATCTACTGTGAATCTACCTACACAATGTACGTTTGGGTGTTTCGAAATATCAATGAAACGGAATCCTAGAATTGTAGCTTTACAATACTTGTAATAGATATCTCTAATATTTATTGAAGTGTATGAAACAACAATATAAATATAAGCTAACATTTAGAGAGCGGTAAACGTTTATAGTAGTGGGCCTACCTGTGTTTGTACATGTTCCTCGAAACGACGTTCCGATACATTTGAAAATCTCCAAAATCCGGAAATAATGTCATGATACTATCTTAACATCCATGTATTCAAGTAATTTCAAACGTGAACTGATTAAGTAGAACTCAAGTGATCACAAAATTGAAGAAACTGTCTGTTTGTCACACCTCCTTGACACAGGCGGTTTGAATCGGACGCCGCGTCACAACTACGTTAAATATCCTGCCACGTTATGAATTGTGTAAGCGTGTGTAATAATACGAAGCAAAAGATTAAAACCAAACTGCTTTGCACCATGGTGTTTTTTACAACAGATAAATATAACGATTTATAGTTTCATACCGGGAAAACACCAGATATATGCTTCATCAGACGGAACTCATTTTATTTGTATGTTCATTGATAAATTGGCGGGAATTTCCGCCACTTCGAGTGGCTGTTCCAAATGCCCGTCGGAACCAAACGATATAATCCAATTTTAGTCTTATAAATGCCATAAACACTATAAAGTGTAAATTTTGAGCTATGAAAATAATAGTTCAGACTGTAAATATAAGGATTAAAGTCTCTCTCTGGTGGTTCTATCGAAGGATAAAGTTGAGTAGGGTATCGATATTTGTTTCATGGACCGCTTCGCGGTCCATTCCAAATATCGATACCCTACTCAACTTTATCCTTCGATAGAACCACCAGAAAGAGAGGTTAAATTATGTTAAAATTGGCCAGTGGGGATCTTATGAGAGTGGTCATACAGGCTGATGGCCTTTATTCAGAAATGGTAGGTTTTATTAAACCTTTTTAACAAATGTGTTTCTAATTCATACTGACAATTACACATTGATAAGAAAATTAATTCATTACACTATAATTAATCATTAAGCTACGAATGTAGTTGAAATGGTTTTGAAGCACTCTGACATTGACCTTGACCTCTAGTTATATTAGCTCTGAAAAGAATCAACCCATGACCTCAGCTGACACTGACCTTTCAAAGCATCATACATCTCCTCCTCTTTCTTGCTGAGTTTATGCTGCCCAGCTAGCTTCCTCTCGATGTCCTCCTGAATTTGTTTGGAGATCTTGCTGACCATCTCTTCCTTATGTTTGTTGGATTCCTCCTCAAACCAGGCCAGACGGTCAAGGAACTGGCAAGAAATCAGACACAATACATTCAATATAGGACAGACGGTCAAGGAACTGGCAAGAAATCAGACACAATACATTCAATATAGGACAGACGGTCAAGGAACTGGCAAGAAATCAGACACAATACATTCAACATAGGACAGACGGTCAAGGAACTGGCAAGAAATCAGACACAATACATTCAATATAGGACAGACGGTCAAGGAACTGGCAAGAAATCACACACAATACATTCAACATAGGACAGACGGTCAAGGAACTGGCAAGAAATCAGATCCAATATGGTCATTCTAGACCAAATGGTCAAGCAATTGGTAAGATATCCAACGCAAAACATTCAATCAAGGATGGTCCAGATTTATGAAGTACCCAAAGAAAACCACCAACTAGTACTTGGTCAGTACTTGACCCACAACATTTATAATGGGGTTGATGGCTATAGATTCTGAATGGTGAAAAACACTTTAACCACTATGCCACTCCAGTCTTGGTAACTATGACTACAGTGAACCCTTTTTACTGCATTGTACTTTGTAAATAACTTAATGAAAACACTACAAAAACATTGTCATTTGAAGGATACTGATAAGTTGTATTATGAAATACCAAAATAATTCCACAATACCCAGTCCAAGGGAGAGAATTTACAGATGTACATTTTTTGTAATAACATCTACGAAGAATATGACACACAATAAAAATTCCAGTGTGAAACTCACATCCTCTGGTATGCCTGGGCCCCAGTGCTGAGGTGTGGGACGGGACGGTCGTGCAGGTCTGGTACGACGTACTGACGGCATTGGCACAGACTTCCTAGTATCTGGAGCAGTCTCAGGTCGGCTAAAATCACAGAAAACTTCAAAATCTTATATCCTGCTTTAACTTAAAGTAATGTGCAAGATTATATGATGATAAATGTTTGGCAAAGTTTATAATAAATATCAGAGCCAGATTTTCTCTATACACCTAAAATTAGTGATCACATTGAATTCCAAGATCGCCACCAGGGCCTACTTCCTGTTTTCAGATTTTGGTTTAGTTTATACAACAGAACTTACTTTGGACTAGTCCTAGGAGGTATGGGGATGGTATCCATGGAGGGCGAGGCAGTATTAACAGGGACTAGGGGTGGGGGTTGTGGTTGGGCCTCCCGTCGCGTGGCACTACCGCCCGATCGTCGACTCTCGTGGGACAGGGGGCGCTGTGAGGACCGGGCGGCCTGTTGTTGTAGGAAGAGTTGTTGTTGTTGTTGGATCTGTAGCTGTTGTTGTTGCTGTTGTTGTTTCATCTGTTCCTGCATCTGAAATCGTGTTTGCTCCATTGTCTGTAGACTGTCGGTCAGCTGTTGTAGACGTTTTCTGGGAGTAAAAACAAGGTAAAGTTATGCTTGTAGTCATTTGTCTATTGTCCGACTTTAAAGAATAATAACATGACAATTAAGTCTGCTGTATAATATATCTTAATCTGCCATGCAGTCTATCAAAACATCGAACTCCCTTGCCTAATGAGATCCACTTATGATAAGGCCAAAAGAAATAATATGTCTGTTTAGGGTTACCCGACCAACCCTAAATTTTTTCCTCCGACCCTAATTTTTTTCCACTTTTCTAGGATTTTTTTTTTTTAAAGTAGGGATTTCCACCTCAGACTCTGGTTCCGGCCATTATTTTAGAGTGAAAGACGAACTAAAAAAAAAAAAAAAAAAATCCTGACCTACAGATTTTTTTTGCCAAAGTAACCCTAATGTAGACCTAATGAACATTTCATATGAAAGCTACCTTTTATTTTACATGCCAATGGTCTAGAGTACCCATACATGTTGTTCTCTAAGGGAAAAAATTGAGGTTCTAATGTAGAACCCATTTGATAAATTTTCACAGACCTAAGGAACATCGAAAGCTGTCATATTTGACCCAATAAGCGCCCCTGTCCCTTTAAGCACTCCTTCCCCATTTGGAGGCCTCGATTTTACTTACCTTGACTTTTTAAAAATACATATTGAAACTATGAAAACCATGTAGGTTTCTCTATTTAATTTCATTTAATTTGATTAATGGCTTAACCTGTGCATTATTTTGTGCAATAAAACATCCCTTCATTTAAATTATTTTAACTGCCTTGGGCACTTATTGGGTTGAAAATGGTATGTATTTCTGTACAGAATATACTTACTCATACTCCTCCTGTATGTAACGCAGATCAGTGTTGTGTTTCTCCACCATCTCATCAAACTCTCTCTTGGGGATCATATCCTATAGAATCAATAAAAAAAAATATTTAGAATGTCTGGATAATTATCTAAATTTTAATTACGGTAAATTTAAAACAATATTATGCAAAAATCCTACTTTCTAATTGATTTATATATGAAAAAATGGTCTATGAGTGATTTTATGGTAAAATAATGCTGAAAATGGAATCTTGAAAACAGAATCAGAAATAGTGGGGGGTTATTGCAGATATGGTCCTAATTATCAAACGACTTGTGTAAAGGGGAGGTGGCTTATTACTGAGCAAGGAGCATATTCCTGGTAGAATCAGTGATGGGAAACAGAGGATTGCTAATTAAATAATTATGTTAAGTTTCTTTGATTAGAAATTAATCCTTTCTGTATATAAAAAAACCCACTTCAAAACAAAATGTATTTGTATTTCTATATATATTATATATATGGTACACCATGTTTAGTTTTTTGAGATGTTAGTGGATAAACATAGTAGTGAAACCTCCTATATATCAAAGATCATAGGAGTTTCATATCAATGACATTACTGTTACAGACCTCTTTTGGTTCTGGGGTCAGCTCCTTGGGAGGGGGTGGTGGGGTTGGCTCTTTTGGAGGCGGTGGTGTGGGCTCCTTGGGGGGAGGAGGAGTCGGTTCCTTCGGGGGTGGGGGAGGGGGTGTTGGCTCCTTAGGAGGTTCAGGTGTCAAGTGTAGAGCAGAGCTAGCCTGGTCCCTCAACTCTTTGTTAAGGTCTTCTTTTCTCCAAGTGTCAAGGTCAATGCCAGCCATGTCAAATACCAAAGAGTTCAAGGTCATCGTACCTGGAAGATGTAGAAGTAAATAAGATACCTATTCAGTCTTTGTATACAACAGTCCCTTGCGGTTAGGTATTACTAAAATATATGCTGTGTCGCTCATGGAATAAGGATGTAACAATCAACATATCTACTCGCAAGGGCAGATAACTCTGTAATATGCAAATACCGAATAGCAGAAATGCAAAACTAGGCACACATTAGATGTATTGCCACATAAATGTGATAGTTCATACATTTCAAATTTACATGTAGTAGGTGTTTAAAAAGAGACTCAACTATTGTAAGTTCTCACCTGAGCACAAACCTTTAAATTGCTTCAACAAAGGTAAAGTCCTTGGGTAGAGTAAAATCTTTACAGAAATAGATCTAGAGGTATCTGTGAACGTTTACTCACCACACTGCCTGTTAAACTCCAGTGGCTTGAGTCGTCTACCTATGTACATGACGAGCGGGAGTGTACCACACGAGGCATGCATGGAGTCACCTTTGGTGGGATTTACAGACAATAATGGGAACGGAATAGCTTCAATGTCCTTCACTAGTTCATTAGATACTGGTTCTGGTTGTTTCTTCACTTCTTGGTCTCCAGGCAGACTGATCTCAACATCGTCAGATAGGGAGTCAAAGTCACCCACATCACTACGTCCTCCACGACCTCTAGGGGTTGTTGGGACATCATCGTCGCCATGGGGCTCAGGTAAGAACACTTCTTTTAGGTTCTGTATTAGGAATAAGTACAGTGTTAATTAGTTAGTGTACTGTACACGCAACTAAAATGCCATCAATTTTATGAATTATCAATTCGGATATAAAACAAATAAATTGAGACAAAAATTCACAATTCCAAAAGAGCAACAACTCGCTAAATATTCATTCAGTCACTTAATTATATCCAATAAATAAATCAAGTAAAAAATAATAAGTAATTTATACTTAAATATACACTAATAATTAATATACACATTGTATATTTGCATAACAAATTTGTAATTATTGAACCAAGCGTATCAAATAAAGGGAGATAATTCCTACCTGAGCCTTGATTTCCTCCATGTCAATGGTTGCCATGGCGAAGATTTCCTCCTGAGGACCGATATGTACAGATACCTGAATGTTCTGTGGGTCCTCCTTGGTGGGTTTTGTCCAAACACCATCTGGTATTTCTTCTGGGATTTCAAAGGAAATCTCCTCGAATCTAATACAGTATAAAATAATATAAGGTTATTTCTGATAACTTAGGCCAGATCGAATTTACCAAGGGTTTACTGAACAATTTTCATTTTTTTCATTTGCATTGTGGAAAGAAAATGTGATAAGACAGGGTTTCAAACTGTAACCTTTTGATTTGTTTTCTTGCTCTATGAATTAAACTCTCTGGTCACTGATAACTGACCCTATACAATCCTGTAAAACAGTACTGATGTACATTTTAATTTTTCATTACCATCAAACAGCATAGAAATTAAATTGTACATTAACTCAAATATCAACACTTTTCATTTTGTATATAGATGTTACTTTATAGATTTAATAAAAAAAAGATACAGAACCTTTCAGATATCATTATTACATAAAGTTTTAAAATTGCCAAATAATCATCCTCCAGAGGTAAAATCAGTACAAAATCGATTTCTTAGTTACAAATTTATGTGTGCATACTCATTTTTGCCTGTGGCATCTTAATCAGCAGTTAATTGAGAATAATCCCCATTCTGATTCATTAATGTCAGTAACTGGGGTCAGAGAAACATACCTTGACTTAGGTGCCTTGTCGTCTGCCTTTTTCTTTTTCTGTAATTTGTCTGAATAAAAGTAACAAGACTCAGTAAATAACACATGCATCTTTATATAACTTTTATACTTTTTCTTGGTTTGTATATCTATTCAATTACTATCCAAGTTTCAACGTAGCATAGATAAAACAAGAAATATTGATTCATTCTAATAAGTTACTCTACATGCATGAATCAAACCTTTAATCTGTAAATCTATGTAAATATTTCAGACAAATTTAATCAAAAAAATAAACAATGAAAGCTGTGATATCTGTCAAGTAAAATGTGTTAAAATTATAAATTTATCAATAAAAATATAAAACAAGTTTGTGTCGTCGTTTGAGATGCATGCAAATACGGGCAAGGGAAATTTTATATTCATGCAAAATACTAAGAATCCTGAAAGGGTATTGCATGCTATCATAAAACAATGTTGAAATACAGTCCCTAATCCCCAGCAGTGTAAGAGATAGAGGTCAAACAAGATATTTCTTTATTGTAGGTCAAAGGTCAAAACGCAGGTAACAGTGACCTACATTTGGCATTGGAGACATTAAGACCTAAATAAGAGGTTTTAGTTACAAGAAGTACCTGGTATTGGAAATTAAGAATGAACAACAAATGTGTAGATGGACAGACGGATAGACAAAATACAAATTATATTCCCTCCAACCCCAACCTACTCCCGACCCCCACTCTATGGGTGTCATTTGGGGATAGAATAATGAAAAGCAGGCCTGCTTAACAGTAACTACATTGATGGCAAAATCTGCATCCACACAAAACTACCAATAAAATCGAACAAAAATTGAAATTCTAGCAAACTTAAAATATCTACAATGGTGATGAGAATGAAGGGGTGGTAAGTGGTTGTTTGGAAACGATAGTCTAAATCTTTGAGTGCACATGTATCTATGGTAAGAAAATGTACAACTGTATATTACAGGTGACTTATATATTTAGAGGCACATAGCCAGTTTTATGCATTTCTAACCACATTAAGACATATTGCTTATCCCATTTACCTATACATGTATATATGCTGTAATCAATTAGTATTTTAGTTCTTAATAGAAGGAATTTATGTTGTACATGTTTATATACACTATTTCTCCTAATTAACAAAGTCTTTCAGGGAAATATAAACATCTAAATATGTGTTAGTACATTATTAATCAATTTATATACTAAAAAAAATATAAATCTGTATGCATATTTGTCATTGTAAAGTTTTCCTAGCCATGGAAGCTAGGATATTTGAAAAAGTTTTAAAAATTTCAAAAATTATCTTATTGTCTTGACTCTTCATCCCTGGAAGTTTTCAATGACCTGTTCCATCAGTAGAAAGAGATCAGTTCATATTTATTTTCAGGGAGGCATAAGGTTAATTTTGACTAATTCTGTATGAGTTTTAAATGTATATCTTACAATTTTCTCAAAGTTTTCACAAATATGAATATAATCTAATATTACCGCCATAGAAACATGGCTGTTTTCCATGCAATTTAAGACCTTCGCCGAAAGATAACTTATACATATTGAGGAAACAAATAGGAAATGATGTTATTATAAATAGGGAACAAGGTATGTTAATAAGATATGTAGGAAGGATGATGAAAAACTAAATATGCCACCCGCTACAGTGAAGGAAAACAAATAAATAAATTGTTGACATCCATGTACCTGGTTCTGTTTCTGCAAATCAAAACAAGTAATGGGATATGAGAACAGGTTGTAAGTTAATTAGCTGAAAATGAAATTTGATTTTATGGATCAAAATGGTAATGTAAGTGGTATAGGATATATGGTGAAAGATTTTTCTGAGTAAAATAAAATAATTATACACAATGTTTAAAACAACACATATATTAAAAACAAAATAATCCAAGCTGATAGTTGGTTATGCAACTCCTGGAAAAGAAATTAGAACCAGGAGTCCCAGGAGAGAAAGTATTCTCTGCATTCTAATCAACACCTGTCATACAAATCTAGGTTGTGACAATGTTAGAACATCCATAATGTATTATTACCGGTACATCATTTTTTACTTAATTTTTGTTCCAATCAACATGTTTATATGAGAAATTGTTTACTGACATGTTGAAAAAAAATTTAAAAATGGAAAGTTTAGAATTGTGACAAATGATAAGATTCATAACTAAGAGATATTGATCTCACCTTGTAATGCTTTCCCCTTGGATCCTATCAGGCCTTTAGCTTTGGGTTTGGGTTCTTCAGGAGCCTGTAACAGATACACTAGCAGCTTTACAATAAGTCATGGTTTTAATCTTCTATTAGAGAGAGAAGATTACTGCAGTACTGTTATACTGCCAAAATGGCATCTTTCAGCAAATAAAAAAGGGCAACAACTCTGCTAAAATTGAATTTAAAAGTTCATTTATGACTAACAGGCAAACGTCATTAGAACAAGAAGAACGAAGCTCAAGCACAAACAATATGAAGACCACCTTGCATTTAAAAGGAAATATTCAAAAGGAGACATACCTTTGGCATGAAATGCTGAAAATTCCCTTTGAACTGATTCTATAAAGAACAATAATCTTTAGATCATTTTACATACAAACATGTTCAACTCTCCTTGATACTTACCTGTGGTTCTTCGGGATCCAGTCTGCCTGTTTTGTAGGTTTTAGCGCCATATTTGATCATACATTTGACGTCCTTCTGGTCCAGCCCTGTTGGTGTAAACACTCTCATGAACAGGAAGTTATCATATTGAGGCTCGTGTGTCCACGTTGACACTTCCTTTGTAGGTTCCACTTTCTCCTCGTCAGCAAACCTCACTTTCTGTAAAACAATAAGGGGAATTTGAATTGACAAGATAGGCATACTTTTGCTTAGTTACAGTATTCAGACATCAATATAAAATTTGTGAAACTTTAAATGGGTCCTTTGATTTGTATAGAATTACACCGGGTATGTGCATGCCTTTACAAAATAAAACATGGTCTAAATTTTAAACAATCTTGAAAAATATGATGATTACCAGTATGCCTTTTCTTGTGAATCATGATATTACTAAATCTCTATTTAAAAGTTGATAATGACAAGACTAAAAGCTATCTAATAGTTGTCAATATTTCGATTCCTATGTCTTTTTTTAAACTACGTTGTATTGCATACATATTCCAAAACATACAGGTACTATCTTGGCAAAAATGTGTATAAAGAAGCCCTAATGCCACTTCTAGATTCAACATTGTTCCTATCTACCTGTTGCTTTATTATAAATACCAACACAATCAGCTCATCATCTGTTACAACTATACCACCCTCAGTCAATCTTACCAGCTGAATCTTACTAACCTTTGGTGTTCCGACACGGCTACTAGCGCCCTCTCCTTCTTCTTTGCCTTCTCCCTCATTCTTTTCTGATTCTTCATCTTCGCCCTCCTCTGCTGGCGTTTCAGCCTTCTCACTTTCCTCCTCAGCTTGCCCTTCCTCTGCCTCCTCCTCTTCCAAATCCTACAGATATGATAATACATATAAAACACTATTCCGTTGTTGCATATTGTAGAGTTACCTCCCATGAGGGTAGGTATGCATTTTGATGTCGTTATTTGTAAGCAAAACTCTTAATGTTTTCTTTGAAACATATGAGGTTATGCTGTCAATAATATAAAAATTCATGGTGTTAATAAAGTAACTTTCACTCATCGTCAAGGTTTCTATAAATAAGATTGTTTATAGAAAGTGTATAACAAACTATGTTTATTAAGAATAAATTTTGTTGGTCCTAAACTGAGGTTGATTTACTTTAACCATGTAAAACTGTACAATGATTAATTATGGATACTGTACTGGTATACATACCGAGAGTTTATCACTGTCACCTCCATCATCATGTCTGTTTAGTTTTATTGGCATTTCGTCGTCTTCTTCGCCTTCTTCCTCTGAACTCTCCTCTAAAGCTTTCGAATATTCCTGTACATGCTCTAGTCTGTCAAAGATAGCAAATCAGTAAGTAAGTTGAAATGGCTTCTCATACAGACTCTCAATTTTTTTCTAAAACTTAGGAGCATTCCAGTGTATTCTAGACTCCCAAAATTTCAAAAGAAGTTAGCTAACATGGACTGTCCTGTTAAGTGTCCCAGTTTTTCTCTGGAACTTTGGATTACAAAAACTGTACATGCACGTATGTACTCATACAAGACTGATATTTTTAGTAATTCAATAACTCTTCAAAATCTTGGTTTAAAGAAATACAGTATAGGCCAGTTATGTTTGGGGGGGATGATATTTTCATGATTTCATGGGTCAAAGCCATGAAGTTTTGAAAATTTGATCCGCCAAATATTGAAAAATGATTGAGTCATATATATTCTAAAAGCCAGATCATGAAAATTTAAAACCATAAAAATTAAATTTCATCAATTTTACTTAATTTTTAGCCAAAAAAAGTGTGAACATTATACAATTTAGATGGTAGTTCAAATCGCTAACATTTTGTCCTACGAAAATAACCGGCTACATGGTAGTTCATCAGATATAATGGCAGCCCAATTGACCAGAAACATTGTAAACATCATATTGATAAATTTGCTCAATAGAAGATTCTTCATTTTAGGTTCTTTCCATTATTATTATTATTATTATTATTATAAGGAAAGTTGTCTCCCACCTTCCAAATATGAAGTTAATTTTTTCTGAATACTTTTACTGTAACCAAATTGTTAACTTGAGAAATATCTTTCTAGTTTTTATGACAATCAAAATAATTTTTTCTGTATGACTTACCCGAGCTGGGCCTTCTGTTTAATCGTCTCTATAAGGAACTTCCATCTCCTTCCATGACCCTTGTTGCTCATTATTTTGGCAAACAATTTCTCCCAATTCATTATTCTTTTCTCTCTGGCAATTCTCTTAGACTGAAAAGATAATGGATTTTCTCACATGAAATTCATATAAACAAAATATTCATGTCAATTTCGTGTCAAAAAAATCACATACATCTCATGTGAATTTCACATGAATAATATAAATTAAACATGAATTTCATGTGAAAAATTCACTTATTGACATTTTTTCTCCCTAGCCGGAGTTTGGTTATCAATGGCAACTAGAGTTATCACACAGAAATTTTTTTTTGTACACTGCCTCCAATGACTAACTGATAACTACATACAGTCAACTGCTTGTTGGAGGCAAAACAGAAAAATGCAAAGTGGGACAGAACTATGTACTCAAAGAGAGTAAGCATACTCCATCTTATCAATTGTTTTAGTCAGATCAATCTGGTCAAATTATGGTCTAGTCACATTCTCCAATGAGTATAAGGTGTAAAATATATTTCAGACGTCTACAGATTTGTTTTGCCTTGATAAAAGAGCCTCAACTGATAAATTTTAACTTACATGGGCATCAACCAGCTGTAGACGTTTAATGGCAATGTTAAGTTGTCTTTGTTTGCTCTCGTAATCCTCGTGGAGTTTTTTAAGGGCGGTGCTCTTTTCCTCCCAGGGAGTGGAGTACACGTGTACTAGACGAACCAACTCATTGACTGGCATGTTGAGGTCACTAATACTGTAATGAGGAATGATGGAATACATTTAAGTCTTAATTAAAATTGAAAATTATGTCAATTAAGTCGAAAATAATGAAAATGCAAAGTACTATTTTCCTAAAAGTATAAAGTAGACATCGATGGATCATTATCGCTAGCCAAGGCTATTGATTACGTTGGCAAAGATGCTCGTGGATAGATATCAAGTAAAATAAACACTGTTTAATCATATTTAAAAAAAATCTATTCCACATACATATGCATTGATATGATCTATAAAAATGTTGCAATAGCTTGAAGAAATCCTTTGAGAAATTAAAGGTTAACTGTATTCATACATTTTCTTTGTGAAGGTATACCGGTACATAATAGAAAGGTCTGAACTTATTTCCAAAAGCTGATGTGTAACCTTTACCTAAAATGAGTACGGTATAATTAAAGCTTTCAATGAAATTATTAGAAGCTGGAGAATAACAGCCCTCCTGAACACTTTACGGTCATGATATTTACTTAGCTTGTAGATATGATACGATTGAATTACACGTAAGAGTGAAGAAGCTGTAGTGTTAATACTGACCTCCTGAATACTTTGCCCGTAATGGTGGCGAGCTTGATCAGCAGTGTTGGGGGTAAGGCATGTTTTAACATCTCATCCTTCATGTCCAGCAGCTGCAGCACAGAATTCAATACAATTATATCTACTGAACGCATTAATGGCCGCCTTAGTCTCACCAATAGTCTATGACATAAAAGGTTTTTTGAGTTTCTTTTTTAAAAAAATCTGTACAATGATTATGTAATGTGATGCTGAAACTGTGTATACAAGAACAATTCTAGCAATATAAGATAACTGTAAAAAAAATGCTTTAGCATTTTTGAAATAAATCATTTCTTAAGTTATGACATTAATTGTCTCGTATTTGTTATAACTGCTAAATTTTATTTACAGTATTGAAACAATGCAATTGATACAAGATTTGATATTTTACTGCAAGTCACATATTCATACCCATGATTTTTGCATTAAAACAAAAGAAACTGAAGGTTACCTCTCTGATAGAGCCGTGTACGAGTGCCATGGAGTTGAGAACGCCATCACACAGGTTATCAAACTTGTTAGGCTCCCGTCTAGCCGACGGGTCTGGCTCTTCATCTCCTGAACTGTCTGATTCATCTGAGCTGTCCTAAAGTTAAAAATAAAAGGAGTTAGATACAACACAAACCATTTGTGAAAGCTTCACTAAATGTTCCTTTATTGGCCCCTTCATATTTTGCATTAAAAAATGTTTTAAGAAATATGTCTATACTGTTCATTGGTATACATAAAACTGAATATAAAAACAAGTTTTATAAATCCATTTTCACTTTTAAAAGCCAGTATCTAAAATACATTGATAAGTTAAAGGGCTAATACATTGTACTCTGAAATAGACTGGTTTTATGCCAGCTAATTATTTCTGCTGTGTCCATTATTATGGCGACCATGAAATTTGAATAAGAGTCTCCCTGCTTTCAATAAGCATTAAGTAACTTTCGATTTTTTCTATTTTAAGAACTCATTACTAATATTGGGTTGAATATGGTATATTTCCCATGAAATTCATATTTATACTTTATACAGACACTTAGTTCTATTCACCACATGTGCAGTACTACTATTCATTAACAACAGCTTGTGAAAATCTGTGTCTCTAACACAGGCTATGTCCTACCCTTTTTGTATTTTCCACTTCTTCTTCATCTTCCTCCTCTGCTAAAGCTTCCAGATTCAACCTCCCTGTGGATGAAAAATAAAACCCATATCCAATGCTACAATGTGATTTGCACATAAAATCATATTTCTCTATGGTAAATTGTATAATTTCTTAAACTCTTCCTCATATGTTTTTCTTTTGATTATTCATTGAAAAAAAAGTTTTTAATATAAGATTGCATAATCAATATTTAATTAACATGCTTATTTATTTTTTAATAATTAAGTCATCTATAAAATTTGTTTTGTAAGAAGTCTTGAAGAATGAATTGATTTAAAGAAGCAAGTATAAATTCATTTGCTGCAGTGATAAACTTAAGTCACATTGGAAGATCTAGCTACTCGTCAAGATATTTGCTTTTCTAGGCCCAATTTTACAGTACAAACTATAAAATGAGGACTGTTTTATTTATAGACATCAATAAAACCTAATATATTAACACACAATACTTTTTTCTATTAATCTCAGGTAGCTACATACTTAACATGAATCATCTACCTTGTTATCAATTTACTTCATTATATTGAAGATCATTCTATTCAGTGGTGTAATTAATCTAATTTCATTCTTGTTCGTTACATTTTGTAATCTTTAAAGATGCTCCATCGCTGACAAATGGTATTTTTTCACGACCAAAAACAGGGGCAGAAGATTTAGTATTTTTCTTCAGTTACAAAAAATACTTACTTTACACCATTACTACCATTGGAAAGTTCAAGCTTCTAATTTTACTTCAAGTTAGAATTACAAAAAAAAATTAATTGCATCCTGAAAAAATTCTGTGGCACTAAATCATATATGGAATGAAGTACTGATTGTGCATGCAACAAAGGCAAAATAAATTATTTTATATATTTTTTTGTGTTAATTAGACATATATATACACTATTAAACACCAATTATTGTTCAAGTGATGAATATCATTTATGCTCTGTCGGCGGTGAAGCATCTTTAACTATAATCCATATGCCACAGCTCTTCTTAATTAAGTTTGAATAATAGTTTCTTGAAATTATTATTAATGCATGCTGGAAGTTGGTATATGAAATGATGTTCCGTGTGATTGTACCAATTTCTAGTTTGTGCGCTATTTAAAAAGCTATTAAGTGAACATAATAAGAGAAATTAAAGGTATTATGTAATGCATTATGATGTTTATCAAAAATCTTCTAAGCTAACATTACTGCTCATAAATTATTACCACTGAAATGGCAATTAACGTTAAGCATCAAACCGAGATGAAAGTTGTCATTAAAAATTCATCACAGTTCCGTTCAATTATTTATAAATTGTAAACGGGCACCTGCTGCCAACGAAGCGGCATTTATGTGCTTTACGTGCTCAAATCGCCACAGCTTATAAATGATAGAATTTCCTTACCTCTGTCCATGGCAGCAAATCACAGTATAATCCAAATTACGGTCGCAATCCGACAATATCGTGTCATATATATGTCCCGTTCATCTACCAGTAAAGCACTTTAAATCACGTCCGCCATATTGTTTATACTGCGGTTGCTACGCGTTGGCGAGAGTCTGCGACTAGGTTAGTCAGGTCAGAAGTTGGGTTCGAATCGCAAGGGCGACAGACTTTTTTATTTATTTATTTATTATTATTGTCTAACAGCAAACTTTGAATATATTAATTAAAATATGCCAGCCTCTAAATCTACAAAATTGATAAAATAGATTTTTCAACATTATGCCTTTAACAGAAAAATGTGGTTTCTTTTCGTTTCATTTCCATTTTGTTGATCTCAATTAAAAAGACGAGATAATTAGCTTAATTTTTCACAGATGTTGTTTGGATGGGATGCATGCAGCTTCTCACATGGAGACAGATATTAAAAATCATGAAAATTTCATCATTTCATCCTTCAGATCATTCAAATTTTTCAAGCTTAAAAAGCGTAATGATGTTCAATTGTTATCAAGTACTGGAAGTTTTAAGCATTGATGTCACTATTTTTATCGGGGCATAAAAAAAAATTTGTTTGCAAACTGTGTGAATCCACGTAGTAGATTCTCACAAAAGTTTGCGAACAATTTTTTTTTCCATACCCCGATAAAATTAAAAAATAGTGACATCAATACTTATAATTAATTTTATACTCTATTTGATAAACTGAAGTATGTTTAAATGTAACATTATAGTGTTTTTTCAAGGGATTCTTTTTATCGAATCAATACGCAACGTCAATGTCTCTATTGTGACGTCACGATAACTTCGGGATTTCGCGCCATTCTCGGATGATTTTTTTTCATAGTGGTATGCAAAAAAAAATATTGGCTAATCAGAAAGCCAGATTTGGTATGAAAACAAAGAAAAATTAATTATTCCAGAAGAACTGCTTAGAAAGCACCGATCACTAGGGATACCAATTCACTTATCTTTGTAGCTACCGTTACATAATTAAACTATGGCATACCCCAATAACTGAAGTTCAAAATGATAAGCTTTCAAAATTTTGTCATAAAACTCTATTTTACTAAGATTGAAACTTACTTTTCCGTAATTAATTTACCAAATTCCAATAGCTTGTAGAATACGCAGAATTTAATCATTCACAAACATGTTGATTTACATTTAGTTTGTATAGTTATAACACCTATCAATGTATAAATTAGTAACTTATATAATAATATTGATAGGTAAAATTAATGATATCTCTATGTTCAATTGGTGATAATGTAATAGGAAAAAACCACTATAAGTTCGTTTTAATGTAAAAGTTTATACATACATGTCCATGCTGCTTTGAATATTGTTGATCTTTTGTCAAAAGGGAGAAATAATCATTGTCATGTTCTTCGAAATAAAAAAACATTCATTCTGCTGTGAATATTGTTGGTCTTGTAAATGGGAGAAACAATCACTGTCATGTTCTTCGAAATAAAAAATGTTCTTGCTGCTGTGAATATTGTTGGTCTTGTAAAAGGGAGAAACAATCACTGTAATGTTCTTTGAAATCGTTAAACTTGCTTAGGAGTTGTTCAGAAAATAGTGGATACAAAACAAGGGCCATAATTATATATATAACTCTGGTAACAGTTTTCACATATCCATACTCTTGTAGAGAAGGTAGTGCAAAAGTGTGTCTAACCCGAAAGGTTGACAGACAGACAACTTTCTGATGACAACATTACACATCCCTGCTAAAATACTGTTTTTAGAGACAAAAGAATACTCAAAGGATAAGAGATTGACTACTGGCTGGATTATTTTTTAATGGAAAAGAGACTATCAACGCATGAAGGCTCAAGTACAACATGCCTAGAAACTTTTTATGGGTAAGATATCTATCATCGGTTTATTAGACTTATTTTTTTTAAGAATTTAAACCAAAGAGTCTGTCAGAATAAATGAAAGTTGACGATAAGAAATATGTATCAAAATTTTATTTATATCATTAAAGTTATACAAACACTTACACTTTTGTCAATTTGAATGGAATTAATAAAGTTTACTTTAAATGTAAGCATACAGGTAATAAATAGATTATATATAAGAAATAATTTACTTTGTTATTATCTCACGGTATCTAAAATGTGTCTTCCTAGTGTATTTTCTAAAGTATTCAACACCATTTCATAATCATCACAATAAACATTTCTCTAAACAGGCCACCAGAGCCTTTCTCATTTGAATTATAAAACGAGATTATCTGCCCTTGCTTAATAAAACTAGTCAGACTCATCATAGAGAGATTTTTTTAAAGATGCTCCACCGCCAACAGATCTTAAATGATATTCATCATTTGAACACTAATTGGTGTTTAATGGTGTGTATAAATATGTCTAATTAACACAGTAAATAATATAAAATAATTTATTTTGCCTTTGGTGCATGCGCAATCAGTACATTTGTACTTCATTCCATATAGGATATAGTGCCACAGTATTTGTTAGGGATGCAATTAATTATTTTTTTATATTTTTAACTGAAAGTCAAATTAGAAGCTCAAACTTTTCAATGGTGGTAATGGTGTAAAGTAAGTAACTTTAGTCACTGAAGAAAATACTAATTCATCTGTTCCTGTTATTGCTAGTGAAAAAGATACCATTTATCAGCGGTGGAGCATCTTTAAATATCACTGAATTCAAGGCCATATTGTTAATCACAATCAAAAATATTTTAATGCCATTGAATACAACAAAATTCATCATTTCTTATCAATATACATAAAAAGTATATGAATAATGCATCCAATAAAAAATATTACTAACCAAATCTAACAATTACAGTGAATTTGCAGTATATTAGTAATAATCATATGTATAGCTAATTATAAATCCAATTCTAACAATTAAAAGTTATCTGTCTCAATATAACCTTTCTTACTAGAGATGTAAAAAAAAAAGAGATAAACAACAAAAACAAAACGTTTTGATCACTTATCTTTGAAAGAACAGAGATTTGAAACAAATCTGTAGCCATGTCCCACCTTATACATAAATTGTGTATGTACATGAATTACATTATCAATGTATAGTAATTAGCCTGTGAAACAAGAGCTGTTGGAGAACAGCAAGGCTTGCCTATTCAGAAGAACATGGAAATATGACAAATTAACAGACTCAAAAAAACCCTAAAGGGCCCCAAATTGTTGGTATTATCACGTTCAGCATCCATACACATTAGGAAAATAAAATCATAAACATTTATGATGACTTGAGGATGTATTCTTCTAAGGTTTCAGTCCCGTTGAAGTCTCGTTTCAACATAGATCAAAGAAGTTATGAGATTTTCAAATATAATTTATCAGTATCTGTAGCAAGTTGCCAGATGCAAATTTTGTCAAAAAATTACATCTCTATTTTTAGCAGATTTGTTTATACGGGGATTTTATGAAATGGCCCATTTGGTGGCCATTTTGAAATTGTCTCTTTTTTCGCTTCAAGTAGAGCCACAGTTTTACCATTTTTTACTGAAATTGTTTTTACTTAAATCATCACTGCGCCAGCATTTTTTGCTGTATTTAGCTAATTTTTGCTGCAAATCGTTACTAGGTTCGTAGTAATTTAAATATTGAGCATTAATATGAGAAACGATACACTTTTGTGACTTTATTTTTACATTTAATGGTAATTTGGGCACTTTTATTTTTTACTCTAAAATACTGAAAAATAACAAAAATTCAAATGGGGCAAAAAAGTAAGCACACGGACCCCCAATTTTTCTTCCAGATTTAAAAAGAACAACCGTTTCCCTATTGATATGCAAAATAATAACAAAAGTTTAATACCAGAACTTTTTCTATAAAGGGTTAAATGTGGCAAAAATGGCTGAAAATGGTGCATTTTGTAGCTCAAAATTAAGGGGTAGGGGTAGCATATGTTCTTATTCTGAGAAAAAATATTAGTCTAATTGATCAAAACTGGTATATGTTTGAAGAAGACTACTAGAAAATGAATTCTACAAACATGCATACATATCAAACAACTCATTAGAAATTATGGCTTTAATCTCTATCTTATATGGTCAAAACGGCAAAATTCCCATAAAATCCGATATTTTGTCAACTAGGTGTCTTTGAGTGACAAAAGCTCAAAAACGAGCACACGGACGTATGTTTTTTCTTCCATTTTCTTTTATGGTCTGAACTCCTTTTTCCAAACATCTATATGAGAAAAAAAGTTTAATACAAGAAAATTTTGACTTCTCAGAGGTGTACATCCTTAAGCTTAAACACTTGACGAAACAGAAACTTGCTCGAAAACTTTAATGTGAAATGGGACGCCAACGCTGACGCCGACGCCGCCACCGGGGTGATAACATTAGCTCCCCTTATTCTTCGAATAGGCGAGCTAATTATGGTGGTTTGAAAACAGTAGCAAATAGAAAGTAGGCATGTCAAATGCCTTGTTGAATTTGAACTGAGTATTTGAAAGATTGCTACACAATGAAAACTAAAGATGACTACACTTACACACATACAGCAGCAGTTATTCAAAGCATTGACAGAAATTCTTGATTGATACCAATATAGTCAACTGACAATATAGATACAGAAGGGATTTATGATAAAGACTAATCTTGAGGAAATGCCTCAAAGGTCTGACACATTGAAGATTTCTTATATAATTATATATTTCTTACATAAATAACAATGCTCTTGTGTTTAACCACTTATAATCTTAATCTGATGATTTAAATTTCTATTTCACCCAGAAAGGGACAAATAATTATTTTCTGTTAAAGTCATGGAAAAGGATTTATAAAATGGATTTAAACAAATAGGGATATTTGCCATATTTCCATTGACAATACCAAAACAGAATTTGCAAACTCCAACCTTATCACCAAAGACATACTTATAAATAATAACATGCCATAAAATACAATTAAATTTGTTATTTTAATCTTTATTGATACATTATGTACAAGTTTACATTATTTACAAATCATCATAATCTAGACAACGGCTACTGCAAAATATGATAAATTATTTTAGATTGACAAAAGAAAGAAATAACAGCAGCACTACAATCTCTTTCTTGTCTGATAAGTAGTCATGACACATTGTCTACTCTTTATGATTTATAAACTATAAATTGTCTTCCTTCAAAGATAATGAGTTATTAAACATTTCAGCATTGTCTTCCTTCAAAGATAAGTTATTAAACATTTCAGCATTGTAAGTTAGAGTAAATATGACAACTTTTTTTTCAACACTATAAGCAAAATATCTTAGCTTACCATTATGATATTTCTACAATATTTTTACATGTGCTCATATTGCATTCCTGGGGGTTTAAAAGGCAGATCACCCTCGGCAACCCTGCGTCTGAACTCCACTACACTCCGTTTATCAGACCGTTGGCCGATTAACAAGGATAACCGACGATGTAGGCAGATATTAAATTATCTCATAGAAAAATAGGAGAATATTGTAAACTGCCTCAAAAAAAAAAAAAAAAATAAATAAATAAAATGAAATATAAAAAAATATTAATACTATCCCAATTAGTTTTTCAAGGTGGAGAGCGCAAATTCATTGACAATGGTAGCTAGATGAAGATTTCCTTCTTTACTCCATATTGGTTCATTTTTTTTAACTACATAGTATAAGTATATACTTATCAGAAAGTTTTTTAATTGTAGTCACACCACTAAGAAAATCACCAAATTTTATGGATACTACCCATGTAGTAGTGAATTGAAATAAAATTCACAAGTTTGTCACAGCGAGAGTAGAATCACTCTTATGACAGTCATACACAAAATTCTTCTATGTATTATCGCTCCGAAGAAAAAAGCTACTGAATCAAAATTCAAACTGTGATTTCTCTTTGTTGTGGAAAGGTGAAACTCTATATTCATCAGCCCTCCAGGTGCAACACTACCTCACTGACCCCTACATGAAGCTCCATTGGGTATTCAGGAGTACTTTTACATTACCTGGGTACATTTAAGTCTGAGTCATTAAAATCACAATGTTGTACCATAAACAGTTCAATTTCTAGATAAAATATACGGCCTCTCTGTTCCTGTCTTCCATTTCTCTTACATGAACTTGCACACAACCATCCACATTTCACATTGTACACAGATTGTTACTGCCTCCTCAGGTTCTCTAGTCTCGCCTCTAGATCTGCGTCGGCATCACTCACACCTGCAGCAGCCGCTGGTTGTTTGCTGGCTGGAGCTGTGGCACCTATGGACTTTCCAGTTGAAGGCAAATCTGTAAAAAAAATATGTAATAAATTCAGAAATGATTTGAAACTATGAAAGAAAAGTTATCATGAGTTCAGACTTCCAAAAATTGTGAAAACACGAATCTCTCCAAAATGAGGATATTCTTTTGCTATGAGAAATGTATTATACCATTTACATTAGCTGCGATGCCGTAGCTCTGAACGATGGATGAAAGATTTCTGACAGAACAAAGTGGAGGCAAGGTATGATTATTCCTTCTACATGTGATCTTTGAAATCAATTAAGCGTTGAATATGCAATAATTAATGATTAATATCTTATGTGTATCAGATTCATAAAACATTATTTCTGTATTCGCCGTAATTACTGCCCCTCCTCTATAAGCGCCCCTCCCCTTTTTCGGAGAAGAGTTGAAGTTGTATGAATGCCTTGATCCCAAGGATCTATTTGATCCCAAAGATCTAACAATGTTTTACAACATGTGATGCCCCTAACATCAGCATTGTATCCCATTTTACATGAAGTTGCGAGTCTTTTACATAAGAATCATGACATAATGATGCATGTCAAAGGATGAAAGGCATATATGCATATTTGCTGTAACGGATTAATGTACCATGACTACAGAAAGATTTAAAATATGGCTGACTTTTTTCGGCCACAACATACATTTTGATTCACTAATAAGCGCCCCATTGTTACAATCATTTATGTGCCTCTGGCGCTAATTACGGCGAGTACAGTATTGGGTTATTGTGGCAAATTTTTTTTTTTTACATAGAATATTAAAATTCCATTTTTTGTTTACCTGACAGCTGATCTGTGAGTTGGAGTCCTAACTCGTCTAACACCTGTGATACCACAGCATCTCTATAAGTAAAACAAAATCTCTCATTATCAATACAGCAGAATATTTCAAAACATATTAAACATCTTCAAAATTTCCCACAAAATAATTCTAATAGCTTTTAATGTCTAATGTCTTCTTTTAGTAATTGTTAAATATTGTAAAAAAATAATAACCTAAAAAATAAATAATAAACTTAATCTGCTAGCAAAGTTTTTTTTCAGAATGGTTCTTTGGGAGATAACATGAAATTTTTCGAGAAATGTGTCATTTCTATACATTGTAAACATATTTTCCTTCTAGAAGAAATAGAGGTACTATAGGGCTACGAAGGTCATTGACAACCATCCACAAAAGTCTGGTGCTACACTTACGATTCTTCTTCATCATCTTCATCTCCCATAGCATCATCAATTGCATCATTCATCATTTCCTCTTTCATGTCCATCATTTCTGACTGTTTCTCAAACTCCATCATAATTTTCTGAATTTGGGGCAAATTCATCTACGGAAAGAAACGGAATGATTCTGTCAAAGCAAAATTCTTTTAAGGCAAATTTAAAGTTTACTGCTTTGCTGGGAACTTCCTGGTATTAGACCACCATGAAATCGAATAGGAAGATTTTAACAACCATTTGGATTGAGAAACATACATTCAAATAATACATCCTTGGGTTCATGTATATTCGCTATATCTCCTACAGATTTACATTAATTTAGATTCACATGTGATTTTAAAGCTCAAGTTTGAATAATAATCATTGAAATTATTGCATTTTCTTTTTACCTTGAGTTTGACTTTCTGACCAATAATTAAGCGGCATCTAATGTGTTTTTCATTGATTACAAGTAAATTTCTGATACCACTATATACTTTACTACCTGTTTGTTCATGGTAGCCATTGCCTTGGTAACACCCTTCATTGCCTGAGCCATGGCATTGTTGGACTTCAGTGTCTGTATTTTCAGAGCTACAGCCTGAATATTAGCTTTCATCAGAATGAACTTTTTAACATAGCGTCTTGTCCTGACTAAATCCTTGGCCATGATCTTCACAGCGTCCTGGCAAAAAGTACAAATAATGAGTGGTTCATTCACAGAAAAAATGAGAAAATGGTATACGATGTACAAAAGTTTATACATGTACTACATGTAATATTGAGACTGATTACTTGTACATGTACCTAGGTATATATATATCATACCAGAGTGCAAGATAGATTTCCAACATCAAGTATGAGATGTACATGCATGTATATTTAAGTAAGTTAAAAAATTCACAAAATGTGCTAAAATATGTCAACTACTATATATAATATGTACCGGTAGTTGTAACAGTGAATTTACATATTGATGCATAATATCATTTTCATAGTCCACTTCATCTAATTAGTTCACCTTTAAGAAAGGTAAGATTGTAATTGTTTAATGTTGCATCACTATCTATTTACCATTTGACCTGCTTTGGCCATTTTCTTGATATCTGCAATGACTTTTTTCTCTTGGTTTTCCATCTTTGATCTCTCCCTGTCCAACTCTCTCATGGCCTTGTTGAGTGCCCGCTGATTCTGCCGTAGCATTTCCTCTGGGGTCTTTTTGCGACCAAATAACCACTCTAAAGGCATCTTTGTTCCGTAGTATATCTTCTTCTACCTTCTGGAATTAATACACTCAAACTAAATCACACCATGCAACCACAGAAAGTATGTCCTTATGACATGAATACATGACTAAAATAAAACAAACTAGAGTCAAAAAGGTATTATACATGTATTATATATACATATACAAATGTATATGCAATTTAAGTAGAAGTCTGTTTTACAACATTGCAGATCGAGATTCCTAATTGATCGACCTGTATCTGAAACCTGTTATATAAAGTAAGTAACTGTATATATACACACACATTCCTGCTAACTGCAGTCTAGACCAGGATTCATGCTACTCTTTTATGGCTATTGATTCTTTCATTCTGTCAGTTGTAATCACAAGTCACTTGAAGTGACTTTACTACAACATAAAGTACTATTGTCTAATACACTCTGATTTTCTAAATCAAGAAGAAACTCTCAATACCACTGTCCATTGATCAATCTATTCACTCACGTTAAAGGGACATGAACCTTAAATTATTTGTTTTGAATGCTTAGATATGGTTTTCAGATGTTTATTGAATATTTTATTACAATGATTGGTTATCTAAAACGACACAAAAACGTGGGGAACACCTACCTCAAAAATGATAAAAATAGATCGTCATATTCTATTTTTGGAACGAAAAACGAAAGGTGGCCGAAAGCGAGATTATAATGAACAACAAACTTGCTGACATGACAAGGAGTATTAGTTTTCCACATTCTGATTTTATTTTCTAATTTACGATGGTTGACAAATGAAGTTTAAGCCATATTTGTTATAAAACAATTTGTATTTAGCGTAAGGATGAAAAGTCAAAAGTCAAACCAGACTTTTCATTTGACGGGGCACCGTGAAGGGAGGTTCCTGACTTTTTGCACATATGTACATCAAGCAAGTATAAAGTGGGGAGTTGCTACCATCTCTTGCCTTTCAGCGATCCATTTATATTTACCTACTTTTCCAATCACGCACGTTACTGACTCTTGACGTACACTGTTTTCTGTCGGAATTTGTTTGTGTTGGTTTCACCCACGTTTTTTACCCACCATTTTGTTTACATGAATTTAATTTGTGCAGTGCTTTGTGGGAGGTCACTAAAGATCAACACTACTATCGTTACACAATTCGACCAGGACAGTTTAAAATACAGAGAGATGGAATTTCCATTATAATTATTTTATTTGACTTATTTGCACAATAACTGATATATATTACATAGTAAGGTATCTGACACGTCTTAAATATTTTTTTTACCCAAATTTACATGGTTTATTTAGGTTCATGTCCCTTAAATGTCAATGACGAAAAGTGGAATACTCCACACTCCTGACACAAGTGTCCTAAACAGGAAATCAATTTAATATTTACGAGCATAGATTTAAGGTAAACAAACATTGACCAAGGTCAAAAATACCACATTTCATTTTCTGTAAAGTCGGGAAGGATGGCTCTTACCGAAGGTGAATAAGTTTGATATGTCCATTGAACAGGTTGGATAGTCATACTGACTTGGATAGGAAACCATATATGGCATATCGTTACAGGCCTTGCAGCGAATTAATATATAAAAGAGAACTGTTAATCTCTTCAAGTAATTAAATGCAAAACACATTGAACTAACATTGTGTCTACGGTATTGTCATTAAATGTTTACATTCCTTTCCTCCAAAAGGATTATTTCCCAATCTGGCAATCACCTTGCATTGTCAACTTGAATGGTAAACAACGCTTGAAATAAGTCATTCATTAAAAATAGCCAGTTTAAACACACTTTGATTTGTTTTACCACATGAATTCACAACACATACTTACCAAACGTTAAAAATCGACAAGCAACGACAAATTTGTCTAAATAATTTCGTGACTGTGAGTCAGGAACTGAGGAAGAAATGTTGTTGATGTGGATGACGTCACTGATTCGTGAGTATAGTCTCTAACAAATAAAACAAAAGTCATGTTGGTATAAATACTTTCTTTTTCTTCTTGTCTTAGTCTTAAATTACAATTTATTGTGTTGGATGATAAATCTACGAAAAATTACAAACTAAATTTAATATTTTTTATATTTTAATGCTTATATCTCCAAAAGTACTTTGTGTGGTAATGGAGTAAGATGGCGGCTTTGTGGCAGTGCTGTGCAAAACAGGGGTAAAATGTTTTCAGTGAACAAACTTACGTACATACGTGTATGGTTATCTATTGTAAGAATGTGAAGAAAGTCGTCATCATATTATAGGTTCACTTGTTGACTAGGTTTTAGACCCATATAGTTTAAAATTTCAACACAAATATCTTCAATATTGTCGCCTCAGCAGTTTACATCTGTTCTGCGTCTCTATTTTTGTAACAACGAAATCAAGTCGCCTTTTACAAGAACTCATTCAAGAGCAAAATGGGTTGATAAATTCTTTAATTTTTCATATTTGTTTTTCATTGATTTATCTTTAAACGAAACAAGGCTATTTTATCCTCCATAAATTCGATTAAAATGTTTTTGACATATTGCCATATACCGACGATTATGACGACTGGTTGTAATTTCATTGGTTTTAGCAGAAACATACTGGTTGTAGATCCTAAGATGGGACCGATTTCGTAATTTTCTAATTCGAAAAATGGCTAATACTAAAATAACTACCATTAACACTTAGATTTTGAAATTGCTATTTCAATTTATGAAATTTAAAGGCTCATTCTTAGAATGTTAAGTTAGTATAGTGTACTGTATAGACTAGAGATATTCCAAGACATGAATACAGACAAGTGTAGCGGGATTGGCCTGGGTCGATCATCGATGACCAGGTAGCTCAGTCGGTGAGCACTTGGCTAGTGTTCGGAGGGTCCCGGGTTCGATTCCCGGTCTGACCGCTACATTTTCTCCTCTCCTGTTACAGAATTGACGCCCAACTAAATAACCCACGATGGTGGTGTTGGGAAGGGTCTCGTATGTCTTCGAGGGCGAAGAATTCATGAAAGGAGGGAGGAGTCAGGGATCAATCTAGCTCTGATTTATTACCATTTATGGGTAAATTTCCCCTCAAGGAATGAATTCCCATCTGGCCTAAAATTCCCTTGAAGATTTAAAAATTCCCCATTTGAAGCTAAAAATGACCATTTTTGTAACACAATTTCCCCTGTGACTTTTTTTTTCCATTATTTTTTTTAGACTTTTGTTTGCAAATTTCTTCATATTTATCATACAGCTACTGCATATTTTAAGATTAACTCAAATTTTTCATTATTGAGCTTCAAATCTTGCTTTACTAAATCTAAGAATAAAACTAGTTGTTTTACAGTACTTTTTCGTTAAAATGAATATAATTTTGGACCAAAATAAGAAGATTCAAATTCCCCTTTATTTCGCCAAACTTTTCCCCTATTTTGAAAAAGGGTAGTTTCCCCCAAAACCTAGATTGATCCCTGGGAGTGTAGCGGGATTGGACTGGGTCAATCATCAGTGACCAGGTAGCTCAGACGGTAGCGGGATTGGAGTGTTCTGAGGGTCCCGGGTTCAAATCCCGGTTTGGCCGCTACATTTTCTCCTCTCCTGTTACACAACTAAGGGCAGAAATAATGGAGACTTTTAATAAAATCAAAAAGATAGATATTGTCAACAGCGATAACATATACATGTACATCTACTCCATTGAGGCACACCGGAACAAGAGGACATGACAAAAAGATTTTCGAGACACCCTTTCTCCTCAATACAGCAAAAAATCTCAAGAAACGTATCAATAGGCGTAGTGGAGACATGGAATGCCTTACCCAGGGATCGATGTGATCAATACATCTAGAATGTATAAACATATTCAAACATTGACTAAACAAACACCGGAAGAATCACGTCAGAATTTATTCTTTATAAAGTATGATGGTAAAAGCTGAATGCCAAGTGGTTTATAGTCATGATTGCCTTATCTTAAACTATAAAATTAACTCTTTTTATTTTCAGCATCAATTAAAAAAGTTCAATTGTTTTTGAACTGATCAAAGACCCAGGAACTCACTACAAGCTCTTAAAGGGAATTAACCCTTGTGCCCGACCAAGAACATTGCACAGACTGCCCATCTGGGGACGCTGACAAGAACTTAACATCACAAAAAGAACAAGTCAACATCGGAACATAAAACTATAAAAAAAAATGTCAGCTGTAAGAAAAATGAACAGTCCTCAGTGGAAGGTAATCATAGTAGAATTTAAAAGGACTGAAAATTTTGTAACTTTATAGCTATGAACATGAAAATAGGCAGCAGTAGAAGCAACTATTCTGATATTTCATCAAATAAATGAAAGTTTGAAATGTTATTGTCACTGATGACAAGATTAATTTGCTACCACAGTACATGTAAGAAATACAAACAACAGACATTTTATCAAAAATTTAAACTCTTTACTCAATAATATTAAGTACAGCAAAAATGTCAAGTATATTTAACTTTGTATGTGAAACCATATCAAGATTCAGAACCAAAGAATGGACACAAATTTTAAATTGAAAATAAAAAAACCAAACACTTTTTTTCCCCCTTAGAAACAGTAATTGTTACTGTTAGATTGTGTTACTCTGATGGAATTTATGTTTATATTACTATTACAGAATTTCCAGCCGCCCGCACAGGATCCTGCCATTCTATCCTATCAGCAAGGTTCAAACATTGTTAGTCCTATACTATCACCTACTTCACCAACCAGTACAAGCAACATCAGAGAAACTGGACTGATAGAGAAACTACTACACTCGTATGGATTCATCCAATGTTGTGACAGGGAGGCAAGGCTGTTTTTTCACTTCAGTGAATATGCTGGTGACATCAACACGGTAAAAATTGGAGGTAAATACATCATGATGTTAACAATGACATAGCTTAAAGACAGAGTTTATTAGGTCCGATTATTCCTAGGGTTTCAATTTCAATTGAGTATACCTTCACTTCTTATATTGCATGGCCAAAAACACCATAAGAAAAAGTTTAAACTATCTTTAAATATTACATATAACAGACTGTTTAATGATGTTTAACTACTTCATTACACCCAAGAAGTCTAATTTAAGACCAAAAATTCTTTATCCTTCATGATGCCAAGATAAAAGTTTTTACCATTTGGTAATATTATGTATATCCATACAAAATATATTTTTAAGCTTGAATTGTTGCAGAGTCTGTGAAAATATGTCTTGCAAGTATGTTTTACAACTCTTACGGTCTGTTGTCTTTTCCTTTTAGATGCTGTTGAATTCCAGATGAGCTGTGACCGCAGAACAGGACGTCCCATTGCATGCTCAATAGGTAGAATAGATAAGGACGAGGTATCATTTGAGGTGCTGAGCGAGGAGAGGTTTACAGGATCCATTGTGCAGGAAGCAAGACCAGTTAAGAACAAAAATGTATGTTGTTAACTGAAATATGCAATTTCAAGAGTTTCTATGTTGGCTCAATTAATACATGCAAAAGAGAAATTGTGCTTGACATGGTATCTTGAGCAATTTTTATATAGTTCATGATCACATTCTTGACAAATAAGTTGTTTTAAAAATAATGTTCAAGAATATATTTTACGAGGTAAGTTACATAAGAGAAAAAAAACCCACTGCAACATGTATTTTTGCTTGTGATCCTGTGATTTGTCTAGAGGAGTTCTGGACTCATGATTTTCCTATGGGAATCACCACAATTTTGAGAACCCTCTATATTTCTTTGTAATAAGACTCATCTTCTAGACTCTTCTTAAAAAAATCCTATGTAAATTGAAGCTTTGATCTCTACTTTACAATGGGAGGGGGGGGGGGTTGTTTACTTGTCCATCTCTATTTACTTGTTCATCCCTACATAGTTATAACAGATATGTGACTTCCATTTCTTGTGTTTGACAGGGTTGTGTTATCGGACAAGCAGATGGGCTAGGACGAGTAACATATGAACACAACGGTGAATGGTTCTTTTTACCATATGGACTTGAAGATGTAGTTGAAACTGCAAATGCATACAAGATCAAAAGTGGAGACACTGTTACATTCTACATAGCTACAGATAAAAGGTTGGTATATTATTTATTTTGGTAAATCATCAGACAGGTTTTTTTATTTGGTTTTTTCCTCTTATAATTTTTTTGGTTTTATGTTGAAAAAAATTTAAATTCAGATTTCTGATAAAATGTATAAAAATATTCATGGTATTTGCGGAATAATATAGATATATAGAGAAAAAGACATCAAAATATGAAAACTTTAGATATTTATCTACATTTAAATATTGATTGTGAATGTCTTTTCTTGTAGAAATGCGAACATACATGCCAGGAAGTTGGAGGTGATTTCCGTTCCTACAGTACAATCACGATGTCAGGGTGTGGTTTGCTCAATGAAGGACTCCTTTGGCTTTATAGAACGAGCAGATATGGTCAAAGAAATCTTTTTCCACTACAGTGAATACAAAGGAGACATCAACGAGCTCATACTCGGAGATGATGTAGATTTTGATGTTCAAACTAGAAACGTAAATATTTCTTTAATATTATATATTATTGTCAAAGATTTTCTTACTGTTATGATAGGATATTTTCAATTTCTGAGATTGTTTTAACTTCCCCATGAATTTATACACATAGTGACTGTTACCTTTCTCCATTTCGTCTCTTCGTCATTTTGTCCTTTCCCATCTCGTAGTATCACAACATCTTTGATATATAAATATGGGGGCATTTATGTTGTACAGAAATATTTAGTTTGTTTTGTTTTGGGGTTAAGCTTCAAAGATCTATTTGCTGATAAAAAAAAAATCTTGTATTTGCTGTTGATAAAATCTCGTTATTTTTAGGGTAAAGAAGTTGCAGTCAATATTTCTAGTCTTCCCGAAGGTACAGTCATATTTGAGGATATTGGTTTAGATAAGATCGTAGGCAAAGTTATCAAGACTCTGAAAAATGGTCGTCGACAAAGTGACCCACTTGGAGGAAGGATCAGCTATGAAGGTCCAAAAGGGTAGGTTTGACTATGAATTTCAGATTTTAGGGGGTTAAGGTGTTAAAAACCAGCGTTTATTGCATGAGAGTGCCAGAGTCGTGTAGATATTTCACTGCATTTACCCAAAGAAGAAAAAAAAGACACATATATTTAATTCTTAATTTTTGTTGGCACTTCAAGTTAATTCTTGTTGAAAAAGAAACTAAAGAATTATTTTCTGACTTTTTAATCACTTATCACTTTTGAATAATTTGACATGACATTTATGAATGGATATTTTTCTCCAATTTCATGAAAAGTACTGATGTAGTTTCAATATGGATTTTTCAGCGTAACAGAGATGCCATTTGGAGACAAGGATCAGATAGGTGACTACAGCCTTTGTCAGGGTGATGTGGTGGAATTTAAGGTGGCCACAGATCGACGAGACAAACTCCAGCGGGCTACCTCCATCTGTCTTATGGAGAGTGAAACATTCGAACAGAACAAAGAAAAAAGGGAAACGGTAAGTATAGTTAAAGGGATATAAAAAAAAATTAATAGAAAAAAAACTATTGAATATAAGAACTTAAGTAATGTTGTATAATTTAGAAAATAATGAAATAATTATCTTTTAGGTTCATTTTGTATCTTATACAGTGTTTGCTTTACCATTAGTTAGAGTTAGTACTTTTAGTAATAAGTAGATTTTATATTTATCATTGTTAATCTTTTGAATTTTTAAGTTCTACACTTGTTTGTTTCTGGTCCTAAGGCTAAATAAACATGTACATTAAATATTAATGAATCAAAAAAATTGACTTTAATTTTCCCTAACAAAGTCATATAAAATTAAAAATCTATGCTGCTTGTGTAACATTTTTGGTGAAGTTTGCATGAAATTTAAAATAACTTGTTTACATTTGTACAGGGAGTTATTGTAAGCCTGAAGGACGGTTATGGTTTCATTCACTGTGCGGAAAGGGATTCTCGAATGTTTTTTCACTTCAGCGAAATATTAAATGGTGAAAAAGATGTAAAGCCTCAGGAGGAAGTGGAATTTACAGTGACTCAGGTAAAAATACATTAGTATGATTTAAAAACATTATGTACCACACATATCATTCCTACAGGAAAAAGTATAACTTCAGCTCTATTTTCTTTTTATTGTATATTGATATGGTTATATGTACAGTAAAATCTACTATAAAGGACATCTCTGTATAAAGGACATCTGTCTATAAAGGAATTCATTGCTCAGTCCCTTTGGAGTCCTTTCACTATATTTATATTTTGTGTCCTCATCTCTCTAGGTTTCTTTGTGTTGTATTATTGTCACATGAAGTTGTATGGCTGTAACTTCTTTTTGAAGTTTTTCTAAAAGTTATATGATCAGTGGTTTTTTTTGGTCGAATCTACAGCCGAACTTCAGCTGTTTCCCCTACCCAAAAAATGCCTTATTTTCCCATTTTGAAGTCAAATTTCCCAATAAAAACTTATCAAATTCAATGACATTTGTGTTGATAATTAGGGCCCCGCATCGAGATGCGGGTGCCCTATAGTAATCAGGTTGTCCGTCTGTCCGTCCGTCCGTCTGTCCGTTTTTTTTCTTTTGCACATTAATGATGGAAGGGAGTGGAGTATTTTCCCCATATTTTACATGATGATTCCCCATCCATCCTAGATCTGCTTGGTAATTTTTCAGGCTGAAATTAAATTAAAAAATCGGCCATCTTGGATTTTAACATTTAAAAAAATCACAATGTTGTTGGTCTTAACTGATAAACATTTTGTTATAACATTATGATGCAAAGTTGTTCAGAATTAAACAAGGAGTTGACTGTCCAAAGGTAAGGTCATGGGCCAAGGTTACTAAGTCAAAGGTCAAGGTCAAATTTATTTGAGTTAATTGTATGCTCTTAATGTAATGTTAGCTTGGAATCAGGATTCAAGTTAAATACTTGGAAGACTTTTTCCAAAGAATTATAATAATGTACCATCATCGGTTTCCCAATTAATGTTGACATTAATTATTTATTAGCAACATATAGCTAACACGGAAGAATTCGTTGTCAAAATACTACTTTTCCACTTAAGCACGTCAGACACATAGCGGGGCCCTTTCTGACGTGTCAGTGTTCTAGTTTGTACCAGATTTTCATTCCTGAAGTGTGTAAATATAGGCTACATTACTAAAAACAAAAAAATTGGGATTTGAAACAATTTTTATTTCACAAAATGAAAATAAAATCGAAATGAGCATAACTAGGTCGCTAGGTGCATCTTTAGTTCAGAGACGTTTTTCAGACATTCAAGCTGATAAAAACAATAGTTAACTGCTTTTAAGTTATATAACAATGATTTTCAAAGTTAACTTACATTATTAGTTGTCTAATCATTATTTTTTCGACATAAGCAAGGAGTTTTTCTGTGTAAAAACGATCTCTGTTCAAGGTAGGAAGTGACACTTTGGAACTAAAAATGGAGCTGGAATCCGGTTGCCGGAATTCGGGAATTTAGAAAAATAATAATAGAGAAACAAAAAGAAATTTAAAAATCCAAATAGTGCTGCAAAAAATAATTGATTTATTTTTTTCTAATAACAGAAGGAATATATCTTGTGAAATATAGAATTAGAAATATTTATTAGATAATTTTAAAGTTTTGATTTTCAATTTTCTAGTTAGTACAGTACTGTAAGGGAAAAAAAAAGGTATATTTTGTGGGTTCAAGTGGAATATGATTTCAGGCAAGTGAATTATTGGGCTCTACTTGCCCGGGGCAAGTGACTTTACAATTTTTTGACACCCCTGATTTTCCTAATTTCTTCCAAATTCCGAGTTATTTTCCCAATTTAAAAGGCATGGGCTGTTGAAAATAGTAATTGAAAAAAACACTGATGATGCAAGACTATTGTCTGGTAATATAGCTTTGTTTCGTGTTTTTGTTTCCAGGACCTATCTACTCCGGATCGACTGATGGCCATTCGTATCAAATATCTCCCTAAAGGCAGTGTCAACTTCACACATGTCCGTCCAGAGAAATACATAGGCACCATAGAACGTGAGCCTGCTTTAAACTCCGGTCCAAGTACGGTCATTCACGGCCATTTCAATATACTGACAACAGATCTGCATTACCTACTAGGGGCTTGGCATTCATTCTCTCGGTATATAATCTACTCCCAATTTACTTTTTCTGATCTTCAACACATGTACTCTTGTTAAATTTTACATTCCATAACAGTTTTAATGATGTTAAATATCTTCATTCTCAGATTTTGTGTAATAGTGATTTCTTTACTATTAAGATTTGTAAAATTTAATGATAAAAATTCAACTTAAATGGTTTCCTGAAATTTTGAATCAGTTGCTAGTGTTATTATTACTGGAATGGAAATATAAACACAAAAATGCTTATTAGTTATACACATTGATATGATTTATTCATTTGAAGGACAATATATAAAAATGCATACATGTGTATATTTTCAAGAATTTACTGGAATGCCAAGCCCTTTTAGTATTTCTGTGTTAACTGTATACCAACTTTCTTTCACTTGCAATTTACTTTCGCGAATCTTGCGATCCAAGTATATTCACCAAAGTTTTATCTCTGCAAATTGGTAAATGATTTTTAAATCTGCAAATCTTATCAAACTTGTTTTGAAATAAAAATCGCGAAATTAATAGCTGCGAAAGAAAGTTGGTTAACAGTAATATCTGATGTCTTTTTTATTGAATTAACCCTGAAGGATTGCCACTGGGAATTTTTTACACTGATTTTATGTTCACATATAATTTAATATATTTGTTAATGTCGTAAATCATTTTCAAAATGATGACAAAAGGCTATTTTTGAAAAAAAAATTGCACTCTGTATTTATGCTATAACTTGAAAACTATCTGATCATTCTCATGAGCAATCCATTCACTATTGCCATGCTGTCGGAATGTAGTCTGTATAAGAGCATTTATGTTGTCATTTGTTTTCTTTTGCATGTACAATAACAGTAGGGTATACACTTATATTGTGATCATAAGTTATCCTGCATGGCAACATTCTTGCCTTAATACATTCCCATGATATTATACTGATGACCAGAAAATGTTTTCAAGTATTTGACTTTAAGGAGTGGGAATGTTAAGTCTGGTGTGAAGTATCAAGTTTTGTATTAAATTATAGATTTAATAGTGACTCATCCAAAATACACCATATACAAATGGACAACCTAAAATTAATGCATGTGAACTTGTATTTGTAACTGATTTTATCAACGAATGCAATTTTATGTATATTCTTTATTTAATTTGAATGAAAAGAACTAAATCTTCTATGAAGAAATTAAAGATGCTCCATCGCTGACAAATTGTATTTTTTCACTATCAAAAACAGGAGCAGACGATTTAGTATTTTTCTTCAGTTACAAAAGTTACTTACTTTACACCATTACCAACATTGAAAATATGAAAAATAATTAATTGTATCCCGAAAAAATTCCGTGGCGCTATATCATATAAGGAATGAAGTACTGATTGCGCATGTACCAAAGGCAAAATAAATTATTTAATATTATTTTTTGTGTTAATTAGGTATATATATATATACGATTAAACACCAATTATTGTTCAAATGATTAATATCATTTATGCTCTGTCGGCCGTGGAGCATCTTTAAAATATGTCTTTTTCAAGAATTTCTTGAAAATAATGAGTGAGGTTTCATCTCATCAATATTAAATATCAGTGAGAAAATAACATAATTATAAACACTGATCTACCATTAAATTCAATATACATGTACAGTTATACTGGTCATGAGAATTTATTTAAAATCTGTTCTGTTTTAACAGCCAAGAACAAAGATTCAGACTGTGGAAACATAATTTTCGACTTTGAAGGAACAATTCAGCAGGTACCTTACCAGCTGAAGGACCTAGTGGACCCCAGGTCCCCTCCCAGATATGGTGACAAGGTAAATGATTATATCTGTAGTACCCAGATATGGTGACAAGGTAAATTATGATATCTGTAATACCCAGATATGGTGTCAAGGTAAATTATACAAATATATCTCATACCCAGATATGGTGACAAGGTAAATTATACAAATATATCTGTAGTACCCAGATATGATGACAAGGTAAATTATACAAATATATCTGTAATGCCTAGATATGGTGACAGGGTAAATTATACAAATATATCTGTAGTACCCAGATATGGTGACAAGGTTAATAAAAAGTGGTGTCTGCCATGTTGTTTTACTGACATATCTAGTCATTGTTATTGTTTTACAGGTGGAATTTAACCTTGCTGAGATCAAGAGGAACAACACTCGAGGTGCTGTGAATGTGAGGGTGCTATTCAGAAACGTGGCCAGTAAATGCCTAGGATTTGTAGCAACACTCAAAGAAAACTATGGCTTCATTGAAAGTGCTGATCATGAGAAAGAAATCTTCTTTCATTTTAGGTAATTTTCATTGTTATATAAAATCATTTATTTAGAGTAAAAAGGTTAAAGTTTGTAACATTTAATTTCCAGCCCTCCTTCAGATGTCAAGTTTAATGTCTATATGAATCAGTTGTCATACTTTCTGGTGATCAATGATAAGAAGTTGTTGAAAATGACTTGTGCAAGTCTATGCTGTAAATGTTTCTTTTGTGGATGAAAGTCTTAGTTTAAAAGGAATCAGTTGATATGTAAATTAACTTTCTTCCATGTGCGATATGTTTTTGCTAATTTGGGACCGAGATAAAAAGAAACATTTAATTGACGTCAAAAAAACATTTCATTTACATCAATGACAAAAGAGTTTTTGCAAGCTGAATGTAAAATGAAGGTGTTGTGTGAAATAATAGATTTATTTGTTTGCGCTTGTAGCTCTTTTGATGGCGATCCCACAGAACTGGACCTAGCAGATGAGGTAGAATATACTGTCACAAGGAAAAATGCCAAAGTCAGCGCAGAAAATATCCGCAGGGCACCCAAGGGGACAATTCCCATGGAGGAGATCCTGCAAGACCAGGGTATGCTGAAGGGAAAGATTGTCCGACCTATGAGAATTGTCAACCCAGAACAGGAGGAGTACTGCGGCCTCGTCCAGGTGGACGCTGCTGACGAGGGAGCTCAGCCGGTCTGCTATCCCTATGGTATCACAAGTCTAGCTGACAAAAGAGATTTCTTGCAAACTGCAGATGCGGTCAAGTTTCAGCTGGCTGCTTGTAAAAACGGCGCCACTCGAGCTGTAAACATTGCTGCTGTCCGCAAGTACATCCGGGCCAGGGTTGACTCCGTCAAAGGACAGGTAAACATCATAAATCACTTTTGTTGTTAAAAAGAAGTTGATATTTTTTTAAAAAATCCTCAACTACTTCATAACATAATTTTCTCCCACTATTCTCTGATTTGTCACCAGTTTTAGTCGTGAGAGATTTCTTGTCAACCCCTAGGTTAGCGTGCGCTAACATTTTGAATCTGAAGACAATTAGGTGACATCATGACTTCATGCTGTGTAACTGTGGCACGCATTGTTGATGATGTCATCAATATTGACATGCAGTTGATGGAACTATGTTCATGTCGCAGTGAAAATGCTTCTTTTAAGCCATTATCTCATCTGTGGGAGAAAAAGAATGATTCCCTACCCATGAATTACCCCTTGGGTTGTGATTTCATTGTCACACCCTCTGGGTAAGGAAAGATTCTATTAAATCTATCTAGGTTAAGTTGGATGTAGCATTTGAGATGATGCTATCAGTTATTTAATTTTTAGGTCACCTGAGAGGAAGGTCTATCAAAATTGTGAATTATATGGTCCCCACCCCCCCAGGGGGCTGTGGGAGGGGCCAAAAGGGGTAAAATTGACTAGAATTTCAATAATCTTCTTCTCTACTCACAGATGTGGTAGAATAAAATACTCTTTATAGATAGAAAAGTCTTCAGGTCGTTCAGGGAAAACACATTTTTGAGCATTATTTGGTCATTTGTAATAGGAAAGGAGTCAAATGTTGTCAGAATTATCAGTATGAGATGGTCATTGAATCCTATTAACAATTTTTCCATGACTGACCCCCAGGGGCCTTAGGGGCGGGGTCAAATAGGCTAAACTTTTGAAAATCATCTTCTGAAATTCTGGAAATGGTAGAATTAAATACTTTGAATTGATTGAAAGGGCTTAGGTCCTTTACAAAAATTGTGAATTATATGACCCTTGGGTCCCATGTTTTCTTCTGATGAGGGGGTCAAGTTTACTATAGTTTATATAAGGAAAACACATTTATTAGCATTTTTTGCTCAATTTTCATAGGAAATGAGTCAAACTTGGTTAGAATTATTAGCTTGAGATAGCATTTTAACGTCATATCCATATTGGTCCTGGTCGACCTCCTGGGGGCAAACGGGTGGGGCCAAAAGGGGTTCAAATAGGCTAAAATTTCAAAAATCTTCTTCTGAAATTCTGGAAATGGTAGGATCAAATATTCTTCATAGATGCAAAGGTCTTAAGGTTCTTTACAAAAGTTGTGAATTATATGAGCCTAGGGTCTAACGTTTCCCCCTGGGGAGGGGGTAAAGTTTACTTTAGTTTTTATAGGAAAAACACATATGAACATTTTTTGCTCAATTTTCATAGAAAATCAAACTTGATTAGAATTATTAGCCTGAGATAAAGCATTTTAACATCCATATCTGTCCTCGCTGACCCCCTGACGGATCAGATGGGCAGGACCAAACAGGGTCAAAATGACTAAAATTTCAAAAAAAAATTCTGAATTCTTAGGTTTGATGGAAGCAAATACTTTTCAAAGATTAAAAAGTCAAATTTATAAAATCACTGACCGACTTCAAGGGCCAGTATATAATGTTTATATGTCTTTGTTTCATTCTATATCCGAACTCAGGTGACCGTTAAGTCCCATGGGCCTCTTGTTGTATTTATTGGACCTGGCTTTAATTGAGAATATTTGTGTTTTAGTTTGGCTTCATTAACTATGAAGCAGCAGAGGAGGGAAAGAAGCTGTTTTTCCACATGACCGAGGTCCATGATGGGGTGGAAATACAAGCTGGGGATGAGGTGGAATTTGTTGTCGTACAAAATCAACGCAACAAGAAGTATTCAGCTTGTAGTGTCAGAAAGATCACGTAAGTTTATCCATAATAATCGTACATCTTGTAAAGAATTATATTGTAACATTTTGATAAAAACACTGCTGCAGGGTAGATATTTTAATGGAACAGCTTCTAAAATAATTAACCCCTGAATGTAGGGGGGTAGAATTTTGCCTGCTGCACCATGATCATTAAAAGTGGACTTAGTTTGGGATCTTATTTGTTTTTCTCCTTTTCAATTGGCTCTTTCTTGTTGTCATAAAGTTAGAATAATACTGGTGATTCAACCAATGCCATTATGTTCAAGGTTATGTTCAAGGTCAAAATCAATTTCATGTTGTAATCGAACAGAGCAATTATATTGCTCATATCACGAATTAAGTATATATACAAACATTTTATGTAGTGGTGTAGTTTAACATATCTTTGGTCATTTTGTAGGAGTCGACAGCGTCCTGAGCGCCTAGTGAGTAGGCTGAAGAGTATCAATGATGATATGATTAGTCCTCGCCTGGTTGCTGTCCGACAGCCAAAAGGTCCCGATGGAACGAAGGGATTTGCACCTCGCATTCCACTTCCACACCAGCCAACTGTGTAGCTTCGCATTAATACTGCTTCATCACATCTGTCGCTGTCAGTTGAGAAATCAAAACAAACAAAAATGCCACAAAAAAAAGACAATCTCCTCCCAATTCTTAATTTCATTTTAAACTCCCCAATTGAGTTATACTTCCTTTGAAGAGAATCAATTTTAAGTATCATTTGCTATTATCTGTAAAAAATCTCTGTATTTCTCCCACAAGTGTTATGATTTTAAGGAAAAATTGTCCTGGACTTTCCCCTTCCTTCATATTTTCTGTCAATTATTAGGAATGTTACCAGGTAAACAAGAATTATTGCTAAATAGAAGAAAAATAGTGTTTTTCTAAGGCCAAAACTGAAAGACAAAAAATAGTGTATTTTGGAAATCTGTTGCTACATAGCAAATGACAAATATTCATTATTGGACCAAAAATGCTTTGTTGAATGTCAAATGTTCTTAACATATTGTTAAATGTTTACTAGAGAAACACTGTTGATTATGTTATTATTCTAAAAGGATATTATTTATAGATTTATTTATTTTACAAGCATGAATTCTACAACCTGTTAATGTTCATCGAATAACATCATTTTCTATCCTTGATATCTACAGGATATATCTACCTACATAAATACTTGCAAGAGAGTGAATGTGTATGATCAAATGACTGAAGGTATGGATGGATATATTTTTATTGTGAAACATCAGTACAAGTAAAAGCTAGAACAATATTTATTGATAAGATGTACAACCTCATTTGGCTAAAATGTAAATGCCAGAAAAAGATCTTTACTTACAAATATTATGGCAGTCTAAAATCAGAAGAAGAAAAAAAGCGTTATGAACAAAACTTTTTACACCAAATTTTCTAAACTTTGAAGTTTGCTTCATGCCACATATGTGTTATCATAGTCATCTATAATTGGAGGGTGACACATGTTCATTTTGTAGCCATTGCTCAACGGCTTTCATCATTTCACGTTAGAATTATGCTACAAAAAAAAAAGAAACAAAAAAAGAAAAGGTTGTCTTTTTTCGTTAATGATCTGAAGGGATTCATTATCCACATTTTCAACATTGGTATGTGTTATAGTACATATGCTGTACCATGTTGCCAAAATGTCTTATGTTCTGGGCTGTCATTTGACTGAAGTCGGAATCATGCATACTGTTTAACAGGCTTCAGTACTAGAGTTTGTTATGTGTATGTTTATGATGAGACATCGGATTGGTCATTGGTAGAACTTTCTGTCATCATGACTATGGTGATGAAACATAAAGTTCACCTTGTTCAAAGAACAGTCTGAATGCTTTGGTAATCCAGGAACAAAAAAAAAAATAAAAAAAATAAAGGAAAAAAATTTAAAATATAAAAAAATAAAAATGAATGAAGCGCAAAATTGGTCTTTTGTTATTATTACAGCATATATTCATTTTGATCTTGCTCTATACCCTTGTAAAACTACCTGTCCCAAGGACTCTAGATGGAAAAAAAAAAGTAATTTCTATCTACATGTGATTTATCTAAACATTTCTATTGGTATTTGGGGACTGGAAGAGCCAAATTGTACTTTTTAGCTGACATTGATTTCTGCACAGAAAAAGGATTATACCAGGTATGTGGGTATATGCAATCATTTTTTGGGAGAAAACAATTTTGAAAATTTCAATGAAAGCTCAATGGATCAATCTAATACAAATTCAGACTTGTAATTCTGTTCTATGATGTGCTCCAATATTGTAATGGAGTGGAATAACAAATCTAATTTTAATTAGAATGCTCAATTGGTCATACTGCACTCTCACAGTTGAACACTTATTTAAATGTTTGAATTAACCAAGTGATGTGTACCAGGTATGAATGGCATTCAAAGCTTGACTTTAATGATATCACTGATGGGTCAATATTGATTCATGCATCAACTTGAGTCTCAAAAATCCCTTAACAATTTGTTCAAGAAAGGCTCCAAAATATGGAGAAAAATCTTCAGCATTAAAAAAGCAATTAATATACCAATACATTATGCCTTTTACTTTGTATAGAGATGTCTATACATTTGCTGTATGTGCCCACCTAGATTACACAACAAAACTAAACCAGGTCACTGTGACCTATATCCTTGACCTCCATTGAAGAAAAAAATGTTCCATGCTCTTGCTGTCTACTTTATAAGCTTCATACTTGGTATATGAAATCATTTAGGTAAGTTTGTGTGGCAAATACCATATAGGTACCGGTAACTGTGACTTGCATTGTGACCTTACCATATTAGGTACCGGTAACTGTGACTTACATTGTGACCTTACCATATTAGGTACTGGTAACTGTGACTTACATTGTGACCTTACCATATTAGGTACCGGTAACTGTGACTTACATTGTGACCTTACCATATTAGGTACCGGTAACTGTGACTTACATTGTGACCTTACCATATTAGGTACCGGTAACTGTGACTTACATTGTGACCTTACCATATTAGATTCCGGTAACTGTGCCTTACATTGTGACCTTACCATATTAGATACCGGTAACTGTGCCTTACATTGTGACCTTACCATATTAGGTACCGGTAACTGTGCCTTACATTGTGACCTTACCATATTAGGTACCGGTAACTGTGACTTACATTGTGACCTTACCATATTAGGTACCGGTAACTGTGACTTACATTGTGACCTTACCATATTAGGTACCGGTAACTGTGACTTACATTGTGACCTTACTCATATTAGGTACCGGTAACTGTGACTAACATTGTGACCTTACCATATTAGGTACCGGTAACTGTGCCTTACATTGTGACCTTACCACATTAGATACCGGTAACTGTGCCTTATATTGTGACCTTACCATATTAGGTACCGGTAACTGTGACTTGCATTGTGACCTTACCATATTAGATACCGGTAATTGTGACTTAATATTGTGACCTTACCATATTAGGTACCAGTAAGTGTGACTTACATTGTGACCTTTGACCTGATTTTAAGAAAAAACACTTGTCCATGCATTTTGTAACTGGGCATAAATATTGATCCATCTAGGAGAGACTGTATGGTACCAAAACCAGGTCAATGTGACATATTTTTATCTTTGACCTCAATTTGATGAAAGCTTGCCTGGACTGTAACTAACAATAAATAAGACACTGGAATCTGGAATCATTTGGTTCCATCTAGGTGAGATGGTGTGTAGCCTACCAAAACTGAGTCATTGCGATCTAATTTTTCACCTCTGACCTCCATTAAAGAAAAGGCTTTTCATGATTGTATCTCCTATTTTATAAGATGCTGATATGTTTTTACTTGGAGTAAATGTTGAAGCAGAGTGTGGAATACTGGTAATGTAATCAAATCATTGACTCCAACTTGCTTTTTAATACAACGCGACTAGCGGTTGTATTAATGCTATCCGGTTTACTATTGATGTGTAAGACTGAGTAGGACTTGTCCTACAATGACATCTAGTGGTGACCTCTTGAACCATTTCATTCATAAATTCCCTATTCATTGAATAATATTCCTTTGGACCAATCAGTAGTCATGGGAAGACTGCCTACTGATTGGTAGAATACACAGAGTGTGTATAGAATACACAGAGTGTTATATAATACACAGCCCATCTAGGTCAACTGTTGCTTGCTGGTGACTCCTCTGTCCAACTTACATAATCTCTGTTAATGATAACTTACTATCTAAGGCTTATAGACATAAGAGTTTTAAAGTAAACTAATCATATGCCCTTTTTGTGTACTTTAAAATAATGTTTTTAAATGAATGTTAAACACAGATCTGAGGTAAAGGCAGAATAATGTATAAGGCTGCCCTCATATGTGCATGGTTTTACCAAAATAGGTGTATGTGCAACATAAGAAACAAGAGTATATTAAGGATAAAAACTCATTTTAATGAAGACTTTTGTTTTCTTTGTAATTTTCATGTAGGAACTTTAATGAAGAAAAATGTCAAACAAAACATGTATTTTCTGTGATCAGTTGAATGTTCTTGAAATAATTGATATCAAAGTCTTTATAATATGGTTTATATATATTTTGATTTTGGAAATTCATTTGATTTCATTTTATTTTTCTGTTTCTGTTGCGTTGTATTTGCAGTACTTTGAGTACTTTGATTTTATACATTTGTCCGAGCACTCTCTTTTACAAATTATCAGGCATTGGATCATATGGATACTGGACTTCTTATATGGGTCCATCTAAGTGAGGGAAGTGCAACATCATGGCACATCATTTGGGAACTTACTTAATTAGGCCTATACACAGGGACCTGGCACGAAATTTTTTAACCAATAGTATACATATACATTTATAACTCAACTACTACTCAACTCCTGGAGGTTATGGAAAATTGGACACAAACACTGGATAATGGTAGTAATGTGGATGTCATATATTTAGACTTCAGCAAAGCCTTCGATAAAGTGTCACATAGGCTACTCCTGCACAAACTAGAGGCATATGGATACAGGAAAATTCCTATCCGATCTAAACCAAAGAGTAATCATTAACGGGGAAAGTTCTACAAGCAGGAAAGTCAAGAGCGGAGTACCACAAGGGAGTGTCCTCGGACCTATTCTTTTCCTGATTTATGTCAACGATATCCCTGAAATTGTGAACAGTGTGGTTAAAACTCCTTGCTAAATTCAACAATGCACAAGATTGCCTGGAACTCCAACTGAACATTGACAAGATCACAGACTGGACAGACAAATTATGGCTCATGAAATTGAATAAAGATAAATGCAAACATATGGAAATAGGAAACCTTCCCATAATCAACCAATACTGTATAAAAGATGGTAGTATAAGGATACCCTTGGAGAAAATGGCTACTGAAAAGGATCTTGGAGTTTTAGTTGACAACAAACTTAAGTTCACCAACCACGTCAACAAATCTGTAGCAAAAGCCAACGGCATATTGGGAACTATCTTCAGAACATTTGTGTATCTGGAAAACCAAACTTTTACCACACTCTACAAAACTTTTGTCAGACCTCATCTAGAATATTGTTCTGTGATATGGTCTCCATGGCTAAAGAAAGACATCAAAGCACTAGAAAATGTCCAGAGAAGAGGTACTAAAAGGCTATTACTAAACTGAAGAACCTTTTATATCCTGAAAGGATCAGAGCATTGGGAATTCCAACACTGGAATACAGACGATTAAGGGCAGATATGGTGGAAACCTATAAAGTCCTCTATAAAATAGACATTGTCAGCAGTGAAAATATGTTCACCCCAACGAGATACGCCAGAACAAGGGGACACGACAAAAAGCTGTTTAAGAAACCCTTCCGTCTTAACACAGCAAAGTATGTTTTCAGTAACAGCTAGAATCATCGATTCACTCAGAGTCCTGGAATTGAATCCCTTCCTAGAGAGGTGGTCAACGCAGAAAACATTAACATCTTTTAGCACAGACTGAACAACCACTAGAAGAACCACGTCCAGAAATTCCAACCATCAACCTAGTGCAACTACTGATATATATCTTACTAGAAACTAGCAATACTATTATATTATATATATATGCATATGCTAACGCAATCACACGTATATTTTTTAACCATTTATGTAAATATTACCATATAACTATATAAGCCAAATATGGCTTTCCAATGATGTTGGACTGATGAGATACTGATGAGAATATATATATATATATTTATGTAACATACTGTTAGTTTAAAAAAGTCGTGCCAGGTCCCTGTGGGCCTATACATATATCTTAATTACATGTTTGTTTACAATATATCACCCAATTATAATCTGAAGGCTCCTGATGTCAAATCAAACTTTTAAAACATCTGATATATCGCACTAGTCAATCGTTAAATCTTTGGATACTATATAGCTGTTTTGGTGATTTAAATGGTCGTACAGGCCAATTAGACCTTTTGGTTATTGTAGGAACGTTTCTGACGTTTTCAATGCCACTAACTATGAAATGGATAGTTTACGAGGAGTTCAGAATGTAAAAACAAAGATGGCTTCCAAAGCAGGTAACACGTGTTTTACAGTTTTACTTATACACCGAAAGGGCTGGGATGATTTGGCAGACGATAATCGAAACATACTTTTATTGGACTAACATAATGTAGGAACCTGATAATGGGATATTTTGCCGAATTGCGAAGTAGTCGCGCACAGCCATTATCGTCAAATGCAATTGTCAATATTGACACTCGATATTCAATTCTCAGGTCTACTTGTTTGAAATGTTGATTGTAAATATATTATTTATAGATATAATGTATATTATAGTCAGGTCAGTCAACATACCATTTCGCATACCTTTGACGATCATAAGTTGGGATGATCATGACCAATTCCGGACTGATCAGTCGTATATACGTATGTATTCAACTGTCAAACGATTTCACAGGTGTGACACCGGGGTTTGTAATGATAAACTCAATGGAAATAAGTGATTGTAAACAAAGTCCTCAAACAGGTAGTCTACCTATTTTGGTGTGAAAAAGCTTCTGTTTTTATTTATAAGCCTAGAAGACTCATAGCTGGCTGCTAAGTAGATCCAATTTACTGTCCAAACTAGACCTAAGTAAACTACATAGCAACCATTCATGGGTCTACTTTAAAGTTTTTGTCTTAGATTTTAAGTTTCATCTTATAAAAACTTTGAGATCCTCTTTAACCTAACAGAGATATCAGATAACTTTGATGAGTTTGAAGAAGACTCTGACAACGAAGAAGAATGGGAAGAAGATGAAGAAATGGAACTGCAAGAAGATGTGATGTGCCTGTTCTGTCAGCAAAGGTTTCCAGGGGTGGATGAAATGTTCAAACACTGTTGGTCTGTGCATGGTTTTGACATGGCGTGGGCTGGCCGTACCTGGCGTCTGGATAGTATACAGTTTATCAAGTTTGTCAACTACGTCAGAACAGAGGTAGGTAAGCATAGTACAACATGTAAGGTAGATATATTTTACTTTATTTGATGCAATCAGCACCTAGATATCAACTTGATTTGCGCTCTTTTAAGAAGGTCTTCCCAGAAGATCTTCCAGCACATAGATGGAAGAACTTCCAGAAGTAGAAGAGCTACAGGTCCAATGACCAAAAGTTATATTCTAGAAGTAGTAGAGTGCAAATGGAATTATGGTCTGGGCACTAAATTATTGAGGAAATGAAACCAAATTTTGACCTTTCACAAAAATATTGCAGTGAGTCACTCAAAAAGGGATTTTATAAGATTCACATTGAAGACTTTTGACATCTGTTGTTTGTTGAAACAGGGTCATTTTAAAAGTTTCTGTGTATATCCACAGGGGCCGCAAAAATGGTTGTCAGATGGAAAAAATTATAATGCCCTTCCCGAGTATGACCTATCCCATGACTACATATCATTGTTAATGTAAATTTTTGACATTTTTATGTAGAAACCAAGTTGTGAAGACTTAATGAAATACAAACCTGGTGATGTTGCTCCCTGGGAAGCCGATTCCTACATGAAACCACACAATCCTGAGGATGTTTTATTACAGTTTGGTAAGAGAAGTTTCACAAATTTTGATTCAAAATCAAATGATTTTCTATCTCAAGAACAGTTTTTTAGAACACTGGTTTTCAAAGAAAACAAACATTTGAAGTTCTACACCCATACACCCACCTGCTTTACATCACTTTCCAGTTTCTGTTTCTTACAGATATTAGGTACCATATTTTCTCTAATGAGGGCTCCGGGCGCGGGTAAATCCCTTAGAGGGGGCGCCGTTATTTGAGACCATTTTTAGATGTTTTTTTCTGAAACAGAATATAGTCATCTTGCTTTTAGTTTCATATTTTTCTGAAACTTACTATAACCAACTTACGTTTTGAAGTCACATAAGTATTGAAATTACACAATTATGAAGAAATGTATGCACCAGAAGTATTAAACATTGGTTAAATATGTCTGTTTTACGGAATTTTGGCATTTCATGCAAGCCTGTTTGTTTACCATGTGTACACAAAATGGCGGACGGTGCTTTCAATCGCTACTTTCGTTTTGTGACAGTTGGGAAATGCTGACAAGAGCACACAATAAAATGCTTTGAAATGATAACATTCCTGTTATTTAGGAACCTTTATCATAGATATACAGTAAGTATTCATAAAACCTATATAGACATCGTTAAAATGTTGTTGCCAGTTAGTCTTCATCCGTACATGTGTGTGGGGCATTCAAGTGACGCGTTTTATTTTGAACATGGCGTTCTTGCTGTTTCTATGTGTAAACACTTGGCAAAGATGTCCTAAGTTGCCCAATGCAATAAATTTATAGCTGATCGGATGTCTGTTAAGCATCAGATTGATGTGAAATAGTATTTTATTAGCATCTGCAAAGACAAATTGCACAATCTGGCACAAAAATTGTATGAAATTAGTTGATTTTTTTCAGCAAAAAACATGGGGGCGCCCTTATTAGAGGAGGCGCTCTTAATAGGGAAAATACAGTATATTAAATCAAACACTTTCCTACCTATTCAGTTAGCTTATTCAAATACTCATACTGATACTCACCTGAAATTCCGTATTGGACTGTTCTATTCTTTGAGTCTGAAGAGTCTAAATGTCTTTAGGGGTAAACAAATAAAAGACAGGAGAATCATGCTTATCAGTGACCCTGAGTGTACCTCTATTCAGAATCTTTTTAAACATCTTGACATATTTTATATTTACAATGTAATATTATCATTTTTGTATAAGATTTTAGGACAAAATTCAGAATCTCTTTATTTATTTACTTTGTTTTTATTTGTAGACATAGAGGATATGTTAGAAAATACAGAAAACAACCCAGTGATGAATTCTATAGGTGCTACACAAAATGGCAATGCTGAGGAGGCTACTGTGACCTTGTCAGTGTCAGAGTTCAATGAATTATGTCAAAGGTTAAAGGTCGCAGAAGAGAAGTCGACAAAGGCAGAAGAACAGATACATGAGCTATTGCAAAATATGGAAAAAATGAAGTAAGTAGATTTAATGTTTCAAAGTTTCTCATTATAGAAAAAAGGTGGCCAAATTTATTTTTAAATAGACAAATGTTTTGCAAAGCTTTTAACAAGTTGAGAATCTTAATCATTCATCCTGACTTCAATACTTTGGAGGAGGGTTATGGATTATAATTAATTCTTACCTTGTTCACTCATGCACACTTTTATTATCACATGATATAAAACAGTGTGAGACAGATCAAGTCAAGTCATCAATTTAGTATTGTCCTAAAGTCATGGCTTGTACATTGTATGATGTCACAGTGTAATTGCCCTGACATTTGTCTATGTAATTGTTCTCAACATGCCGGCTGACTTGCCCAGGTCAGAGATTAATAAAACAAAACCTTTCATAGGAAGTGTTTCTGTCGAGGATAAGAGAAAATATGGTCATTTCATCATTTCACCAAGGGATAAATGTATAAACTGTAATATGATGGCAAACCAGAAACGTAGCTGATGTTCTGCTACAAATAAACACAAACTTAATATCTATACATGTATCAAAATGTATTAACGAGTGCTCTACCAACAGTGTTTTAATTGCTTTGACATCAATTTTCATTACCGTAAATTGTTTCTTTGCAGAATTGTTACCAAGGATATTGTCATGTTACAATCACAAGAGCCAGTCAAATCACAGAATGTAATAGAAACATTGGCGGAGGATGAAGATGATGCCTATTTTGGTTCTTATGCTCATTTTAGTATACACGAGGAAATGTTAAAAGTAAGTAAATATTGTCAGTATGAAAGGGGAACAATTTCTTTGTAGATTTACAGGATAATTACTGGCAAGTAAATGTAAAACTGGTAAGGTCAGTAATATCTTAACTGTTACTAGGTTAGTTAGGTTAAAATGAAATAATTACATAATTTTGAAGAGATTAAGTCATTATACAAAAGTGAATAAGTATGTAATGCAAATTAAGTAAGGAGTAAGAAAAAATAATTTGTTATTATCTAGGCCCAGTTTCACAAACATTCCTTAACTTTAAGAAATTCCTTAACTTAAAATTCTCCATAGGAAAGCATAAAAAAAAAGTTAAGGAAAAAATGTTAAGTTAAGGAGCCTTTCTTAAAATCTGTAATGCTTTCGAATGGAGAATTTTAAGTTAAGGAATTCTCTAAAGTTAATAAATGTTATAAAACTGGGCCCTGGAATGGTTTCATAGTTAAACGATTTGTGAACCCAAAATTAAAAATAACCTGTATTCAAGATATTTATATAAATATATTCTGTACTGGTGTGTCTGTTTAAGGATAAAGTGCGGACAGAGAGCTATAGAGACTTCATGTACCAGAACAAGGACCTATTCCGAGACAAAGTAGTACTCGATGTCGGCTGTGGTACCGGTATACTGTCCATGTTTGCTGCCAGGTCCGGGGCCAAACAAGTCATCAGTGTTGACCAATCGGATGTAGTCTACCATGCTATAGATATCATCAGGTGAGTGTGGATCTCACTTTATAATAACTGTCAGGGGTTTCAGAAGAAGAAATGTTTCTCGCCCAAACAGACCATCCCAACTTGATGTATTATTTTTTACTTCTTACTGTATAGTGCTTTAAGCTTGTAGGGTTTTGCAGTTTCTTATAAAGAGCATATTCATAGAGGTTAAATTTCATGGTTCCTATAATTCTTTGAACTATAATTGTTCTTAAGTACGTCAATGAATATCAGAATATTTTGCTGGTATTAAGAAATCACCAATTTCAATATAAATGCGAATAAAGTAAATAAAATATACCATCAAAATTACTTCCTACAGTAAAACACGGTTATAACAAATCTTTGGGGACCACTAAAATCACTTCTTATAGCATAGTTCGTTATACACTTATTACTGACATTTAGGAACATAGACGAGGAATGGAAATTACTACGTTATAACCATGAAGTCTTTGAAAGCGTGTTCCATATAAACGTGTTTTACTGTAGTGTATTCAGTAACTACAGTCAAACCTCTTAGTCAGTGGGAGTTTGGTAACAGTTTTTGAGTTCACTTGAATGTAGTATTTCCCATTAAGCAAGATTAATTAATTAACCTTATGAAGCAGTGGTTATATCTCTTTTGCAAAGCAATATAATGTTAAGCAGGTGTATAGCTGCATTACGAATATATTGTACAGATGTTATCCATATTCATTTGCACTGGATAAAAGTGATAGTTTCCTCCATAAATATCTATCAGTAGAACATACTTCCATCGTATTCTTCTTGAAACTAAGGTACATTCATGTAGATATTAATTCCAGCACAAGGATAATTCAGCGTCTTATATTCCTGGTGTTGTTTATATTGACAGAGAGAATGACTTGGAGGATCGAGTGACTGTGATTAAAGGTCGGATAGAGGATGTGGATTTACCTGTGGATAAAGTGGACATCATCATCTCCGAGTGGATGGGCTACTTCCTTCTGTTTGAGTCCATGTTAGATTCTGTTCTGTATGCAAGAAATAAATACCTAGCCCCTGGAGGAGTTGGTGAGCATGTTCTCTGTGTAACTTAACTCATTCTCCCCTGAAATTCCAAGATGGACAATTCAAGCCTTTTAACTAGAAGAATCTAAATGGGTCTTCAGAGGTGAATGGATTAATTTGTCATTTGGCCTTGACCTACTCATTAAAACATTAGGGGATATATAGCTTCCTCTATAATCCCCCACCTGTCTCCCAACAATCCATACAGGCAGGTGTGACCTTGACCTTTACAACACTGAATTGAACTGTAAGATCAATTGTTACCTCCCGTTGATATCCTCACACTGTCTCTTTATAGTCCATTCCAAAAAAGGGAAAATCAGCCTGTTGACAGTCTGTGACCTTGACCTTTAAAATAGACATTTAATATTGATAGTTATCTCCCCATTCATTCCTCTCTTGTCTCTTTTAACAGTCCATCCGGACAGGTGTAACATCAGCCTGGTGGCGTCCTGTGACCCTGACCTTCACAGTAAACACGTGACATTTTGGGACAATGTTTACGGCTATAAGATGACTTGTATGAAGTCTGAGGTTGTCAAGGAAGCCAGTGTGGAGGTTGTAAAGGCAGATAAAATTATCACAGACGCAGTCATTGTTAAGGTAATTCATCGATTATTACCGAGACTACTACCTATTTTGTAAGGATTACATTCCTAATTTTACTTTTGTGAGTTAATGAGGTTTACATGATGTTTAATTTTAAAATACAAGGGAACATCTTAAATGAAAATAGGCTCTTTTCCTCACAATATTTGATCTCTGTTTACTAGGAGATAGATGTGTGTACGTGTAGACTGGAGGATTTACAGTTTTCCCGACAGTTCTCTCTGACGGTGAAGGAGAATGGCCAGGTGTACGCTATCGTCAGCTACTTTGATATGTTCTTTGATAAAGGATGCAACTCTAAGGTAAAACATTGCAATCATTCATTATTAGGAATTTTTTTTATGATATACCAACTTATTGGTTAAAAAAGTGTTACAATTCAACTGTTATTTAAAGATGCTCCACCACTGACAATTATAGTATTTTTTCACTATCAAAAACAGGAGCAGACGATTTAGTGTTTTTCTTCAGTTACAAAAATTACTTACTTTACACCATTACCACCATTGAAAAGTTTGAGCTTCTAATTCTACGTCAAGTTAAAAATATGAAAAATAATTAATTGCATCCCGAAAAAATTCCGACGCACTATATCCTATATGGAATGAAGTACTGATTGCGCATGCACAAAAGGCAAAATGAAAATACATATATTATTTTTGTGTTAATTAGACATACATACACACAATTGAACACCAATTATTGTTCAAATAATGAATATCATTTATGCGCTGTCGGCGGTGGAGCATCTTTAAATGTTTTGATAGTTTTTTTGTAAAAATTTAGTTAAAAGTGTTATTTTCTTTTTGCCTGTTAATCGTTTTATCATCAATGTTTTATATAACCTTTTGATATTGGAAGTGTAATAACATAAAAGTAGACTATACTTTATTCACACCAAAACTATGCCAACTGGATATCTGGCCATATGATCCCTACTAAGTCACTTTATCTACGGTGGAATTTTACTTTTAGATCTTTAATACAGTCCAATATACTTAAGAATACAGTGTATTAGGTTAAAATTTGATTGTGCTAATTTAAATTTTTTGCCTTTGGTATAGTAATAGTGATTACCCGGTATAGGAATTAGTTTTTGCCCATACTATCATAATTTCAATTTCAGGCTTAGATTGTATTGTGCCAATATACATAGGTTACAATGTTATAAAAGATTGTATTGTGCCAATATATATAGGTTACAATGTTATTAAAAGATTGTATTGTGCCAATATACATAGGTTACAATGTTATAAAAGATTGTATTGTGCCAATATACATAGGTTACAATGTTATAAAAGATTGTATTGTGCCAATATACATAGGTTACAATGTTATAAAAGATTGTATTGTGCCAATATACATAGGTTACAATGTTATAAAAGATTGTATTGTGCCAATATACATAGGTTACAATGTTATAAAAGATTGTATTGTTGTGCCAATATACATAGGTTACAATGTTATAAAAGATTGTATTGTGCCAATATACATAGGTTACAATGTTATAAAAGATTGTATTGTGCCAATATACATAGGTTACAATGTTATAAAAAGATTGTATTGTTGTGCCAATATACATAGGTTACAATGTTATAAAAGATTGTATTGTGCCAATATACATAGGTTACAATGTTATAAAAGATTGTTTTGTGCCAATATACATAGGTTACAATGTTATAAAAGATTGTATTGTTGTGCCAATATACATAGGTTACAATGTTATAAAAGATTGTATTGTGCCAATATACATAGGTTACAATGTTATAAAAGATTGTATTGTGCCAATATACATAGGTTACAATGTTATAAAAGATTGTATTGTGCCAATATACATAGGTTACAATGTTATAAAAGATTGTATTGTGCCAATATACATAGGTTACAATGTTATAAAAGATTGTATTGTGCCAATATACATAGGTTACAATGTTATAAAAGATTGTATTGTGCCAATATACATAGGTTACAATGTTATAAAAGATTGTATTGTTGTGCCAATATACATAGGTTACAATGTTATAAAAGATTGTATTGTGCCAATATACATAGGTTACAATGTTATAAAAGATTGTTTTGTGCCAATATACATAGGTTACAATGTTATAAAAGATTGTATTGTGCCAATATACATAGGTTACAATGTTATAAAAGATTGTATTGTGCCAATATACATAGGTTACAATGTTATAAAAGATTGTATTGTGCCAATATATATAGGTTACAATGTTATAAAAAGATTGTATTGTGCCAATATACATAGGTTACAATGTTATAAAAGATTGTATTGTGCCAATATATATAGGTTACAATGTTATAAAAGATTGTATTGTGCCAATATACATAGGTTACAATGTTATAAAAGATTGTATTGTGCCAATATACATAGGTTACAATGTTATAAAAGATTGTATTGTTGTGCCAATATACATAGGTTACAATGTTATAAAAGATTGTATTGTGCCAATATACATAGGTTACAATGTTATAAATGATTGTATTGTGCCAATATACATAGGTTACAATGTTATAAAAGATTGTATTGTATTGTTAGTTGCCAATATATATAGGTTACAATGTTATAAAAGATTGTATTGTGCCAATATACATAGGTTACAATGTTATAAAATGTATTGTATTGTGCCAATATACATAGGTTACAATGTTATAAAAGATTGTATTGTTGTGCCAATATACAAAGGTTACAATGTTATAAAAGATTGTATTGTGCCAATATATATAGGTTACAATGTTATAAAAGATTGTATTGTGCCAATATATATAGGTTACAATGTTATATTTACACTTTCTAGGCTTGTTCACTATACGCAAGTACTAGCCGATTTTGTTTACCATAACTGCATGGTAACATTGAACTTTGAACTTGCGTAAGGAAATGTTCTGTGCAACGTAAAAGGACTACTTTTTTTTTAAAGAAACACATGGCTTTGTTTACATTTTGACGCAACATTACGTGTATATTGTTGTTTTTCATAGAAAATTTGGAAAATATGAACAATACATATATGTTTATATTTATACATGATACAAACATTTTTTAAATTAACAATTGTATAAAGAAACGGGGGAAAATATCCCGACCGGGGCGTCATGCAGTGCTTTCACTTTTGTTAAAAATGATGGATGTCAAATGTAAACATTACCTCTGTGTCTGTGTTTCGTCCTAAACGATCAAGTCTTTGGGGTGGGGTGGACGGGCGTGAGAGCATCCTCTGACAGAGGTCAGTTATAAACACATCCTCTTATCTCTGTTCTTTGAGAATTTAATCGTGTGTATTATAAAACATGCACTGCTAGTAATCCACGTGTTGACAGTTACACGTCAACACAGCTACATTGCATCCATCGAACACAAGTGAAGTTATTCAATCTATCGATGGTGATGGATCTAAGCGTAGATTATATAATCACATGGCTCCCAAGGATGTAATATCGTCAAGTCAGACGACAATCTCAAATACATTGAGCTACTTGAAAACAGGTTTTAGACAACTTCGGCAAACTCCAGTGTGTAAGCGTGCGTCAGCTTCGCCTCGCTGCACAACGGTCACCGAGTTCACACATGTGGCCGAGTAAAAATACTTTATGTTATTACGCTATATATTAACTTTTAGCAAAATTGAATATATATTTTAAAAATCTGATCTGATTAAATAAAATAATCTCATAAATTTACTTTGTTTGTCATGTTTATTTTACACTAAAATATTGAACTTTTTTTGTCGTCGCGGATGAATAATTCTATCTTACGTGAAGCGTCATAATTCGCTGTTCAATTGAGTAAGCTCCTCCCACTTTTGACCGACTTTTATTGAATAATTACGTCACTTTCAAATGACAATTTTATTGCATAAAGTATAAATAAAAAGTCGTGTGAGTGTAAATATAGGGATTGGATTGCGCTTTTATGTTAACCATGCTTGTATGGAGCAATTCCTCTAAGAATATATTCAATATGGGGCACTAACGCGCCCCATAGAATATATTCTTAGAGGAATTGCTCCATACAAGCATGGTTAACATAAAAGCGCAATCCAATCCCTATATAAATAATTATCCTACCAATTAATATCATTATACTACTTTATCTAGGTGGAGTTTTCTACTGGTCCAGCTCACCCACCAACACACATTGGAGACAGACAGTGTTTCTTATAGAACACCCAATAACAGTAGTCAAAGGTAAGTACAGAGTTATACCCCTTCGTTTAGGAGTTGGTACCCTTTCTTTCAAAGTTTGCTCATAGCCTTACTCAATTTGCCCACGAAGGTCTTGCATCTATGAGGTTGAAGATCTTCTGAGAAGACTTCTCTGTTTAGAAGAACACAGATTGAGTTGACCCAAGGGATGTAGATTTATTGATTCCTCACAGAAGTTTGCCTTTAATACATTTAATCTCATTCTGTCAGAATTTGTCCAGTTCCACTGGTGGCTGGTGCCAAGATAATGAGGTGACCTTTATAGCCCTTGGACCTCTTATTCACGCCCCCTTTATGAATTGGGTGGCATATAACATTGTTAATGTCTGTTTTGTCATGTTATTTTGCCTTCTGTATCCATTTTCAATGGAGATCAGTAGCCTATATTGGCTTGCAGATATATCTATGAGTCATTTGTGGTATGTGAATATCAATGTATTTCTGATATCAAAGAGTGAACTGCTCTACCACTTTCTTGTTTCAGATGAGGTTCTACAAGGCAAGATTACCTGTAAGAAGAGTAGGAAGGACCCTCGATCTTTAGTGATATCATTGACTGTAAAGGATTTCACACAGGTTTATCTAATGGACTGATTACTAGTGCAATTATTGATAGGTTTCTGTGACATTGTCTGCCCCAGGTGTTCAGTTCTAGGACGCTAGCACTACCACTCAAATAAAAGTGTTTCCGAGAGTTACATGCTGTGTAAGTGGACAAAACCACAAAGTGGCTATGGCATCATTGTATGTCATTGCCAAGCTAGAGTAGTCTCTCTTTACTTTCATTAGGAGTGAATTTATCTTGTTTATAGATGCACTAGTTAATTGTTAGAAAGCACCATACAACAATCAGATTGTTGTTTGATTATGTATTGTGCCCAATCAACAGCAGTCCGTGAAGGAAGGCAAGTTAAAGTATTTAAGGGGGGACATAGAGACTTATTACACGCTAATGATCTGGAAACTTTGATCACCAAAAAGTGCACTGTGTGTGTGGTATAATGTGTCATCCACTTCACTACTCTTACAGGTCCTTTTTTAAGATTGCAAATGAAATGTCTTTTAGCAAATTAATGAAACCCCCGAGTCTCTGACCATGTCTTATTTGGTATCGTCTTTTGAAAAACTTTGTATGAAGCAAGTTTCTCCTAATATAACCATTGCTTTGTCTAAACATTCTATGTGTACTCTTTGTAATACTTTCCTCATAGCTGGTCTGTGAGTCTGGTGCTGGATTGATAAATCAACAGCTTCTATCTTAAGTCCTAAATAAAATGTACAAACTTCAACAGATTATTGAATTTTCTTTTTTGTGTGATATGGACAAATATTAGTTTACTTAAAAATATGAGAAAGTTGGCATTGAAAAAGTTGGCATTCATATGTAATGTTACTCTTCATGCCTAGTTATGCATATTGCATTTTGGAATTAAGCTAAAAAAAAAAAAAAATGGCCGACAGACAGAAAAGTTTGTCATGGCTATTCCTCAGAAGGCAATGAAGAGATTTTTCTCTGATTTTCTTTTGTAGAATCCTCTTTGTGCCTAGGTATGCAAATTGCTCCAAAAACAAGATGGCAGACGAACAGCCATCTTGGATACTAACAATTTAAGCTTTTTATTGCTCTTTATTTGAAAGTACTGCAGAAGGGAGTCATAAAACATAATTTCACTATTTTTCAGAATATTCTCATTCCAAATTAGTTTCACAAGTAGGTTCAAATATTCTGTAGTTTTGTAGGACACTCTGGTTCTGGATAGAAGTTATGATCAGAAAGAAAACAACAACAATTTGATCATCTTACAAGTTTTACTTTTGAGTATTTAGTCCTTTGTATACATGAACAGCAGTGCAAAATAAAGTATGCTACACACCGGCAGCAAAAGATGGGCTTTCATGCTAAGGGCAGACCACTCTTATTTTAGAATTTTAGTAGTCTTATAGACAAATGAAAATATGCTTCATAGTAGTTAATAAACAATTTAATTTTGAAATTCTCGTAACATTCTGTTTTATATTTAATCCTAGTCAGCGACAATCTTATTAATCTCCTGTATTTATATTATTAAAGACATTCTTTTCTAATTTCTGACCATAATTCAATGAATTGATAATATTGAATCATGTATTAATGAATGATTTTAATTAAAAAAAAACTTGTTAACTGTACTTAAGGAATTTACGGATGAATTAATATTTCCATTTTTATCCTGTTCATATGAAAATGCATTCAATTTTTTGTATTGACATCATGCTTTAAAAGGAAACGTGCATTTTGATTGGTACAAGTATGAGATAAATCATTAATATTTATTTTATCTGTATAATGAATATAAACACCTTTAGAAATATGGTCACTGGAAATGCAAATCAAGACTTGTATACCCACACATATAAGGTATGTAGGTATCTAGGAGTATAAACATGTGTACACATATGCCCTTTCTGTACCAACGGCTGTACCATTATGTACAAATACCTGTACAGGTACAACCTACAAAACACCTGCACAGGTATGGTATAAACATATATATACTACATGTACACATGTGTCATAGCTGTACAGATACCTGTACATGTACTTCTGTACATTTGTAAATTTCAGTGTATATTCACCTTGGTTTTTACTCAACTTAGAGATACAAATTATTTTTGTGTATTAGTTTGATTCATAACTAATTTCTTTGTTATATAGACTCAGGATTTCAACGATTATTTTATCATGATGGGGAAAAAATATTTTAAAATTACTTGGGAATGTGAGAAATAAATCTAACATTAGTAGAAAAAGCGGTAAAAATTCTGTACAATCCTATATATCTGGTATGAATGATTTTATACATAAAACTTCAATAGAAAAAAGTAACAATATATATGCATACATAACACATTGCAATTTTCAAACAAACACATATAAACTCTGCATGTAATAACAAAATGGTCGGATGGCTGATGAGGATGGGGGGTTTAAATGTACAAAAACATGAGAACATCTGATGTGCAGAATTCACATCTAATCATTCATTGAATTGGAATGTATGTCATGAAAGATGTTTAAAAATATCAACAGCAACTTTATAGAACATGTTAATTGAAAAAGAAAGGATAAAACAATATAGTTTCATGCATTTAGACATAACTTCTCAATTTTAATTCAATTTTACACACCACAAGTATCTTTTTTTTTTTAAGATACCAATAATGTATTAAATATGTATGATGAACAGAAAATAAGCAATAATGTAGTATTTATCTGTAAAAAAAAAATTATAATTGAAAAATATTTAAATAATACATGTATGTTATATGTTTATATATTTTCTCACTATCCTCAAATAATTGTTGCATGAAATTGTGTGAAAATAAAATGTTCTTCCTGCTTTAAAGTTGCACAAAGTGTTAAAAGACATTCCTTCGTTTTTTTGTCAGTAAAGTGTTGAAATTATTAACAAAATAAATAATTGAATTAATAATGGTTAATAAAAGGAGCAGAAATTGGACTAAACATTTTCAAACAATTATTTTTGATTTCTTGTGGTATTTGTGGTAACTATAGTGATATTTTGGGTCAATTTATGATTCATAAGGATTGGAGAAAAATACCTGATTTACCGATAGTTTCAGTTTGTTACCCAAATATATAAAAGTTTTGAAGAGTAAAAAATAAAGAAGAAAAGTCCTAATTTGGAATGTAGAATTAGTAACATCACACATTATCAGGATTTTAATGAAGGGCTGCTTTATAACACCATCCTACAAGATGTCAAGTTCTAGTTAACGTTTTCACCATTCAAACTTAAGAGGAATGTAACTGACATCTGCAGTGCGTGTTTAAGTCAAATTATGCAGGTAATTTTATAATGAAAGCGAAAACTCCCCAAACAAATGCAGCGACCATGAAACAATCATAAGTGTAATTCCAAAGGGAAATCATTTTTGATTAATTTAAACTTTGCAAAACAAAAATTTATCTCCTCTGAATGATTGGTAGCGACAGTTATCTGATTTAATACGTAATTTGTGTGGGAACGAACGCATAACATCATTACCAAAATAAAAACCTTCAAGGGAAGATAACTCTGCAAATACAGAAAACATGATTTGACTTAACAGGTTTTAAACGTCGTCTGTGATTGGATAAGCTAAACCAGAAGACTGCATGGTCTTGAGTCAGAGCATTATGATTTTTTGTTGTAAACAAAACAGGTAAATCAAACTGTATATGTTGAAGAAACTTAACAAAAGCAACAAAACTATTGCATAGATACCACTATGTATATATTAATATATTTTTGCAAAGTGTAATGTTCCTGTGAACAATATATAAATATATCACAGAGTCCGATTCTTTTGGAACCACAAATGAAGTCATGTGCTTCTTGTGGATTGTGTGTATCACTTTTAATGAAATAAGCTATCAGTATACAAAAAAGCATCAAGGTTCAGTAATCTTTACTATACACTTATACATTTTGTTTTGCTAATAAATACACATGTGAATTACTGCAATATAATATGAATTTCTTTGTTACAATTTGGTTGGTTACATAAATAAGCACTTTATGTTGATTTGGATTTCACTCTACTCTACTCTATATGGATATTTTTTTTTCTAAATCTTAAAACAATGTCTATTGTATGTACAAAAAGAAAGAAAAATTGACAGTTGCCCATGTAATTCAATGAACACTTTTATATAACATTTCTTTGATAGAGATGCATGCGATATATTTTAAAATTTGTACACTAACCCTGGCAACCATATACACTCATTAGTTACCATGGCAACTGTATGAAGCTGCAGGTTTTTATATTAATACTTTATATATTACACTCTTCTCATTATGCAGATTGTAAATTTATCTATTATTATTTACATATAAAATGAGATTCTATATCAACACTAATTTAAAGTGGAAAACAGCACCATAAACCATCAATTACAGGAAATTTATATAGATTATAGTTTGATATATAGAATTTAGGTCATTCGCTCAACTAAACTAAGTCATCTCTTCTATAAATACATATAACTATGACTTCAAAAACACTAAAATCGGATTTATTAACATTCAAAATATTTTCAGTTTTATCTTTGAAGCTACTTCAGGTGAGAAACTTTGGTTTATGTAACAATATTTATTACATAACCAGTGATTCTGGTGTCACGTTACAATGACTACTGGCAGTACAATGTTACACGGTCACCTTCTTCATCTTAAAATGGTGACTGCATATGTGTACACATCATGTCAGTCATTGAAAAGTAGTACCTAAAACATCCATCGGCTTTCTAACAAAGAACATTACATAACCAAAATTGCTTTTGATATAATTCACACTGCTTAAATTTTATTTTTGTATTATTTTTGATATTGATGATCATTTTAACATTTCTTTATTTTTTTTTTCTGAATATTCTGTAGCCTAATTTCTATCTGTAAATACAACAATACAAACATATAATTATAAATAACATTATGAACTATTTGATTACTTAACGAAACATTTTAGTGATTTCAGTACTTTGATTGTGATTTATGCAGCCTGCAGGTAACAGATGATTCAGGTAGTGCAGGCCATTATGAACAAAGGGAGACAACCCATTCTGCCTTCCTCAGATAACTATGGTAGGTGATAAAATTTACAACATCCCAGGTGAAAATAGGTACATTAGAACCATACACAATGAAACTCAAAATAAAAAAACTGAAAGAGGAAAAAAAAGAAGTTTCACATGAAAACTGGAGATCATGTTGCCACAAAATTACGTTGGTTAAAGTGATATGACATGATTTTACTAGGAGGTTAAATGAAAGTGCTTCCTACAAAACAGACTTTCTGTAGGAAAATATGTATACTTATGGATCTGCTAACTGGATAGTAATCATTCAGAACACTAACTAGTTCTATAGAGAAGGGATTGGACTCCCAAGTTCAGATTCATCAGACAGATTTAATGTGTGAATTTGATTACTTTGATTGTTGAAATTTTGGAGAAAAAATAATTTGACTTTTAGAATTGCTTATGATTGAGAGTCTATCAACATTTCTTAATAATCTGATAGCTTTCTAAATTACTGATTGGTGTCTTGGTAAATCTGAACATAAATAATGATGATGTATGAAAAAAGGTCAATTATATATTAAAACTTAATATAATACTTGGTACATGCATTTATATTGCACAAGACAATTCAAACAGTGAAAAAGAAGTGAAATTCAGAATAATGAATAAACCACTGAATTTGTTTATAGTCTTTTTTGTATAATTTCATATTGCACATGAGATACAAATGTGTTAAAATTAGAATATTCTTGCTAAGAATATAGAAATACAGAATCTTGAGCTTAGAATCTGTTGCAGAACTTCAAAACCAGTTTGGTCTTGAACAATGTAACAGATAAAATATGAATTCAAAGCTGACATGCAGATTAGATTGTGATGCTTAAATAACACACAAACATTCATGTATGTTACTTTGGACAAATTTGTAGATTTTGGATTGTACTATAAAAATTGAGATCATTTGTAATTTGACATGGATTATGATGACCACTCATGTATGAGGTGAAATTTACCATATATGCTAAAATAACATTTACTGAACATTTATTACACTGGTGAAACATACATATGAAGTTTACGGAATATCTAATATGTTTTTCAAGTCAAGATGGATGCAAATGACTGTTCAACATAGCATACTTTGTTCAGTATATGATACCAAAATTTCAATGAATTGTAATAATTAATAAAAGAATATCAATGTGAAATAAAATTTGAAGAATGAATATCACGTTAGATTGATCATATCATATATATATCAGAGATGAAAATTTATCATTTAAAATTAACCATACACAGAAATGAAATGAAGTTTCAAATGATTGTTAATCTTTATTTAATGTTAATGAGATTTTCCATACATATATGAGGGTGAGGCACCTAAAGTTTAATGTTATTTTAAATTAATTTCAGGCACTGTAGAAAAATGTCTTAAAGCTACTGAATTAAGTATATATATACTTACAACTAAAGTAAGTATGCTTACCACAGGCATATATATCTACATTACTTCCATATTTGGTAATGTGATTACTGCCAGTTACCATATTTGGTTAAAACAACACTATGCACTGTCATTATTATCACTTTGTGTTCCATGCCCATATTTGGTGGTAAATGTCTATAAGAGATTCTATATTTGGTAATGTTTTAATCTCTTGACAGAACCACACCATGCATCCATCCACACCATCACTTGTAGATTTCCTTATATGGCAATAACAGTATGTCTGCTTACATCAAATTTGATTGCCGAGCGGTCATCGCAATGTCACTGCAGCCCTTGCTCGACTGTTCAATCTAAGGAATCGTTACATAATACAACTCACAGGTCAAGGCCAGGCCATTCAATTATAACGAAAAGTTTTGTAAACAAATAATAATCCTTTCAATTATTTAACACCATTGTCAACATCGATATTCTAATATTTTCTCTTGTCCATATTTGGACGTAAGATTAAGGTGCCATCTATCCACGAATCAGGTCGGTCCAACATAGCCTGCCACATTGAAATCTCTTCACCTTTTGCATCATTCCAGTCAACAATTTTTCCAAAACTTCGTCCTGAAAATTGAAAAAAAAAAAAAATCAATGGTTTGTCAAATTGAAATGAATTCAAAATTACAAGATTTTGAAGTTAATTTGATATATTTTATTTACCATCCGACTCCAAAACTTCAAAGATTTTGTGGTAAATTTTTAAGGACTTTAAAGCCAATGAGTCTTTACCCCACATGCACCCTGAAATATTACGGGAGTTTTCCCCCAAAAATTTGACAATTGCATTCCTCCGGGAGTTTTCCCCCAAAAATTTGACAATTGCATTCCTCCTGATTTATAAAGTCATTAGAGGTAAAGGAGTTATGTTATACATATGTAGTAATCTAATGTGGAAATATTGATGAATTTTTTCTCCAAAAAATCAACCATTTTAGACTTAGCTTTTTGTAATAATTTTTAAGGCTGATAGGCTCTAAATAATTAAGCACCATTTGTGATGACATCAGCCAATGAGTTTAGCAATCCCCCATTGTACAACATTTTAAATATGCATAAATGCACAGATGTACTTGTACATTGGTATTCTACTGATACTAGATAAACATTGATTTCCAGGGGAGACTCTGTCTTCTAAGCTATCATCATATCAAGATGTATACTGTTATCTATCTAGTAATTATTCCATGAATGTTATTTGCATGAACTTGCCAAACCATGGTTTCTATAGTTGCTATTCTAATGATAAGTAAGGCAAGACATTCATTGGTGATACTTCATGCTCCGCCATATTTCATGGTGGGGACATACTAATCAATCTACATTGATATTAATTGGGCAGGTTCGTCTACCATTCATGTTAACTGTTTTGAATGAATATAACATACCTAGACCAAGGTTGAGTCGAACACCTCCCAGGAAATCGTTGCTGGAGATTTTATCATGGTCCCAGATAGTGAGTTCTAGGCCACGCTCCTTCAGGTCGTCCGGGTTAACATCATCAAACACAAACTTATAGTTCCACTGTGGGTTACAGTCTCTTTTTATCACAGGTGTCTTCTGTTTCAGCCCCTTACTCTTGTCTGGTAGTAGGTACCTGTATAAATAGGATGGAGTACAGATGAATCTCTAATAACTGGAACAACTTTGTCTAATTCAATCGTTTTGAAAAAATTCTTCATTTAAATAAAATAAAATGTACACTTATCTCAAATTCTCAGTATAACATGACCTTGATAACTTTGAGCTAACAAGAATCAAATCCAATATCCTAAATGGACCTGTTCATTCCACGTGTATATAGACATATAATCAAACATATTAACACCAGGGCCCAGTACCATAAAACTATTCTCAGACAGATTTTTTACTCAAGTATATGATTTTACATAGGCTTGAGTAAAACATTTGTCTGAAAAAAAATTATGGTGCGGGTCCAGTCCTCCAACTCTGGGTTTCAAATTTAAAACTCAGGTGGGGCAGTTGCCAAGTACTAACTAGAAATCAGTGGTTTTTCTACATGTACTTTGGCTTTACTCTTCCTAACCCTGGCTGTTAAAAGGATGTAAAGCAAAATAAACCCAGACCTCTGTGCCTTTAAAGTGTTTTGTCTGCTACTTATGACAAAGTCACTATTATATACATTATTGGCTGATAACTCACGCTTTACAGAACGGGTCAGAGAATCCATTAGAGCGGACCGCTGTGAGGTTTCTGGCCTCTTTAACCAGAACCTGTAACTGGTATGCAGACTGACCGTCTGGCAGTGCCTTCTTCCTCTTGGTCCTCGTTGGGGACATAAGAAGCTCCTTCACATTGTCCCTAGATACCAACCTTAGTGACAGGATCAGATCACCTTGGTACGTCAGCAGTGATGTGGTTTGTGTCTCCACCTGGTGATAAAAAATGTGGAGAGTAAGTTAGGTGTTACTGTGCTGACCAGGGTGGTCAAGCAGTTAAGGTATCATGGCATTCTTTAATTGACCCTCTACCTCTACACACAATTTACCTATCTACCAGTAGTCCTCTTTCTCTTGTTGGCGATGATCGATTGTTTATGATACCTGGTTATCTACCTGTACCTCTCACTATTGTAATTGCAAAAATTCATCATTGCAGTAATTTTCCAAAATTAATTTTGTTTTCAAATCATATTGTGCTAGATCAAGAATGTTTTAGCAGTAACTAGCCATGATATTAGCTTCACATTATCAAAATGTATTACATTCATCTCCTTAAAATACCAATTACTTCAAGCAATCACTAAACGTTTGGAAAATCAATTCAGCAATGGTACTGAGCTAGAACGAATATACGTACCCGGCCTACTATACCTTTCGGCCGGGTACGAATAGGTCCCTATGTGTCGTAGTGGAGCACTGCCTCCGAAAATCACTCGGGCATAATTATCTATACTTTTTTGTAGGTTTCCAATTATTTATGCGTATACATGCATTTACATATTATTTTTGTCCAAAACAAACATAACTATCCTTCTTAATATCTACCGTACCGCTCACAAGACGTCAAATTCACATTTTGTGGACTTGCCGTATAAATTCCCTTCAGAAAGACCTTCATATGTATTATGTAAAAATAATGCCTCGATGAGAATTTGATATTTTATGTGGTTCGGTTTCATTGCCTAGTAGGTAAGCGATATCAAACAAGTACAACAAAAATGCAAACAAACGTTTTATAATGGTTTGCATAATCATTACTTTGCTCCATTAGCAGTAATAGGCACCAATTGTAGCTCTAAAGACGACACCATTTTCTGTCAAAAAGTCTTTTGAGCTACAATATTGCAGCTAGTACTGAGCAAGTACTGTTTATCAACTTAGTAACACAAACTGCAGTAACTCAGTTGTTCAACTGTACTCTTACATAGCTCTAATAACACCTTTTCTGTTTGAAAATGATTAGAAGACATCTCCAAAAAGACCAAAAACAATGGATACAATACACATACACAGCTATTGTCCTTAGCAGACATTTCATACATTGCTATTGGTAAAATACTAACAGATTGCCACACCTACCAGGTACAATGCAATGACCAATGCAGAGAACTTGGGCCTCATAGCAGTTTCTATTACTTTGGTAATATCACCACACGTTTCCTAAGGCTATAAAAGGCCACAAATTCTTTCTGAGTCCAAACCTCATTTTATGTGTCTGCCTTGTCTAATCAATTATGATCTTCATTTCCCCTGTAGGTTAGCTTGGCAGGTTTTTTTTACTTCCAAGAAATTGTACCCCTACAGTATATCTGTTAAGTTTTAAGTGAGTTTCCCATCATCAATATTTCATGGCAGACTGACCCAGTTTAATGTCTCCATAAGTATGACATCGGTGAAATTTCTCATCGATGTAAGCGTGGGACAAGAATTATAATACTCAAACGGTGGGAATACTTCCAAGGGAAAAAAGAAAGTTTTTACAACAGAGATATTACCCCATTGAGAATCAGTGACGGCAGAAATGACCCCGACACATAATCATTCTCCTCAAAAACATGAACCCTGAACGTAAAGTTATAATTCTGGAACACGGCCTTTCAGAACCAACCAAAAACCTGTTTCTTTAATCCAGGTTGTTCTTGTTTAATCCAGAAACTACATGTAAATGTTTTATCACTAGAACTTGATTGGTCGAAAAGGTACAGAGACAATGAATGATAAATTAAAAAATGTACTTTTGTTGCTGTTGTCAGACAAAGACTTAAACACCATAGACACAAAGGTGTTAAACATGTAAAATGTCATTCTCTGTAGGCTTTGGTTTGGTTTGTTTAGTTTTACGTCCTATTAACAGCCAGGGTCATGTAAGGACGTGCCAGGTTTGTTGGTGGAGGAAAGCCGGAGTACCCGGAAAAAACCACCGGCCAGCGGTCAGTACCTGGCAACTGCCCCACATGGGATTCGAACCCGCATCCCAGAGGTACTGTAGGCAAATCGACTTGGTATGTCTATTGTCACAGATATTTGCGAGAACCTCTCAATTTTAGGTATTGTTCTAACCCATTTGGAGTATAACCATTATGATAGCAGCATTTCTGATCCCTGCTATTCTGCATGGTTATAGAAGATCTAATAACTATATAATTTTTTCAAACGTGGGTTTTTTTTTTGTTTTTTTTTTTAAGTAATTCATTTATAAGTTGAAAAATTACAGTGAAATATGAGAGAATGATCTTGAGAAGTCAAATAGAAGGCATTGATATAATTATAGAATGGGTGAAAAAGAAGCTGATCTAAGGCGAGTGTGAGGCTGTAAATTGTTATCGAATTCAGTGAAAAAGAGGCAGGGAAATGAAATAGAGGCTAGAAGTTTTAATAAAGGAGGCTCGTAAGTGAAAGTGAAGCTGTTATGTGAAAAAGAGGCTGGAAGTCAAAAAGAGGCTAGGATGTGAAAGAGAGACTAAAAAGTGATTAGAAGGCTGGGAAATGAAAGAGAGGTTGGGAAGAGAAAATAAAGAGAAACTGAGAAGATAAAAAAGAGATAAGAAGTGTTGAGAAGTTAAGGCAAAGTGGTAGATTAGTCTTAGCTGATATCTTACCCTTTCTTGTAAGGTGTACCATTTAGGTGCAGAGTCCCCGAAACGGAAGTAGTCAAAGTTAATGGATACTTCACCCAGGAAATCATTTCGCCCAAATCTGTCATTGTGCCACACGGTAACCCACAATATCCTATTCTCCACCTCACTCTTAGAGATCAGATACTGCAAGGCAAAAACCACATAACTCAAGACAGACGGCAACGTAAAAGTGTCGTGTTTGAACTTTTTTCTTCTATTTAAGTATAGATTTTGTACCGCAGTGGTTCAATAGCAGTAGTTATTGCCCAGACACAAGTTAATTGCATATTTTATCTGTCTGAAAAGCCCTTTCAAGAAATGTTTTGCTTTTCCATTACAGAAATTTCTAGCAGAAGTCATTACGTTGCAGACACATTTATAAAAACTATATTTGACAGAAATTATTTTTATTTGTTTTTCTAGACAAAAACGTCTGTCAAAGAACACTTACACGCAAAGTTTCATCAAATATTGGACTAAGAGTATTTTTCTTAACTCTAGTTTTCCTTTTCCCACCACGCGTCTTGTCTGGAAGTAAGTACGTCTTTACATACCTGTGGAAAAAAAAAAGTATTTAGTAATGAAGTTTTTTTTTAAAGTTATATCTATATATAATTAATGATGCTTCATCGCTGACAAATGGTATTTTTTCACTATCAAAAACAGGAGCAGACGATTTAGTATTTTTCTTCAATTACAAAAGTTATTTACTTTACACTATTACCACCATTGAAAAGTTTGAGCTTCTTATTTTACTTCAAGATAAAAATATTAAAAACAATTAATTGCTTCCCGAAAAAATTCTGTGGCACTTTGTCCTAAATGGAATGGAGTACTGATTCCACATGCACCGAAAGCAAAATAAACCATCTTATATTTATTTCAGTGTTAATTAGACATAAATATACACTATTAAACACCAATTATTGTACAAATGATGTGTATCATTTTTGCTCTGTCGGCAATGGATTATCTTTACAGAAGTCTTTAAAATTTGCCATGTCGCTGGTATTTTGAAGTGATATTTCTGCAGTCTTAAAGGACATGAAATTTAGATATATATGTATAATATGATTAATTTTTTAGCTGTATCTCCCAACACAATATAGCTAAATCTCAACAAATTAAAAGTTTTATGGTAAAATAGATTTTTTTTATCTGCAATAATTACCAGCTTCGTGGTATCACATGTCTACAAAATACTTTGAACTGTCATGCATTTATTACTAGTGAAATATAACTGATATCATAAACAAGTTGGATTACTCTGCAAAATCAGAGTTTCAACTCAGGTTCTAGAGCAGATAATTACTTAAAGAGATATAATGCTGTAATTATGACGGGTGTTAATTCTATTGATCAACTGAAAATTTAATTTCACCAAGAGCTACTTCAGTAATTGACCTAATTAGTTGCTCCCTATGAGACGTTAGATTCAGACACAGGTGACATATATATATATATACCACTGACCTAGAGAAGGTGTTGTACCTTAGGTTTACCTCACTATACATCACGTGACTATCAATGAAGGCTCGTTCATTGGGTGCTGTTAATTGACAATTTTGTGCGATGATTCGAGGGATTTGATGGTGCTTCATCTGAAGGTATCACCTAGCATCCCATCAAGATATAGTTTCATAAACATTCCCTAACTTAATTTAAGGATTCCTTAATTCACTATTCCCCATAGGTCAGCATTACAGATGTTAAGGAAAACTCTAACTTAAATATTTTTCCTTAAAATCTGTAAAGCTTTTCTATGGAGAATTTTAAGGTAAGGAATTCCTTAAAGTTAAGTAATGTTCATGAAAAAGGTAGGGTCCAGAGGCAGAACTAATGTGAGATAGATTAAAACCTGTCTTAGCAGCCACCTCTGTATGAAGACCACCTGCTTAATACGACCGCCTTTCTTGGTGCCTACGTTAGCAATTTCAACACAATTTTAACATTTCCTCTGTCCCTTTGGTGGTCTCTATAGACACCTTTTACTGTATTATAAGGGGGCCTAATTAGGTGAAAACAAATCTTAGTGCAAGGTAAAAGGTACTTTTGCCTCATGACACTAATGTGTGTAGCCACTGAAAAGCCATTATTCTATCATGTGATGCATAGAACAATACATGTGTCAGGACGTATTTTACGTACGGATCAGACCGGTGTCGTTTAGGGTCTGCAGGTGCGAGGTCCTTGCATTGTCGGATGGCTATCTCTAGTGATCCTGTCCGGTAGTTATAGTCAAGGCCAAACTGGATCTCACCAGTTACCGGAACCTTCCCATAATTCACTCCACCAGCATCGCTGTAGAAACTGGCTATACTCTCTCGACTGTCCTGAAAAACACAATGTGGAGGCATTGAGTAGAGCTGTGTGTGAATTATACTGTATATTGGTCTGTAGACTTTAACACAGTTTTCCTCCCAAAGGGTTAGTGACTATATAAAAATACCAGAAGTCTATAGACTAAAATGACGAATGGTCATACTCACAAATAGTATGCTTTTCTTTGGAGGGATAATTTCCATATGAACCAGGTTCCAGGATTATGAAACAGTCTTAGACCTAAGCTTTTGTTTAGCCAATCAAAAAGCTTACATAATCTTGTCTGTGATATGCCAAGTCGAAAGTATAGATAATTTAGACTGAAGAGACTGTTTCATGATCGGAGGGCCATGTTTTGACTGGCACTGGATGTTCATAAACATGGTTACTTAGATGTTTGATTTGTTTGAGATTACCAACTGTCAGAGGACAGCTATTTTATGACCTAGACGCAAGCCTTAATGCTCCAAATGCAAATGTATCTGAAGTCACCAAATGGAGAAAATCTACTTACAGGCACAACTGACGGAAGGATGTGAAAATTCTCCCAATGGACTACTCCCAAAGGAAGTCTCCAATCGAGACGGACTTACAATGGACAGGAGATTGTCGTGACAACTGTCATAGGAACTCTCCAAATGGAGACTGAATACTAACAACTACAGTTGACAGGTTTCCACGACAACTGCCAACTCTCCAAATGGATATGGAATAATTAAAGCTACAGTTGACAGGAAGTTTTCATGACAACTGCCATAAAAGTTACAGTGGAAAGGAGTTTATTTGGTTGTCATACTAACTGCGATGGGAACTTTCGAAATGGAGATCTCGACCTACTACTTAAAACTATAGTGGACAGGAAGTTGTCGTAACAACTACCATAGGAACTCTCGAAATGGAAACGAAATATTTAAAAGCCACTGCGGACATATGGTTGTCATGACAACTGCCATAGGAACTCTCTAAATGGAGACTTATAACTTACAGCTACAGTGGACAGGAGGTTTCCACGACTACTGCCATATGAACTCAGGGTAGAAGCTTTGTGGCTGGCTACTAACTCATCTATATCAGCCTCACTGTCGTCTTCCTTCTGCAAAAGCCAAATGGAGGATCAAGCAAAAGGAGTAAAAAGCAAACTAAGAGGTGACAATTTGACATATTTTCAATATTTTGAATTGAAGATTTAATCTAAATATTTGTTTCTGTTGCCCCAGTAACGATCCTCTTAGATTACCATCCTAGTCACACTGTTCCCCTCCATCACGGAATAACCGAGCCAATTATATGGAAAAATCTGGTGAATCATGGATACAAAGAGCTTTCATTGTGGTTTGTCATTTAAAAGTCTGAATTCTATTTAAGACCTTTAAAGTTTTTCAGAAAGTATGAGTTATTAAGGACAAGATAAACATTTGTACAGTTTTGACTTTTCTATCCAATGCCATACTTATTTTATATACTCCAAATACACATCTTGCTGGGAAATCCAATTTGATTTCTGATTGATAATCTGTCTATTCTAACAGAATATATTTACAGTGAAGGCTGCTGAAACGAAACCTGTTTGTAGGAAATTGATTATCTTGGGGGGATGCAGCGTAATTTAAATGCTATTAAATTCCACAGAAGCGTTTGTCAAAGACAACGATGACTATCGTTAATGGAGTTTTTGGTTGGATGAGAAACGGCTGATGGAAACAGATGCTGCCAATGTTTCTAAACTTCACAAACAAAACAAGATTGTGGCCTAGAATGGTAAAAAAGGCACATTGACCCAGGCAGAAGATACTTAGTCCCGAGTCTAATACATCACGGTGATATTATTGTCACATGACAGGAGTTTAAAGCCAGTTGTATTAGATGATCAGTAATCTGTAGACCTGCGACGCTAGACGGTCAAACATTGGCATTTGTCATGTTTGGTTGGGTTTTTTTTGGTCATGTTTGGTTGGTTTTTTTTTTTTTTTTTTTTTTTTGCAGATTGTGATGTCTCTGATAAATTCTCTACTTTGACTATGACATAAATGTGTAAAAATAAGTACTGGTATTTTCAGTAAAACATGTTTATAACGAACACGCTTACAGCGAATTCATGGTTATAACATAGTATTTGTTGTACCACGTCCCAGTTTCTATGATATATTTATATTTGTACAACAAACTATGATTGTAACGAAGCGATTTCATTGGTCCCACGAGGTTCATTATAACCCTGTTTTACTGTATATCTATAAGCAGTGTCCAAGGAGATAAAAAGTTAATTTTGATTTAACCCACAGGAAATGAAGGTAAAATTAAATACTGTTGCAGCAGCTAACGTCTTTTAAACAGATTTGGGTCCATTATCAAATATGAACCATGTTTTTGGCAATAGCAAAACCAGAGTTTCAAGAAAAAATCATGAACCTACACCCAATACATCACAGTTGACTCATATAGAAACCTATGATCAAACATACTTTAAACACTCTATGCTCTAGAGGTAATTATGGGTTATCTCATTATCATAAAATGGTTATTAACTTAATTAACCAAAGGAGACTTGACTATAAGTCCATGGGCGGGCAACATTTTTATCATAAGATACCATCAAAGTTGAAAAAATTGTTAAGAAATTGATAATTGAGACAAATTCTGTATGTAAAGGGTTTATTTAGCAGATAAATACAGTATTTGCCTTACAGCCTAAATGAATTTGTACAAATTATATATATTTGTATACATCACAGTCGTACAGAATATCTGATTACTAACAAGTCTTCTCCGTAAGGAGGATTTGGGAGCACTTTGTAGTGGAATCCCTGACAGGTCTGTCAGAGCTGCGTATGTTATCATTGTAATAATCGAATTACGCTATTGATGAAAATATCCAGACAAACAGATAGATATTATCTGTCTGTGGTTTTATTCCCTATCTACGTTTCGTCTATATCTGCCTGGAATGAATAAAGATCAGAAAATAGGTATCGACAGCCTAATTTTAGTGAATATAAGGGTTGTGATAAATTGGAATTCAAATTAACCAGTAATGAAACTACGGAATAAGAAAAGAATCAATATATATTTGTACTTAACAAACATAAACATGTATGAAAGTTTTCACTGTAAAACTGCAACGTAACATTACATAATTCTTCCATGTTAACATTAGAGAACCTTGATCTTTTACCTGCTCTAAAAATACGCTCAAGGTTATGTATAAAAAAAAGCCAATTTATTCAATTAAGCTGTTGTTTCATGATTTTGCATGTGTTGAAAGACAGTTCTACACATTTTTCTTGGGACTTTATCTGTGTTCGTTTGCTAGTGTAAGTTTGCGGTTTGGTAGCACATCTCCCCAAGGACACATTCTGGTCAATCTCACGTTAACTTATTGAGCATAGTGGCCTATTGAAGTCGATGGTGAGGTAGGGAAGAGACGCCATGTCAGGATATCAGACACGTCTACAAGACACGTCTAAATAGATCTACACCGATTTGCTTCAAGCATACTCTCATCTTACGCCTGGCTTTAAACTTTGGGTGTCGAAAAACTATATTATCATCTATGTTTACTGTATCAAGCTCTTTAATGTATTCAATATCTAAGTATTGAATGTTTGGGGAAATACTATCAAGCGGAGCAGAAAACAATTTGTGACAATATGTTATAGTATCTTAGTAAAACAACATTTTTTATGACTCTTGCAGAGCCCTATCCTCATCATCAGCATCTAGGCCCAAATGTGTAAGTGAAATAATTAATAGTAAGAACACAAATCTATAGAAAATAGTAAAAGATTGTATAATATTTATCTATAAACTGACAGCTAATGAACGTGTCAACTACCATGGTCATATCACCCATTATAACCCTTCCCCCCATTAGAGAGAGTGGCAACCAAATGACAAAGGCCATTTTTGAAAAGGAAATTTTGTATTTGTAATCAATTTTAACAACACACACTCCAATCACCCATGCATACACATGTTTATCTTTATCTTCATCGTGACATTTCAGTTGGTATCCATGGCAACCAAATAGCATTACCTATGCCAACCTGAAAATTACGCCTTTATAGAAATATTCATTTTAGTGATGCAATTTCTAAATTATGACCAATCATAAACCTCCTTTATGTTTCTATGGTAATGGTTATTGAAATATATCTGAATTATCAAATTATCAACATAAATAAACTATACACCTATTGATCTAGCGTGAATCAAGTTGATCGATAGATTGATTAGTTTCATGGCTATTTTACAAAACCTGTATATAATAAGCTGGTAACCATGGCAACCTATTTACAGGGAAAAAAGTCTTCATGCATATTAGTACACATGATCCCTTCTTAATTCCTTTGAATTTTCAAGAAAATTGGTTCAATAATTTGAAAGGAAATGTCTGGACAAGTATGAGTTAACTACCCATTACACAAAACTTGTCTATTGCCCTTGTTACCATGGCAATCAACATTTCAAGGTAAAGTAATTCCCATGGTCTTGTACAGGTTAACAAGGATCTTATTATTCCTGTAAAACAATAGAGTTTTGTGACAATCAATTGATAATTTGTTTAAAAGTTGTTCAGATGAAATTTGGCCCTGTGAACCCTTGGCAGTGAGTTTGAGTGTGAATGCCATTGCTCAGGGAACTTGAAATGATGTTAAATACTGAAAAAAACTGACAGTTATTGAAAAATAAAGATAAACAAAGGCTTAGCCTTAAGTGTTTATTCTAATTACTATCACAGTCATTACAAAAAGGTTTTAAGATTTTCCCATCCAGATTGCCAGATTGCCACTGTCAATGGCACTGGAGATAAGGCAATGGAACCCACTATCCACTAACAAGATAAAATGTAATTCTGGGAAATAGAGCAATGGGCTATTTAGTATATTGTGGTTGTACCCGTGAGCTAGATGAACATATTACTGTAATTGCTGGAGATAACATATTGTGATGAGCCTGGAGTACTAACACAAGCAAGGAAGTTGATACTAGTGTGATGATTTTTGTTGATAGCCTATTGTACTAAAGTAAAGATGTTTTCTGTGTTTTATATAGATACACAGAGTAGTTAGTTTGAGTGGGAAATTCGCCTTAAAGGATCTAACTAGAATCCTGACATAACTTTTCTATTGAATAACATTGACAGTTGAATTCCAAATGTTAGAAAATAGGGAAACCTTATTTTTTTAATAAGTCAAGAATTTGACCTGAAAATGACATGAAGTTTTCTTCAAATGAAATTGTCCTCGTATTCAAGTCATTTTCAAGTTCAGATCAAGTCTATTTGAAGATATTTGCAAATATTGACATCTCCTCACCACCGAAAATGTAACTTACATTTCTGACATCTACATGTGATCACTGAAAATGTAACTTACACTTCTGACATGTGTCACCACTGAAAATGTAACTTACATTTCTGACATGTGTCACCAGTGAAAATGTAACTTACATTTCTTGACATCTGTCAACACTAAAAATATAACTTACATTTCTGACATCTGTCACAACTAAAAATGTAACTTACATTTCTGACATCTACATGTGATCACTGAAAATGTAACTTACATTACTGACATCCGTAACCGTTGACAATGTAGACGGTACCGACATCTGACTCTGTATACTGTCTGTACGCCGGTGCTCGGGCGTGTTGTCTTGCGTCGATGTGCCGCTGACATGTCCACTGTCCTCCAGACTGCCTGACCCTTCTGAGCTGGCTCGCGGGGACAGTTTCGGCGGTACATCTTTCTCTGTAAAAGTAACACAATTCCTTTGATCAGTCATGCCTGTGTATTAAAATAAAATCTCTTTGATGCCAAAAAGTGAAATCAATATATGCTCTGTTAATAGGATTCGCCGCATATCATTTTTGCAAGCATATGATAAGAGCAGTATAATAATGACCCCAAAAATGTTCATTAAAAACAAGGATCAATATGAAAGTTACCAAGATAAGCAGAAAGCTAAAGACCCAAATGATGCAACTGGTGATGGCAAGCACTGAAAAATCTCTTCAGGAATCTCAAGTTTGGATAAATGAACCTTACACCATCTTGAAAATGCACTTAAAGCTGAAAGATATTGCAAAGTCTAGAAGCATTATCTTGCAGTTTCCTAAGAACATGTGTCAGATGAACTTTATGGATTGTACAATATGTACAGATTACTAATGGCCCTAGTGATGGCCTTCAGATACTAAAGACGCAAAATGTGAATTTAAATTCAACCAAGCAAAGAAGCGAAACGTCAACTTTGGTAAAAAGAAACTTTGAAATTAAAACAAAACATGTAGTTGAGGAACCTATATATTGAGGCCTAGTTTGGCTAAAGTTGACAGCTCATGCATGCTTTTAATTATTTCCTTGTTGTAATGTCGGAAATCATGGGGAAGTGCCACGTCTCTGCGACACATGAGAGGAAGTTTGACGTCAATTCTTATGTAACAGAGTGGTTTTTAAATGTCAAGATATCTACACCTAGTCCGTTGTTATATCCCCAACTTTGTCATGTTGTCGTTCACAACCCAACTTTATAGGCCTTAAATATTAACAACACATTCAAATCATGGAAATTCAAGACGTTTTCCTTTCCTCAAGGAAACAGCTTTACTGCTGCAAAATTAATTGCATATGGCTACCGCTGATTTTGAGGAAATAAATCATTTCAGTACAATATTTATGCCCATCATTTCTTTTCTTATTTTGAAACACTTGATTGTTATTGCTTTTGATAATAACTGTAAATACAAAAGAACAATAAAATTGCACTAGAGATGAAATATTTAGGAAATTACTATCAGGTGCCGATGTTTTACAAATACAAATTTCAAATAACAGACATTGTGAGCATGTCAGACGCATAGGAATTTAGAAAATCTCTCAAAATGACATTACATTTGAATGATCAATTTTCATGCCATTACCAAACTTAAGCAGATTAGAGAATAAAAACTTGACCACATTTGGACCAAGAGCAATTCAAATTTAGTGCTGCACTTAAAGCCATTATATAGATTTGCTTAAATGAAATTTACTGTTATGTTTTAACATCCATTTTACAAGGAACTCTTCAATGAAACTAATAAAACTACAGAAGATGAAAGAATATGGTATCTTCCAATCGGTAAAAAATAACAATTAAGTGAATTTAACTGAAGTCTTTGATTATGTTAAAATTTTCTTAATTCTGATGGTCACTGGCCCAAACTGGACACTTGGATTATGGCCACTGCCTTCCTTAATTAGACTGACAGATTAACACTACCTGGTAGCCAGATACAATTGACATGCGTGTAAAATACTGAAGGATCTAAGATTTCATCTGCACAGGAGTGATTGAATCCTAGTAAAGTCTATATAATTAATAATTCATACAGCGCAACATCACAGCTTCCAAAAGAAATCTGATGGTTTTCGTCTTTTAAGATAAATTATCTTTATCTTTACATGACTTCCGCCTTACAATCGGTAATTTCAGTCTGTCAGATAAATGTTTTCAGTCGAGCGTGATTTATGCGGCATAATTGGTAACTTTACTTGGTAAGATAAATGATTTCAACCCTAACATGATTTGTAGCATAGTGTTTTATTTTAGACAGATTTGCCGTTAAATGACGGCACATCTGCTCCAGCATGCTGTGAAGTATATTGGTTTCTTAAGAGAAATAAATTTTCACATTTGCCATTTAAATAAATATCATGACATTGATTTGAAAGTTTAGGTTGGAAACAATTTTTTTTGTATTTTTTATGAAAAAATGATTGAGTTTGAGGCATGATGAAATTCTACTGGTCAGGAAAGAAAATGTTGCTAACTTTGATTATCTTTTAAACCATCTAAAGACAAAAGGATGGTAGAAAAAAAGCGGCTTTGTCAAATTAGCCCTATCAATCTTGAAATATCCTAATGAACTGTTCCAGAATCAATTAAGAGTTCAATAGAGTATTCAGAGTAAATAAGTTAAAATCATTAACATGTAAACAAAAATAGTTTATGAATATTCCTACACGTTTTACCAATCAAAAACAGGAAATAAAAATTCTAAGAGCTACATCATCAACTGAATACTTGAATTGCATGAAATTAGTAATTATATTTTTTCCTACAAATCTAACAAGATTTTCTTGGATATATCATAACATTTTAATACAATATCTTAAATGCCAAAATCCACTATAAGCTATATGTAATACAATTAATAATGAATAATATATGTAATAGATATATATACCAGCATGCATCACAAATATTATACCAGCATGCACTGCATTCTTAATATACATGCATCAGACGTGCTAAGTTTCTATGTAATTCTAACTTATGGCCTACTTTTTCAAAAATTGTCAGCTTCATCTCACTCAAAAAGCAAAAAAAAAAAAAAATAAAAAAAATAAATTATGAATTTTGGTTTTTTTTTTTTTTTTTTTTTTTTTATTGAAGAAGCTGACAAATCATTGAAGAACTAGGCCTAGCATCTATATCTGTGTTAGTTTTGTTTATAACATTTTATTATTAAGTAGAATACCCGCATCAAAAGTTGAAGTTAAAAGATGAAATTCTACAGATCTAATAAAGGATAACTCATTCACCCCTGAAATTTCATAATGGACTGGTCTAGTCTTTGATTGAGAAGAGTCCAAAATGTGTCTTCAGGGGTAAATGAGTGAATAGCACAAAACATCTAGAAATATAATTAAACAATCATAAATTATAGGACTCTTTTTTTTCTACATTCTAAGAATTACCCTGTTTTTGTAAAGATTTGTAAAAGTAAGAACAAATAGATTTGATAGTGTTAATTAAAATTCTGAGGGAAAAGTACATGGAATCAAGTTAAAGCAGGATGTTGAAGTTAGTTGTGCACCGGTAGGTAGGTAGGCAGGCAGAAGGGACCCCTCACCACTTGGCATTTCTCAGCAAAACCAACTAAACAATCATGATACCTGTGTCGGTCATTGAGCCAATGGGAAGACCTGGTACCTGTGTGGAGGAATCGTGTGAGTGGGTCCCCGGGGTTTGATCTGTGTGGTAGGGGTTGGGATCGTGTGGTGCCGCCTGCTGATTGTTCACTTCCAGGGCAGATTTGTGCATTTTGGGTTCAGCATAATCTTCTGATCTATGAACTTCAGCCTCCAGCCATTTTTTGACAAATTTCTCCCTGAGTTCTTTTCTGCTGACAGAGCTGTCTATTTGTGATGAATCTCGAACAGTTATCTCTGGTTCTACATGCCCCTGTGTTTCCTCACTTTTCTGCTTCTTCATCTGATTTATCAATGCCAGTAGAGTCCCTGGCTGAGGAGCAACACCGTCTGCTTCCTCCCTCTCAATGTTGGTCACATTCTCCTTAGTTTCCTTGTTGCCATTGTAACTAGAGGCCACTCTAGAATCACCCCTGACTTCAGTATACTGTGTCCTTGATTTTGTGACCTGCTCAGTTGTTTCCTCAGAATGGTGCACAGTTGAAGAATTTGCATCATCAATACTTCTATGAACTGTCACAGCGACCATTTCAGCAGGAATGTGTTCCATAGTGCGATCACCATCACTGTCAAATCCTGATGCAGCCTTAACAGTACTGCACTTTCCGCCAGAGTCCCAGCTACGTGTGCTTGTCTCACTCGGCTCAGTATCCTCAGTGATAACACTTAGAATGTCAGAAGATGTGTCACTGTGGCTCATCTCTCCCATGGCTGCTCGTAATGTGCTTCTTGCTTCCAGAAACTGTCCATTGCTGTTACTCTCTGATGCTGAACCAAATGCAGTTTTAAAGTCATTTCCTTCAGAGTTTTCCTTGAAGTGCCACAGGTTGTTCGTCACTAGATGGCCACTTACCACGTTGATTTCCTCTTCCTCTGTAGAAAACTGATAATGGTTATCCTCATCAGATCGTTCTTCACCCCAATGACCTGAGACTTTCATTTTCGAATCCAATGATACTACTGGGGCATTGTGTGATTCTGTCTGATCACACGACTTGCTGTCTTCCCTGCTTGTAGTCACCTGGGATTTAGTGTCCAGTGAAGACTGACCACCAGGTTTATCAGCTGTTCTCCCCTTTACCAACTCCTCATCCCTTGATGATAGATCTGCTGTGTCGTCCACAACTATAGTCGGCACTGAGGTAATCTGGTGTTCACCTATGGAGTCAATGACCTTGTCAATGTCACCTGTGATGTCAAGGTCACCTGTAATGTCAAGGTCATGTAGCTCTAGACATTCAGGCTCTTTTACAATCTGTAGTTCACTTGTTGAAGTCCTCTTTCTAGATTCAGAATCTGATTCCAGCTCTCCTGATAAAGGCCGTTTCTTTGATTTTGACCCTGACCTAGACCTCATTGAACCTGATCTTGACCTGATTTTCGGTAGAGGAGAATCAGGTGCTTCAAGATCACTGACAGCTTTACTAAACAAAGCATCAAAATCATCGTCTGGAGCTGGTGATGGGCTGGATGCTACTTCGACATTTTCCTCTTGCCAAATCTTGTCATTAAAGAAGCCATCGTAGTGCCCTCTTGGTGATGCTCTTGGTGATTTCCCAAACCTTTGTATTCTTTCTCTCTCTTCGAATAGACGCTTGGCGTCTCTGATGGACAGATTTCTCTCGCTTGACGAATCCTCTCCAGAGTAGCTAACTGGAGAAGAAGGAACAGAAGATGGAGGAGAAATCTCTTCACGGCTTTTCCTCATACTCCTCCTCCGGGGTGGGGCAACTGGATCATGGTCCTTAGAACCTGGCTCAAAAGCTGTCGTAACTTTGGATCTTCTTGGTGGTGGGGAGATTGGCTCAAATCCATCCATAACCTTTGATCTCCTCGGTGATGCAACATGTTCATCTTCCTCATGGTTCTTTGATTTCCTCATTAAAGCAGCTAACTCTGCCTCTTCCACATGCTTTGATTTCCTTGGTGGAGGGGAGATAGGTTCAAAACTTGTTGTTGCCTTAGATCTTCTTGGTGGTGCTGCCAATTCAACTTCTTCAGTTTTTTGTAATTTTCTTAATGAAGCAGCTAACTCAGCTTCTTTAACATGCTTAGATTTTCTTGGTGGAGGAGCAATCAGATCTACATCATTAGAATGTTTTGGTGGAGATTCTGGCTCACCAGAACGTTTTTTTCTTGGTGGAGATACTGGCCTATGCTCTGTTGATTCTTGATAGTCATCAACATAGCATTTTCTTTGTTGAGATTCTGAACTTCCAGAATGTTTTTTCCTTGGAGGAGACACCGGCCTACGCTCTGTTGATTCTTGATAGTCATCAACATGGCTTTTTCTTTGTTGAGATTCTGAACTTCCAGCATGTTTTTTCCTTGGAGGAGACACTGGCCTATGCTCTGTTGATTCTTGATAGTCATCAACATGGCTTTTTCTTTGTTGAGGTTTTGGCTGTCCAGAATGTTTTTTCCTCGGAGGAGACACTGGCCTTGGCTCCGTTGATTTATCTATTGGTGGGATAATTTGTTCTGATACAATTTTAGTCTTTCGCCTGACAGGACGAACAGGGTCGTCAACAAATATCTTCTCAGAGTTCGGATTGAAGGGTTCTTGAGTGTGGATTTCCATTTCAACATACGATGGTGGCTGAAAGACATTTGTGACTGCCTGTGGTATTATGACCTCATCATTGGCCACACCCATCACTGCCCCAATCCTACCACATTCAGACCCCCCTTCAGCGAAATGTGGAAAGGAACCTGGCAACAAATACAATATTAACATGCAAAATGAAGAAATTAAACATGTCAAATGAACTTGACCAATTGAATAATAATTATCAATTTTGCTGATTTAAATGAATAACTTTCATATTAATTTTTTTTAGCACATGATTCATGAAAAGATATTTCACAGAATTTATCAATGGGAGGCTCAACATAGAATAAACAATATACACTGTTGCTAAACTTTTGTATGATCTTGATTTCTTCAATTTTATTGTTATATAATAATTCACTTAACAGCATTGGTAAGGTTTTGAAGTAGATGGTGGGGATCATTGGAAGAGGAGTGGGAAGAGAAAGATGAGGGAAGAAACCACATTCATTTCACGAAAGAAACATTCTTTGTTTCTTAGAGACAAATACCAGATGATAATAACAAAATTATTTCTAATAGCTTTCTTCATTCAAATATAACAACTTTCATTTTAATTGTTTGACATCATCCTCTATTGTATATTTGGTGACTGCCTATTGCCTGAGTACAATATATCTCAAAATTACAGAAACGCATCTCCTGATCATGGCAATCGTGATATTGTTTGGCATTGTAAGCAAGCTTAAACAGGCAAATAAAATGACATAATACCAGAAAGAGCGTAGCAGTCTTATTTGTATTGAACCTTCGTGACAGGGGGCGTAGGAAATTCTTGATTAAATCGGGTGATAGTCAATACTTTTGATTATTTTCTTGAGCAGAGTTGAAGGAATAGGATGGAGAGACTTGCTGGCCTTGAATACCATTAGGGGACAGTCCATCTGTCGTCTGTTCAAACTAGTTCTTTTTACAAGGACGAGTAAATATTTGCAACGATACACATGGAACGATATTAACCACTGATAAACATCCTGATATTTGTAAACACTACTGATGTTCAATATTATTGTATGTCAGTTTAATCAATTGTGTTCTATAGATTGATATCAGACTACCTGGAGTATATATGGCAATAGTACATCACTCTACCACTGTTAGTATATATGGCAATAGTACATCACTCTACCACTGTTACTTATAAGCATTTCTTTTGATGCTTACATATAAAAGCAAAACGTGACTTTTAATTCCCTAAGTGGTTTTAACAATAAATGTAGCCAAAAGGTCTATACATTGTATTTCTGTTTAAACGCATGTAAAAAATGCAACCAAACAGTTGTGTTGATATGCCTCTAAAGGTCATCTAAAATGTTGTATTTAGAAAACTGAAACTTTTAATGCTGACAAAAAAATCCCTCTCATTAGAAAGCACATTTGGAAGTAGAATGAGGCCATCACTGCATTACCAAAATACAGACAAATTGTCTGTAACGTTTGGTAACCTTTCACATCAATATGACACAACTGATAAAGCAGTATTGGGGCTCGAGCTACAGTAGCTCAGCATCAAATGCTGGGACTGACATTGGGGTCGCCATGGTTTTCCTTACGTCTACATAAGATCCATAGAGTCTTTGTTGCTTAGTGCTAGGATGCTTGCCATCGTTATGGTCCATTAAACCCATTATATTTTTTTTTTCTTTTTTTTTAAATCCTCATTGTTTTTTAAGTTAATTCATCTTCCATGGTCAATTAAACCCATTATAATTTTGTTTTAAGTTTTTGTTGTTTTTGTTTTTGGTTTTTTTTTTGTTCTTTTGGGTTTTTTTTTTAAATCCTAATTGTTTTTAAGTTAATTCATCTTCCATAGTCAATTAAAACCCATGAGAGTAAATAAATTTAAAAAAAAAAATAATTTGATTTCTAAAAAAAACTGTAATACCTTATGTCTTCAATGTGTAAAGGATGAATGTTTTTCAGTTCTAGCATACAATAAATGTATTCTAACTTTTTGTATTGATGAATTTTTTTCAGTTCCTATGTTACAATCCCTTGATGGGTCATAGTTGTTGAGAAAAATAAATGAATCTGAGGTCAGCTTTTAATGGGTGAAGTTCTCTAATAAATTCAACTTTGAATGCTATTTTTGAGCAATGGAAAACCTTTGAAATGAGTTATTACTTATAAGATTCCAGAGAAAATTTTGAATTCAGAAGTTTTTTTCTAAGCCATAGAAATAAACTATGGAAATGAGTCATATCTTACAGGACTTATGGCAAAATGGACTCAAGAGCATTGATTAAAAACTTGGATAGCCAATGAATAAGGTCATAACTCACAAGAGTTAGGAAGAATCTGACATTAATGCCAAGTTGTCAGAAAAAAAGGAAATGAGCTATATAAGATACAAGAGTTCAAATGAGTCTTGATGAGCAGCTGGTGAGGGATCATGGGAAAGTTACAAGGTCAAGGTTATTAGTCATCTTGCACAACAAAGAAGACACTGGGTAAGTGTAAATGCTTGGAAAAAGAGCAGAATAAAAAAGGCTTATGAAAAAGGGCAAAATATTTTAATTAAACATGTAAAATTATAGATTCACAGATAGCAAAATACAACACTGAGAACAACAACATGAAAATCATTAGAAATGAATATAAAGGCTTTGTCATAGTAAACATTTACAATGGCTAATGACAGTATAATGATAAAAAATTCATTAAACAGAAAGAGAAAACATAATTCTAATGCATATTTACATTATTCTAGGGTATATTTACATTATCCTAATGCATATTTACATTATTCTAGGGTATATTTACATTACCCTAATGCATATTTACATTATTCTAGGGTATATTTACATTATCCTAATGCATATTTACATTATTCTAGGGTATATTTACATTATTCTAATGCATATTTACATTATTCTAGGGTATATTTACATTATCCTAATGCATTTTTACATTATTCTAGGGTATATTTACATTATCCTAATGCATTTTTACATTATTCTAGGGTATATTTACATTATCCTAATGCATATTTACATTATTCTAGGGTATATTTACATTACCCTAATGCATATTTACATTATTCTAGGGTATATTTACATTACCCTAATGCATATTTACATTATTCTAGGGTATATTTACATTATCCTAATGCATATTTACATTATTCTAGGGTATATTTACATTATCCTAATGCATATTTACATTATTCTAGGGTATATTTACATTATCCTAATGCATTTTTACATTGTTCTAATGTATATTTTAATAGAACTTTCCAGTTTGATCTTTTGAACAAATAGATTTATTTATATGAAATATTTGTTTATTATCTCAAGAGAAGTGAAACACACATGATGTCATAACAAATTTTTTTGGACTCCCCTGCATCATGAACAGCCAGAGGCAAGCCTTAAATAGCCCGAGTTATTTTTATCTCCTCCATTAGCTAATTGTATTCCAATGTTATAGACAAACACTGGAGACCTGTTGTCCATGACCTTCACATTTCCCAATAGTTGCATTGCGACCTTCAGACTATATATATCATTACAAAATGGATAAATCTAATTTAAAAACACAAACAGAAAATTATGTATTAATTAATGCAATGGACCCAATATCTTTTCTTTTTTTTTCATACATAATTTTGACAAAATTCTAATAATGATAAAAAATTAGCAGTTCACAAGTACTTTTTATTAAAAAAGAATAATTGTTTTATCAAACACCAATCTTCCATTAACCATACAGTAATATCATTTACCATCCTATGCTACTCTTTTATCTTATTTGCTCTGAGTTTGAAGTTTTCATATGGAATGGATTTTGCTGCTAGATTGGTATAGTTTTCTGCTCATGTAAAGGGGCTAGTTTAAATGTCTCAATTTCTGTTTATAACCAAAACTGTTAGCTGTATAGCCAAAGGATCTTCATCTGACTCATATCTAGCCTAGTGATCATCATTTTGAAAATAGAACGTTCTATAAACAATTAATACCCATTATATTTGTCTAAGAAAGCATAATTAACTCCATTTGAGCTTATTTATATAAGTTTGATATGTCCTGTTGTACCAGCAGTGATAATTTAAGGATGTTCCAGATTTTTGTGGTAGATAAACACCTGAGTTTCAGGTTATGAACTAGCAATGGCACAATGAAGCCTCCAAACTCTTGACTCATCTATGGAGCTAGTAGTAGAATGTTGAACACTTCAACCTCAATTTCGCTTTGACAAAAGGAATATGTTTACAATATTGCTTCACAATTACATAATGTGATATAATTTAAGTGTTTCTCAACTGTTCTCCGAATCAAGAATTATGAAACTTACATTTTTAATTAAACGTAACCACACTCCATGGGGAAGGCACTTCCTCCTTTGGAACGCCTGGTCTTATTATCCTTTAAAACTTCACTTTGTTGACAACTCTACCACACATAGCAAGGTGAACTGTTCTCTTATTTTTAAAACGTTACTGAATTAATCATGCATGTTTCTGTCCCTGTAAATTCTGTTAACAGTTTGGATTAATTTAGATACTAAGGACATTAGGCTTATTACTAAGGGAATATATGGCACTACTAGCAGACGACACACCAAGGTGAGTAAATCCCTGAGACATAAGATTCCACAGACTCCACATAAAATACCAAGCCCTGTTAAGATGATTGTATAAATAAGGTACCTAAGATGATATATAAACTTTATACTTACTTGTGTTGGGTGAATGTGGTGAATGTGATCGTGACTTTTCTATTTTCTTCGACAACTTGTGAAATTTCACTTTTGAGATGTCGTCCATCATGAAATCATCACCACCACTACTTCCTTCTCGTATATGATAGGACGATTCAGTACCACTGTACTCCGTACCACTGAACCGTGACAACGAATCTGTATCCTCCGAAGAATTTTTTCTAAGCGGATAATCCAAAGTTTGATCCAAAATCCGTTGCCGTGGTAACGGAGAATTGGCATGGGAAGACGGAATACTATCAAATGAATATGGGGAAGGAGATCTTCCAGGTTGGAGAGCGGACTGTCGTGACACTTGTACATGTCGGATTCCTCCCATCTCCGGCGATGTGGAACGCTGTGAAGAGGAACTTTCTTTCCTTGTCACTTTAACACCTGTATAGACCTCCTTATTTGATTGTCTTACCTTACTGTAGCTGTTTTGAGAATTAGATGATGCACTTTTGGATGGGGAAGTTTTCGGTCGACAAATGTCTGCACTTTGTGTTGATGAGGCATCGGAATGGACTTCAACTCTGATTTGTGTCTCTGTGCTACTTTTAGAAAATGGTGCATCATCCGAATGTATTGTCTGATCAGAGTCATACGAATGTTTTCTTTGTAAGGATTTTCGAGGGCTACTATTAACACTCTCAGAAGTTTTATGTAACACAGAATCACTAGCATGAATTTCCTCAAACTCCGATGCCGTCGTGTTATACCCCGACACCCTAGAGGATGCTGGAGAACTCTGTACGGATATCGTCGTTAACATGGAAGCAGGAAGGGATGAAGACACATCCTCATCTGATGAGGAGCTAGACTCTGTATCCGTACCGTATCGTCGTGACGTCGCCCTACGAACGGACGTCTGTTGCTGAAGCCTTCTCTCTGGGCTGTCCATCTTTTTCTGCATTTTAAATGCATCAAACAACTGTGTGAGTTTACGTTTGTCCGAATCTTTTGGATACTCGATGCGTTCGGCATCTTGTTGTGTCTTCTCCTTATGAATAGATCCGTTTCTGACTGTAGCACCATTCAGCTTGTACCCAGTCTCAGCACCAGGATCTGATTCGGCACCTGAGGAACACACAAACAATCTTTATCTTCGTATCTATATATTCATATCATACTTATCTTCATATCAATTTATCTTCATATCATACTTATCTTCAGATCAATTCATCTTCATATCATACATATCTTCATATCATATTATCTTCATATCATATTATCTTCATATCATATTTATCTTCACATCAATTTATCTTCACATCATATTCATCATAACAGTATATTCATCTTCAGATCATATTCATTTTTGTATTATATTTATCTTCATATCATATCTATCTTCACATCAATTTATCTTCATATCTTATTTATCTTTATATCATATCTATCTTCACATCAATTTATCTTCATATTCATTTTTGTATCATATTCATCTTCATATCATATTTATTTTCCCATCATTTTTGTCATTTACCATGAATACTATGTCTGTATGTATAAGTATTTACCAATCCTGTGCTGTCACTATAGCAATATTACCATGAAAGTTAAATCCATACACAAACATTCACAATGATTACACTAAACCACGTTTTCCAATTCCTCGTTTGTACCAATAAACATGGAAAGTCATTGATAGGATGATTCCCTGATTATCTTGTCTTGTCAATGCTAAGGTAACACAGCCAATCAAATTGCTATCGATCATATGGGATACACGACAAGCAGGTTATGGATGTGGAGCGATATCCCATCACTCTGCCAGGATGTCAAGCCATTTCAAGTCGAGAGCATGTAATAATTAAATATTAAAACTGCAGGGAAACCATCAGCATGAATAATTTAGAGAACAACGAAACTGTTAAAGAGAACGTGATAGAGGTTATTTCTTAGAATTCTCAGGTGACGGTCGTATTGGTACTGAAGTGAAAGCAGTGTATCAATATTAGTGCAGGAGATCATGTTTTTCTGATAATTCTGATGATACAAACACAACAGGAAATGGAGGCTAATAATCTCATGAAAACTTTTCTTAATCCTTAAACCAGAATTGGAAGTCATGAGAGCTTTTCAGTTGATTTAAATTGTAGGGTTACTTTTGCCCCTACCCACTCCCTCTACCTTTCTCTACAATGTATTTCTTTTTTGCTGTTGTAAAAGTGTATGTGTGATTACCAAACCACAAATACCTATGGAATTGCGGTAGCTTCCACCAAATTTTTATATTTTTCCCTGACAGTGTGTTCCCTTGGTAGCGATAGGACAGAATCTATGTCATCATCGCTATGACAACTGTCAAAGTAATATCTACCAGTATCATCACAGAGAGACTTTATTTCTGTAACAATTCATAGAAAGACACATTCCTCTTTCAGGGCCGATCAATACCTAATATGGATGACTCTGAGTCACAACACTAGGTTTAAACATTACTATCAGTAACAGAGTATCTTAAAAATGATCTCCAATGTTAGTGAAACAGCTCAAACACAGTCTCCAAGGTTACCAAAGCAACTCAAACCTTCCAACTCTATTACTAATGCAACTCAAACCCTTAAGCATAGTCTCCAAGGTATCCAAGGTTACTAAAATAACTTAACTCATCAAACATGGTCTCCAAGGTTACCAAAGAAGCTCAAACCATCAAACATGGTCTCCATGGTAACCAAAGCAGCTCAAGTCCTCAAACATGGTCTCCAAGGTAACCAAGGTTACCAAAGTAGCTCAAATCATCAAACATGGGGTCCAAGGTTACCAAAGTTGTTCCAACCATCAAACATGGTCTCCATGGTTACCAAAGTAGTTCAAACCATCAAACATGGTCTCAATGGTTACCAAAGTAGCTCAAACCATCAAACATGGTCTCCATGGTTACCAAAGTAGCTCAAACCATCAAACATGGTCTCCATGGTTACCAAAGTTGTTCAAACAATCAAACATGGTGTCAAAGGTTACCAAGGTTGTTCAAACCATCAAACATGGTCTCCATGGTTACCAAAGTCGCTCAAACCATCAAACATGGTCTCTATGGTTACCAAAGTAGCTCAAATCATCAAACATGGTCTCCAAGGTTACCAAAGTAGCTCAACCATCACACATGGTGTCCAAGGTTACCAAAATTGTTCAAACCATCAAACATGGTCTCCATGGTAACCAAGGTTACCAAAGCAGCTCAAACCCTCAAACGTAAGTCTCTATTGTGCATACCCAGTCTGCATTGCTCAAACTAAGCTTCAAACCAATTGGTTACTATGGGTAAAAAATTGACTCGATCATGGTTGATAATTCAAACCATGGATACTAAAGGTAACAAATTGACTACATCATGGTTGATAGTTCAAACCATGGTTTTACAGGTAGCAAATTGACTATACCGGTAATATGAGTGACAGTTCAAACCATGGTTACTATAAGAAACAAATTGACTAGATCATGGATGACCGTTCAAACCATAATTACTCAAGGTAACAAATTGACTAGATCATATATATAGTTGACAGTTCCAGCCATGGTTGCTATGGGTAACAATCAGGTGACTCACCAAACTGTGTCCCTCAATGAAATTAATACATATTCTTAAACATTCTTCAATGTTATATGATCAAAGACAGAAGAAATTATTTACATAATTTTCATAGTTTGAAAAATGTAATATTAATATGTATGCAAACAGACTCTTTCTGCATGAAGCTGATAATATAAAATTCAATTTTCTCATCTCCAAGTCCCTATCGGAGGATCAATAATACTTTAGAGCAGTATCCAACATATTTATTATTTAAAATGGTGTCAGTAACCCGTGAGCATGAAAACTTCTTAAGTCTGGAGTTTACAAATGGACTACCTCCCATCAACTACTAAGGTCACTAAAAACAAGCTATATTTTGGTGATAGACAGTAGTTCCTGAAGAAAAACACCAACCAACAGTCAGTATTTGAGATGGTAACGGCAACAGATGGACCTCTAAGTGGACATCAAAAGAGGCTAGTAGAAGAATGTTAGATGCCTTTACAATATGGCGACCACTACCTCAGAAGTTTATGAATGAAAACGTTTCAAATTGGGAAAAAAAAAAAATCAGCATTGTACTTATTCTGGAGAACATAACACAATTCAGTCTAAAGATATGTTTGTGGGTTTTTTTAATCAAACAATTTGCATTCAAGATATGGATGCCAATGAGAATTCTATCACTGATATATACAGACTTACAATTCAATTTTTCCACCATTTATAGGGACTTGCTCTTAGATAGATTATCATCACCAATTCTTCACTTCGTGACTATATCCACATGTAAGCAACTGTGCTTAAGATGTCAAATATTAAAGGTTTGTAACTGCTGAATCTGTGTCCTGGAGGGATTGAATTGTATGGACAGAGTCTACACAGAAACTAATAACGGAAGTCTGCTCTTCTTCTGTAATGCCTTCGGAGACTGCAAGATCTAAGTAACGTATTGCTCCCAAAGGTCAAGGTCGTCCTCAAGGTCAATTGCAAAGTCTCAAGTATTTTCAGACAAAAAATAAGATACAGGGTTCCATGTGGAATACGAGACAGAAAAAAAATTCAGTAGGAAAATAAAAAACAGCCAATACAGAACTTAATAGTTCTAAGACTTCAAGAAGATGAAAATTAAAAAAAAAACAAAAAAAAACAGTACAGTATCCCTATACTAGAAGGACTATTGCCGCTGGGTGGTTAACATGTCTACAAGCTCTCCACCTCTGGGTCACCAGTTTGAATCCCACAAAGGACAGTAGCCTGTAGTGACTGCAGGTTGGTGATTTTTCTCTGCGTATTCTAGCTTTCCTCCACGCACTCTACAATGACTCCAGCTGTTAACAGGATGTTAAACCACACCCAAACCATATCAGGAATACTTTTCACAATCCCAATTGTCAATCTACAGTTCAATTTGATTGTCTTTAACTCATTCACACCTGAAATTTTATAATGGACTGCTCTAGTCTTTGATTTAGAAGAGCCTAAATGTGTTTTCAGGGGTGAAAATCTCTGTATGTAGGAAATTAGCACTCTATGAAAAGCTTGGAGCTCTTCGATGATTGAATTTTTATTTAATTTCCTTTTAGATGGAAAATTGACTCCCTGCTTACTTAAAAGCATTTTTTGTTTGAAACGCAGTTTACATTTTAACTTTATTCTCATTAGATGTCAGTAACTCTTATTTCACTAGAGAACATCTAACCCCAATATTTACGTTCTAATTGTTTTAAGAAGTTCATCAATATTTGTTGCACGGTAGTTCAATTTAATTAGTGAAGCATCATGGAACATGATATATTATTATCTTGAAAAAATATTGGTACACATACACTCTGCAGGAGTTCAATCCATGTCAACCTTCTGTTTACAATTACAACATGCCCAGTAAATGTTGTTTGGTATAACAAGACTGTTTACACCATTGAGACACAATATATTAGAGTAACATTTAAGACACAATATCTAATTCCTCAGATGTAACAGTTAGTGACTCATTACATCTTGGAGCTAGTGACCCATTATATCAGATATTACACCAAGTGACCCATGAATTAGTGACCTATCAACTAGTGACCCATAATATTTTGGAGCTAGTGACCCATTAGATCAGCTATTACACCAAGTGACCCATGAATTAGTGACCCATTAACTAGTGACCCATTAGATCAGATATTACACCAAGTGACCCATGAATTATTGACCCATTAACAAGTGACCCATTAGATCAGCTATTACACCAAGTGACCCATGAATTAGTGACCCATTAACTAGTGACCCATTATATCAGATATTACACCAAGTGACCCATGAATTAGTGACCCATTAACTAGTGACCCATTATATCAGATATTACACCAAGTGACCCATGAATCAGTGACCCATTAACTAGTGACCCATTATATCAGATATTACACCAAGTAACCCATGAATTAGTGACCCAATAACTAGTGACCCATTAGATCAGATATTACACCAAGTGACCCATGAATTAGTGACCCATTAACTAGTGACCCATTATATCAGATATTACACCAAGTGACCCATGAATTAGTGACCCAGTAGATCAGATATTACACCAAGTGACCCATGAATTAGTGACCCAATAACTAGTGACCCATTATATAAGATATTACACCAAGTGACCCATGAATTAGTGACCCATTAACTAGTGACCTTACCCATAATAGTGACCCATTATATCAGATATTACACCAAGTGACCCATGAATTAGTGACCCATTAACTAGTGACCCATAATATCAGATATTACACCAAGTAACCCATGAATTAGTGACCCATTAACTAGTGACCCATTAGATCAGATATTACACCAAGTGACCCATGAATTAGTGACCCATTAACAAGTGACCCATTATATCAGATATTACACCAAGTGACCCATGAATTAGTGACCCAGTAGATCAGATATTACACCAAGTGACCCATGAATTAGTGAATTAACTAGTGACCCATTAACTAGTGACCCATTAGATCAGCTATTACACCAAGTGACCCATGAATTAGTGACCCATTAACTAGTGATCCATAATATCAGATATTACACCAAGTGACCCATGAATTAGAGACCCATTAACTAGTGACCCATTTTTTTAAATAATTTGATCTTACAGCCAGTGACCTATTAGATCTTACAGCTAGTGACCCGTCAGATCTTACAGCTAGTGACCCATTAGATCTTACAGTTAGTGACCGTTAGATCTTACAGCTAGTGACCCATTAGATCTTACAGCTAATGACCCATTAGATCTTACAGTTAGTGACCATTAGATCTTACAGCTAGTGACCCATTAGATCTTACAGCTACTGACCATTAGATCTTACAGTTAGTGACAATTAGATCTTACAGCTACTGACACATTAGATCTTAAAGCTGGTGACCAATTAGATCTTAAGCTAGTGACACATTAGATCTTACAACTAGTGACCAATTTGATCTTAAAACTAGTGACCAATTAGATCTTACAGCTACTGACCCATTAGATCTTACAGCTACTGACCAATAGATCTTACAGCTACTGACCATTAGATCTTACAGTTAGTGACCCATTAGATCTTACAGCTACTGACCATTAGATCTTACAACTAGTGACCATTAGATCTTACAGCTAGTGACCATTAGATCTTACAGCTAGTGACCCATTAGATCTTACAGCTACTGACCAATTAGATCTTACAGCTAGTGACCTATTAGATCTTACAGTTAGTGACCCATTAGATCTTACAGTTAGTGACCGTTAGATCTTACAGCTAGTGACCCATTAGATCTTACAGCTACTGACCAATTAGATCTTACAACTAGTGACCATTAGATCTTACAACTAGTGGCCATTAGATCTTACAGCTACTGACCATTAGATCTTACAGTTAGTGACCCATTAGATCTTACAGCTACTGACCATTAGATCTTACAGCTACTGACCATTAGATCTTACAGTAGTGACCCATTAGATCTTACAGCTACTGACACATTAGATCTTACAGCTATGTGACCAATTAGATCTTACAGCTAGTGACCATTAGATCTTACAACTAGTGGCCATTAGATCTTACAACTAGTGACCATTAGATCTTACAGCTAGTGACCAATTAGATCTTACAGCTACTGACACATTAGATCTTACAGCTAGTGACCATTAGATCTTACAGTTAGTGACCAATTAGATCTTACAGCTAGTGACCATTAGATCTTACAGTTAGTGACACATTAGATCTTACAGCTAGTGACACATTAGATCTTACATACACTAGTTACCAATTAGATCTTACAGCTACTGACCCGTTAGATCTTACAGCTACTGACCATTAGATCTTACAGCTACTGACCATTAGATCTTACAGCTAGTGACCCATTAAACTAGTGACCCATTTTTTTTAAACAATTTGATCTTACAGACAGTGACCTATTAGATCTTACAGTTAGTGACCCATTAGATCTTACAGTTAGTGACCGTTAGATCTTACAGCTAGTGACCCATTAGATCTCTACAGCTAGTGACCCATTAGATCTTACAGCTACTGACACATTAGATCTTACAACTATGTGACCATTAGATCTTACAGCTACTGACACATTAGATCTTACAGCTGGTGACCAATTAGATCATACAGCTAGTGACCATTAGATCTTACAGCTACTGACCCATTAGATCTTACAACTAGTGACCATTAGATCTTACAGCTAGTGACCGATTAGATCTTACAGCTAGTGACCCATTAGATCTTACAGCTACTGACACATTAGATCTTACAACTAGTGACCATTAGATCTTACACTACTGACCATAGATCTTACAGCTTGACATTAGATCTTACAACTAGTGACCATTAGATCTTACAACTAGTGACCATTAGATCTTACAGCTAGTGACCATTAGATCTTACAGTTAGTGACCAATTAGATCTTACAGCTAGTGACCGATTAGATCTTACAGCTAGTGAACAACTAGATCTTTCAACTACTGACATGATCTTACAGTTAGTGACCAATTAGATCTTACAGCTAGTGACCAATTAGATCTTACAGCTACTGACACATTAGATCTTACAGCTACTGACACATTAGATCTTACAGCTAGTGACCATTAGATCTTACAGCTACTGACACATTAGATCTTACAGCTACTGACCAATTAGATCTTACAGCTACTGACACATTAGATCTTACAGCTACTGACCATTAGATCTTACAGCTAGTGACCCATTAGATCTTACAGCTACTGATCCATTAGATCTTACAGCTAGTGACCCATTAGATCTTACAGCTACTGACACATTAGATCTTACAGCTGGTGACCCATAAGATCTTAGATCTGGAATCATTAATTAGTGACCCAATTAATTAAACCATTTAATCTTACAAATTGTGAACTACTAGATCTTCTAGCTAGTAAACCATTTGATTTGACATTTAGTAAAATATTATATCAGAAAGTCGGCACTCGCTCCTGTATTTCACAGCAACTCAAACCAAACACAGGATCTATATTGGCAGGACTTGCAGACACGGAAGTTGGTGCTGATCACAGCAGAAAATTGTTTTTGACATACGGCTCATATCTATATTACATAACAATACACCAATACACAAGACGGTCTAGAACAGATATGAAAGGAAAGATACATAAACTAAAGATCAAAAAAGCTAAATAGGAAGTATTCCAAGATGTCACTTTAAATATCTGTTAGATGCACTAGAGAGTACCAGGTCTCTTCCAACCCTGCCATTAATAAAAAACGCCGTCGCCGTAATGTTATACACCAACATAATGCTTTAAGGAAATTATAAAAGATTCCAGACAGACCTTCCCCCTACAGTCCACCTCACTCATCAAATGATGACATTAATAAATTCCCTTCTCATTATTTTCTTTTCATATTCCCATTAATTCACCTATAAAATTCCTCTCCAACCATTTTCATAGCAATTTCCTGTATCCCTTTTATATCCATATCTTATATCAACTGTATACTATAATTAAATTCAAATTCAGCTGGGTGTCTTTGCCCAGTATTTTCTAATAAAGCTAAGTGCATGAAAGTTAAAACATTTCATCAACCTGCCTTCCTAAATAAAAAAAAAAGAGTTTAATCTAGCAAAAGACAACTCAATGTTCCTTCATAGAAACCATGAAGCTATGAACAAGGCTCGATCCAATCTCTGCTATTTTACAGTGCATTTCAAAGTGCGGCTGCACCGTACATCAATATTGATGCATTAAGATTCATGAGCGATGACACTTTTTTTGACAATTTCACAAGGGATTTTTGGAGTAATTTTCTTTAATCTGTATATTTAAAAACTTTTTTCATGAAAGTTTTCTAGAATTTTTCTAATCGGAGATAATTACCATTTTGCCATATGTACATCACAAAAAAACCTCTTCTGAAATTTCATAATAGACTGGTTAAGTCTTTAATTTAGAAGATCCTAAATGTGTGTTCATGGGGAAATGAGTTAAATATACAAGAATATCACCTATTTGTCTCCATTACAATGGCAGACCAAGCAAGTTGGAGTATCCACAGAAGTATCATTACCCTTACTCTATGTTTATCAGTGACTAATATCATGTACCAAGACATAAATAAAAGCTTGATGTCTCTTCCTGGCTAATTTCTATGTTTCGGTTGTTCCACAAAAGCCTCTAAATGACACAAGATTTAATTTGTGTTTCATGTGACAAGTGCCAGAGCTTGGTAAAAATGGCCTTGAAGCACTGTGTTTAGCGGCGTGACAGCCAGCGATCTCGGTGGCCAGGTTCCGTGGGAGTTAAAAACCGCAGAACTAAGTGTGCTTCATTTAGCACCAACCACAGAACACCATGCCTTTATTGATTCACAAAAAACATTGAGGTAAAAAAGGCAGCCTTTTTGTGGTTTGTGCTCATCTGATGGCGTGAAAGGAGCATTTCCCTTTCAAACAAAATCATTTGTTGATACATTTTACACAATTTTTTACTGATTTCCATACTGAAATACCATGTTATTACATAAAAAGTGTCTTGAAACCACAATTCAGATGAGGGTAAATTATTGGTGGAATATCTGTCACCAGAAATAAATACAGGTGACATATTACGGCCTTATAAACAGCAAGCTCCATAAAGTTGTCTCTAACTCAATATTTTACCAAATTTGTATCCTCCATCAAAATTGTATACAAATTATTTTTCAGCCGTCAAAAAAGTATCCAAATTTGTTTACCAATGCAATTGTTCATAAACAGTCAAAGAAAAAATGGTTGAAATGGCAAAGAATGATTTAATTCAAACTGTCACTTAACTTTAGTACAATGTCCGTGAAATACATGTGAGTATTTCAATTGGCCTATTGTGTAACTAATTTTGAAAGCAGACATTTTGTCGAGTTTTCTTGTCAGAAAAAAACTTCCCAGGGATTTGAGGTGTCCAAAACATTCCTTCAGTTTGAAAAAAACCTTCTTACAATGGTTTATCAATAATAGGCGTGATTAAAATGTGAATGAATTCCGACAACAATGGCACCAAATCTCAGACACAGTTTGTGAAAATGAGATTTTACTTCTGGAAGATCGCCTTGTAAATTACTCGACTTCAACAAATTAATTCCAGAATTCAATTATATCAAATCCCTACTAATAATTTACAATCAACATTTAAACAAGACTTGTTTAGAGTAAGAAATTTGCAGTCATCTTTTAAGGCATCAGAGCTGTCTACGAGGAATAAAATAAAGTAGGAAATTAACACTACATTCAACATTTAGAGTTCTAGAGACTTCCCAATCATGATCAATACATATCACATCCAAGGTCACGACTGTCAACTCTTATGATAATGTCAAGGTCATTTGTCCAAAAACTATGGTCTATGCATGAAATCAAGATAAGAGAAGATGAACATCTTACAGTCTCTTGAATAAATTCAACAATTACTGATATATCGGTATTCTGAAAGACACGTAGCCATTTATACACAAAACTAGAAATGTCTGCAAGATATAAACGTTTCGCCTTCATATGGTTTACTGGAGGATGCAAAATAGGCAACAGATATGAATGAAGCTGAAGCCATTTACTGATAATATTACAAATTCTAGAGATCTGATATCCTTATTCAAGTTGTCCATTTAGATGATATAATAAAATGTTTGGAATGTAAACTCAGTTTGTTGTACAGTCTACGCAAAGGGTAGGTCTAGTGGTACAATGTCAGACCACTAAGCCATTGAATTCTTGTGGTCAATGATGCTGGACACCTAGACTGACTGACCACCACTACCCATGATCATGTATAATCCCAAAGCTAAGATGAATTGTGATATAATTAGTTTACCCCCCCCCCCCATCATTATAATCCTTACATAACTCACATAGAAGTCACTAATGGTTGTGTATACAGTAAGGCACCAGCCTACCTATCCCAGGGGCTTGGTGAGGTTAATGGTGGTCAAATCGTCCAATCACAGTATTGATTTGCAAATACCTAACTTGATCAAGTATGTGATACAGACATAATAGACACAAAGCAGCCAGGACCTATCTTCAAAACGAGCCAAGGCATATCATATCCTAGCTTTGTATGCCTTCAGCAAGGCTCACCAGCTACTTCCAATGGATCCCCATAGTTTAACATGGCTCCCTTGCTATGTGCATATATTTCACAATCTGTCCTGGCGCTTGTACCATATTGATGAAAACCAGTAAAACCACAGAGGTGAACGTGATAAAAACAGAATTTCATTTTTGATGCAATGACGTCAAATCATGTTTTTTTTTTGTTTTTTGTTTTTTTTATACAATGAGGTCAGGCCTTTGTTGTTCGACATTGTGGCAACATAATCAAACCAAATGCCTTCATTGCAAAACTTACCATAGTCAAGATAGTTTACAATATTAGGAGCATAAAAGGTTATTGAATAATTGTCCTCTCACATTTAGCCCAGACAACTTGTAAGATTACCCAATCATTTGATTACCTCCCCTGTCACATTTAGACCAGATCATGTGTAAGATTACCTCCCTTATTTGATTACCTCGCCTGTCATATTTAGACCAGATCATTTGTAAGATTACCTCCCTTATTTGATTACCTCGCCTGTCATATTTAGACCAGATCATTTGTAAGATTACCTCCCTTATTTGATTACCTCGCCTGTCATATTTAGACCAGATCATTTGTAAGATTACCTCCCTTATTTGATTACCTCGCCTGTCATATTTAGACCAGATCATTTGTAAGATTACCTCCCTTATTTGATTACCTCGCCTGTCATATTTAGACCAGATCATTTGTAAGATTACCTCCCTTATTTGATTACCTCGCCTGTCACATTTAGACCAGATCATTTGTAAGATTACCTCCTCTGTTCTATCTCTGCAGAACTCAAAGGATGATAAAACTAACCACTTGACAACTGGAGTTCAAGTTGAATTATTATCTGGTGCCCTGGAGAGCAGAAAGGCTTCATAACACAAGCTAGAACTGTGTTATTAAAGACAGTTTTGGGGGACCTCAATGGATCAAATGACTGAACCTACCCAAGCTTTATGAAGCATGTCCAGGATAAAGATTAGTACATACCATGGACAAATTCCAGACAATAGGATAACGGTTTCCTATTAGCATATAGGAGACACAGTAGTAGAGGTCAGGGTACAGGGTAGTATAGTGGGGATACAGTACTAGAGGTCAGGGTACAGGGTAGTATAGTGGGGACACAGTACTAGAGGTCAGGGTACAGGGTAGTATAGTGGGGACACAGTACTAGAGGTCAGGGTACAGGGTAGTATAGTGGGGACATAGTACTACTAGGGGTCAGGGTACAGGTAGTATAGTGGGGTAACACAGTACTAGAGGTCAGGGTACAGTAGTATAGTGGGGACACAGTACTAGAGGTCAGGGTACAGGGTAGTATAGTGGGGACACAGTACTAGAGGTCAGGGTACAGGGTAGTATAGTGGGGACACAGTACTAGAGGTCAGGGTACAGGGTAGTATAGTGTGGGACACAGTAACTAGAGGTCAGGGTCAGGGTACATGGGGGACACAGTATAGTGGGGTACACACAGTACTAGAGGTCAGGGTACAGGGTAGTATAGTGGGGACACAGTACTAGAGGTCAGGGTACAGGGTAGTATAGTGGGGACACAGTACTAGAGGTCAGGGTACAGGGTAGTATAGTGGGGACACAGTACTAGAGGGGTCAGGGTACAGGAGTCAGTACAGGTAGTAAGTGGGGACACAGTACTAGAGGTCAGGGTACAGGGTAGTATAGTGGGGACACATAAGTACTATAGAGGTCAGGGTACAGGGTAGTATATAGTGGGGACACAGTACTAGAGGTCAGGGTACAGGGTAGTATAGTGGGGACACAGTACTAGAGGTCAGGGTACAGGGTAGTATAGTGGGGACACAGTACTAGAGGTCAGGGTACAGGGTAGTATAGTGGGGACACAGTACTAGAGGTCAGGGTACAGGGTAGTATAGTGGGGACACAGTACTAGAGGTCAGGGTACAGGGTAGTATAGTGGGGACACAGTACTAGAGGTCAGGGTACAGGGTAGTATAGTGGGGACACAGTACTAGAGGTCAGGGTACAGGGTAGTATAGTGGGGTACACAGTACTAGAGGTCAGGGTACAGGGTAGTATAGTGGGGACACAGTACTAGAGGTCAGGGTACAGGGTAGTATAGTGGGGACACAGTACTAGAGGTCAGGGTACAGGGTAGTATAGTGGGGACACAGTACTAGAGGTCAGGGTACAGGGTAGTATAGTGGGGACACAGTACTAGAGGTCAGGGTACAGGGTAGTATAGTGGGGACACAGTACTAGAGGTCAGGGTACAGGGTAGTATAGTGATAGTGGGGACACAGTACTAGAGGTCAGGGTACAGGGTAGTATAGTGGGGACACAGTACTAGAGGTCAGGGTACAGGGGTAGTATAGTGGGGACACAGTACTAAGAGGTCAGGGTACAGGGTAGTATAGTGGGGACACAGTACTAGAGGTCAGGGTACAGGGTAGTATAGTGGGGACACAGTACTAGAGGTCAGGGTACAGGGTAGTATAGTGGGGACACAGTACTAGAGGTCAGGGTAACAGGGTAGTATTAGTGGGACACAGGTACTAGAGGTCAGGGTACAGGGTAGTATAGTGGGGACACAGTACTAGAGGTCAGGGTACAGGGTAGTATAGTGGGGACACAGTACTAGAGGTCAGGGTACAGGGTAGTATAGTGGGGACACAGTACTAGAGGTCAGGGTACAGGGTAGTATAGTGGGGACACAGTACTAGAGGTCAGGGTACAGGGTAGTATAGTGGGGACACAGTACTAGAGGTCAGGGTACAGGGTAGTATAGTGGGGACACAGTAATGTACAGGTATATAGTGTGGAACAGTATAATCGAAACTAGAAAACTAGATATAGTGGGGACAACAGTTTACAATGCTTCAATCTACCTAATCACTTGTTTTTGCTACAGACTTTAGGGCTACAGACCACAGCTTTAAACAGTATGTTATTTTTGCGTATATATTTTAACTGACATGTAACATCATTACAAAGCTATACATACTTACATGGTAATTCTGTCATCCTTCAGTGGACCAGTTGTGCTATATCCACCGCCACTATGATCACACATTTAGCAAGTCAACACTATCACATTATACATATCCATTGGAATCATGCATATTGATGCAAACATTGAAAAAATACCCTTTATAACTTGCTTTAATCAATTTCCATCATGTATCTGCTGCTCGTCAAGCACAATGATGCTGATTGATCGGACTCGAGTTCTACAGCCGAGGTAGCAATTACCCAACCACATTGTGTGATTAAAGCTAACCACATACCCTCAACTGTACAGCTACATCGTGTAAAATGACAAGTACAAATACCTCTCCGCTACTCTTATTGGTGGGTTCAATACTGGCTTATAAAGAACGATGTACATTTTCATCCGTGACAAAGTAAGATGTGGCTGCGTGCCACTATTACTTGACAAACGTAAAATCGTAGTGATTTCCACATTTTACAGACGGACATTAAATCGTAGAGACTCCCACATTTAACTGCAACTACAGAAGCATATAGATGGAATATTTGCAACTGAAGGGCACTTATCAAACGATTCTCACACTGTCAGACTGCGACACTCCACCATTCCAAACCATCTGTACACGAAAAAGCTCTGTATCGGTACTACAGCGACACCAGGGTCAGCGACGAAACGTCTGCGATAGCTGGTGCCAAGTTCTCATCATACAGTGATCACTTTAATGAATATTCCGTCTAATATCCGACTCTGTTCCCCTCGGTAAAGCCGATACTAGACATTAATGGAGACCTCATTTACCATGCACAGTTGTGATTTAAATGATGTATCGGGTTCATTTTGTCCAAATAAAATGGAAATCAACAACCACTCTGGCATAATTTCTAAATACAGCTTTTCAACATGACATCCATTCTTTGTGGGGAGACAGCTTTCAGCATCCTAATGATATCTAAATGGTTTTCTCTCAACGCAATTTATATTGCCGCTCTATTTCTTTGCTACCATTACCATAATTAATCAACAGGTATTAAGTTTTAAACTTCAAGCTTCAAAACAATTTTTATAGAGAATATTTTTTACTGAGTTCATCATCTCAGTATTGCTTTTTTCAGAACTGTGTGAAATTACTATATGAGGTCAAGTAAAATTAGATTATTTTCTCAATTTTGTGTAGTTCAGTTATTGATTTTTTTATTATTATTCTGGTGAAAACCTGTAAATGTTTTTCTCAGCATATCTAAAAAAAAGATAATTGAATGCTTTGATCAGGTTAATATCAATCGATCTATACACAAGATAATGATGTTTTTATTTATCTGTTTACCTGTCTAATTGCTGCTTTCAAATTTATTTGCAGATGATCAAGGTCAAAGCTGGGACAGAAATGATTACCTGATACAGCATCAGAGATCAAACACATTGTTCTATATCAACCTCCAATGCTATTACAGATAGCAACATCAATGTAAATATTCCTATTCTGAGATATCAGGACAAAAGATCCTTGGATGAACACATGTCATTATTAAATATTGAACTATTGTTCCATATAAACACTCATCAGATACAAGAATATTTCGAACATTAAATTAAAAAAAAATTATTCAAATATTTATAGTTTTAAATGTTCTTTGAATTAAACATTTTTCCCCTTTAAAATATCAAATATCATGCAAATTTGAATATGTTTCTGCATAAGTTAACATTTAACTTGCGAAAAAAAATCTAAATTTGCATGTGTTTTACTAGACCAATTTTGTTTGTTGCAGAAACGCAGATGAATTAGGCACACATAGAAACATGGAGACATGTATCGACTGACACTAGACATTTTCGACGCTGTTCTCCATATTTCATGAGTAAATGAAACCTATTGATCTACATACACAATCACGCAATGACGGGTGTCATCCATTTATCAACACATGTCACCATGACAACGGTAAAAATGCAAATGCTCAAAGAAGGCATGCATGTTAAGTGCAGTGTACCATTGTATAAGTGTATACAATATGTATACATACTCCAACACCAGCCGCTTATCAAGCCAGTTAATGCATATTCAAATGACACATACGGAACTCTCTAGAGATTTGAAAACATAAAACTATGAGGACAATATCACCGTATACTAGCTGCCAAAGCCAGATGATAACATGGAAAACTAATCAAGCTGAAACAATGGAAAAAAAATCTGAACCTGGGAAATTCTTCAGAGACAATAGAAGCCTTGCTTTATCAGTTTAAACTGAGGATTGTACAATATTTACATAAATGCAATAAATCTATTACTCTTAAAGATGCTCCACCGCAAACAAATGGTATTTTTTCATTATCAAAAATAGGAGCAGACGATTTATATTTTCTTCAGTATAAAGTTACTTACTTTACACTATTACCACCATTGAAAAGTTGAACTTCTAATTTTACTTATGTTAAAAATATGAAAAATAATTAATTGCATCCGAAAAATGGGCATATATTCTATGGAAAATGTACTGATTGCACATGCACCACAGGCGAAATAAATTTTATATTATTTTTGTCTTAATTAGGCATAGCCGATTTTTTATCTATCAGTTTAAACTGAGGATTGTACAATATTTCATAAATGCATGAATATAAATCTGGTTACTCTTCAGTGTTTTTAAAGCAATGTATATTTTTCAAGATTATTATGCTATGCAAGACAATTTTCAGTAAGAATCAAATTGATATGATGGAGAATAAAGAGATTTATACTTTTATTTATTGAAATCTGAATAAAATTCATACCTAATCATACACAAGGGATATATGATAAAGCCCAATAGAAGTCATGTTCAGATGACCTCAACAACCACCAAACAATGTGATTTTTTTCAGTCTATATCAGAAATTGTTTCTCATACCCTGTAACCTTTTCCTCATACTTAAACAATCAATGTTGAAAATTTAAGGCTGTCATCATGAAATGTCACTTTCAATATGTAGTGAGCTGCAGTTTGATAGGTTAATGCAAAGGTCGTCTGAATATGACCTCTTATTGGCCAATTCCAGACCTTCCTTGACACAGAGTATGATGTATTATACTGTAGTCACATTGGTACACAAAGTGACACAAGATCATACTAATAATTAGACAACTTCTACTTCATATTAAAGCCTTGACCTCAGTGACCCCAGCAGTTTGGGAGCGATTACCTTGTAGTGGTTATTGAAGTGAAATTAATAATATAGACAGGTCCAGTATTTATAACTCTGGCATCATAGACTGATGGCCTTATATATAGTATAGTTGGATAGATCCACAGACTTTCGTTATGTCACTGTTTTCAAGCACCAGGCATTATAACAGACCTCCAGTCATAACACTGTTTAATAATTGATACAAATCTGTCATTTCATATTGACAATGAGATCCACCTCAAGGTTTGACCATTATTACAAACCAAACAGTCGTTAACATCCAAACAAAGCTTAATTAAGTCATGATGATGCTGATCGATGGCCGACGGAAATCCATACAATCCTGCTCGCACAGTATGAACATGCCAGTAGAACAATATGTCTGATCCGGCTCATCAATGGATGTTGCCTCCTTTCCCACTATTGGTAACACATAAACAAAAGCATCAATGGTTGGCTTTAAAGTACACTTTACCGTTAATACGGTCGACTCGCACACTAATATCTGTTACAGAAAACCCACATAATTCTTCAATACAAAGGCTGAAGTGGCACAGTGGTTAAGGTGTCAATACATTTATCATGGCCCTACACTTCTGAATTTCAGGTTTGAAACCACATGTGGAGCACTTGACGGTGAGTGGTTTTTCTCTAGGTACTCTGGCTTTCCTTTACTGTAATTGAGCCCTGGATGTCAGTCTCGTCCAGATAGCTCGTTTAATTGTAGTATGTTAAATTAAATCATTGTATTTATTTAATACAAAAAAATAAATTGATTAATAAATTTTCATTCGATAAATTACTTGTAAAAATCACGTTCAGATCATAATTTTACAAATAAGAAAAAACCTGCTTTCGATTCTATATGTGGCACAGTGGAGTATGCAGCAGAAATGTTTGGCTAGGTGATTAGGTGCTGTAGATTGTGAGTTTGAGGCCTGTATAGGGCATAAGTAATTAAATTGTCCTTGTTCGTCACTTGTGTTTCTGAGGTATTATCTTTGGTTCTATAGATATATCGTTGTACTGTTTATCTCATCAATGAAGGCAGATTGAAAAAAATGGAAAATATTTTGTACTATATACATGTAAATAAAATCAGTGTCCTAAAGTTAAACACGTCATATTTACTGTGTTGGATATATTGCCTAAAGCTATGATAACTTGTTCAATACAGTTGCCATGGGAATATTAAAGTGAGGCTGAGTGAATATACCTCCCAGCATGCTAATTACTACAGATGTACCTGATGAGACAAGTCTTAATTACAATATTGTATCATACTTTGTGGCGGATTGTCATCCAAATCATTCAATTACAAAATCAGATATCAGGAGTTTATGCACGGATAAAAGCTGATTTGATGGATCCATTGATAACAAAACTTTACCTAATTGGCTTGTGAAAATCTCCCATTGCTTTCAATCATGCATATGAACCACGCATGCAACATACTGTTCATCCATGCTTTTATCATTGTATCCTCTAATATATGTTCAATAAAATATTTCTTAAACTAGAAAGGTCTTGAGATATCTTTGACCCAATGGACCCAATTTGTCCTATGGCACTTAAAAATTGCAAAAATAGAGGGGCACTTAACAGAGCTTTCATAAAATGATTGCACAAAAAAAAGCAATAAATATTTGCAAACAAAATCAAATACGTGACTGGGCAGGATGCAGAGATACTGAGAAACAATACCCCCTCCTTCTCCCCCCCCTCACTTTCCCATTTCATAGAGAAAGGTAACAATTCCACCTAAAGATGTAGGATTATTTTATGCCATCTTGGAAAAACCTCCCATTGAAATTTTTCTTGTTTCAAATGGGTAATCCTTTAGTAATTTGCTATGCTAATCTCCATTAGTGCACTGACTTTTCTGTCCAAAACAGCAGAAATAGAATAAGGCACAACTTTTATTTGAACATAATGACCATAAAATTGCTGAGTACTGTCAGAATCCGACCAAAACAGTCCAGTAAATCTTCGTTACATGACATTAGTCCATGTAAATTAATACAATACAAATCTTCATCAGTAGAGGCAGATATCTTCTTTGCATCAACCCTGACTGGCTGACATGTGACATAAAACCATTAATACAGACGCATTGATTGATCGTCAAGTACACATGCATCGATTGGGTATCTAGTACACTCACATTGATTGGTCATATTACATAAAAAACTGGTACACATCACAAAAGGTGTACCAGAACAAGCATCACAAGCTCACACTTGACAGAAAAGTAGAAAACAAATGGTACAGCAAGTTACAATCACCATACACATCACAAGACACATCAAAAGTCATATCACAAGACACATCAAAAGTCACATCACAAGACACATCACAAGAACAAATCAAAGACAATCACAAGACACATCAAAACATCACAGACACATCACAAGACACATCAAAAGTCACATCACAAGACACATCACAAAGGACAAATCAAAAGACACATCACAAGACAAATCAAAAGACACATCACAAGATACATCACAAGACAAATCAAAAGACACATCACAAGACACATCAAAAGACACATCAAAAGACACATCACAAGACAAATCAAAAGACACATCACAAGACAAATCAAAAGTCACATCAAAAGACACATCACTAGACAAATCAAAAGACAAATCACAAGACAAATCAAAAGTCACATCAAAAGACACATCACGACAAATCAAAAGACTCATCACAAGACACATCAAAAGTCACATCACAAGACACATCACAAGACAATTCAAAAGACACATCACAAGACAAATCAAAAGACACATCACAAGACAAATCAAAAGTCACATCAAAAGACACATCACAAGACAAATCAAAAGACACATCACAAGACACATCAAGTCACATCACAAGACACATCACAAGACAAATCAAAAGACACATCACAAGACACGTCAAAAGTCACATCACAAGACACATCACAAGACAATTCAAAAGACACATCACAAGACAAATCAAAAGACACATCAAAAGACACGTCACAAGACTAATCAAAAGTCACATCAAAAGACACATCACAAGACAAATCAAAAGTCACATCAAAAGACACATCACAAGACAAATCAAAAGACACATCACAAGACACATCAAAAGTCACATCACAAGACACATCACAAGACAAATCAAAAGACACATCACAAGACACATCGCAAGACAAATCAAAAGTCATATCACAAGACACATAGGAATCACTAAAACATAGATAATTTTAACCATGTGAGTCAGAAAAACACAAGAACAGCAATGAAACATCTTTGTTCAATCCTCAGCAATTCATTGAATATTAAAGCTATGAATCAAATGAGATGATACTTTGCAGAAGGCCATCCTGACACAAAGTCCATTCCGATAAAAACATAACACAACACTACAAAAAACTCATTTATAATACAAAGCATCACTTATTGCAAGTAGCAATATCAATCTAGCAGGTTTTGGCCCGATCACAATGCTTTCATATAGAGAGTTTCCTAGCTTTACTTTGAATTCTCCATGATAGTCAATGGAACAAGAAGTTCCTCTCAAAATTGGTAACAAACACCAATTAGGGACTTCTTTATAAATATCAGCATCCTTATATGAATCCTGCCAGAAAAGAATGCCTTTAAAACATTCACTTATCTTAAAATCTAAAACTGAAAATACAAATATCAATTTGTATACAACGTTTTGGACCCAAAAAGAATCTTAGGCACAACTTCATATGATCTAATGCCTGAGCTAGAGTGATTCTATATGCAGTATTTCTCCTCTCTTTGATATTGAAACACTATGAAAAATGTTCAGATGATGGAAGAGTAGTAATTCAATGTATAAACTAGACATAAAGTCGGTAAACCATGTTCAAACATGGGTTAAAAAACAAGATTCCAGAATACTTTTTTACTCTTTTTATGTGTTTCCATGACGATAGACTCGATCACCATAGCAGCAGGTGGACATTTGAAGTAAATGGTGATTTATAGTCTCATGACTCTAGGCGGAGTCATGTGGGTGATAAACCAGTAACTATACCCTGGACCTATGGGTGTGGCTTACCATCCCCAAATAGTCAAGCAGTCCTGCTGGTGATCCTGCACCGATTACGAGAACACTAAAACGACACTTATACAACACAAGCATGTTTTAGCGTGTCTGACCGACATTGTAATCTGGACTAGTGCCAATCGGTTGATTCTAAATCAAGATATAACAATAGTTATTGTTTTACACCCAAGTAGCAAAGGAATTTAGGAGAGACGACTGCAGCTCAAGGCAGCGGCGACAAAACTATGTTGGCTGTTCCACCAGAGAGACTTGGGTATAAACGTAAATAGTGGATACTCATAGAGACTTGGTGCATCTCTAACAGAAACACAGAAGTTGTGTTATACCAATTCTGTATATATTTCTGGCAACTTACAGCTTTGTCTCAAAGAATTGCAGAACGTCCATACTTTTGATAAAAAGGAATTTCAGAAGGGACATATTTTGGTAAGACAAAATTTCAGATGGGATATACATATGCTACCATTGAAGAGATTCAGACAAATCTATTTTTCAATAGTACTGAAAATAAAACACAAATCTATTCCAGCAGGTCTTAATAGTCCTTATTTATAGATGTTTTATTTTTCAGAGAATTACAAACAAAGGATTTATATAATTATCACAAATGTCGTCCAACTGATAAAAGGGTTGTAAAATAAAGTTGCCAAATTAAGAGCTTTAAGTGAAACATTACGATCTAGTGTAAAAATGCATTGTTAGGTATGTTTCACCTTTTAATAACAATTCTATGCTATTTAAATAAAGTCCCATGTGTATGTCATTTAACACAAATTAAACAAATCATATCCGGATATTTTACACATCATAAATAGCAACACTAAATTTAGACGTCGCTTACTCTACCCAATCTATAATCATGAATACTTTATGAATACACACCGAGAAAAATAGGTATTGATTTTCTTATCATAAAGACCAATAACATGAAACCTATCTGTTACAATGGACAAAGTCAATATTTTAAATTACAATAATTCTTTCTCCTTCTGATGACACATTCTATTTGCAGATAATCATTTCAAATATTGACTGCAGTGGGACCGGGGCCCATTATATTGATGAATCGGTATCATATGTATCCCCTATCTGTCCCTGTGTGTTGATGATGTATAAACAAACAAAGTCTCTCTGACCTTTGTCAATAGCCCCCCTGACATTTGCTCCTCTGGCCAGAGTGATCTTGCCGTACCTTGGTAAAGTTTGTCTGGCCCTTTATCTATCATTCATAATGTAGATATTGTTATGACTCTTCCTCTGTCTGTACCTCTAGCCATGGAGATTCATAGGATGAAAAGGACAGACTAGACCATGAAGGTCAGCCATAGACCATAAAGGTCAGCCATAGACCATAAAGGTCAGCCATAGACCATGAAGGTCAGCCATAGACCATGAAGGTCAGCCATAGACCATAAAGGTCAGCCATAGACCATGAAGGTCAGCCATAGACCATGAAGGTCAGCCATAGACCATGAAGGTCAGCCATAGACCATAAAGGTCAGCCATAGACCATGAAGGTCAGACATAGACCGTGAAGGTCAGCCATAGACCATGAAGGTCAGTCATAGACCACAATGGGTCTAAATGCAGACATAGACCTCAAAGTGCAGCCATAGACAACAAAAGGCAGACATGGACCACAAAGGGCAGTCATAGACCACAATTGGTCTAAGTGCAGACATAGACCTCAAAGGGCAGCCATAGACAACAAAGGGCAGACATAGACCACAAAGGGCGGTCATAGAACATAGGCATACATAGACAACAAAGGGCGGTCATAGACCACAAAGGTTAGTCATAGACCACAATGGGTCTAAATGCAGACATAGACCTCAAAGGGCAGCCATAGACAACAAAGGGCAGACATAGACCACAAAGGGCAGTCATAGACCACAATGGGTCTAAGTGCAGACATAAACCTCAAAGTGCGGCCATAGACAACAAAGGGCAAACATAGACCACAAAGGTCATCCATAGACCATGAAGGTCAGCCATAGACCATGATCGAAGGTCATCCATAGACCATGAATGTCAACCATAGACCATGAAGATCAGCCATTGACCATGACGGTCAGCACAACCGAGCCATAGACCATGAAGGTCAGCTATAGACCACAATGGGTCTAAGTGCAGATATAGACCACAAAGGGCAGTCATAGACCACAAAGGGCAGACATAGACCACAAAGGGCAGTCATATACCACAAGGGCAGTCATAAACTACAAAGGGCAGATATAGACCACAAAAGGCAGTTATAGATCCCAAAGGGCAGTCATAGACCCCAAAGGGCAGTCATAGACCACAAAGGGCAGTTATGGACCACAAACGGCAGCCATAGACAAAAAGGGCAGTCAAAGACCACAAAGGGCAGCTAAAGACCACAAAGGGCAGTCATAAACCACAAACGGCAGCCATTGACTATGAAGGACAGCCATATACCACAAAGGGCTGTTACAGACCACAAATGACAGCCAAAGACCACAAAGGACAGTCATAGACCACAGAGGGCAGTCATAGACCACAAAGAACAGGCATAGACCACAAAAGCCAGACATAGACCACAAAGGGCAGCAAGCAGCAATAAACCACAAAGGGTAGTCATAGACCACAAAAGCCAGACATAGACCACAAAGGGCAGTCATAGACCAAAAAGGGCAGCCATGGACCACAAAGGGTAGTCATAGACCACAAAAGCCAGACATAGACCACAAAGGGTAGTCATAGACCACAAAGGGCAGCCATGGACCACAAAGGGTAGTCATAGACCACAAAAGGGTAGTCATAGACCACAAAAGCCAGACATAGACCACAAAGGGCAGTCATAGACCACAAAAGCCAGACATAAACCACAAAGGGCAGTCATAGACCACAAAAGGCAGTCATAGACCACAAAGGACAGTCATAAACCTCACAAGGTAGCCATAGATCTATAGTGACTATGAATACCAGTTGCACTCCATTTTTGCCATGTCAATACCATAGAAAACTACAGGAAACTAAATGTATCGTCTTGTAACAAAACCAATAATATGCTTAAACAGAGCTACAATTAATCAAGCATAACCTTTTCCTGACACAGGTAAAATTAATTGATTGTTTCTCATATAAATCATTAAGTGGTAAGATTGATTGTTCTTTTCTCACCTAAATAATTAAACGGTGAACATGATCGGTCTTTCTGTCATTTAATAGTAAAAATTGATTCCTCATTTCACACAGAAATTATCAATATATCATTTAACACCAAACCACACTTTCCATTCCTATATATCAAGCTGCCTCCTAGTCCAGCCAGATGTAGGTCAAGGACATTCATTCAAATTCCGGAACTCCTTACTCAAGCATACTATAGGCCAGAGATGAAGTCTCTAGGCCTATGTAAAGTTAAGAAACATTTACTAATCGTTTTTGCCATGTTCTTGCATCCATGTCAAGGTTATTCCTTTGAACAAACTTAACAGCTTTTTAGCCCAGCACTGGGTACATATACATTATCAGACACTTGTTCATTGAGAAGCTGAATAGATATTTTCGCAAAATTACTCCCCTAACCTTGAATTTAGTATACAGGTCAAGGTTAATAATTTCAACAAATTTGTAGCCTCGAACCTTTTTTTTTGACATCTTACTAATTTTAAAGCTGTTGGAAGACAACAAATATAGCACAACTTTACTAACTAATCACTGACAATATCGCCAATTAGGAATGAAAACAGCTGGAATGGTTTCTAGGAACTGAGTATTAAAACAGCTAGCTGGAATGGTTTCTAGGAACTGAGTATTAAAACAGCTAGCTGGAATGGTTTCTAGGAACTGAGTATTAAAACAGCTAGCTGGAATGGTTCTTAGGAATTAGTACTGTCTACTGATGAACTGACTAACACTTTTCAAGGGAAAAATACACACACTTGAATTCAAATATATTATTTTCATTATCTTAAAAAAGGTTACAAGTAATCAAAATCTAAACCCATATACATCAAAATTTGATAGAATGTCAAAAATGTCATAGCAAAGCACATGGAGAAAAGTATAACAAATATTACGTTTCTGGTAGATATGGCCAAACATCTAACTCATTCATCTCTGATATTTCATAATGGACTGGTCTAAGCCTTTGATTTAGAAGAGTCTAAATGTGTCTTCAGGGGGGAATGAGTTAAAGGATGCTGTAAAGGTCACTACATTCAGGTATATCACTACATAGTGTCCCAATCACATTGGTTATTGTATTACCATATAAAACTGCATTGTCAGCTTGCTGCAGCATAGCACAGTACTGGAAGAAACATGTTTGATAGTGATTTGTCAGCTTAAACAAATGTTCACCTTCTATAGGTTTCAGTTAATGATCAGGTAAAGTAAGGTCGATGGAGCAAAGATGGCTTTGTTGTATACATATATGGTGACCATTAACAATATACCATCACTGACCAGGGCCTAAATGATAAGAACACTGACCGCTGTCTCCATCGGGACAATACAAACCTTGTGGAGCTGCAGTCGCCTCCAAAATTAACATTCGGAATCGCTCCAGCATTGTCTCAGTGTTAACAAAACGTTAATGGTTTACACTTCAAATTCTGTTTACCCTGTCATCTGATAGTAATCCATTTGTGGCCGATAGGTGGAATTTCCCCTGGTAATATCCATTGGTAAGGTTATCAGTAGCACCCTGCACTAATTGTGTGAAACGTGACTCTACTCTTTGAGACAGAATGACTGTTATTAATTAAAGATGACTAATTTTGTCACACTAAATCACCTGAGTGTTTGGGACATTTCCATCCCGCCATGCAAACTCTTCTTGTAGTACGTATTTGGTTACCAAAGGCAATATAAGAGGAACTCTCTGATTGGCTATTGACCGCTGATGTGATCTATTCTGTTTAAATCAATATTGCTGAGTAACATCCCTAGCTGTTGACACCAATACCACTTGTTTTCAGCATCGACACCGATGCTGTAGCACGCAAATCTTCCAAGGTATCGGTAGTGTCAACTCAACACTTTAGAAATGAGCAAAGCTAAAAGGATAGAGTGTGTTTAGTAGTTGTGAAGTGTGGACATAGGGGCCATGTTGTACTAGTACTAACTCTACCTCGGGGGCCAATTCCGTTCTAAAGCCTCACCTCAGATCAATATCTAATGTACAACTGCAGCCCTCTACAAATCATATACTACCTATAATCCATTTACAGTCTACAACATGTACATGTTTCAGGCTATAGCTTCGGGTGTCGAGTTGAAATTGATAGATTTTTAAATAAAATATTCATAGACTCAGCTGACTTTTGGAACGGATTCCGGCAATATAATGGGGTTTTCATATATAAAGCTATCTCATTTAGACAAGATGCAGTCAGAAGATTCCGTTTTTCCACATTTAGCATCGCAGTTACATCATACAATACACTTGTAGAACAAACATGTTGTACATCACAGTAGCCTTTTCACTTTGATCAATGAAATCATTTCAGTTGTACATCCTTTCATCAGTAATTTCCATTTTAAAATAAAATTTTGCCCAGATAAAACAGAATTCAATTGGTCATTATGGTAATATGATAACATGAATCATTTTAAAAATTATGCCATAAGACAAAAAATGTTTTTGAAATATAAAATCAAACAAAACTTCAAATCACAATGACCAACATTTCCGTTGTAAGATGATTTTTATTCCTTAAACAAGAAATTTAACCATAGCATGTGTCGTTGTATAATTGAATAAAATATTGCTGAATGAAAAGTAAACTAGATTACAGTACAGATCTATAGAATGATGTATCACATAGTTTGTATTTAAAACAATTTAAAGGGAATTGATTAACAAACAAACAAAAATGATAAGCAATAACAAGAGGCCCATGGGCCTTAACGGTCACCTGAGTTAGAATATATAATGAAACAAATAATGAAACAAATTAAAGACATATAAACACTATATGCTGGGCCTTGAAGTTGGTCAGTGATTTATAAATTTGATCTTTTTATACTATGAAGAGTATTTGCTTCCTTCAAACCTGTGAACTTAGAGGTATTTTTGAAATTTTAATCAATTTGACCCTGTTTGGTCCTGCCCCTCTGGTCCCCCAGGGGGTCATCGAGGACGGATATGGATGTTAAAATGCTATATCTTCGGCTAATAATTCTAATCAAGTTTGACTAATTTCCTACGAAAATTGGGCAAATAATGTTCACAAATATGTTTTTCCTATATAAACTAAAGTAAACTTGACCCCTCCCCAGGGGGTAAACGTGAGACCCCAAGATCATATAATTCACAGTTTTTATAAAACACCTGAAAACCTTTCCATCTATAATTATTTGATTCTACTATATCCAGAATTTTAGAAGATTTTTGAAGTTTTAGCCTATTTGACCCTTTTTTAGCCCCCCCCCACCCCTGCCCCCAGGGGGTCGGCAAGGACCAATGTGGATATGATATTAAAATGCTATCTCAGGCTAATAATTCTAACCAAGTTTGACTCATTTCCTATGAAAATTGAGCAAAAAAATGCTCATTAATGTGTTTATCCTATATAAACTATAGTAAACTTGACCCCCTCCCCAAGGGGAAACAGGAGACCCCAGGGTCATATAATTCACAATTTTTGTAAAGGACCTTAAGATCTTTCTATTTATGAAAAGTATTTGATTCTACCATTTCCAGAATTTCAGAAGAAGATTTTTGAAGTTTTAGCCTATTTGACCCCTTTTGACCCCGCCTTTAAGGCCCCTGGGGGTCAGTTTTATAGAAAATTTGTTAATAGGATTAAATGGCCATCTCTACTGATAATTCTTTCAAATTTTACTCATTACATATTACAAATGTGTATTAAATTTGATGGAAATGTACAAACAGTCATTCATAAAAGATATAGATAATAATAATATTATCTCAAACAGTTGAAGTTATAACAGAGACGGAAAATATAAAAATCTGACTGCTACAACAAATTCACTCACTGACTTCCACACATGAGGCTAGCATCGAATTTAAAGTAGCTATGCGATAGACCATGAAATAAGAGTAATTTGATAAAGTGATCCCCACCTCATTTCAACTAAACCTGAAATAATATTCAATATCTCTTTTAAAATTATGACAATGGGGGATCATTATAGTATTATTTGAGCATTATATATATGAAATTTGGAGCTAAAAGAACTAAAAAATTTTACATATAGTGTAAATTGTGCGAATGAAGGCTCCAATATTATTCCGATTATTTTGGTAAAGTCTCTAAAGACAAATTCCTGTCGTATGGTCTCAACCCACCAGGAAAAGTCAATCCAAAAGTTTGAGACAAATACAGCCATACAAAACAAGATGCATTAAAGTTTCTTAGAAGGAACAAAGAGGATAGTTTTATTATTCTTGTATATGTATATAAATATTTTATTCTGTAGATGATCATAATTCTCCAATTCGGTATTGAAACACCGATTGTTTAGAATCAGAGGAAGAGTATTAAGCTAAAATGGAGGCATGGCTTGAGATAATTCTTTTAACATAACTTTTATAATAAAAAAATGTATATTCCCACAAATTGGCATATGAGCGGTGACAGGTTTTATATCAGTTCAAATTCATTAAGAAAAAAACCATTTTGGACAAAATTAGCATTTCTTACACCATAAAAAATAGGAGTTTCATTAGTGTTGAAAAGAGAATATAATCCAAATTTCCTCGTCATTATTTAACTCATGTCAATAAACAAATTTTTATATTCCATTTTTTTGGACGCATAAAAAAAACTTGACTTGTTCTGAATTTTTTTATAGTTTGAGTTGAGAACCACAAGGGCCTCATTAAAATAGGAATTTATATTCTCGTGATTTAGATTATAGATAATTAAGAGAAGTTCAGCCAATACTATCTTTCCAAAACAAAAAAACTTATATTATTTTGATTTCCTTTTTAGAAATATCAGACCAAATATAATAGTAATGTATCACTATTATATACCAGAATTGTTTCTCCTAGAGACTTTTCTCATTTAACCCATTCTACAAATTAAATTGTACAAAAGCTGTTCTCAACAATTTCCTTGTTTTGGTTTATTTTTCTACCAATAGTAACTAAAGATGTCTTCTTGACCAAACAATTAATAATTGCTTTGAATCCTTTCATTTTATCTCTCAAAGTTAATTTTAGTAAATATCACTTAAGTTGAGGACTGAATTTAAACTCCCAGGAAAGTAAAACGGTTTAATCACAGTCCTGATTACGTGAACTCTCAATGCACAACCCTCGTCAACACTATGCCTCTTACTAACCACCATATACAATTTAGTTTCTTTCGATATTGGATTTTATTTCCCAAACTATATTGATCAAGAAAGATCAAGCGACTTTTATAAACTCTTTTACCTAGATTCAAAAGGGTAAGACTAGTATCATCTGCATATTGAGAATAATATTAAATCCTTCGTACCCTATTGAAAAGCCTTGATCTCATGTTTCTATATCAGTATCAAAATTTCAACAGGACAGATTAATAGGGCGATATTGGATCTCCTGTCTGCTCACCCTCGGGCCGATATGGACAAAATTCAGAAAAAAGCCATTGAAGTACCATGTCAGAAGAGGCGATTGTTTTGTTAGTGTAAATATCTGCTTGTTTTGATAAAATCACCAAAGAATACAAAAAGTAACGTGACCGTTGTTCCAAAGATATTAGAATGCGAAGGCCTATTTTACAACAACCAGGCAGAAGGAAGACCAGACTGCCCCGTCTGCAAAATGCACAAGTCATACAGCACGCGCCGCCTAAAGACGTCCTTTTACCTTTTGAGTTCTATTAGTGTGAGAATGTATGTATGGTCAATAAACACGACGTTTTGCAAGCACATTATATTAATATTTTATAACATACATTCAAAAGTGAAACTTGGTCTCCTCTCTAGGTCTGTACAGGAGGAAAGGATATGACACCATAGTTCTGAGTGTGGAGACAATTCACCTCATAGGACCATATAATTCACAATTTTGATTGGCCTTATGCCTTAGAAGGTTTGTGCAAAATTTCATTAATATTGCTTCTGCAGTTTTGGAGAAGAAGTCGAAAATGTAAATTGTTTACGGACATACGACGGACGATGCACGACGCACGACGCACGACGCACGACGATGGACAAAAGGCGATTAGAATAGGTCACTTGAGACTTCGTCTCAGGTGACCTAAAAAGGTAGCAGTGACCTACATTTCAAACAATGGTGTTTTAATGCTTGATACCCTGCTACTAATACGATGTAAAATGTGTTGAAAAGAATTGTTAGATGTCGTTCAGACAAGAAAATAAAAGCCTACCAACAACATCTCTCCCTATGGTTTTAGACATTTTGTACTGTGTATCTGTGACAGGTAGACAAATGGATAAGACACTCCATTCACAACATGTTCATCTAGGGACTGAAGCTTAGAAATCTGGGCGGTGGAAATTTCCACTTCATTCTCCAGTGATCTAGAGTTTAAGTCGGTCGTCTGGAATTTCAATTTCAGTCACTCAGTCCATCATTTGAATTGCAGACATCAGTCACAAGGCATAAGAAATTGGTCGTTTTAAGTTTAGACAGGTCAAATGTCAGCTGTCTGATGTTTAGAAGTCTCTTCAACAGTAGTTAAGATACCAGTTAGTTGGGTGAAGACAAGGTACTATAACTCGACTTTCTAACGTGTGCGATTTACTTTTGCAAATTTCGGAATCCAAGTAAATTCACATAAGTCTTTCTCTGAGAATCAACATCTACATCATTAATATTGATAGTAATTTCTATTAATTTTTTAAATATGCGAGTGTTTTGAAATGAAAATCGTCAAAAATCAGTAGCCAGGAACGACAGTTGGTTAAACAGTATTGGCAGTCTGGTTATAAAATGTTATAAGTATAAGTCGGATCAAATAATCGAACACGCCTCCATAATACCATAACCTTATCACATAACGTAATCAGAGAAAGTATCGTTTATCACATCCAATCATACTTATTGTTCGTGACCCTGTAAGGTCATACCCTGGGGCCTATTTATAGACCGCCCTGCTAATTAACCCTGCCAACACATCTATTACATACGATCATACCAACCATTGAGAAAATTCCCACGTGTACGATTCACTGATGAATAGCGAAATTTACTGTTGACACTAAATAGTAGAACTGTATAACAAGGGATTTCATTGATTATTTTTTCTCAACCTTATCATGGTTGTGAATTAATATTCATTGAAGTTTTGCCAAAGTATTAAATTGCCATCCACTTAAATGTCTAAGACAAGCCATCATTACTAACCCTGTACTCCCATAAAACCATTAAATATTGCATCATGTGGTTCAGGGACCATGTAAATCTGAGATTGCTGTAGCCCACATTGCCTCTAAGTATGTATGTATCAAATAACGTCGTTTCCGGAATACAACATTCAGTCAATTTAGTCATGTGACTTTCATCACCATGTGACTTTAGTTAGGGCAAATTTGAAACAAAATGGCGGCATATGTAATGATTTGTACACAGGTGGAAAATTACATATTATGACAGAAAGCTTAAAATTAATTATCAAAACGTATTGTATCAAATGTAATCTAAATATGCATGAGAACTGAATTTAGACACTTCACAAGGAAATGACATGTAAATTACAGCAACAAATGGAGCTGTCGCATAACAGTTGGAAATCAACAGTATCTTCAGACGTCTCACCCACAAATATTTCATAGCTTACCTGGGTACTTTTCTTCCAAAAATCAATAGCAAATAAGAAACGCAAAACATAACAATTAATCTTCATTCCCTTATCGAGCAAGTTTTACTGACAATGACCTTTACTCGGACATTGGTATTCTCTGCCTATAAGTGTCACCGCAATGACGGAAAAAAGTGCCCTAAATTTTTCGCGGTCACATGACCAAAACAATGTTTTCTACCTCCTACCCAGAAGAGTTCCTTGTATACCGGAATCGGCGTATTGATCAAATATACCTTTGGTAAAATTCTGCAATAATTTGATCTGTGTAGTTATATGTGTATGCATCTCAATATGTATTTCAAATTTCATTGCATAGAAAAAAAATTTGGATGAAATATTTTTCTTTAATATCATTTTACAAAGTATAGTGAAAAAAAGAATCTCTATGGCTTTCTCAAGACCCAAAAAGCCCTTTTATATCCTGAGTTAACTCATTCACCTCTTGAAACACATTGAGACCCTTTTAAATCAAAGACTAGACCAGTCCCATTATGAAATTTCATGGGGTGAATGAGACTTAGTAAGGACAAATATTCTACATCTGAAATACGTCACAGGAATCCAATTAGGGTGATATTATCCGTAAATGTATTATATCATTAAGTCGTTTATTATTATATAAATAGCATTTTAAAATCAATGTTTTAATATTTATAGTAATTAATCAATGAAGTGATTAAATACAATGTACTTCCACATCGTATAAAAAGAGTACTAAAAAAAACTTATTGTTGAACTGTTTCCCTGACTGTAGTAGGACAAATATTCTACAGACACTAGATAAATCATCCTTTTGTCTATATAACTTCATTGCTATTGATTGAAATACGTCACAGGAATCCAATTAGGGTGATATTATCCTAAATGTATTATATCATTAAGTCGTTCAATAAATATTTACATCAAAGTTTATCTATGACGTAAATGCTTTATTATTATATAATAGCATTTTAATCAAATGTTTTAATATTTATAGTAATTAATCAATGTGAAGTGATTAAATACAATGTATATCAGCAATAAGTTGTTATTGCTTCCACATCGTATAAAAAGACTAAAAATGTATGATTTTCTGTGAGGTCTTAATAATGTACAATGTAATAAAACAGGTCGTTAACATCTGTATATTTCACACAGGACAATATCTATAGAATTTTTAGATTGATTATACAATAATCTTTTACAGAAGACAAATAAAAATGGAAGAAAATGCAATAAGCAATTCACAGGAGAGACTCCATCTGTTCAATACATGACACTAACAGTAATAGGGACGTTGCCATTTTAGATAGGGTGAATATCCTCCGTTGTGTGTAATTAATTAATTTGTTATACCCAAGTGTGATTAGGCACCTGAGTTGTCTCTGTCAAAGTTAAAACAAAGCTCTGTAAATAATATCAAAGATACAAATGTAATATTATACTTTGAAAGCTATTCAAACCGAGTTATAGATTTTTTTTAATAATACCATAGTACAAAGTGCTATACAATGAAACATCCTCAAGGGAAAAATAAAGTAATCTAAATCAAATAAAATTTCTCATTCCTCTAATAGCGTGCCTGTGGAGACCGTAATATTTATCATCAGAGATCTTAAAAATCTTATCTATAGTTAAACTTGGTGTACTCAACTCAATTAATACACTTACAATTTTCAAACCTTACTTCAATTCCACAACTTCAAATAAAACAAAAGCTTAAACCTCCACCTTTAAGAGCAAGGGTCTTAAACAAAATTTCAAGTACTAGGGGGCTGTAATAACTCAACTTCAAATAAAATAGGGCTTAAGCTCTACACTTGAGATTAAAGGGAGCTCAAACCTTTTTGCTTCAAGAACAAAGAGCTCAAAGCCACAACTGGCAGCTTCAGGAATAATTAGCAAATTCAAAAGCCCAGTTCTATGACCATTAAGGTAAACTCATTGATTTAAGTACTAAAGGGAGGGAACCCAGAGCTTCAAGATAAAACCCTGTATATTAGAGTTCAAACAAAAAGCTTTCATATCTAAGGGCTCAAATCTTCCGTCTTTAACATGACTTCAACAACAACTTCAAGTGCAAATGCACTCATCGGCTCTTACAAAAACATTTAATCACTTTGTGTCATGTTCCACAACACAGTTCCAAAGTCAAAGATTTGATCAAGTGCTCAATTGAAGAGCGCAAACCATAAAATGTAAGAATGAAAGTGATCAAACCATGAAATGTAAGAATGAAAGGGATCAAACCATGAAATGCAAGAATGAAAGGGATCAAACCATATATTGAGGCTAAGAATGAAAGGGATCAAACCATGAAATGTAAGAATGAAAGGGATCAAACCATGAAATGTAAGAATGAAAGGGATCAAACCATGAAATGTAAGAATGAAAGGGATCAAACCATGAAATGTAAGAATGAAAGGGATCAAACCATGAAATGGTAAGAATGAAAAGGATCAAACCATGAATTACAAGAATGAAAGGGATCAACCATGAATTGTTTGAATAAAAGGGCTCAAACCATGAATTGTACAAATAAGGGCTCAAACCATGAATTGTAAGAATGAAAGGGATCAAACCAGGAATTGTAAGAATGAAAGGGCTAAAACCATGAATTGTCAGAATAAAAGGGCTCAAACCATGAAATGTAAGAATGAAAGGGCTCGATCAAACCATGAATTATAAAAATGAAAAGGATCAAACCATGAATTGTAAGAATGAAAAGGATCAAACCATGAATTGTAAGAATGAAAAGGATCAAACCATGAAATGTAAGAATGAAAGGGCTCAAACCATAAAATGTAAGAATGAAAGGGCTCGAACCATGAAATGTAAGAAATAACAAGACTACAAACTAATTTTAACAATTTTTTTCAAATATTTCAAGCCCTTATAAATCTCTACCATCACTGTTAAGTAATGTAACAGAGTGCAGGATTTTATATAAACACAATCACTGACTCTTCAAGAGATCCAACACCTGACCTTTGGATTATTAGTCTGATGCTCCGCTGATTGAGCTAAAGATAACTTTTCCTTAGCTTAGAGATATATTTTACAGCTAGTATTGACCAAGGTTCAAGGTACCAATAGTACAAAATCCAGAGCCTTACCTGGATCTGCAATGACCAATGTCTTTCGTATTGACGCTTTGACCAGGTCAGCTCCCGACGGCCATCGTTTTAGCCCCGTACTCCCCTGTATCCCATCCTGTTGGAGCCACTTTAGCTGCCTGTAAATAGACGTTAGGTTTTTGTATTCACAGTAAAACCTGCCTTAGTGACCACCTCTGTATAAAGACCACTCTCTTTATACCACTTCTCTAGGGTTCCAAATCATCCAGATGGCTTATAAAGACAATTTTCATCTGTGCCTTTGGGTTGTCTTTATAGACAGGTTTGAAGATGAATACCATTTTTTGTTTATATGTCCAATTTTCCATGATATTCCCTTAAAACCAATTAAAGTACATTATTGGAAAAACCATCTGTGTTTAAAATTACTAATTACTAAACTCAACTAATTTGAAAGATTTGTCTATGTTAAGTAAATACATTTACGATGCTAACAAAATAAGGAGAAATGTATTGCCATGATATTATAACTGTCCATTCCCTATGTATCTATTATACATGTGTACATGTAACCTGTCCTATCTACACTGCTTTAGTGTAGTGTCTGCTCTGTAAAAATGTTGTATTTTGTACTGATGGGCTGTAAAGCCTAAAGTAATAAAAAAATTGTATTCGATGATAAATGTAACTTGATCAGTCATTTAAATCATTATTATTTATTTTAGATTTAATCAAAACAGGGATAACTTCTACTGTATTCAACTTATTAAGTTACCCAACATTTTTCTGAGTACATATTAGTTTATATCAATAGAAACATGCATGCATATTCTAGGATTCATTTAATTATCTTTTATAATGAAAATTATTGTCAATTTAGTAATTCAAACTTTCACAAACATGAAATCCTAGTTAGATAATGACAACACATTACAACTGTTTGGTACATCAACGGCATCTATAAGGCATATTAGATGTAAACATACTTATTTTGATGCAAATTTTGGCAAAATTGATTTTAAACAAGTAAACAAAATGATTAAGTCACACATTTGCAATAATTGCGGCATTAGCCAGGTTAGAAGTAAAAAAAATTATAATTTTTAAATCTCATTATCTAATTTCACGTTATAAAACCAAGAGCTCTTGATAATGGTATGAAGAAGACAAGAGTTATGCCCCTTCAATCAATTACGGTTATGGGCTTATGTGTTGAATGGATGAGGGTAAATAGTGGTTAGCTCCCTTTACATGTGAACTAGATCAGAACTGTTATCAATCTTAATGAATTTGTAATTTCTAATTACCATTCACATTTTAATGTTTTCCTGTCTTTACATGCATTTTTATCTAAAAAGGATTTTTTATACACTAATTAAATGTTATCTTCAGAAGATATTTGGGAAAATTCATTTAAGTAATTTGTAGGCTTCAAGGAAAATTTGGCTAATTGGAACAAATCATCTACTTTTGGTTTGATTACATAACATAAACACTGTAAATAAGAATACATTTTCCAATTACCTGCACTGCCTTTCAAAATCATCTTTAATGATCGAGTTTTATCAGAGTTTTTTTCTTTTTTATTTTCAATCATTGGCAGTACCACTTTACATAAACACCTCACAGAGGTAAAGGTTATTTCATTACAAAGATGAAAGTCATTTCAGGAATAAACCCTACAGAGGTGAAGGTCATTTATTAAACAAACCTTGCGAAGGCGAAGGTCATTTTTTACAAACCTTGCAGATATGAAGGTCATTTCTTGAACAAACCTTACAGAGGTGAAGGTCATTTCATGAACAAACCTTACAGAGGTGAAGGTCATTTTTTGAACAAACTTTACAGAGGTGAAGGTCATTTCATGAATAATTATTAAAGAGGTGAAGGTGATTTCATGAACAAACATTACAGAGGTGAAGGTCATTTCATGAAAAAACATTACAGAGGTGAAGGTCGTAACATGAATGAACCTTATACATATATGCTTTTATTGGAACACAGCTGTGACCTCATTAATTACAGAATTCATGATATCACTAAACTTATAGATATCAATTTTACTAATGGGTTTTTCCTCTGATATGAACATGAGGAACACAGCCTCCTGACTTGAGGCAATGTCTTACCTTTGTTTATAACATAAGGAACACAACCATTTGCCATTAAGTAAGGTCTCCTGGCACAGCTTACACACTTTGAAATGACACGTGGGACACATTTCGCCTCTATTGAACAGGAAGCCGAGTTCGGTATGACAACGAGCACACATTTTGGACAGGTCATCCCCATCCCTAAGGACACTTTTCATTCGTATTGACTGGATCTCCAGGCGTAACTGTCTGTAACAAATACAACAACAAAGTCAAACACAATAGCATTGGTATCTAATTCCTCAAAATAATCAGTATTATAAATCTTTAAAATTGCAACGCTTTGAAATGCTGCAATCTTGTTTTATGAAGAAGAAAAAAAACATTTATTTTTCTTTTTCACCAAAACACAATTTAATAAAATCCAATAAATGTATTACATCACCCTCTTATCAATCTCTGGAGGCAAACTAGCGATTCAGGTAAAGGGAGGTAATTTCATATATATATAATTATTCATGCAGTTTCATCATAACAATTGGTTATAATGTGCGTATCCTTTCATTACACATCAATGATGTCTCAAGTGATTACCATATTACTGTGATTTCATGAAATCTAATAAATATACACATCCAAGGATGCTTCAGATACTTACTACAACTTTGTTTTTCTTTTCACTCTTTAAAATGCTCAGTGCAAATCTAAATGATATTCCTTCTCAAAATCCTGTGTTCTTTACAAATCTTCTTCATATGTAATATCAATCGGTAATGTTTTTAAGCCTGCTTAAATAATTATTTCCATTTTTTTTTCATTGCTTGGTAAAGTCAGAGTACCTGGAGAAAAACCACTGATAATGACCAGTACTAAGCAATTGTCCCATGTCAGACTTAAACTTGGAACCAAGAGGTGGAGGGTCGGTAGTTATATGTCAAAACACCTTAACCACTATGCCGTTGAGGACAATTAATCGTTATAAATATTACATGAACATAGAGATAACAAATTTAAATGTCTGAACTTCCATGGACTTCACGTTCTATAAAGTCGGCGTCATATCCGAAGCTAAAACAAACTTGCCTCATTTTGAGACTTTCTGTCTTGCGAAGACTCTCGTCACGCTTGAGGACATTAAGGATAACAGCTCGCTCCTCCTCAGACAAGCCCCCCACATCAATCAGGTTTTCCATTGTAATTTTCTCCATCTTGATACACCTGTTAACGATCAACACCCAAATCTCAGGTGTATCTCAGGTGTTCCTCTTCCCCTGCTCGTTACCCAGGTAGGAGGTTGTTTGTTGAAGCAAGGCCAGTATGCATCCTGAATTCCATATTTACCCTGTAGATAATAATGAGAAAATTAACATAACAATATAGTTATCTCCAAACTGTATCCTTGTAAGCTATTGAAACATTAATTATGTTATGAGGAAATGATCAGTTATATCTTATGAAACATACAGACCTTAATATCTGTAAAATCTGCCAGACTAAATGCAGGTGTCATTCCACGATCAATTCTCCCTAACCATGTTGATTTGATATTTTTAATTGAGAAATGTGTATAGCTAATACAGACATACTGCCTGGTGTACTTTAGGGTCGATTACCAGCTTGTTACTACAAAGACTTGGACCATTTCTCAAAATAATCCTGTTTATAAGGAGATCGAGAATCAAGATATATTTTTATCGAAGTTGTGAATTAAGTCATATGCTACAAGAGTTCTTAGAATTAAGACAGCATAGTTTGACTTGAGAAAACATTAAAAATGAAAGTAAAATAACTTTTGAACCTAAATTTGAAACTATCAACTTCCTTAAAAAATTTAAGTACACATACCTCTGTAAGAAAAAAATCAGGAAAATGACATTTTTTCAGTTGAATGAACACATGAAAAGGACTTCTATGTCAAAGAAAAGCATATCTAGCACATTTCACCAAAACTTTGTACCTGACATCATCAAGGCCAAAGGTAGCTGGATTTCAATACCACCAACACCTCGCCCTCTCTTCTCCTTCACAAAAAAAATGTCTGAATACCATACCACCAACCTCGCCCTCTTCTCCTTCACAAAAAAAAGGCTGATAACAATTCCTTATAGTGTTAAATAGATTAATAGTCCTAACACAACAGACAGTAACAACTTATATAGTATTTATAAAATCGGCCAATAAATAGGTGGGCTGTGAAATTACATAAAACACGACACCTGAAAATAGTTCATTCAGATACATCTACGTCTACGTTTACGGAATTTATGAGTAATCAGATAAATTATCTACAAAACCAGGAAATTACTTTTGACATTTAATTTTATTAAAGTACATGAATTAATTCAATTTAATTTCAAAATTCCAGAAAAGAAAATCCTATTTGACATAAATATAACCTTTGACTTTTAGAGACTAATTGCATCAGAAAAAAAAGGATTTTAAATAGCATATTTATATGGTATTTCCTTGACACCCATCTCTGTATATTTCCTTAAAAACAGTCTTCCAGTGTATTTCCTATATGAACATGCATTCATCTATATGTTATTATATTTACATCACATCTATCTGTATATATGTTTCCCAACATGCTTATATGTAAACAGGTTTTTGCCTATCAGAGTTATAATCTGCCCTTTCAGGTAGGTATCGATTGTGACATCATTATAATTTTATGAATGAAAAATAAAGTTGTTTTCATTGAAAAATATTATGTTTCGCTCACAAAATAATAATGTAATAATCGATACCTAGTGTAACCTACCTACAAATGTGAAATCGACATCCGTTTTAAAGTTTAATGAAGTCCTTGCAATGTATATTTCACCAAGTGAAAAATTTCCTTATTGGAAATTCTATTTGATAGACAGACTACTGATGTTTACTCCTGGACAAGTGCTTATAGTAGTAATCAACCCAACGGCTTGCATGGTTGATAGTTCACAATAACAATAAATTGCATGAACGCCTCAAATATTCAAATTGTGTATCACTACAATTTAATGGATGACATATATATTCACCCAGAAAATTGTATATGCCTGTATACATCTCATTTTATACTGTGGCTTAATACACTATAAACAATGCTATTCTGTAATGTCACACGTCCTGAAACTCTCCAAACATCGGAACCGTCTGTGCAATAACAGGAAGTGGAGTTGACTCAGGTTCCATTGTACAATATATTGACTACCCAAACATGCCATATTGTACATTCTATATCATTTACAGCTAATAAAATAACACACATACATGAATTGTCATCATTGTTTTCTTAGGAGATTACATTTCACGCTTTGTTAAAACTCACAAAGAAAGCGAAATCAACAGGAGATTTTCATTACCTTTGGTAATTGTCATTAAAGTTTTCACAACAGAAATATTTTCTGGTAAAATATGTGTTAATTGAGAAATTATTCCTAGAATGAATGGCGGTCAATATTTGCCAAGGTATGTCAGGATAGAAATGAAAGTGAATCTAGGTCAAACAAGACAATTCAGGGAATGAAAGTCCCCCAGTGTATGAGCCATGAGGTTGTATTTGCTGTGCTTATAGATATGGACTTACAAGTAAAATGATGCAGTAGTTGACAAGATAATGAAAAGAGAGCGCAAATGAGTTTATTCTTAAATTGAGATCAAATTTAAAATGTATGTCGCAACAACCTGACCCTGGTATGTGACATAGCTTTACCAATAGATTGACCCACATACCAAGTATAAAGTTCCATAGCCTTAGAATATAGTAGTCTAATTTAATCATAAATGGAGGTCAAAATATATACAGTGACCTGGTTTTGGTACATTTGTATGTGACCTAAATATTGTTTGCAGTATGTGCCTTATAACATATAAAGGAGATAAGAGGCCCATGGGCCTAAACTCTCACCTGAGTTCGTTTAGAATGAAACAAAGACATATAAAAGAGTATTTGATTTGACCATTTCCAGAATTTAAGAAGAAGATTTTTGAAGTTTTAGCCTATTTGCCCCTTTTAGCCTCGCCCCTCTGCCCCAAGGGGTCGGCCAGGACCAATATGGATATGATATTAAAATGCTATCTCAGGCTAATAATTCTTAATAAGTTTGACGCATTTCCTATGAAAATTGAGCAAAAATACTCCTAAATGTGTTTTCCCTATATAAACTTTAGTAACCTTGACCCCATCCCCAGACCCCAGAGTCATATAATTCATATTTTAGTAAAAAGGACCTTAAAGTGTACACAGAACGGAAAATTATATTTTGATATGTTATTCTGTCTGATCTCCTGACAAGAATGTTGAAAACCGCATCAAAATCGGCCGCTTCAGTACCGAGATACCACCCTCCGAAGTGCTCGATTTTTACCTGTATAACGACTGCTAATCAGGGTATCGGCTGCTCACCCTGATTTGGGAAATAACAGGATGTGACGTCACGAGGACAACGGCAATGTGAGCTGTACATGTTTGGTAGTGGGGTTATAGCACAAAGGTGGACATATATATATTCCTGAAATGGGGCTACGATAAGTTGACAAATATATATACAGTTATGATGACGATTTGATCATATTACATTTGGAAACATTGCAACTGAAATAAGGCTAAAATACATATTTATAATCAGTCTAAAGGCATCACCTTGTGTAAACTTTTATATATGCACGACTCGTTACATTTTTACTAGAGATCTAATCTCAGCTGTTTCAACAAATTATCAAACTTCGGGAATATTCAATATTCACTATGTATAATCTTAAAAAGGACAAATTCGGAAAATGATGGTCATATAATTATCCATTTGAATATGTTTCTGTATAAATAAAAATACACTGCTATGAATTTCAAGAACCAACATAACAAAAAAGGCAAGAGATCCCAGAGGGATCTTGGCGCCCACCAAAGAATGATCTATATCTGACAAAGGAAAGATGGATCTTTTCTCTACTTTTTAAACTTTTTCAAACATACTACATATAAAATTTGAGACAGATCGCTTCAGTACCTTTTGAGAAATAGCGGTAACAAACTTCAACTATCAAAATCCAAGATGACTCCTTGGCGGCCATCTTGTTGATCAATCGGTCCCAAATCACAATATGCACAACAAGGGCCCTAGGGGAACCTACATGTGAAATTTGAGAAAGATCCATTCAATACTTTCTGAGAAATAGCGATAACAAACTTTGAATATAAAAATCCAAGATGGCTGCCTGGCAGCAATTTTGTTGACCGATCGGTCCCAAATCACAATATGCACAACTAGGGCCCTAGGGGAACCTACATATGAATTTTGAGACAGATCCCTTCAGTACTTTCTGAGAAATAGCGATAACAAACTTTGAATAACAAAATCCAAGATGGCTGCCTGGCGGCCATCTTGTTAACCGATCGGTCCCAAAATGCAATATGCACAACTAGGTCCCTAGGGGAACCTACATATGAAATTTGAGACAGATCCCTTCAGTACTATCTGAGAAATAGCCATAACAAACTTTAACTATCGAAATCCAAGATGGCGGCCTGGCGGCCATCTTGTTCACCGATTGGTCCAAAAATGCAATTTGCACATCAAGGGCCCTAGGGGAACCTACATATTAAATTTGAGAAAGATCCCTTCAGCACTTTTTGAGAAATGGGGATATCAAACCTTAACTATCAAAATCCAAGATGGCCGCCTGGCGGCCATCTTGTTTTTCCTATCAGCCTCAAAATCTGTATGGCACAACTAGGGACCAAGGGTAACCTCCATGTGAAGTTTGAACAAAATCCCTTCAGTAGTTCTCAAGAAATATTGATAACAAACTTTAACTGCCAAAATCAAAGATGGCTGCCTGGCGGCCATCTTGTTTTTTCGATCAGCAGTAAAATCTGTATGGCACAACTAGGGACCAAGGGTACCCTCCATGTGAAGTTTGAACAAAATCCCTTCAGTGGTTCTCTAGAAATATCGATAACAATCTTCAACTGCCAAAATCAAAGATGGCTGCCTGGCGGCCATCTTGTTTTTCCGATCAGCCTCAAAAACTGTAAGGCACAACTAGGGATCAAGGGTAACCTCCATGTGAAGTTTGAACAAAATCCCTTCAGTAGTTCTCAAGAAATATTGATAACAAACTTTAACTGCCAAAATCAAAGATGGCTGCCTGGCGGCCATCTTGTTTTTTCGATCAGCAGTAAAATCTGTATGGCACAACTAGGGACCAAGGGTACCCTCCATGTGAAGTTTGAACAAAATCCCTTCAGTGGTTCTCTAGAAATATTGATAACAATCTTCAACTGCCAAAATCAAAGATGGCTGCCTGGCGGCCTTCTTGTTTTTCCGATCAGCCTCAAAATTTGTATGGCACAAATATGGACCAAGGGGACCCTCCATGTGAAGTTTGAACAAAATCCCTGCAGTAGTTTTTAAGAAATAGTGATAACAAGCATTGTTTACGGACGGACGATGGACGACTGACGACAGACGACGGACCACGGACACAGGGCGATTTGAATAGCCCACCATCTGATGATGACCCGAGTTGGGTTTTGGGTAACATAATCAAGAACATAGACGTCCTTGATATAATATTCATGTATATATGGTCCCAAACAACGCGGATATACAACGTTAATGGATTATTATGTACATTTTATTGTGTATAATTATGCAGTAATCGCGCAGAGATGTTCATTTATCTACGACAGGTACATCAATATATGTATGGTATAAATCCCTATTTCCATGCATATTCCAAACTCATATCTGTGATTGAGGATAATATTAAATAGATATCGGACATGTACACAGGTATTTGTGTCTTCAAAGTCGATTTTTACAAACGGATGGTTCATATTAGATGGCAGACACCGAATATCGCCACTCTAACTTATGCGAGTAGAGTCGATCTGTTGTCCTCCTGACATCACACTGGTCAGAGGGGTCCTGAATCGGGGTCAGTGGCTTGGGGCTTCAGGTGTGTTCTAGAGAAACGGCGCATTATCTCTAATACCGTAATCGCTATGAAACTTGTACTTTCGCCATTCTAAATTTTATCCAATGATGCATTTATCAAGCCTTATATACCAAACCATTCCGTGTACACTTTAAGACCTTTCCATCTATGAAAAGTAATTGATTCGATCATTTCCAGAATTTTAGAAAAAGGTTTAGTCTATTTGACCCCTTTCGGCCCCACCCCTCCGCCCCCAGGGGGTTGTCCAGGACCAATATGGATATGATATTAAAATGCTATATCAGGCTAATAATTATAACCAGTTTGACTCATTTCCTATGAAAATTGAGGGGAAAAAAATAAAAAATGTGTTTTCCCTATACAAATTATAGTAAACTTGACCCCTTCCCCAGGGGGAAACATGAGACCCCAGGGTCATATGATTCACAATTTTTGTAAAGGTTCTTAAGACCTTTCCATCTATGAAGAGTATTTGATTCCACCACATCTGTGAATGGAGAGGAAGATTTTTGAAATTTTACACAATTTTACCCATTTTGGCACCTCCCACAGCCCCCTGGGGAGTGGGGATCATATTATTCATAATTTTGATTGGCCTTATTATGCCTTAGAAGGTTTGTGCAAAATTTCATTGAAATTGCTTCAGCAGTTTTGGAGAAGAAGTTAAAAATGTAAATTGTTTACGGACATACGACGCACGACCGACGATGGACGACGATGGACAAAAGGCAATTAGAATAGGTCACTTGAGACTTCGTCTCAGGTAAACTAATAAAGCCCTACAAGCTCTTTTATTAAGGTCAAGCTTAAAATATAGGTCACAGTAACCTATTTTGGTATGCAACACACTGTCTAGCATATGATATAGATGGACCAATATACCAAGTATGAAGTTCAAGTACCTTGTAGTAATGCCAATATGAACAGCCAACCTGATGCCCCCAATCTTCTACTCACTAAGGTTTGAGGAAGTTTAATTCTAACAGCATTCATTTACTACAGATATGTAGATATGAGAAATGCATGGTGTTCCATGATGTTTTCTTGATAAGATTTTAGATCATTGTTACTTTGGTATTTGTAAACATGTAACCAATAGCAACCAGAAAATCAATAATTATTGTGCAAAATATTGCACAAACAAATGCAGCCTCATTTTAGAACTTCAAAGAACTCATCATATTGAAACGACTAGCCTAGATTAAGATTTACAGTATCACTGCTGTATGTTGTTGAGATATCTGCCTTTAAAATCTATTTCAATTTTGAACTGGTTGGCATCATCAGTGTAGCGAGAATGTCCCAAAAAGTAAATTGTCTGATAGGTATCAAAGGCTTGTTAATCTCAAACTAACAGACTCAGCAGACGCAATGGTGGCGATGCATGACAAGCTAAAATACAAACTTACCCATTATCGATAAAAAGATATTTTGAATCTTTCACTGCAGTATAAAAAAGAGGATAAAATATATCACAGATATAAACAAGAGGCCCAAAGGGCCTTAACGGTCATCTGACTAAATTGGCAATAGTAAAATTAATTTTATATGGTGTCACTTTGTCAGGATCATGTCAGGATCAAGGGCCTTAACATGTAGGAAATTAATTAGGTATAATGTAATAGTAGCCATCTTCAATTTCGGATCGACCCGAAAAATAACAACACTTTGTTGGGACCATGTCAGGATCATTTTATGCAAGTTTCAGCCAAATTGCACCGGTAGAACTTGAGAAGAAGTTCAAAATATGTTTTCAAGATGGTGACTGTGGCGGCCATCTTGGATTTCGGATCGACCCGAAAAATAACAACACTTTGTCGGGACCATGTCAGGATCATTTCATGCAAGTTTCAGGCAAATCGCATAGGTGGAACTTGAGAAGAAGTTCAAAATGTGAAAAGTTAACGGACAGCGGATGGCGGACGGCGCACGACGACGGACGAAACATGACGACTATAGGTCATCCTGACCCTTCGGGTCAAGGTCATCCTGACCCTTCGGGAGGAATAGTATATATATTGTAAACAATTTAAGATTTATTTAGGTAATGAAAAATGATTTCTGTATGGAGCACTATATAAGTTTTGCAGCTTCTGGCTTAGTATACCCTATAAGTCTTCATAAAGCTGCCATGTCTGTACAATGTGAGAATGTGGATTGTTCTGACACAGCCTTATTATACATATCTCTGTATATAGTCTAAAAGCTCTGTGATTCTTTGTCTATTTGTCACTAATATCGCTTTTTCACACCATAGAGCAGGATTTGCAAATTCTGCTAGAAACACCCCTAAATGAAGGGATAACAAATATACATATTTAAGTGTAAGGAGATATCTTGAACGTTTAAGATACTGTACAGTCAAATTTTGACAGAAAATCGTTTTGAACAGGTAAGCAGAATTTCACAATGATGAAGTGAACATCGATCTGCTTGATTATAAACTGCTTTCTAAGGTCCAAATGACCAATTTCAACACAATTCAACCTCTGTATGAAAATCACCTGGCTATTAAGACTCTGAGTTGGTCTTTACAGACAGTATGTATATTTATCAATAATTAGCAGATTTTCAGTGCTAATAGTGCCAAAATCTGCTTATAATATTTTAGGCATTACACTCAAAGTGAAAGATGTGGGGTGTACATTTATGGACTTGTAAGCCTTTAATTCAAACCAAATTTGGGTGAGACTCAATGTCAATGTCAGCACTGATGATGAGGTGAACGCAATATTTTGCTCACCATTCATAACATCATATCGAGGTAAGAAATGAGCTGAGGTGAAAATTGACGCCAGACACCCACGAATACTTATTAGAACACCTATGACCTTTATAACAGATTATGAATATGCTAAGTTACTTAACCCCCAATATTTAATTAACATTTCTCCTCTGGTCTTAAATCAATAACACATCGCTGCCGTTCACATTCATCACCAAGAGTTGACTAATGAGAGCAAATATTGAACGAAATCCACAAATTATTTTTATTGATTTAACAATATAGTAATCACTATAGCATAGATTTCAGGTACTACCCTAATCAAGTTCCTAATCAACTATTTTAAAAATTTCGTGGAAATTTCGACGCTATTGACAATACTCTTGGAGCGAGACAAAGAGTAATTTGTCAGAACGATTAGCGGTGAATTCTGGTACGTCTACAGGAACATGCCGTATGTCACGGACAGTTTCGACAACACTCGTTAGGAATAATCGAGGGATAATTCAGATCTAGTAATTATACATGCTATACAAACCAATTAGTGGTATGGAAACTAAAAGGTCAGGCCATTAATGCCGGGGTTCTAATCAGTAATCTGTTGTGTTCACAACAACATGTAACTATTAATTCATAAGTCCAGCCAGAAGGTCAAAGCAGACCAATTTATTTTACAGAGCAAGAATTTGTTTGTTTTTGATGTTTGTTTGTTCAATTAGCAAATAAATATTCTCATTATAGGACATGCCATTTTTGAGTCATGTAAGAAATGAGAAGTTCCTCCTCAGGGATAAACCTCACATCGACCTTCAGCTAATGCCTGAAAAGTGGAGTAACCACTTTCCATTGACAGTTACCTCCCTTGATATTTGACCCCTACAAAAATGATGTTACCGTTCATGATATTTAGCAAACTAAATTACATTTGCCGAGGACGATGATTTGCATGTTTCATATAATTAAGGGTTAGCAGTTAAAGATCAAACAATTTTTTTGGAGAAAAAAAGCTTTGTTTAATTGCATTTTAATTGAAAAAAAATCCAATGAAGGCTAATTAATTTATTCCGATGTGATAAGAGTACACCAGTATTGAACGCAGCAAGATATTACAACAGTTCGTGTGGGATATGAACATCTGTTATGTAATTAAAGAATGTCATAATGTAATGTTTTACACAACAGGTAGAAATGAGCAAACATCAGAATCCTATTGAGGACACTTCACAGTAACTTGGTAACAGTCTAAATAGCCATTAGGGTATCCAATGAGTATTGTATTAAACAATATACACACCCATTACTATTTGAAATCATTATTCATCACAGTGCTGTAGCGTATAATTTTTATTATAATTGCACTGTTGCAATAGCAATTAAATATTTAATTGAACAAGTAAAAAAAAATATAAAGATATATGAATATTACTTTTATGTTTAAATATTTCATAAATTGTTTCTTAAAATTTTACCAAAATTAATGTTGATTGTAAAATATTTTTTAAAAAGACTATATCAAAATATTGATTGAAATGTTTGTTATTTCATGAAGTGATATGGTCAAGCAATGTATAATAAAAAATAAAAAAACAATTTTTTTTTTTTAATGTCCTGAATAACTAGTCCTAGTTTTCAGTCCTCTTTGGTATTCATCATCCGATTCCTCTCAGCCTTCGTACCAGGCACCTTCATCTGAGACAAACTGTCAGATACAGAGGCTGGAGTTGGCTATTTTTGTCACACCCTCGACGGAAGCAATATCGCAGTTCGGCTGACCCATGGGACCCATCATGATCGTAACACCTTGTTAGTCGTACAAAGAGCCCATAGAGCCTACAGTCACCATAACAATGTCTTTGTCACTGTTGCTTATTGCTTTGTCACTCTAAAAAACTAAATGATGACGAATCGATGATCGAATAGCACACATTGATAGCTTAGGAAGTAACAGAATCTTCATGCCAAACTACTGAGCTAACGTCTTACTGTATAACATAGTATTGGACGTGTAACCTTTATTTTACAATTAGAAACTTTACCTAATTACAACACAAAACAGATATTACAAAATTAATGGGGAATCAAATGCTTTCCTAGTCCCAAGGGTAATGTTTAAATGTTAATGTTCAATAGAATAATGGAATCTGAGAGAACAGTATTTGTGTTGCAATTCATGGAAATGGATAAAATGTAACATCACAGTATTTTTTTCTAATCCTGTTTTTGTCTTTTCTTGAAAACAGAATCTGTCAATTACAGGATTGCTATTGGGTCTTTTGATTTAGTTCCTCTTGGTATTCAATGGAAATTTACATTACATAGGTTTGAACTGTCCTTTCATCCTTCCTTCCACTCTTCAATCAATTTATCCATCCTTCCGCACATTTTAGTGTCTCGCTCATAGCATATCATATTATAATAGGCCTATTTGTGAACTTTGAATTATCATGTTCATGGTTCATCCAGATTAGGTGCCTTAAAGTAGATCACTACCACCTGTATTTTGACCTTTGACATACATAAAAGCAAAATCTTCAAGTTCTGTCTTCTATAAAACTTCATATCTGGGTCATCAGTTCAGCCAGAAACGGCAGTATGACCCGTGTGTATCAAATTTAGGTCACCTTGACATACTAATATTTATTGGCTGATGTCAAAGTGCATTGATTTTTGAACTCTAGTTCACACTTTAGTACTGTAAATTCACTTGGACAACATGTTGTCAATTTTTAACTTTTCGATACAATCATTTTGAACAACTGATATCTCTATAATATAAAGAATGATTAAAATATAAAAAATTAACATAACCATGAAAATACTATAAAATTGGACAAAATAGCCATATTTGCAACTCTACGACTATGGAAAATCTGTAAAGTACAGAAAGTGCAGATTTTGTAATCATAAAATGTATATTGCTATCTATACAAAATTTAATTTATAATAGATTTCTGACGCCCTTCGTAAGAACAATTTTGTAAGGACATACCTGTTATCTTTTCACCTGAATCAGAGGTGGGGTGGAGGGGGTGGGGGACTGCTAATCCTATATGTATACCTAGGCAGCTGATATCACCTAAATTACACTCAGCAGGTGTGGTATTATACTACTAAGAAATTAAAATTGATATGATATTGATATTTCCTTCTAATCCAGTCCTCAAGGCAGTGTGAGATAAGATTTCTATGTAAAATGAAACGTCAACCACACAGGTGGTAGAGATCAGAGGTCAGAGGTCACTGATGATGTCAAAAGGTCACATTATTTAGGATCAACACCTATAAAGATACCAGCATTTCTATGAAAATGTCGACCCTGGAAATTTTGGTCATTTTACAAGCAATAAAATTGTCAGCAGGAGCAGAAGCCCTAATCTCATTATATCTTCTTAAAGTTTATAAATGCTGAATAAAGATGGTGAAATATTTCAATCTTAACTACCTGTACAAAATTTGATTTTAAATATTCATTATGCCTATGCTTTAACTTCGTGGATTTATCCTCCAAAATTGATTATATTTATTTTTTAAAATTTGTCCCACTCAGTGACTCCCTGAGGTAAACAATAGGATTATATATTACACCAGTATGGAGTCCCACACAGTGAGGTAAACAATAGGATTAGATGATACACCAGTATGTGGTCCCACACAGTGACTCCCTGAGGTAAACAATAGGATTAGATGATACACAAGTATGGGGTCCCACACAGTGACTCCCTGAGGTAAACAATAGGATTAGATGATACACCAGTATGGGGTCCCACACAGTGACTCCCTGAGGTAAACAATAGGATTAGATGATACACCAGTATGGGGTCCCACACAGTGACTCCCTGAGGTAAACAATAGGATTAGATGATACACCAGTATGGGGTCCCACACAGTGGCTCCCTAAGGTAAACAATAGGATTAGATGATACACCAGTATGGGGTCCCACACAGTGACTCCCTGAGGTAAACAATAGGATTAGATGATACACCAGTATGGGGTCCCACACAGTGACTCCCTGAGGTAAACAATAGGATTAGATGATACACCAGTATGGGGTCCCACACAGTGACTCCCTGAGGTAAACAATAGGATTAGATGATACACCAGTATGGGGTCCCACACAGTGACTCCCTGAGGTAAACAATAGGATTAGATGATACATCAGTATGGGGTCCCACTCAGTGACTCCTTGAGGTAAACAATAGGATTAGATGATACACAAGTATGGGGTCACACACAGTGACTACATGAGGTATAAACAATAGGATTAGATGATACACCAGTATGGGGTCCCACTCAGTCTCCCCCTGAGGTAAACAATAGGATTAGATGATACACCAGTATGGGGTCCCACACAGTGACTCCCTGAGGTAAACAGTAGGATTAGATGATACACCAGTATGGAGTCCCACACAGTGACTCCATGAGGTAAACAATAGGATTAGATGATACACCAGTATGGAGTCCCACACAGTGAGGTAAACAATAGGATTAGATGATACACCAGTATGTGGTCCCACACAGTGACTCCCTGAGGTAAACAATAGGATTAGATGATACACCAGTATGGAGTCCCACACAGTGACTCCCTGAGGTAAAAAATAGGATTAGATGATACATCAGTATGGGGTCCCACTCAGTGACTCCTTGAGGTAAACAATAGGATTAGATGATACACAAGTATGGGGTCACACACAGTGACTACATGAGGTATAAACAATAGGATTAGATGATACACCAGTATGGGGTCCCACTCAGTCTCCCCCTGAGGTAAACAATAGGATTAGATGATACACCAGTATAGGGTCCCACACAGTGACTCCCTGAGGTAAACAATAGGATTAGATGATACACCAGTATGGGGTCCCACACAGTGACTCCCTGAGGTAAACAATAGGATTAGATGATACACCAGTATGGGGTCCCACACAGTGACTCCCTGAGGTAAACAATAGGATTAGATGACACACCAGTATAGGGTCCCACATAGTGACTCCCTGAGGTAAACAATAGGATTAGATGATACACCAGTATAGGGTCCCACACAGTGACTCCCTGAGGTAATGCGTATTGAGTGGGAGGAACTCCACCTGTCACTCCTGGAACTCCTCAGTCACTGGGTGGAATTTCATAACTTTAGGGACAATATGTCACAATGTATACACATGCACAATACAAACTTCTTCTTGTCATGATCAGCATTATATCCTAGTCTACAGCATCAAAAGACAGCTTACCCCTCAAATTTCATAATGGACTGGTTATGTCTTTGATTTAGAAGGTTCTAAATGTGTTTTCAGGGATGAATGAGTTCATTATATTACCCCCATCCTCTCTTCCCCACTATTTCAGATTTATCTAACTATTTACATAAAATCTTTTACTTTCCAATATGATAACAAGAAAAATAAACTGCAAACATTGAAATAATGTAAATGAGAATATCTTTGTTAAAGACCTTGAACGGCTACATAACCCTGAGTATATGAGCCTCATCCTGTACACAGTGGGGGTAAATTGTGTCTAGTTTTGTTTTATCGCCTGGTGCGTCAGTCTTCCATGTTAATTCTTCAAGTCTTATCTTATTTTCATTTTACTTGTTCTGGCTTTTGTATAAATCCATTATACATAACACAGTGAATGCAATGTAATAGGTTTTGTCTAAGCCATAATTTATAATTCATTGACAAACAAAAACTTAAGTTTCTCCTTACTGAGTTAGCCAACAATGTACATGCTGGTATCTGTGGCATCTGGTGTCACTGTGACTTAATGTCAAAGTTAAATCTGTAGTCATTTATCAATATTTCATATTCATGTCCTTACCAGAACAAGCTACATCAGGTCCAGATAAATAGAACAAATCCCTTATATTATCTGAATTTGAAACACTGCTTTCATTGTAAGCAATTAAGAAATTACTCAACAGCATAGATCAACAGTGTATACCAGCAGCATAGTTGTAAGTAATATACCACCATAGCTGTACTGCACCAGCAGTATACTGGCAGTGTATCAACAGCATACTTTTATTGTACAAGCAGTGTAATAGCACCTCATCAGCAGTATGGAAGCTGTGTACAAGCAATGTAGCAGAATAACAGCAGTGTGTCAGTTGCTGACTAGCAGTATGCCTAAAAGTATAGTTGCAGCATAATGACAACATGCCAAGCAGTGTACATACAGCATACTAGCTAGTAGTATGATAGCAGTGTAGTTGCAACATACCAACAGTATATACACTAAAGTGTACTTGCAGCATACTAGAAGCCAATGCCCTATATATATAAAGTCCATAATACAGATCCTTAAGGATGTTTTCACTTTCAAAAAATCCATTGGGGCGTTAGTGACCTTTTCCAACTCTAAGTTTTAATGTTGGGAGTCATGACTACATTAGTAGACCTAGGTCATTGCATGGTCAGTGTTTTTCCATTAGAAACTTTACCGCTCATATCTTACACATCCTTATAAATGACACATTCTATTTTAGTATTAAAAGCACAAATATAACATTGAAGATTTTGTGAAGACAAGATTCCTGGCACAAATAATGTCTGCCAGTATCAAAATTTACTAAGTAATATTGTTTGCTAACGTAGTATAGTATAAATGTTCATGGACATTAACAATTCATGATACATACATGACTCAAGATCCCAGAAAGAATTATATTATACAAATTGGCAAGTCTTTGCTTTAACTCCTCATCATCCCACCCCTAAACATACACTTGAACTCTTCTAATCTAAGACTGGAGGAACAGTTCATTATAAACTTTTAGGGGTGAATATGGACTAAAAGGTCATCCGATCAGAAACATGGAATCTAACCATCTCCATAAATTCTACTGTTTGTTTTTTGCAAATGCCTTACCCATGGCAAATCATTTTAAACAAAATGAAAGAAAGTCTTTTGTTTCAGAAATTGAAATCGATTAAAGACAATTTAAGTGTGGTGACGTTTTCGGGTGTTAATGGAATATGTTTCCATGTCGAGTCTGGAAGATGTATCTTATATAGTTGATATACAACACTGGGGACAGCATGGCTTGGCATTATTTTGATCAAATTACTATTGGTAGCCGAGGTCATTTAAGGACAGTTGACCTTGAATATGTCTTGTATTGTTTGTGGTGTATGCGTATGTTCTGAGAAAATGTCAAATTTTTCATCTTGTCTTTCTGAGAAAATACAAAGATTTTGTTGTCAACTTTACCAATGCATATACATAGGGATCTACTGCCAAGGAAATACCTCAATATGCATAATAACAACTGCTTGATGCTTAGCTTAAACCTTCAGCAGGAACATTAAAATTTCCACAATGGGACATAATTTAGAGCCTTCCTTAATGGGCCAAAAGATTCTTCAAGTTCCAGATATGATTCCCAATCTTAATACTTAAAGACCTTCATCCCAGCGTCATCCTGCAGGCCCAGTATCAAGTCTCTTAGCCACTTAGTTACTGACATGATATCATTAATTTTAGCCAATTGGACTTCTAGCTGTCATTTGAACAAACATGATATAGCCCCTTATCCCGGCATGTTTTAGGCCCAATTTTGAGAAAAAATTGTTCAAAAGTCTTGGATGACAGATCCTGCGCTACGGCATCAAATCACTTGCTCTTCAGGGAGGTGAGCTAAAGAAGTGCTTTATAATATGGATATGCCATTTTATGTAACAACAGATTTTTTGACATATTTTACCTCAGACCAAGTATGATACCAGTACAGTACAAATGAACTTGGTCCAGTTATCTGATTAAATTGTATGTCAGATACTATTGGAGCTCCAGCTCAGAAACTGTCGGAGTTCCAGTTCTGATGATGAATTAGTATAAATCGACTATGAAAGTCAGCTAACTAGCTATTCACACGAATTTCTCTATACACTATAACTGTGTCAGTCAAAGATATAGACCACTTCTGATCAAATACGTATTTTAATCTTCCTCCGGGGACCTATGGTTAATATCCGTAACCCTGATAAAATCAACATGGAGAATTCAGACTTTTAATTCTGTTTACTCCAGAGATGATTAACTGTCTCTCCTGCTATGTCTGGTTTATTAAAATATTATTTGTGTAACGATTAAATGCATTTAATTTAGCTACAATTAGTAAAAGATTAAAATCGTCTGATTAAATTGAATGGAAAATTTTGATTAAAAAACAGAATATTTGTCAATTTTGCTTCTACATCCACATTTTATAATGTTTGTGTATATAAATGTGATAAATAATTACTTCAAATAAATTTGATTTCATAGCTAATGAAGAGTAATCCATCATTGTTTTTTTAAACATAAAGTTTAAAAGGAATAAATTCATTTTTGTTTGCTTTGCAGTAAATATTCATCATACTGTCAAAAACTGTTTGTGTAACTGGAAAAAATTTAAATTGGGTAATGAATTTCATTAAGACATTCCAAATGAGACGAAAAACTTAATTTCTTTCTTCCTTGCCAAAATGTCATGATCATTTATGACTGAAAAGGAAAAATGGGTTTATTCTAGGGTAATGGTTTGTAATGGTTACAGTATTAGAACTTTTGACCTAGTGTCTCATAGCATTGAGAGTTATCTATTACCGTTGTCATGGCGATCAATATCAATGGAATTACTGTCTTTTCTGTCAAATTATTGTCTTTAACAATGACCTTGCCCATGGGCTGTTTCTGCTGCTATAGTGAATCAATTGTAATACCATTTAACACATGTGGAGACCATCACCTAAATCAGGTAACTATGAAAAACACAGTAAAACTTCTCCAGGAGACAAGGTTATAAACAAAATCCCTCCTGGTTAAAGGGTTATAGGCAAGGACAAAGTCTCCGGGTTAAACGGTTTAAAGATGCTTCATCGCCAACAGAGCATAAATGATATTCTTCATTTATTCATCATTTGAACAATAATTGGTATTTAATCGTGTAAATATATGTCTAATTAACACAAAAAATAATAATTTAAAATAACTAATTTTGCCTTTGGTGCATGCACAATCAGTACTTCATTCCATATAGGATATAATGCCACAGAATTTTTTTAGGAGGTAATTAATTATTTCTTATATTTTTATCTTGAAATAAAATCAAATGCTCAAACTTTTCAATGGTGGTAATGGTGTAAAGTAAGTAGCTTTTGTAACTGAAAAAAATATTAAATCGTCTGCTCCTGTTTTTGATCATGAAAAAATACCATTTGTCTGTGGTGGAGCATCTTTAATGACCCAGAAAACATTCCTGCAGAAATTAACAATAAAGGAGTACAATTGGTCTTTAATATGGAGCAATTCTTCAGAAATTCCAGCTGAAGTAAATCCAGCAATGAAATGAATAGAACACCTATGTGCAGTTGGAAAGTTGGTTGGCTGATTACCTATGCCTAAATCATTCACCCCTGAAAATTCATAATGGACTGTTCCAGTCTTTGATTTAGGACAGCCTAAATTTGTCTTCAGGGGTAAATGAGTTAATATGTCCCATCAATAATGAAGGTCATGAAAAGACGGCCTCCCATGTAGGTGAGAAATGTCATGGAGTATGTATACATGTTTTGACCTCTTTGTGATAGAGGAAACTCCCCCTCATTTTTAGTGCTATTTCACTGAATCATACGTTTTGAAAAAGACAGTTATCTACAAGGAAAGCTCTAGATCTGTAAACAAACTTGTAAGAAGGCATTAGGTTATACAGAGAAGAGGGGCTGCAGCCATAACCCAGTACCACCCTACAGAATATACGTTATACAGAGAAGAGGGGCTGCAGCCATAACCCAGTACCACCCTACAGAATATACGTTATACAGAGAAGAGGGGCTGCAGCCATAACCCAGTACCACCCTACAGAATATACGTTATACAGAGAAGAGGGGCTGCAGCCAAACCCAGTACTCCCCTACAGAATATACGTTATACAGAGAAGAGGGGCTGCAGCCATAACCCAGTACCACCCTACAGAATATTCGTTATACAGAGAAGAGGGGCTGCAGCCATAACCCAGTACCACCCTACAGAATATACGTTATACAGAGAAGAGGGGCTGCAGCCATAACCCAGTCCCACCCTACAGAATATACGTTATACAGAGAAGAGGGGCTGCAGCCATAACCCAATCCCACCCTACAGAATATACGTTATATACAGAGAAGAGGGGCTGCAGCCATAACCCAGTACCACCCTACAGAATATACGTTATACAGAGAAGAGGGGCTGCAGCCATAACCCAGTACCACCCTACAGAATATACGTTATACAGAGAAGAGGGGCTGCAGCCATAACCCAGTACCACCCTACAGAATATACGTTATACAGAGAAGAGGGGCTGCAGCCATAACCCAGTACCACCCTACAGAATATACGTTATACAGAGAAGAGGGGCTGCAGCCATAACCCAGTACCACCCTACAGAATATACGTTATACAGAGAAGAGGGGCTGCAGCCATAACCCAGTACCACCCTACAGAATATACGTTATACAGAGAAGAGGGGCTGCAGCCACCACCCTACAGAATATACGTTATACAGAGAAGAGGGGCTGCAGCCATAACCCAGTACCACCCTACAGAATATACGTTATACAGAGAAGAGGGGCTGCAGCCATAACCCAGTACCACACTACAGAATATACGTTATACAGAGAAGAGTGGCTGCAGCCATAACCCAGTACCACCCTACAGAATATACAAACAGATCGGTAGATGAATTCTTTACATCTTTCAATTATGACATAAAGAAATCAGTTGCCTTGAATTACATCAGCTCTTTTGAATTTTAAATCAATTAACCATACAAACAAAACCTAATTTTCCACAACTAACAACAAACTCCTGCTTTGGTGTAAACATTGGTTCAACATATTCAATCAAAACTTAAAGAAACAAATCATTCACAAGCAAAATCAGATTTTTAAGTGATCTCAAAATATTCTTGAAAAATTGACAATTTCCTTCACTTCTGTTTGGCATTCAGAACAGCTTAATCAGTGAAGTTTTGCAAGATAATTAAAGAAAATAATTTTGCATTTATGGAGTTCTTCAGCTTTGGTAATTTTTCAGTATGTAATCTTATTACATAGCAGCAAAACAGGCCATTCGCCCCTGAGAATTCATCATTTACTATTCCTGCTTTTGAATTAGAGAAGTCAAAATGTGTCTTCCTTCACCCACAAGTTCCATTGGCTAAGAGATTGAGGTATCCAACTTTCTATCTCTTTCCCTCAAGCTCCACCTCCAAGTGCCAATGGCTGAAAAATTTAGGCTACCACAACCCCTCCATCTCCAAGTGCCATTGGCTAAGATATTGAGGTATACAAGATTCTACCACTGCCCGTCAAGCTCCACCTCCATGTGCAAATAGCTAAGTGATTGTGGAACCCAACTTTCTACCACTAGCCCTCCACCTCTGAGTACCATTGGCTAAGTGATTGTGGAATCCACTAGCCCTCCACCTCTGAGTACCATTGGCTAAGTGATTGTGGTATCCACTAGCCCTCCACCTCTGAGTACCATTGGCTAAGTGATTGTGGTATCCACTAGCTCTCCACCTCTGAGTACCATTGGCTAAGTGATTGTGGTATCCACTAGCTCTCCACCTCTGAGTACCATTGGCTAAGTGATTTTGGTATCCACTAGCTCTCCACCTCTGAGTACCATTGGCTAAGTGATTGTGGTATCCACTAGCCCTCCACCTCTGAGTACCATTGGCTAAGTGATTGTGGTATCCACTAGCCCTCCACCTCTGAGTACCATTGGCTAAGTGATTGTGGTATCCACTAGCGCTCCACCTCTGAGTACCATTGGCTAAGTGATTGTGGTATCCAACTTTCTACCACTAGCCCTCCACCTCTGAGTACCATTGGCTAAGTGATTGTGGTATCCACTAGCCCTCCACCTCTGAGTACCATTGGCTAAGTAATTGTGGTATCCACTAGCCCTCCATCTCTGAGTACCATTGGCTAAGTGATTGTGGTATCCACTAGCCCTCCACCTCTGAGTACCATTGGCTAAGTGATTGTGGTATCCACTAGCCCTCCACCTCTGAGTACCATTGGCTAAGTGATTGTGGTATCCACTAGCCCTCCACCTCTGAGTACCATTGGCTAAGTGATTGTGGTATCCACTAGCCCTCCACCTCTGAGTACCATTGGCTAAGTGATTGTGGAACCCAACTTTCTACCACTAGCCCTCCACCTCCAAGTGTCAATGGCTGAGAGATTGAGGTATATGACTTTCTACCTATTTGCCTCCAACTTTGGATCACAAGCTTAAGGCCAACAAGGGACATTTGCCAGATATACTGGTTGTTTGTTTTTTACTATGAACTCTGGCTTTCTAACAGTTTTTTTTTATCTGGGACTACCAAAGAGGGGAAAAATCTCAAACAAAATGAAAATAATAAATAAATAAAAATAATCAAACAAAAATAAATAAATTCAACAGTCTGATGCTGACAGGAGGGAAGACAAATGGACTTCTCTTTATAGATTTATTCTACACTATAAAAACAAAACATAATATGTCTGGCTTTATCACATAGTAACATAGCTTCTGTACGTTGTCTCCCTGTGTGTTAACATAGTAACACGTTACCCATAATACAACTGGTCAAATAAGTCTTTTCCTGTGAAAGCTTGAATGAAGATGTCACCATAAAATTCACCGATCAACGATAACAAAATATTATGTAAATGATTCCAGCCTGTGTCAGCTTTTTGTCGAAACCAGCTGATAGAAAAGTCTGGACGTTGGACAATCAGCTGACACAATTGATTCACAGTCATGCAACTGTTGCTAAGGAATTTTCTACCAAAAAAAAGACCTGAAGCATGACTGCAATGAAAATATGAGAGAACACAGTCTCGGGTGAAACAGACGAGTACCTATATATATGAGAGAACACAGTCTCGGGTGAAACAGACGAGTACCTATATATATGAGAGAACACAGTCTCGGGTGAAACAGACGAGTACCTATATATATGAGAGAACACAGTCTCGGGTGAAACAGACGAGTACCTATATATATGAGAGAACACAGTCTAGTGTGAAACAGACGAGTACCTATATATATGAGAGAACACAGTCTCGGGTGAAACAGACGAGTACCTATATATTATGAGAGAACACAGTATCGGGTGAAACAGACGAGTACCTATATATATGAGAGAAACACAGTATCGGGTGAAACAGACGAGTACCTATATATATGAGAGAACACAGTCTCGGGTGAAACAGACGAGTACCTACCTATATATATGAGAGAACACAGTCTCGGGTGAAACAGACGAGTACCTATATATATGAGAGAACACAGTCTCGGGTGAAACAGACGAGTACCTATATATATGAGAGAACACAGTCTCGGGTGAAACAGACGAGTACCTATATATATGAGAGAACACAGTCTCGGTGAAACAGACGAGTACCTATATATATGTGTGTAGGTTTCATTCCTATGCAGACGAAGCAGTGTTTTTCCTCTTGGCATTTCGGCTGATGATACCACTCACTGATCAAAGCTGGCAATATCAATTAGTGTGTAGGTCGTCAGAATAATTTCATTAATTGTGGTTTTGTCTTGCTAGAAAATTAAGTCAACAGTGATCAAAATGATACATGATGAACCTACAGCATAACATCTCCAACAGAGTGACACAAACATCTAGGGTTCATATTTCAAGTATTGTAATGGTAGTAATATAATAATCACGCTTGCTATTATAGAGAAAGTACACATAGTAATAGAAATGACGTCTGTACAAGCTACAGTTTATGTAATGCTTGCTAGCCATTATAGAGAAAGTATATATGATACCAGAAATAACTTCTGGGTAAGTGGTTTACATAATCTTAAGATGACAAATAGAAAACAAGAAACATGCACCTAACTAGAGCTTTATGCATTGGCCCTAAACATGCTATTAAACAAACTCAAATTCTTTTTGCAGTGAAAAAGGAAAAGTTTATGCGATATATATATATAACATTCCTACCAAAATTGGTTTAAATTTAAAAGCAGTCAGTTTTTGGCTAGAAAAACACCCTGCTTTAATTCACAATCAAGTAAGTAAAAACTTTATTTTGGAAGCTTTGAAAATAGTTTTGAATAGAAATGTGTTTTATTTTGATAATTCATATTATCGGCAATGTAAAGGTACAGCGATGGGGACAAAGGTTGCCCCTACGTATGCTACTTTGGTTCTTGGTTACCTAGAGGAAATGCTTTACAGAAACATCGGGAAAATAGACAATGAACAAGGTGAGTATTTAAGAAGGAATTTCATCAGATTTTTAGATGATTGTTTTATAATCTGGCAATCAGATAAAGATGTAAATACATTATTTCAAGAACTTAATAAGCTACATCCTGATATACAGTACACAAAGGATTCTAGTACAGTAAAACTACCGTTTTTGGATATATCTGTACATATTAAAAATGGTGAAATCACTACTGACTTGTATTGTAAGCCGACAGATTCGCATAATTATCTTGATTTTTATTCAAATCATGCAAGGCATGTAAAGCTCAATATCCCCTTTAATTTAGCGTCTCGTCTAATCACAATCGTAAGTGATAAAACTATTTTAGCTAAAAGCTTAGATAACTTAGTTTTTTATCTGCACAAACAGCATTATCCACAAGAAGTTATAGATTACGGAGTTGAAAGAGCAAAAAAAGACGGACCTATTCATTTCAGGAAACCGAATAAAGTGGAATCCAAAAGCAATATAATACCTTTTGTCAGTACTTTTAATCCAAACAACTACAATATTTTTCAAATTGTATAAGGTTGTGAAGATTACATTAAAAAAAAGCGACAGAATGAAATTGATTTTATCTAACAAGAAAATAATAAATTGAAAGCGTCAACCTAAAAACCTTAAACATATTTTATGTGCGTCAAAATTTGATTCAAAAACTCAAGATACTTCTGTCACTAAATGTATGCAAAAGCGTTGCAAAACATGTGATATTATTATAGAGTGTAAAAATTATACATTCAAAAATGGTTTTCATTTCAAAATTAAAACTAATATGAATTGTACATCCAAAAATGTCATATACGCACTTATTTGTAGAAAATCCTCAGATTTTTATATTGGTCAGACAGGAATGGAATTGAGAAAGAGAGTTACATTACACCGACAACAAACCAAAACAGACCATCTCAGATATTTAACAGTAAACGAACATTGTCATATGTGTGCTAATGATAACTTTTTTATTTTACCAATATATCAAATGTCTAATTCAGATCTTTTAAAAAGAGAAAATAAAGAAATGTATTTCATTCAACTTATGAAACCTGTGCTAAATTCAGAACGGGACAAAGGAACTTCATATTAGTTTTTATTTTGTCCTCATGTTTTTGTTAGTTTCTTCCAGAACCATTCACAATATCTTTATGTACCATGTCATGACGTAATCTTACTATGACGTCATTGTACTATGACGTCATGTTTTACAAATAAAAGAATTCAAACCCCTGAAGACCGGCATGAGCCGAGAAAGCGCTAGGGAGGAAAAAACTGTTTTATAGTTGTGTTTTCTTTTTATGTATATGGAAACCAATCACATGGACATGGTTCTTTTTTACTTATATATATACATATATATTAAGAAAAAAATATATCAACACGGCATTCCTTTTCGCTAACGTTTTCAGGCCTTTCAGGCCATCTTCAGGCGATTGTTTATTTACTTTAGCTTAGATACAAGTTGGATGCCACACGATGCTAGAACTTGTATCTAAGCTAAAGTAAATAAACAATCGCCTGAAGATGGCCTGAAAGGCCTGAAAATGTTAGCGAAAAGGAATGCCGTGGTGATATATATATTTTTTTTAATATCTACTGATGCACAACGTCTTTTAAAAGTTTAAGTATATATATTATACATATATATATATATGTATATTACAATGGTCTCCAATAATTTATCTTCATATCTAAGAGATTTCTATTCAAGGAATAAAATATTTTAGAATTTTCCCCCTTGATAATGGGAGATAAGCAGAGGTAGCTAAATATAACTTTGTAAATTTGTCATGTGACACCATTAATACTTGTTGACATTATAGTATTGTTGACAATTATCAAAATTTATCCTTTGAATGAAAATCATTCATGTAAAGCTCAATCAACAAAAGGTGAAAGTGCTATAAATTTGCATTATTTTTCATATGAATATTTGCTTTACGTTTATTTTCTTGTTTTTCTCCATTTTCTTAAAACTTAACGTATTATATCCTGCAGAATTTGATGTATACAAATTTCAATATTACATGACTATAGTTAAAGCCTTCTGCCTTGTCAATTGCTCAATCCTGCCATACGTCATAGTCAATGTATAACGTTTCTGACAATCCCAAATCCATCAGGGAAATTAAAAATCTGTGTAATAAAAAAATATGTATATCGCTAAAGCCCACCAGGAACATACATCTTAAATATGGCTTCCCGTTTTAGTTACGTTTACAACTACTGAGGTTTCTTTACGGTGAACTGTACGCAGTAACACTGTCACCTTATTTTGATAACTATATTTCTCTTTTGACTTCAGCTGTCACACAGAATATGATGACAAAAAATCACATGATTAACTTTCAAATAAAATGCAAGGTGCGGTGTGTGTGTTTTTGTAGGGAGTAGATGGGCTCAACATCTACATAGCCAAGAAACATTACTGTATATATGTAGGACTATCTAAAAAATGATTTTTAAAAAAGAGTAAGGGCCAAACAGAATTAAAAGGAGATCCTCCAATATATTGCAAGGTCAGACTTTTAACCCAAAGCTTCTGGTGCCTATATCCATCTGGTGCCTATATCCATTCTCATTTTCAGGTTGCTATCAGACCTGGTCCGGATTTCTCGAAACAAACTGAAGTCCCAAACTCACTTAAGTCTAAAGTTTTCATATAAGTTACATAAGGAGAAAAACTTAAGTTATGACTTAAGTCTGCATTTTTACTTCGGGAAATCGGAGGCAGATCTGACATATGATGATTTGTTGGTAAACCATAATTGCCTATGAACTACCTAGAGTCGTCAAAGGATGGCCTCCATTGTTTGATTCGGGAGGCTGCAGTATGTGTATTGTGTTCCCCTGTAATATTGGAAACTCATGCTCATTGTAAAGTGCTATCTCACTGAAGCATACTTACATACGCTCCAAGTCTGACAATGGTACATTATCACCAAAGTAGAAAATATAAAGAGCTACATCTTCCAAAACTCCTGGTTCTTCTTGTATTTTTTTAGTAAACTTCTTACAGTCAATGTTTTTGTAACATAGAAATTTTGAGTTTGAATAAGTTTTTTTATAAAGTCCATATTTACCTATGTAATTACGCCCAGCTGAGGACAAAAAGGTTATATTTGTTTATATGCATGTGAACTATTATTACAGAGAGGCCGGTTACAAGCCAACATGGCATTTAATTTACCAATACATTAAAGCAAAATATTTTGTATCCTTTATTTCATGACAACTATAAAATCTGAAGAGAAACTCCCTAGATACAAGTTATTTTTAACATTAGGCATGTTGAGCAATATGTTACCTGTGTTCTAATGAGAAATGACCTGGAGATATTACATGTGCCGACAGGTGTTTATAGATTACAGGTGACATCCTACCTAAGTAGATATAATAACAGGTCAACAATAGCGGTGTAGGTTTCACGATGTACAGATAATGCTACTAAACTTTACAAGTCTATAATTAGATTGACATGCTACGAAACTTTACAAGTCTATAATTAGATTGACATCCCACTAACCGTGTAACAAGTATTGTAATCTAATGAAATTCACTGACAAAGCGTTAACCCAATTTTCATTTGTCAACTGGATACATATTTAAGCCTTCTTTATGAATAAAAAAGAAAAGAAAACTACTGCAGGTATTTTCTACCTGTACACCATAAATTTTATATAGACATCTTTGTGTTTAGATTCTTTATATTTAACAACTTATTAACACCCAGGACCATCTTTTAAGGACATGCGAGACTTAGGTGGTAGAGTAAAGCTGGAGTACTCGGAGAAAAACCATCAACCTATGGTCAGTACCTGATAACTGTCCAATGGGGTTTTCAAACTCGGAACCAAATGGTGGTGTAATAATTGTAAGATGGCAGAACACCTTAACCATTTTGCCACCTCGACCACGCACCTTTGAGCACCTGTCATAAATTGGGTACCCGTACATAAATATTAAAATACCCTATCTAAATGATAACATACCATATTCAGGTAAGCTTTCATTCACACCTGTGTATCAATTGAAATATCTGGTGAAATAAAGTGATATACCAGGTACATTACAACTCAACATACACAGGTAGTAAGGGTCTGTAAAATTATAATTACCTCTATCCAATGCACAAAAGTTGTTTATTATGAAATGTAATATACCTGTCATTTTTCTCAGCTGATACACCTGTATCACTGTGCATAGCATATGCTGAACAGTTTACCTTGAAACAGTTAAATCCAACCTACTGGCAGTGCCATCTGTAACTTAATGATGTAAAGAATTCTTTTCAAAATTAATTAACAGATTGTAATCGTAATTTTAAAGAGTTTATTTTGTAATTATGAACAAAGTAAATATGCATGGGAATAGAATTAATTGGAACGTCCCTATACATAAAAGATAAGGGCTTGTCAATAGATAAGAATAAGGAAATAATATGTATACCAGAATTTTATATACATACCTGTTGTAGTTACAGATATCCAATTTCACATAAACACTTTCCGAAAATTAGAACTGTATCCTCAATTTATGGATAAATAAAGGGTCCGATTCATCAGCATCTCACACACACCTGTACACTGCCGAATTGTTAACCTAATTCCACAGGACATGTATTATTACCCAAAACCTTATAACCTACATATTTGTATATACATAAGTTATAACTTATTCACACACGACCCTCCCAATATTGTGGCTTGTTATGAAACAGTCACAAAGTTTAAATAAGGTATGTAAGAGGTAAACGTGGAGGTACAGGTAAACGTTGTGATGTCACTGTTAACGCTCCACCTGGCATACCTGTAATCTCACGACGAGCCAATACACCCAGGTATATATATACTCCATTGTAGGACACCCTCTCACTGTGTACGAGAGATTAGCGCGAGGACACTCCACTCTATACCACTACGATACCACCACTTCAGTGTCTCTCTGAGTATCTTGTTAGGGTAGAGAGCACAGCTATGATTATGTGATGTGCAGTCCCCAAAATTTAAGCTGAAATTATGACTACAATTTTCGATGCACAATTCACTCGATTTATAATGTACTGTCTAAAATATAATGACGATCCAGGAAGGTAGATACACAGACAACTCTTATACTATCATATGTGTGGTCTACAATATCTATATAGAATAGATTTCTAATTAACTAAAACTCTGAAACTTGCAGTCCTAACATATACAATCAAACCTGTCTATAAAGACCACCGAAGGGACCAGGGAAAAGTGGACTCTGTAGACCAGTGGTCTTTATACACAGGTCAAATGGTTTTATAAACAGTCATTTAGGACCCTAAAATAGTTGTCTTAATAAGTAGGTGGTCTTTATACAGAGGTGGTCACTTGAAAGCAGATATCACTGTATCATTATAGACAACAATAGGTATGATATGCAATCTCTCTTATCTTTTAATGTGTAACATCACAATTAAAGCACCTGAGGGTAAATCGAGTGATTTGATAAAAAAAAAAAAAAGCATCACCAGCACAGACCAGTTTGTTGCTCAGTTTTTCCAGATTCACTAATTCTCATGGGTAGAGTTTATAAATTCTGTATCATTGGATTTATTAAAGAAGTAGTTCATATAGTAAAAGACATACACATGGCCTGTAAATCTAATACCCAGATGAAAAATTCAAATTGTTTATGGTTCCCTTGATTCATCTAAACCTTCTCTGATAGCAGACAACAGTTTCACTAAGTTAAGATCCAACATGCAAAGATATATATAACCAAGAGACAATGTGGGTGTAAAATAACTTTTAAATCTTCCAAATTACTTTCAACATTTTTTTTCTTCCTTTCTTTCTTTTTTTCAAAATCTATTGAATTTCATATATTTTCCTTTGAGCTTTGGTTTTGTTGGCCTCTTTTCAACAATATAAGCTTTTGCTGTGGCTTTCAGCATCTCTTAGAAGTCCTAAAAAGACAAAACAATCACTTTTCGTTATGAAACTTATGATATTAGGAAGGTGGGTTTTTTATCATTCTATATCCTTTATATAATCCTTTGGGTTAAAACTTCTAATATTTGTATAATGTTACATATCAAACAAATTAGAGATCTCAGAATACTAGTATAATTTAGTAAGTTATATACACAGTAGGTATAGGATTAGAAAACGAGTATGCCCTTAGGAATTGTCTGATCACGCTACCAGTTTGTGATGTTTAACTGTTCAGAATATGCTGACAAAGAAGCAATACAAATGTTTCTACTAATTGTGTTTCACAGTCAGCTTTCATGAACAAAAACATCTATCCTCCCAGTACAGGCATACACTGATATGTGACTTATAACCTGTGAATATATGGACATGATTACTTGTTCTTTCAAATGATTCAGAGCATTATAATAACGATGACTAAATATCGACTAATAGGATTAACTAAGTTGGCCCCTGACCATGAACTACAACAAGACTGATAATTGTCCTGGTTAAGGATTTCAGAAGACATTCATATCAAAACTCTTAGTCAATCACCTTGACCTTTGATCTAGTATTCCTACATGTATGAAGAAATACAAAATGTACTATGTATGTTTAGTACATGTAACAGGGAAAGATGGTGGAGATCTTGTTGTTATTTAATACCAACTACTCCTGATAGCTGCATGTGATGCAGATAAGTTTACAAATATCAATGTAATGAATTTCAATAATTTCAAAATTAAAAGTGGGATGCTAGTCAAATGACAATTTTATCCTTGACCTTTCTGTTGAAAATTATGTTCATGACCTTGAAACTGAAAATTCTGTTCTTGACCTTTCAAATGAAAACTGTGACTTTGACCTTTCAAAAGAAAAGTTTGTTCTTGATCTCTCAACTAAAAATTTTAATGAAACCAAAAAATAAACTAGCTTCTATTTGATTCCAGTAAAATACTGCTTATGGTCTTGTGAATACAGAAGGTTCATTTTGATCATGCCTTATTCTTTTTAATTGGAAAGAATAATCAGGAATTTGACTTTAATTTACACAAACCATGAGTTCAAGGTCACTGTGACTATTAATAAATATATATTACAGTGGAACAAAACATGGTCACATTTTTTTTCAACAGACATAAAAAGTAAAGCAGACTTCTTAAATTCCTGCTAAAAATTAATACCTTGTATATATTGTACACTATGATTTCAAAAATTGTAAGGATACAATAAAGTGGTCTACAAAATACCAAAATGTAATTGCATAAAAAAAGACTTTATAGAAAATGAAGTAAACTCGTTGTTTTTAATATCATCAAAATAAGAATAGGTGTTTAGATAATTTCCGTTTTCCATTAAAAATGACTCCATGTGTATCTTAAAACAGGAAAGTCATAACTATAGAGCACAAAGTGGCCAACTGACTATAAAACAGTGATTGCCTTCCCAACAACCATTAATGTAGACTCTGAATTTGTCAGAGAAAAAAACCTGTAGGATGAGGGATTATAAGTGGTCCTTGTCATGCAATACAACTTAATAAATATATTGTTATATGGAAGTCTGGAAAATGTATATCACATTTAAATCTAATTATTGTTTGGATTTATGAAGAATGGCTATGAAGCTACAGCGAGGCTATACAGAGCAGCATGATAGCACAGGAGAAGTAGTGCATGAATAGGACGAGACAAAATTATCACTTTTGAGTATACATTTCTCCAATTTTATGATTTATACTGCAACAGCGGAATAATCAATCTGTAAAGTCTGCAGGAGATGTAATCTTAGACTTTCAGCATCATGGCCTGGGACTTTCCATTCATTGCATGACAGCTTGAAAGTTAATTTCTACTTGTAGCCTACAAGTTCTCTGCCAGATGCATTTCAAAACATCATGGTCAACATTTTAACGTCTGGATCACAGGGACTAGAAGCACTTCCAACACTCAAATTGAAGAGAAAAAAATGCGAAGTCTGACATTGATATTTTTCAATCTAGGTCATGAGAAGGAATCAAGGTCATGTGATGTGATCTGTATGTAATATAATGTTTATATATCACACATTTTTGGAGCAAATAAAAGAAGTTTTAAGAAAATCACTTTTTAATAATAATTTTCAATAATACCTTCTACTGATATTTTTTAGCACCCCTCTTGATTAAACCTTTTGATAACACACTTGAGAATATAAGCAATATAGTCATTTCTCTAAATACTGACAAGTCTGACTAATCCTGCATATCTATATATAATGAAGTAAAATAATACGAAACACCTTTGTTACTAGAAACCTTTGATAACACACCCATATACAAACAGAATATTGTGTACTAGATAATAATGACTTGTATCCCTATATAATCTAGTGTCCAATCTTCTAATTTTCTGTATATACCAACATAGGATAAAGAAAACATTTTAACAAGAAGATTGACACTTAATTGACTAAAAAACCTAAATACATATTTCTATCATAAAGTGATTGGACAATGTTGCCTTGTACAAGATACTAATGCATGAAAAGAAAGCATCTCATTGTTCACAAACCCAACCTATACAATAAAAATTTGGGAGCCTCTATCAGGTTGACAAAGAGCCTCTATGGCCGACGGGTTAAAATGGAGCAGCATGTAACAATCTACCAATAGCTCTGTATGTCTATTGTATATTCCGTCTTTGCATATTACAGAGTTAGCTCCCTTGCAGATAGGTATCGATTGTTACGTCATTATTTTGTGAGCGTAATTCACAGCGTTTTCTCCAAAACGTATGACGTTACGCTCGCAAACACATGACATCACAATCAATACCTACCCGCAAGTGCAGATAACTCTGTAATATGCAAATTCGGAATACATGTAAGTTCAAAAGTTCATAAAGGGAAATTGTCAGGCATATATATAGGTCATTTATAGATCAAGGATTTTTTCTCCAGGTATTCTTGATTTCTGCCTTCATCTCTTAGAACAGAGTAGAAACAGTGCTTAGTGTTTGAGGAAATCCATTTACTGATATTGAGTAATTTTGTAAGATTTAGTACACAAGCTATGGTATTACAATGCAGTGGTTAATTTTATAGTGCTATCTCATTGAAATATACATTCACACGCTACAGCATCACTTCACTATAGAACCACACACATAGCTAGTTCTTGAACAAGACATTTTGATATGAGAATCCTTTTTGTCTCCTCGCTTTGCTTCTACCAAATGCTGCTAACAATATCATGGCCTCTTCATTGTGATGACATAATCAGTCAACATTTTTCTAAACCACCATTTTTTTTTACAGATTAAGCTTGATTCACCGACATCAGTTTCAAATTTCTTCTCTTGCAGATTGGACAGTTTAATTGGTACAATTCACAGCAGAAATTACACTATCAAAGTTATTGACAGAGTTTTTAGCCATTACTAGTATTAGAATTTCACTAAAACCATTTTATTTATTCATAGTAACATTGCAACCATCTTGCAATTGATTCAGGACCTTTTCAAGGACATGTCAATAATTGTAAAACAATCAATTTATTTGATTCAAGGCCACTCAAACTCAAAATCATCACAAAAATTAGTCATAAAGTTTCAAAAAACATTGTACTGGTCTTATTGTCTTGGCCAAGGTCTCACTAAATCACTCTTCCAGAACATTGCAGAGCATAACTATTTATGTAAAATGACAAAAAATAAGTTCTGTTTTTATGGTTTACTTTGCAAATTTTTACTCGAAGATATTTCAACTATCCCAACACCAAAGGTAACTATATATACTAATTGTTCTATTTTCAAGGTCAATGAAGGGAAATTCATTTCCGAAGTCAGCATACCAATTTTTTTATTCCTAATGTCATTGGATCAACCCCCCCCCCCCACTCCATCCCCTGATTAATTAAGTTGAAAAAAAATATTATCAATAGTCAATATGGCTTTACCAATTTAGATACTATTGTCAAAGATAATTTCTATTTCAATTTTAATCACAGACTCTTATTCCCAAGGTCACAAACTCTTATATCCTCAATGTCACTGCATGTATCAATCTATTAGTTTGAAGGTCAATTAAATTTATCATATCAAAGGTCATTGCAGCAATCCTTAATCGTCAAGGTCAACATGTCCATCTTTATATACCAAGGTCACTGTGAAAATTTGATTGCAAGGTTATTGTTCATGGTCATTTGCTATTGCCAAGATAATTATACAATTAAAACATTATTACAAGACTCTACAACAAAACATGTTACAAAGATCAATGTGTGTAATAATATTCTTTCAAGGTCATAGAAAAACACTTACATATGTTCAAGGTCACTCTATTCAACATCAGTTGTCAAGGTCGCTTTATCCAGTACAAGACCTAATTTTAAAGTCAATATAAGAGTAATGTATTTAGCTTAATAAAAGTTCAATATTTGCAATATTTAGTCTTAAAGTGATTTTATTGATATCAAGTGTCAACAATTTCTCAAAATTATTTTCATTTACTATTTTTTTCCAGTTAAAAGTAACATTAGCGTGTCGTTATCAGTCAATGAATCTGAAGAACTTGGCTCTTTGCCTTTGCTGTATTAATATTTTGTAGTGTAAGCAATACTCTTATAATGGATACAAGCAATAAAATATTGATTTTATTTCCTTTTCACCAAAGTTGAGCAAGAAATCACAACCACTGAGAAATGTCAATAAAGCAACGCCCGATGTTTGTATCGCTATGACAGGCCTGTATACAATAATATACTGCTGTTCTGGTTAACAAAACAAACTAATTGCAAGCCTAAGTGAGCAATTCTTCTTTAAATACCACTTTAGTCAAATCTGTAATTTGATAAAATGTTCTTATTTTTATTTGCACTCTCTCCTTAACATTATACTTGGTTCATGACAACAGAATCATGTTATCAGCAGCAAAAAAAAAACAAACCAAAACTAAGACTTTTTACATTTTCATACACGGCCTTTAATTACACTCTCCTGGGTCTTCAAACCAGAAATCATCTCATCAAAATATCTAATATTTGTTAGAAACTTAAAAATTGATTTGATTTGGATGGTTAAGCGTCTTTTTAACAGCCAGGGTTATTGAAGGATATGCCAGGTTTAGAATATAGAGGAAAGTCAGAGTACCCGGAGAAAAATCACCGACCTGCAGTCAGTACCTGGTAATTGTCCAAAATGGATTTCAAACTATTATCCAGAGGGTATCTTACCACTCGATACCGTGGCCCTCTAGGACTCTCTTTTACTATGACAAAGAATGAGAAATCCTCCCACTAAGAATTAAATGTGAGATGTTTTATTCCCAAGAAACCAGCGCTAAAATGTGCGTGGAGTCGCAATGGTGGCGATACCAACTCCTTTTTTCGTCAGTGATGTCTTGTTTAACAAAAACTTCTGGTAAACAACAGGTTACTGTAGTTTTTACGATTATTGAGCCAGAAAGAATATATATATACTCCCAGTTTCTTCCGACCTCTCAGCTGTGGCAGTCACTTGAAAATTAAAGTTCTTGGTCATCATTCACCAAGTTCATGTAAGAGAAGGAATATTTTAACCAAAGGAATCGTTGTTATATCTTTCTGGGTATCATCTATTTGATAGTCCAAAAGACAATAAAACAACACACCTGCATCAACATAGCTAGCTGTACTACAGAAATAACAATGGAATGGAGTTGTAAGATAATCTCTCCATGGTGTTCAGGGGATCAGTTTTCTGAAATCATAATGCTACTTTGACCCTTTATCTCCAAAATATGTACACAGATTAAAGATAGGCCAAATTAAACTCCATCTAAAAATAAACCTGTCTATAAAGATCGCAGACATACACAGGTCAAATTGTGTTGAAATTGTCCAATTCAGACGCCTGAGAAAGCGGTCTTATTTAACAGGTGGTCTTTATATGGAGGTGGTCCATAAGGCAGGTTTCAATGTAATTTCAAAGTCTCAAGTCGTAGGAAAAGTGGTCCTTATAGACAAGTGGTTTTTATAAACAGGTCAAATTGTGACAATCTGTGACCCTGCGAAAGTGGTTCTCACTATGCAGGTGGTTATTATCCCAGGGCTCGAATTTTACATTTTTTGTCACTTGTTTAAAATAGCAAGTGCCCTAAATTTTTACTTGCTAAAATATATTTTTACTTATAATTAATATCCGTATTCAAATTACAGTTTTGTTATAAATAAAATCCTTTATTTTTGCATGATGATGTGAGGTGTATAAGTACATAATGTATGTCAAAAACATTATTGTAAGAACTGGGCCCCCATATTTTCCATTGAAACAATTTTTTCACAATAATTATGTCATTTTTACAGTTGTCCCTGATAAAAACCACTTGCTAAAATAAGCAAGTGCATATTTTTTCCACTTGCTATTCTGGTATATCTACTTTCAAAAAGCAAGTAAAACAACCTGAAATTGGAGCCCTGTATACAGAAGTGGTCTATAAAGAAAGGTTTGACTGACCTGAACTTTTCTCTATTAAAAGTTTTTTTTGTTTGTAGCAAGAATTAGCCCTAAAGTCAGGTACTTAAATGTTGTTGGTTGTCGATTTCAATCTATTATATATTTCAGGATCATTGTAAAGCCATACTTGGAATACTGTATTTTCTATTAATCTTTGAATTTGCATTAAGGTTTAAAACAAAGTCAGAGCACACAGGATAGATTGGTGCTTTATCAAATATTAAGAAAAAAAATGAAAAATGAAATTTTAATCGCAACATGACAACATTAAGCAAAACAGAAACTACACTCCCACGCAGTAAAGTACTTTGACATTTTCATGTTGAATAGAAAATGCATTTAAATGTGTGAAATAAATTTATGTGAGGTTTCCAGGCCAACCTAATACTTATAATAACATTTCTTTCTTTTATAGTATTTTATGGAGATATATGATATGTAGGTTTCTAGTGCACAAATTTGATATTATCAAACTTAATATCTATAAGTTGTTTGATACATGAATTTGAATTCAGTATGCATACAGTTTGCCTGAAAGAATGTTGTTTTAAATCACATGCATGGACTTTACTTTAATCTTATTTTACATGTTACTGATAGCCAAGTTCCCGTCATTTTCCCTCTGTGGGATTTTGAACTCAGAACCCAGAGGTGAAAGATTAAAGGTAGATTATTAGACGGACGTCACCTTGAAAATTTGGCCACCTTGACCAGAGAGTTGATTAAGTTGTCAGCAGGTAATGACAAAACTCTTTGACCACAGTCGCCAAGAGGTGAATGGTTGGAAGTAGAATTTCAGACACCTTGACCACTAATATTTAATAAGTAACTTTGACCAAGAGATGGATAGGTAGTGGTAGAAGATTGGACACCATAACTACTTGATCACTACAACCCAGAGCCGAGGTCAAAGTGTGGTACAATGAAGAAACACATTACGACTAGACCAAAATAACCCCTGTTAATTTACCTGACAGTAAAATCTACACTGACAGATGACACCATTCTAACATACACTGGAAATTTTATTCCATCATTATATCAATGTATGTAGGATGTGATATGATGGAAAGAGATGGGATGGAACGGGATGGGATGGGACGGGATGGGGCGGGACGTAGTTAACACTGTGCCATCTCCCAATTCAGGATGGAGGTGTAAATTTGACATTTTAAAACTCGAGTAATCTGCAAATATAAGTCATTATATCTATAATCAAATACAGAAAATTACATAATGACAGATGTTGTCTCCTGTGCTCATAATCCCACGCAGTACTTATATTTCGTCATTGATGTCAAACGCCATGCAGCACTTATATCTCATCATTGATGTCAAATGCCACGCAGTACTTATATATCGTCATTAATGTCAAACGTCATGTAGTACTTATATCTCCTCATTGATGTCAAACCTCATGCAGTTTTTATATCTTGTCATTGATGTCAAACGCCATGCAGTACTTATATCTCCTCATTGATGTCAAACGTCATGCAGTACTTATATCTCCTCATTGATGTCAAACGTCATGCAGTACTTATATCTCCTCATTGATGTCAAACGTCATGCAGTACTTTTATCTCCTCATTGATGTCAAACGCCATGCAGTACTTAAATCTCATCATTGATGTCAAACGTCATGCAGTACTTATATCTCCTCATTGATGTCAAATGTCATGCAGTACTTTTATCTCCTCATTGATGTCAAACGCCATGCAGTACTTAAATCTCATCATTGATGTCAAATTTCATGCAGTACTTATATCTCCTCATTGATGTCAAACGTCATGCAGTACTTATATCTCGTCATTGATGTCAAACGCCATGCAGTACTTTTATCTCCTCATTGATGTCAAACGCCATGCAGTACTTATATCTCCTCATTGATGTCAAACGTCATGCAGTACTTAAATCTCCTCATTGATGTCAAACGTCATGCAGTACTTATATCTCCTCATTGATGTCAAACGTCATGCAGTACTTTTATCTCCTCATTGATGTCAAACGCCATGCAGTACTTACATCTTGTCATTGATGTTAAAAGCCATGCAGTACATACATCTTGTCATTGATGTCAAAAGCCATGCAATACTTATATCTTTTCATTGATGTCAAACCTCATGCAGTACTTATATCTCGTCATTGATGTCAAACGCCATGCAGTACTTAAATCTCATCATTGATGTCAAACGTCATGCAGTACTTATATCTCCTCATTGATGTCAGATGTCATGCAGTACTTTTATCTCCTCATTGATGTCAGATGTCATGCAGTACTTTTATCTCCTCATTGATGTCAAACGCCATGCAGTACTTTTATCTCCTCATTGATGTCAAACGCCATGCAGTACTTATATCTCGTCATTGATGTCAAATTTCATGCAGTACTTTTATCTCCTCATTGATGTCAAACGTCATGCAGTACTTATATCTCGTCATTGATGTCAAATTTCATGCAGTACTTATATCTCCTCATTGATGTCAAACGTCATGCAGTACTTATATCTCGTCATTGATGTCAAACGCCATGCAGTACTTTTATCTCCTCATTGATGTCAAACGCCATGCAGTACTTATATCTCCTCATTGATGTCAAACGTCATGCAGTACTTAAATCTCCTCATTGATGTCAAACGTCATGCAGTACTTATATCTCCTCATTGATGTCAGATGTCATGCAGTACTTTTATCTCCTCATTGATGTCAAACGCCATGCAGTACTTACATCTTGTCATTGATGTTAAAAGCTATGCAGTACATACATCTTGTCATTGATGTCAAAAGCCATGCAATACTTATATCTTTTCATTGATGTCAAACCTCATGCAGTACTTATATCTCGTCATTGATGTCAAACGCCACGCAGTACTTATATATCGTCATTGATGTCAAACGACAAGCCGTACTTATATATCGTCATTGATGTCAAACGTCATGCAGTACTTATATATCGTCATTGATGTCAAACATCATGCAGTACTTATATCTTGTTATTGATGTCAAACATCATGCAGTACTTATATCTCGTTATTGATGTCAAACGCCATGCAGTACTTATATCTCGTTATTGATGTCAAACGCCATGCAGTACTTATATCTCTTCATTGATGTCAAACGTCATGCAGTACTTATATCTCGTCATTGATGTCAAATGCCATGCAGTACTTATATATCGTCATTGATGTCAAACGTCATGCAGTACTTATATATCGTCATTGATGTCAAACATCATGCAGTACTTATATCTTGTTATTGATGTCAAACATCATGCAGTACTTATATCTCGTTATTGATGTCAAACGTCATGCTGCACTTACATCTCGTTATTGAAATCAAATGTCATGCAGTACTTATATCTCGTTATTGATGTCAAATGCCATGCAGTACTTATATCTCGTTATTGATGTCAAACGCCATGCAGTACTTATATCTCGTTATTGATGTCAAACGCCATGCAGTACTTATATCTCGTCATTGATGTCAAACGTCATGCAGTACTTATATCTCGTCATTGATGTCAAATGTCATGCAGTACTTATATCTCGTTATTGATGTCAAACGTCATACAGTACTTACATATCGTCATTGATGTCAAACGTCATACAGTACTTATATATCGTCATTAATGTCAAATGTCATGCAGTACTTATATCTCCTCATTGATGTCAAACCTCATGCAGTACTTATATCTTGTCATTGATGTCAAACGCCATGCAGTACTTATATATCGTCATTGATGTCAAACGCCATGCAGTACTTAAATCTCCTCATTTATGTCAAATGTCATGCAGTACTTATATCTCCTCATTGATGTCAAACGTCATGCAGTACTTTTATCTCTTCATTGATGTCAAACGCCATGCAGTACTTATATCTCATCATTGATGTCAAACGTCATGCAGTACTTATATCTCCTCATTGATGTCAAACGTCATGCAGTACTTACATCTTGTCATTGATGTTAAAAGCCATGCAGTACATACATCTTGTCATTGATGTCAAAAGCCATGCAATACTTATATCTTTTCATTGATGTCAAACGTCATGCAGTACTAATATCTCGTCATTGATGTCAAACGCCACGCAATACTTATATATCGTCATTGATGTCAAACGACACGCCGTACTTATATATCGTCATTGATGTCAAACGTCATGCAGTACTTATATATCTTGTCATTGATGTAAAAGTCAAACATATTTTTGATGTCAAGTACTTATGCATACTTATATCTTGTTATTGATGTCAAACGTCATGCAGTACTTATATCTCGTTATTGATGTCAAAAGCCATGCAGTACTTACATCTCGTTATTGAAATCAAATGTCATGCAGTACTTATATCTCGTTATTGATGTCAAACGCCATGCAGTACTTATATCTCGTTATTGATGTCAAACGCCATGCAGTACTTATATCTCGTCATTGATGTCAAACGCCATGCAGTACTTATATCTCCTCATTGATGTCAAACGTCATGCAGTACTTATATCTCGTCATTGATGTCAAACGCCATGCAGTACTTATATCTCGTCATTGATGTCAAACGCCATGCAGTACTTATATCTCATCATTGATGTCAAACGCCATGCAGTACTTATATCTCTTCATTGATGTCAAATGTCATGCAGTACTTATATCTCTTCATTGATGTCAAATGTCATGCAGTACTTATATCTCGTCATTGATGTCTCACATGTAAGTATACATTCTAGTCTCCCCCACTGAGAACCCCGTCAAACCTTACAGCTTTGAACCACTAATCAGCACATTAATTATTGAATATGTTTGGGTAGTTATACATGATATCTGCCTACTTTTCTGAAGATGAAATACAAATTTTCGCTGCTGCATATTTCATGACTCTTCTTCCCTTTCAACTTTATCTAATTACTGTCTAGTTACAATGCAGAACATTAACTAATGTCAAGCTGTCGTTACAGATGACTGCTTCCTACTTGGCCATGTAACTAGTTCCTATATTGTCTGGGTGGTAATACAGCCTCAGACAGGGTCAGGGTTTGTTTATTTTGTCCTGTTAACGTTTAAAAGATGACTGGTTTTGAAAGTGGGAAAAGTCAAGAGTACTAGGAAAAAAACCACGGCCCTACAGTCAGTACAGACCTGGTAACTGCACTACATGGGATTTAAGACTACATGTATAACACAAGAAGTGGCAGGCTAGTGTAAGAATGTTGAGACATGCCAAACACTTGCGTACTATAATCCACTTTAAAGTGCGATCACACGGAAATATACACAGCAGAGCACCCCTCTCGCAAACATTAATTTCCAGCTAAAACAGATCTGCAGATATTAAGACAATTAAGTCCTAAAAAAAGGCTTTACAAATGCTTGGCCAAACAGTATAAAATAAGCCAGCACAACTGGTATAGTACGTAGCTTGAAAATATTTGTACCCTATGATCAATAAAATTAAGATCCGAGGTACAAAAAATTCTTTGTCTTAAAATAAATGAAGATATCTTCTACTTATAAAGGTCAAGGCCAAAATGGAAGTTAAGTATATTGTAGCAGCTGATACGCTACACTGATAATGACCCCCTGGACCTCCTGGACAAACAACCACAAGAGATGACAACATTGATATTCATCATGAACAGATATTCATCATTTCAACAGAGGGTTTATATACATGACTCAATTGCATCCACCTGTGACTTGGGATGCAGCCAACCGGAAAGGAATGTACCGATATTGTAAATATTAATACATGTGTATCTGTAGGAAGTGAACCTGAATACTGTATGCTGAATGTATTCAGATTTTAAAATACCATCATCACCAGCTGTGCTTAATGTGGCTGTGGAAATTAATATCTATCATATATAATACATTTGTATATATAAATTGTATCATATACATACCCACCTTGTAGTAAAATCTATATTTTAATCGAAGGAAAATTAGGATAAGATCACAAGTCTTATATGGTATCCGAACAATACAGAGAAAGTTTAGAATAGACAAAGTTTAAAAGCTGAAGATGGCAATCAAAATTAATCTGTTTGCAGCTGTCTACCGGTAGATGTTTATTTCTTTAAGGAACTTGACACAAATGGCCAAAATCTTACCCCATATCCTATGGTGGCTAATAGGTGACTTTTCTGCTTTATTATTTTGTCACAAACCCTGCACAATAATTATGAATACTGCCACTGTATATAAATATTTTAACATGCATGCATGAGTAAAGATCGTCAACAATTTTGTTAAGTTTTCCAGCAAGCAAATACACAACAATTGTTACCTATAGACTCCACAAAGAAACAACGAACATCTATTGTTACTTTCTTGCAAGCAATAAAATGCGAGAGAGTATTTCTTATTTTGCATACAGAATGCTTTGGACCTATTTCTGAGCTATGTCAAAGCATTAATATAGCCATCTTACTTTTAAATATTAAGATAAAACATTCGATAGATTTTATATGACAGCTATACAGATCAAAATCTGGTTTAATGTCTTCTAACCAGAAGCGATGCCTCCTTCGTCAATTGTGCCTAAAGCATCATACGAGTTGGTAGCAACTATCTCTTTCATTGAGTACACTATCTAGTATTTAAAATTACATGTTGAGTTCTGAAATTGCTACAAAATCATATCTCTTATAAAAACTTCAAAATTCCTTTTCAAGCCATTTTGATTCATACTTCAATGAACAGTCACTTTATTTGACGTTTGTTTAATTATTTATATCAAAATATAAGTTTGTTTTTGATTCACTGAAAACTGATCCAAGACTCTTGGTTCTAATGAATACAGTCAGTGAGTGTAGAGAATGCTACCAATGATCAACATAACATTGCCAAAAGGAAATAGGAGCCATATAAATTGTTTCATGTTGGTCAAACATGGAATAAAACCCCTTGTACATGTGCTATATGTCAAATTAATCTTAACAATTTAAGTAAGGAGAAACTTTTATACAAAATGTACTTACGGTGTACAAATATTTGAGATTTAAATATTCCACTGCATCGAAATTTTTGACACGTCACACCATTCAAGCACAGTATGTAATTCCAGAATAATCCGTAAAGATGTTGGTCAAGTTCACAAGTATATAAATCCCAAACGTGCAGTTCCTTGGACAGATAATCCGAGTGAAGGACGTCCACTTTGAGTTGTGTATCAGGGTCAGGTTCAACAGTGTGACTGTAACAGTAGAGAAATCTTCTGTATTGTTCGCCCACACGTTATACCCCTAGGCCTTCGCCACCGTTACACGACTTATCTCATATCTTTTGTCAATATAGATTCCCTAATACCTACCCTAGGGCATTTAACACAACATTTTTAATTGAACACGATTGTAAATAGGCTGCCGTTATTTCACAATCCTTATGTATGTAAGTCTGAAATCCAATTAACCGACTGACTCGCACCTACAATAGTACATGTTAAATTAGGTAACAATTCTAACATGGTACAATGTTATTCTGATGTTCCAGTATGTATGAATTATATCTGACAAATGTTGAAACAAACTATCCTCACTGTTACAAGTACCGTGTATATACGAACAGATAATTGACTGCAATATTTTGCATACAAATTAAGTGATGTCACATGTCAGTTCTGGCATTTAATCAAAAATAGGTTAAATGTTATTTGAAATTCAGCAGAAAATCAAAAGCTGTAAGAGATCAAGAAAATGTTCAAACATTAATTCTGTTATTTCAGTTATTTGAAATTAAGGTGTTTTTTTTAATATTCTAACTTATTTGTAAGGGGAAAAAGAGAATAATATAGCAACACAATTTATAAATTCCAAGAGTGCATTCAATATTCAAAATGATTATAAGTGTATTTACTTAAAAATCAGACTATAACAAACTATCAAATTATTGAACAAATAAAAAAGTCATTAAAAATGTTTTAAACTGTTGTCAAAAGAAAATGAAGACCATAATAGAATTTGACAATGTTACGATTGCCATAACATCCCTGAAATTGATGTATCTGATAATCTTATCTCGCCTGTATAAAGAATATTCTATGAATAAAAAATGCTTCTTAACATGCAATTTTAACGTCAAAATTGAAAAATGCTTTTATTATTCTCTGAACTGAGGCAAAGAACTCCCGGTAATTGTAAGTTGATGGTTTTCTTCAAGGTACTCCAGCTTTCTACCATTTCCTTGTAGCCTGCCACATTCTTAAATGGCTGATAATATGACTTAACACAAAATTTAACCAAACCTGTAGACTATGTGTTCATGCATTGCTTGACCTCTAGTCATTGCTTGACCCCTTTAAAGTGGTCGGTGTATTTTGACTATATTTTCTGTATGGTTATACCAATCAATGAAATGATCTAGCGATAGTGCTCTTCGTTACAGATTAGTGCTGACACTTCTATGATACAGTAGCAATACACAGACAATTCTTTAGCGAGATTAAGCTACGCCACGCTGCTCTAACTGATCATCAATTTCCAAATATTGTTACTCGAATTAACGCTTCACTTGCATCTGGACAATGGCCAGTTACCTGGCAACCAAGAAACCTACATATATATATACTATAAAGTTAGGACCGTTCATCTCCCAGAAGACCCAATCTAGTATTATGTCTTCTATAATCCAATATGGTCATTTGGATACTGGACCTCATCTGCCAAGACTCGGCCAAGTGAAGGACTGTAACTTTGTAGCTAAGCAATAGTAATTACGCCTTTACAAATGATTTTCTTCACTTTCTGTAAAAGAAGTGAGGTGACCTGACATCAATACCACAAATCTGGCAAAGGACAATGGTGAATAAAACAATATACTAACACCTCCAGGGTATAAAATGTCTTGGAATCCCAGTTCTGTTGGCAATGACCAGTCCAGACACTCAACAGTATAGGGAGCCAATGTCTATAACACTCTTTGCCAATACAGAAATATGTGTCAGCCGTATGATTTACCAGTTTTCCATTTACTGTAAAAATATCCATTATGGCTGAAAGACTTTTTGTGCATGATATTTTTTAAATTAACATGTTAGTAAAAAAGATGACTTTTGGCACTCAAAAATTATTTCCAGTGAACATTAGTACATGTATTGTAAAAAATTTAACTGAAGATGATCAAATTCTGAAATATCTTAAATTAATAAAACAAGATGCCTAGGGGCCTTTATGACCATCTGACAAATTAAGTCTTATTAAAAAACACATTAATTAGTTACAGTAAAAACTTGTATAATTTGCGCACCAGTGTAATTTGCGCAGGTACTTTTTAGGGCTGAAAATGCTGAAAAAAATCTACTATCAGTATATTTTGCGCATCAATTTTTTTTGGGAAAAACGATGTCCAGGGAGTCCCAAAATCGATCTATGAAGGTGACAATTTCAATGCTAAATATTCCCCAGAAATGCTTGAAAACTTGCACAAAGAAGTGTTGTATTAAGAAGAAATAACATATTAAAACCACATTGTGTTTGTTTTCTTTTATTGGCCACCGTAACCTGAAACTAAAATATCTTGCAGATGTCCAAAACATCGGCGGTCCGGTTCACCGTACTCCATGCACATGTCAATGTTTTGAGATATTACACATGAATAGTAATCAGGAATATTCAAAAAGATTAGAATCTATTTGTTTAAAATTGTCACAATAAGTAATTAGTGTGTTTGAGATCATTAACAATCAACAGCAATCGGCTAGCGGATACGTTAGCTTGCAACAATCACATTGTGATTAAACTCACTACCTGTACGGTACCAGATCCAAGCTGATGGCAAATTATATTTATCAATACGATTGAATATGTGACTAACCTTGTAGCTTGTTAATTCTGCAGTAATAAAATTGCAAACCACTTATTGAAAGTCCTAAATATAGGTCAGTTTAGGCATCTTATAAATCCCACGTGTGTTTTGACTTTTTGCACACGGCCTGCAGTCGGGCCCTACGGAAACACATTAATTAGTTACAGGATTATTAAGCAAAAATTTGATAAAGTTTCCATTTTCAGAGCCCCATCCCTTTATCCTTAAAAGTCTTTTACATACACATCTGAACATGAAATATGACTGTCCTCTTCTAATCATATTCAGGTTAAAGAGAAATAGGATTTTTAATAAAATAGTCTTACACATAGCATACAGCAGACGGCACACGGCAACAATTAAGTACCATGGTAAAAATGTTTGTAAAAAGGGTAAAAATTTTCTAAATCACCAAAATCAAATTAACTCTTGAATAAGCTATATTCTGTATATTTCCATGTTCATTTATATGAGTATATAAATTCTAGCATATGTAATGTCTAAAACAAGATATATTTGAAGATATTCATTTTAAATCTTGCAAAATGCAAAGCAATTTTCAAGACAAATCAATATAATACACTGTGTCATCAGCACAGATTGACCTTGCAGAATTTTCCATTTTCCGCTTTCTGCGTTTCTATTGTATGAGGTATATTTTGCCAACCATTATTATTGTCTACAGCAAAATACTGCTGAGATGAATATGTATTGCACTGGTGAAGTCTGATTGCATAGGACCCTCCCATGTCTTATTATATTATACATGAAATCCGTATTGTTAGAAGGTAATACTTTTATTACATTTAGTAAATCTTGTTTCAGCAAGTTTCTCCAAGTTATCTAATATGGCTCTACAAAGAAAAGTTTTTTGAGTGAAAAAATTTGCTTACAGGTATGTTAATTGGAATCTTTAACAACAAAAAAACGGAGATCGTCTGTAGCTTGTCTGAGGTCATTGACTCTAGTTATTGACATGGAAAGCGAAATTTTTAATTGAAAATGTCTAGAGTTTTACAAACAAGAAACAGACAGAAAAATAACAACAAAATTCTATATCTTTACATGCATGATATATAATATGCAGTTTATTATTCAGTAACCGTAGTAACGCATTCACCCCTAAGGCACATTTCAACTCTTCTTATTCAATGCTAGAACAGTTTATTATGAAATTACAAGGGTGACTGAGCTTCATTTTGTAGAAAAGCTTATGCAGCAAAGTTTTTTTTTTTTTTTACTTTGATTCATATGACAATGGTTATGTTGTTAAATTCACATATTCAAAAAACATTATCTTTTGAATAGATAAAACATTATTACCATGCTTACATGTCTTACAAGAGATTTTTTTTTGTTTCATTTTAAAAGATATTTAAAAACGTGTAAAAAGCAAACTTGCTATTGAAAACTAAAATTCTGAATTATCACAGGACAGGATACTTATTTGTTAAAATCCCCTACAAAATCTGAACAGTAACGTAACACGATGCTGTGACTGAATAGTTAAGGTATCTACCACTATAGCCCTCCATCTCTTTCCAAACCTAAAAGCGGCAGTAGCAAGGTAGTGACAGTATGTCAATGGTTTTTCACCAGGTACTCTGGCTTTCCTCCAATGTCAGCACACTCTTAATTAACCAGGCTGTTATAACTATAACAAGACCACACAAACTGCATGTGTAAATGAGTCAACACTTCAGATAACACAAATGTCAGTATATTCAGTGTCGGACACCACAGGGTGCCAGTATACACAGTTATAACTTAAAGCAAGAGTTTTTATCACTTTAAAGGGAACAAACTTTTGTCAATCTGATTTGGGAAAGGACCTATATGACAGACTTGATAATAAATTTATCAGAGACGGAGGTTTTTGGACTTTTGGCTAAAATCTGAAATTATTTGATGTAGGAGCCAGGCAGATCATCAGTCTCTCTTTTCCTTTTACAGACCTAAACATTTATAGACAGATTTTATGTAGCCTTGCTCCATAACATTAACAACATTTATGAGAAAAATTCAGGTTAACAACTCCCATACTCTAGAATAAACCCATCTTTCATACAGACATAGAACGACCATGGAGACAACAGCAAAATCAACAAACTCTGACCTTTGTCATAGGTCTAAGCACCCTGTGACATCATTTAATTTGTGTGGTACATCAGCACTTTGGAGACCAATTGAAAGGGCAACACATCTCTTTATATGGGTGATCTATTGTGCTTTATGAGCTTATGTACTTAGTTCTGTCGTCTAAGCATTTTTTGTAAGGATACCTGGAAGCGCATTTCACAGAACACTCCTGTTTTTGTTCGTCAAATTGCATTGAAAAGATCTGAGAGGAATAAGTGTCTCAAAGGTGTGATATAAACTTTCTGATGTCAGATTAGGGCAAGCAAGTCTAAGAATTCCTGAGAAAGTATACCACGTACCAGCATACCGTAGGATGATTGTTACTATAGCGATGGAATCACAACATGAAACTATGATAACAGAATACTGTAACTTTAAGGAATCCTTTAACTTAAAATTTTCCATAGATTTCCACAGATTTTTAAAAAGACTTCTTATAGCTAAAATATTTTTCCTGAAGGTTAAAGAAACATAGTGCCTGAAAATATATTTTCTATTTTCAGCAAATGTGACTTTGACATTTAAGGGAACATTTCCCAACATTTCAGCCCAGGTACCTGCAGACACAAATATACTGGCACCACAAGTGGAACCTTTCTCAACAGTTCAGCCCAGGAACCAGCAGAGATAAATATACTGGGACCACAAGTGGAACCTTTCTCAACAGGTTAGCTCAGGAACCTCAAAACACCATATTCTGGCACCACAAATGTAACCATTACTGGCACCACAAGTGGAACCTTTCTCACATAGTGAGAAACATAGTGCCTGAAAATATATTTTCTATTTTCAGCAAATGTGACTTTGACATTTAAGGGAACATTTCCCAACATTTCAGCTCAGGAACCTGCAGGCACAATCATACTGGCACCACATATGTAACCTCTTCTCAACAGTTCAGCTAGCTCAAAAAACTGCAAACATGATATAGCTGGCACTAGAATTTCAATAAAAGACAAAAATAACACAAGCTCCAGAAACTGGCAACCAGCAGCACCAGATGAACCTAGAATATACCATTTAGTACCTGGCTCAGGAGTTGCATCTCTTTTTTTTTCGATGAAGCTCCAGAAATGTTCATCCCAAGAACCTAAGACCATAGTACCATACCCAAACTGCTATGATCCTAAACTACCTATAATTATTCCATCAGAACCATATGGGGAAATAAAGATTTATCATCATTACAGACTAACTAGGCTTCCCCTAGAACACGATAATGGCCAGTTAATATGGAGTCACATCAAGTGTGAAATTATCAAAGAAATGTCGTTTGTCTAGATTAGCTGATGATTTTCTGCCTGTAGGCCTATGGAATTTAGCAGTGTTCTATTGAGTTTTGTATAGGCTCTGGGAGTCGCAGAGTCTGTTGTTACTACCGATATAGTAGACCAACATCATTAATGTTTTATAAACGATGTACATGTAGGAAGAATAAAACATTACTGGTCACTATAATACATGTGATCCAGAAAAATTATTGACCGAAATATAAGTGATAGTCAACATATATACTGCAATGCAAATACTTAAGTAATACTGGAGTATGATACTGTCTGAAATACCATTTCATGGAAAATAACTTCATTTTCTGAGGATCTAATTTAATTTTAAATCATAATCTCAACTAACCCATTTAATTTCATATGGTTGTAAAAATGAAAGTCACATATTTCAATATTTCTCAATTTTTTTTAAGTTTATAAATTAAATTCACAAATCAAAAAAATTTAAAACAAAAAACAAAACAAAACTATGTAGAAAACTTTTTCAATAAGATTTTTAGCAGCAGCTAATATACAATTGTGACATTTAGATCATTTTGTTTGTACATCTACTATACATCAACAACTAAATACATTTAAGAATATCAGATTACCATAGAAGAGAAATCCAGAATTCCAAGGGCAAAATCATCAACCTACTTCAGCAATTTCACCCGATGTAGACCCCAAACCAGAAAAATAACTTTCCACTCCTGAATATATATATATATATGCACATATGGACTATTCCTACTCTCAGATTGGAACAGCAATTACTTTTGCCCATTTGTATTATGAAATTAAGCATAGCCCACATTTAGCTCTGGTGATTAGTAAAATTATCCATTACATAGTAAGTGTTTACTTCATTAATGCTATAGTCATTAGCTAAACCAGGGGAGACAATTTGCAGCCTTTGACATTTTAGGATATGTAAATATAATGGCAATATCCATTACTTCTAATAACCATTAATAGCGTATCATTGGACGATTCCATGTAATTCCCCTGTAATGTGTGTTAGTTTTGTAGTCCAGACGATATATCACTACTGAATCTATGCCAGAAACGACAGTATTTTATATGTGCTTAATTCAACTCATTCTTTTGTAATAAAGGTCGAGCAAATATCATATAGGCTTCAAAAAATGCATAATGCAAGTATTATAAGTATAATTTGTAATTAATTTTGTAAGCAGTGCGTTATATAAAATTAAAATAACTATAAGTACATTATTACATGATAATTTTATAACTGTATCCTTATTTTTTGTCATTTTTCCAAATTCTCCACTCTCAAATTTTCACTTAATATATAGGAATTATTTTTTCTGTCCTTATCATGAGGTCGGATGAATTTGACTTTCTATAATCAATTTCGCTCACATTCACTAAAATTACAAAACTTTTGGGGTGAAATCAATAAGATTAAACCTGAAACACAGCAAAATTTTCTTTAGCCTAGCTAAAATTTGCTTTCAATATTTCTCAAATGTAAACACCTCTTTCACTTATTTTACACTACCAGTTCCATCTGCACTTTGTGCTAAATTTATAAATTGTATCAGAAAAAATGTCATTTCACCTGACAAGTAAAATGACATACCTGTTCTTCCAAATACAGGCAGATACCTAACTTTTCAGTATAACTACACTGCACATAAAAGCATGTCCATTTTCAGGTATTCCATCCAGGTATCTCTATGCTGGAACAGCTGTTCGACAAATACATTAAAATGACACATGTATATAAATTTGTATGCCATATAGATATACTGAGGCTATATAACTGGTATTGGTTATGTTTCCCAGTAACAGGTGGTATTCAAGGATCTACATCACACCCTGGGCGATAGCATATTGAACTGTCGACAAACTCAAGTCAATAAATTGACGCAATAAAAACCGATGTTAATTTCAATTATATTTTTTTAGGTATTTTCATCAGTTAATAAATATCAAAACACTATAAAGAGTTAAAAAAATCAGGTTCTCCTGTTTATTGATACCTAAACTATCTAACCACTATATAACTGTTTTATTCGCAGGGAGAAAATTTTGCGATCTCCTCTTTTAAACTAATTGGCAAGGAGAAATATTCCGAGCATTTGTACATTTCTGACATTAATAAGCTATATAGGTTATTCGCTCTTTCGATTTCTTTCACCAGTAGTTAATTTTACAAAGTTTAGAGAAATTTTAAACCCCAATAAATAATAGCAACTATACTTTACTGAGAAACAGCAATTTCCAACAATACCCTTTTCAATAATTTAACAACATTTTCTCTTACATTGTGTATGTGTATAACAAAAACTACTTTATGCTTTCCAATCATTACACTCCCAAGAAAAAGCTAACTTTACAATATACCTCTGACATGCATAGATGGCAATACCTTTAAGAGAATTAACAATCAGCTTCCACTTTGTTGAACAAGTCTAAATCTGATTCCAGGAGAGCGACCTACAATCCATCTACAAACTCTTCCAACAATATTATGTTTTCAGCACCATATATGCAGCAGCCTAGGAATATGTACAAACACTCTTCTCCATGTGATGGCTATAGTTGAATATACATGCCTATATACACAGCACCGTCATATATATACAGCACAGCTTAATGATCATTTGTAATCCTCCAATAATGATATTTTGAAATAACAACCAAACCTTCTCACAAAAGGCGTCCTTGGACAAAATATATTTTTTTCTTTATTTTTTGAATTGTTTATGATGGCCATGTAAATAATTAAGTATGAGCAGTATATATGGACTGAAAGTTCTCGGACAACAAGGCATGTAGAAGCGACATAACATATACCATATCTCCTGTTGTCCACTGGCAACTGGTGGCGATATTACTATAACAAAACAAAGATGGCTACCAAAGTTTAGTGGGTCTGGCAGTACCTCTGTGAGGTAATAAAACTATTTACAATTCATGACATATTCTGGTGGATGTATATCTTTACAGACCGATATATATTAACCTTCAATAAAGGGTAGCACGGAAACAGTCAAATTCTGTGACAGTTTTTGAAATATGTCACAATATTATTTGATATTTTAAAATGCCTTGTGAGCCTGTCTTATGATCAACATAAAACAATCATAAATGCCAAATGCTACCCTTTCTCTAAAGGTTAGCATTTTCCTGTAATGGTCAGTATTGTCATGTGATGATCAGTATTGTCCTGTAATGGTCAGCATTGTCCTGTGATGGTCAGTATTGCCATGGGATGGTCAGTATTGTCCTGTAATGGTCAGCATTGTCCTGTGATGGTCAGTATTGCCATTGGCTGGTCAGTATTGTTCTGTAATGGTCAGCATTGTCCTGTGATGGTCAGTATTGTCCTTTTCTGGTCAACATTGTCCTGTAATGGTCAGTATTGCCTTGGGATGGTCAGCATTGTCCTGTAATGGTCAATAATGTCCTGTAATGGTCAGCATTGTCCTGTAATGGTCAATATTGTGCTTTTATGGTCAGCATTGACCTGTGATTGTCTGTATTGTCCTGTAATGGTCAGCATTGACCTGTGATGGTCAGTATTGCCATGTAATGGTCAGTATTGCCATATGGGACGGTCAGTATTGCCCTGAGATGATCAGTATTGTTATGTAATGGTCAGAATTTAGCCATATGAAACGGTTAGTATTGCCTTTATGGTCACTATTGACAGCATTGCCCTGTGATGGTCAGCATTGCATGCCCTGTGATGGTCAGTATTGCCTTTTGATGGTCAGTATTCCATTTGTGATGATCAGTATTGTCCTGTAATCGTCAGTATTGCCCTGTGATGGTCAGCATTGCCCTGTGATGGTCAGTATTTTCCTGTGATGGTTAATATTGACCTGTGATGGTCAGTATTGCCCTGTGATGGTTAATATTGACCTGTGATGGTCAGTATTGCCCTGTGATGGTCAGTATTGCCCTGTAATGGTCAGTATTGCCCTGTGATGGTCAGTATTGCCCTGTGATGCATAATCAGTATTGTCCAGTCATTGTCAGTATTGCCCTGTGATGGTCAGTATTGCTCTGTGATGGTCAGTATTGCTCTGTTATGGTCAGTATTGCTCTGTTATGGTCAGTATTGCCCTGTGATGGTCAGTTTTGTCCTGTGATGGTCAGTATTGCCCTAACTGTGATGGCCAGTATTGCCCTGTGATGCATGGTCAGTATTGTCCAGTCATTGTCATTATTGCCCTGTGATGCTCAGTATTACCCTGTGATGGTCAGTATTGCTCTGTTATGGGCAGTATTGCCCTGTAATGGTCAGTATTGCCCTATGATGGTCAGTATTGCCATGTGATGGTCAGTATTTTCCTTTGATGGTTAATATTGCCCTGTGATGGTCAGTATTGCCCTGTGTTGGTTAATATTGACCTGTGATGGTCAGTATTGCTCTGTTATGGTCAGTATTGCCCTGTAATGGTCAGTATTGCCCTGTGATGCATAATCAGTATTGTCCAGTCATTGTCAGTATTGCCCTGTGATGGTCAGTATTGCCCTGTGATGGTCAGTATTGCCCTGTGATGCTCAGTATTACCCTGTGATGGTCAGTATTGCTCTGTTATGGGCAGTATTGCCCTGTAATGGTCAGTATTGCCCTATGATGGTCAGTATTGCCATGTGATGGTCAGTATTTTCCTTTGATGGTTAATATTGCCCTGTGATGGTCAGTATTGCCCTGTGTTGGTTAATATTGACCTGTGATGGTCAGTATTGCTCTGTTATGGTCAGTATTGCCCTGTAATGGTCAGTTTTGCCCTGTGATGGTCAATATTGCCCTAGCTGTGATGGTCAGTATTGTGATAGCTGTGATGTTCAGTATTGCCCTGTGATGTATGGTCAGTATTTTCCTTTAATGGTCCGTATTGCCGTGTTATGGTCAGTATTGCCCTGTGATGGTCAGTATTGCCCTTTAATGGTCAGTATTGTCCTGTAATGGTCAGTATTGCCGTGTAATGGTCAGTATTGCCCTTTAATGGTCAGTATTGTCCTATAATGGTCATTATTGTTCTGTGATGATCAGTATTATTGCCCTGTTATGGCCAGTATTGCCATATGGGATGGTCAGTATTGTCATGTGGTGGTCAGAATTGCCCAAGGATGTCCATGCAGTATACATGAAGACTTAGTATTAAAAAGACATAACTACTGATTTGTTTTTGACTGTATACTTTTAAACTAGAAAACATTTGGTTAAATAAAAAAAAAACACATTGTCAGTGTTCAAAACCTGTCCTTTTTCCTTTTTTTGTATTTCTATCTGGAAATTCCTAATCTGTCTTACTTTTTTTGCACAGTTTTCTCGAGATGGTATCTTTCTGCTGTGCATATGCAAAATTGGCTATATAGATGGAGAGAGAGTCGATAACAATGATCTGCCGCGGTCTACTGGCCACCAGACATGCAATTATTGTGTTAATTCTAGGTTTCCTTCGGGAGCTTTGTTCAGACGTGTAACAGAAAGATTAACAAGGGAAAAGAACAGGGCAACCAGACCAACATGCCAACATTACATGTAGCTTAGCTTTACATGTTACAAGGCTACACAAACTCTCAGTTCAATACGTTCCTTATCATCGACTCCAACATGAAGGAGGAAACCAAAAGACCAGTATGATATTCTGTTTATCTTTCTTTTAGTTTCTGAAATATTTTAAAAACGAAATAAATTTGCAAAACTTATTTCCTGTTTCAAATGGTTCATTGAAACTTATTTTTTAATAATTACCAAACTTTCAAAAATATTACAGAAATCATATTTTTGGCCTTCTTTCGATAACCTTTGACCTTGTTTTCACCAACTTTCTTATGTAGCTAGATTTTGACAGTGTCAGCTAGAGTATCTATATACAGTTATAATGAAATTAATGCGTTACAAGTCAAATAGTGTCTCTTGCATCTGAAATTGATGCTTGCTTCAAAGACTTGTGCAATTCTGTCATTTGTAACATTCAGCAATGGTCAGGAAACTGAAGCTTGCTTCAAAGACTTGTGCAATTCTTTCATTTATAACATTCAGTAATGGTAAATTTAAAACAAGGGGATGACAATGATCAGATCCATATAGGGAAGACAAATTTAGCTTCCCTATATATAAGTAATTACTTTTACTGTCTTAAAGTTTTGTAGAAAGCCTGAAATGGAAAAGGAGGTGGTAGTCAAAGAATCATCACAATGTCCTCCTCGAAATAACCCTTTGGAAACTCATAACAGGTATATCATTATGAGAATACAGTGAAAATTATCTGTGTTGCTATGCAGGTATATATAGTCATGTATTGGCTGGGAAAGTTACTCCCCTTCAGTCTTCTTCATCATTATGTACCAGGAATTTGTTTTCCTTTTTACTTCTAACCAAATTGTAAATTACAAGTAGCAGTTGTGCCCATTGGAAAAAACTTGTACTTCATGTACAATGGAGCCCTTTAAATGTATTTGATATACATACATAATGCAGAGTTTATAAATAGCATAACCAGTTTTGGAGGAAAAGAAATATTTATAAATAGTATGCCAATGTAACATAGAATATTTTTAGTCGGTTCTATAATTTATGCGCATACCAACTGCATTGGCATTCATACTATATATTTTGTATATAAAAATGACATGCAGCTGTCCAAGTGAATAAATTTTTTTATCACTTACTGTGTATATTGACTTCTATTTATAGATCATATGTTTGTTGTTCAGTTTGAGTGTCCATTGTCAAAAACAATCAAAACACGATCTTCTAAAAGTACACGTCAAAATTAATTTCCTTTAATGTTGAAGATATAAGTACTTACCAAAATGGCTGTGCAGACAGAATGGCGTCGTGGACTTTGTACGAAATGTTACGGTGCTGTGGCCATTTTCCACGGGTCCCAATCAGGTGACGATGTCAACGTGTGCATTCACCTGTAACGTTTAAAAGTAAATTTCGGGGTCATGCGTGTTGAAGTTAACCTTTCACCCCAACTCTATATTAATGCTACAGGAAAATAAATTCTTCGTTGAATTCTTTCATGAGAATAATCTGTTGAATCTTTTGTCTCTCTTTTGATGTTACCTCTCTTTTGAGAACGAACATCTGCAGATTTGACGAACTCATCATCATTTCAGGATCATTTCAGGAAAAAGTTTTGCTAAATCGCACTAGTACAACTTGAGAATAAGTTCAAAGTTCATCACATCTTCTAATTAAAAGTCATAGATAACCTCATTAGACAAACAATATTCCCTTTCATCGATGCGATGCAAAACACCAAGTTAAAGGTCATCTCATCCATGTTCTCATCCTCGATATTCAAGCGGTTCCGATCACTTGTAAACGATAGAGATCGTAAGTGATCGGAACCCCTGGGGTATCGGGGATGCCATGTTCTGTGCTCTTTTTGTCGAGAAATTGATAAGAGAATGTCAAGACCTTAAAAACTGTCTACATATTGCATTCCTTAGGACAAAGTAAGCCTTTGACGGTGTGTCCTATAATATCCTACAGTGTAGTTTCCAATGTAGATGATTTTTTCGCCTAAATCATACATTTATATGAGAACTAATCTTTTTACCAGAATCGCCCATTGCGCTAAAAGCACAGGGATCTGAGAATTAGTTAGAGGTTATATAATCATGGACCCACATAGTACCATGTAGAGTATGATTTTTATCGGAGTTTTTTTATCTAGACCTCTAAAATGTTTAAAAATTATCTTAGGGCACTCTGGTGAGTCCATGATTATATAATCTGTAACTAATTCTCAGATCCATGTGGCTAAAAGTTGTACATGTACGCCGATCGCCAAAATATCTCCAAAGGTATACTGTATAATATTGGAAAGTAATTAGATGTTTTCAGCATTGTTACATTAATTATAGGCCTCCCGCCTAATGTACGATACTCATGGAGTGTAAATTAAAATGTTGAAAAAAAAAATCACTTGTTCAGATTAACGGAGGCGCACTAAAGAGTGTCGGCAGAGACTTGGATTTACATACACATTGTGTTGCAACACTGGTTTCGCACCAGTGGGTCTTCACCGTGAAACGCTTGCTAACGTTGAAAAGATAGATAATTTTCAAATCATCCCACACAACTGTGCAAAGTGTCGTCAATAAGATAATGATACCCCCCCCCCCCTCCTCCCCCTCCCACCCACACACACACACAAGATTCTTACATACATATTGTTTGCAACACTGGCTTCGCAGCAGTGGGTCTCATCAATAGACAAATTTAGATACATTGAAACTAACAATATTATTTTTCCTTATATAGTTTAAAGAAGCTTAATTACTCTCTGAATAAAACTACTTACTTTACTTAATAGATCTGTATTGCATATAGTAAATATTCCTTTCATTTTGTGAGAATTATGATTAGTAAAGTAGTATCTTGGTGGTGGCATATTTCTGCCATCGAGTTGCCGACTTACGACTTAATGATGTCGACATAATTAAGGCATTAAGTCGACATCATATTGGAAGATGTCGATATAACAGAAGAATATGTCGACTTACATTATGTACATGCCCACATAAATTTAATGATTCCAAGATAATTACGTAGAAAGTCGGTAACTCGGCGATTAATCGTGTTTATGCTCAGGTGTGACACCGACTTGTAAGGTGTTGGATGTCGACATCTAAACTAAAAGGTGTCGACATCCGGTCTTGAAAGTGGAAATCAAAGGCCACTCTTTCATGACGCACTGTGTATATGCAGCAAGGCACCATACAACAGAGATCGACGTTGATTTTGTTAATTCAGGTTTTTATTTATTTGATTTCAAAACTAAAAATTGTGATTCTGCACATCCCGGCCATGCAGCTGTAGCCTGTGAGTACGTACGTAGCTGTCCATGCTGAAGAAGTTAGAGTGCATTTCCATGATCCTCTTGGCCATAATTATTTATCAATATATAGAACAGTGGGTTGAAAATTCGTTTAAAAGCTGTATGTGTGTTTTGTGGATTGGCATTCGTACCAAGTCCATGTAGTACATACCGTACTATACTATATTAAAAGAATGAATGAAACATGCAAAACAATAATTTTTAAAGTTTTATTTTCTTGCGAATCACGAAAAATACCAGTTACGTTATTTAAAAGCCATAAAGGTCACAGTACAGGTACACAATACACTTCGGGAAACCAGCTTTTATATATATATACAAAAATATTTACATCCCTCGATAAACTTACATGTATATAAAGGCACAACGAATTTTTGTTAGGCCTTAATGACCAGATTCAAGCTTTGGGCTAAAAATCCTCCCAGGACGCGGGTTTAAACTCTGAATACATCTGCATCTATTTTTTGTAGTAAAAACACGCGTTCTTTGTAGTCAAACGTAGTAAAACAAGTCACGTGCTTATAACCCCATTCATGCCATTGGTCGGAATATACAATTGTATTATGGGTAACTAGTGATCACGTGATTGTGTGTTTACTTCCAAATATGGTGATAGTTTGCTTGCCATTTCTTCGGAGAAATTGGTTTATTTGATTATATTTAGACTCCAAAATGTTATTAATATTGCATGCAAATCATTTTGACTTGCAAATATGTATCCGTTTTACTATAAATAATGAACAGAAATAAATTATAAAACTGCCATTTTCACGTTTTGTAAATAAATGATTGACTAAGTCAATAGGTCTAACCGTCTAATCTAGGATCAGCGAAGATCGGCTACTCCCGGCTAAATTCGTAGAATTCCAAATTTATATTTATATATAGAATTACCTGTTTTGGGTTGCAGAACAGATACATATAACACAGAGAAAATAAGATCTTCGTCAAAAGGCCAAATTATATATACTAAATACCAGGTCAGAGAAATCACTATATTTGGAAGTAAACACACACTCATGTGATCACTAGTTACCCATAATACAATTCCATATTATTTCGGCCAATGGCATGAATGAGGTATAAGCACGTGACTTGTTTTACTACGTTTGACTACAAAGAACGCGTGTTTTGTATCATTATGGGGAAAATCACCCACGGATCGTGGTTTCATTTCCACCATTTGAAATTGCTAAGCAATACTGTCATATCATTGTTTTATTTCCAAATTCTTTCCAAACAAATGGTTAAGTTTCCGCGTAGCCCACTTAGATTTCTGGGAATCTAATACACGTGTACACATACTGAGGAAAATGATGTGCATGCACGGGCTTATGTGCTTACATGGCAGCTTCACGCCTGGTAAATTGGGACCTAGGACCTAACTCATTATGCTTTGGTAGGTTCCGAACGAAAATGTATCATTTTGTTTGTCAGAAATACTTTTCATAGATTGAAAGGTCTCAAGGCCCTCTAGCAATATTGTGAATTTCATGGCCCTGGGGTCTCGGAATTTTCCCCAGGGGAAAGGGTCGAATTTAACATAGTTTATATATAACATTTATAAGCATTATTTGCTCTATTTTCATATTAAATGTAACAGATGTAATGGAATAAAATGCTCTTCATGGAGTAAAAGGTTAAATTGATAGCTCATCACAGACTGATTTCATGGGCCTGGTAGGCCAATATATGGTGCTTATACCATAGGTATTTAGCACGCTGATAAGTCAAAGACCCACTATAGACTAATATATAGAGAAAGGTAAGGAACTCCTCCGTGACGCAAAATTGGGTAATTTAGTTCAAAGTGTTGTAAAAAAAATATCCAGACCAAATATTTCCGCGGCTTTGGTCTTAATTGAAAGTTAAGATGTTACACTTCACGATGATAACAAGAAATCCTACTGAACTTGTCTACTTTTTTCACAAACAGCCTCGAAATTTGAAACAAATTAAATTTTAATTGCTCTCATATTATTGATCTATCAACAAAGTGTTTATCTGCAAATTTCAATTTAGTCTGGCTATTTGACTTACCTGTCTATTGCTCCAATGCGCTTGTGTAGCTCAAAACACAGTCAGGCGGACAATTCTGTTGCCAACATGTTGATTCCATTACATCTGCTACATTTCCTATGAAAATTGAGCAAATAATTCTCATAAATGTGTTTCCCTATATAAACTATGGTAAATTTGACCCTCTCCCATGGGGAAAATCCCGAGACCACAGGGCCATGAAATTCTCAATATTGGTAGAGGGCCTTGAGAACTTTCAATCTATGCATGGTAATTCTGACGAACAAAATGATACCCAGTCGAATCTGTCTTAAGCGAACACTCAAGCAAGGGAAATTGAAAAGTGGTCTCTAATAGAGAGTGGTATGTAGTTACATTATGTGGTTTTATGATTTGAAATATGAGTTGTCATTCACCCTTCACATATAAAGTATAATGCAGCGTATTATAATCATTTATAAAATATTATAAAATAAATTATTAATATATATTTTTTTAATTTAAACAAATCTCAAAAAATCATTTCAGTAATTTATTCATATAATAATGTGGTTCTCAGTGAGTTTTATAGCAAACAATATATTTTGTGTGGTGCATGCACATCGTTTTCCTTAGTATGTGTACAAGTACATGTATTAGATTCCCAAAAAGCTAAGTGGGCCACGCGGAAGCTTAACCATTTGTTTGGAAATAACACAATGGTATGATAGTAATGCTTAGCAATTTCAAATGATGGAAATGAAACCATGATCCGCGGGGGATTTTTCCCATAATGGTACAAAACACGCTTCTTTGTAGTCAAACGTGTAATAAAACAAGTCACGTGCTTATACCCCATTCATGCCATTGGCCGAAATAAAATTGGAATTGTATTATGGGTAACTAGTGATCACATGAGTATGTGTTTACTTCCAAATATAGTGATTTCTCTGACCTTGTATTTAGTATATATAATTCGGCCTTTTGACGAAGATCTTATTTTCTCTGTGTTATCTGTATCTGTTCTGAAACCTAAAGCAGGTAATTATATATAAATATATATTTAGAATTCTACGAATTTAGCCGGGAGTAGCCGATCATCGCTGATCCTAGATTAGACGGTTAGACCTATTGAATTAGTCAATTCGCATTATATCATTTATTTACAAAACGTGAAAATGGCAGTTTTATAATTTATTTCTGTTCATTATTTATAGTAAAACGGTACATATGTGCAAGTCAAAATGATTTGCATGCACTATTAATAACATTTTGGAGTCTAAATATAATCAAATAAACCAATTTCTCCGAAGAAATGGCAAGCAAACTATCACCATATTTGGAAGTAAACACACAATCACGTGATCACTAGTTACCCATAATACAATTGTATAATCCGGCCAATGGCATGAATGAGGTATAAGCACGTGACCTTTTTTTACTACGTTTTTACTACTTACTACGTTTTTACTACAAAAATTAGATGCAGACATATCACGAGTTTGGAACTAAAACCGCGTCCTGGGAGGATTTTTTAGTTCGAAGGTTGAATCTTGAATTGTGTACCTGTACTGTGACCTTTATGGCTTTTAAATTACGTAATTGGTATTTTTCGTGATTAACAAGAAAACAAAACATGAAAAAATTATTGTTTTGCATTTTTCATTTTTCATTCATTCTTTTAATATAGTAAAGTGCGGTATGTACTACATGGACTTGGTACGAATGCTAATCCACAAAACACACATACAGCTTTTAAACGAATTTTCAACCCACGGATATATATATTAATAAATAATTATGGCCAAAAGCTCCTTACTTCCTCAGCTCGGACTAATAGCTACATACATCCAGGCTACAGCTGCGTGGCCGGGATGTGCAGGATCACAATTTTTAATTTTGAAATCAAATGAATAAAAAACCTGAATTAACAAAATCAACGTCGATCTATGCTACTGCTGTATGGTGCCTTGCTGCATATACACCGTGCTTTATGAAAGGATGGCCTTTGATTTCCACTTTCAAGACCAGATGTCGACATCTTTTAGTTTAGATGTCGACATCCATAACTGACAAGTCGGTGTCACACCCGAGCATAAACACGGTTAATCGCCAAGTTACCGACTTTCTACATAATTATCTTGGAATCATTGTGTTGGCAGGTACATGTGGTAAGTTGACATATTTTTCTGTTTATGTCGACATCTTCCTATATGATGTCGACAGTAACACAATGCCTTAATTATGTCGACATCATTAAGTCGTAAGTCGGCAACTGGATGGCAGAAATATGCCACCATACAAATGGTTTTGATTATAAATTTCTCGTAATGCTACAACAGATTCATGATTACATACATATAGATAGTGGTACTCATCTCCAACACAATTTGTACAGAGAGGACATAACCTTTCCTCGCGAGGATGTTATTCCATCTGCCTGTCTCTATATAGGGAATTTTAAATTAGAAGTTCTAAATTTACAAAGATATTTACGTTGGTTATGATTCAGTTTCAAAAGGCATGGTTCAAAATTGAATTTAGACTAATAAAGAATACATTTGTCCTCGCGAGGAACTGTCAATTTCATGATACCATTTTTGAATAAATTGATCTTGTAGTCTTTGTTTAATAATTGTTTTAAGATAATTTCTATTAACTGTACAAGATAGTTGAAGTGACCAAATATCATTAAACCCAGTATTATTCAATATATCTCTAATATATAATAACCACCTAGAACTGAATACGAAGTCCAGATGCAACTTATACAATAATTTATACATTGTAGTAGATAATTTCGTTTCCCCCGTAACGAGTTTATGCCAGAACATAATCATTTTTGTTTTTATTTCAATTTCTAGGGAACCTAAACAATTAACCGTATACCATATAATTTGCTGTACTAATACGGACATGTAAAATCTGTTTACAATATTGTAAGTGTAATTTTTCTATATTCTTAATATTTTCGTAACCCCAGATTTCACATGCATATAATAAAATTAGCATCACAAGTGCATCAAATAGTTTTAACTGTAGATCTATCGGCAATGAAACATTTCTAATTTTTGTATACAATGCGTACATGGCTTTCCTTGCTTGTTCGGATACACACACGCATGTTCACACAGGGATAATTAGTTACAGTTTATATAATTATGGACCCACCAGAGTGTCCATAGATTACATTTACATGTAATCTGTAACTAATTATCAGATCCCTGTGCCCTTTTAGCAAAAATTACGCAAGATTGTCTTTAATCCGATTTAGGGAACTGGCTGTGGCACTTCAGATGGTACACCATGCATGTTTTTTACCAATTGTTATAAATGGGCTATGGTCGTTTTAGTAGGTCAAAATATACATAAACTGTAACTAATTCTCAGATCTATGTGAAAAATGAACACGATTAGAAGTAAATTTGAAATATGTATCAGAAAGTATGCTTGTAACGAACTAGTCCGCTAAATGTCTACACTATTATTTTTTTGCCTATGATATATATGAATTAGGCTTTTTAAAAAAGCCGAATAATATAGGCCGGTTTAGCGGACTAATTTCTTTGGTCCCCAGTTATGACACAGTTGTCGCCCTTGGAGCATTTACAAAATGGCAGGTGCCCGGTTGCCACCGGATAAACTCAAGCATGCTATGTCACTATCTAGGGTGAGTACTGAATATTTTTGATTTCATAATAGTTTTATGTGAAGGTATTGAACTTACTGCATGTGTACAAATTTAACAAAAGGTAAATTATTGATAACAATGACAGGAAATACTGTTTGTCAAGTACATGTATGCATGATACAAAATGTAATTGTAGGCCTACAAGTACATGTACTCTAGTGTACCTGTCAAGCTTTAAATAAATGCTGGGGTTTAAATTAAATGTTATCCATAAATTGATATTTCTATGTTAGTTATTAAAAGAAAAATATTATACATTGTCAGAATCCGTTTCGAAAGGTATTATTTTGTCGAAGAACACAACAGGCTAACAAGGCATGGCTTTATATATTTTAAGTGGGAGTTATTTCCCTTGAAGCACTAATTGGATATAGACTGATGAGCGTGCCCATTTTCTATTGGCAAAGTATTTCTCTCGATTAAAGTCAAACATTTCTCAATATCAAAGTAACTTCATTGTTTTTCAGAAAAGATACACTGCAAGTAAATAATCCTTTAATTTTTTTAAATTCAAATTTATATTTTCTTTTCAAAATTTTGTATTCAAAATTTCAAAGTCAAAGGCCACATTCCGCACAAACCAATCCTGATGAATGTAAAACATCAATTAATTTATTCTTGATATCACTAACGTTTAACTTCAGATTAAACTTATAATGTGTTGTTTTATATAAACAAATTGCACGAGAACACGAATTAAACGATGAAAAACGGACCTTGTTTAAAATGATTCCTTCGATTTCTTTCATCATGGGAAAACACGCAGAGCTCACTGTAGTAATGGTTCTCGATGTCGTTTTGTTTCAAATTGTGGTCTGCTTTGTTGGATCCCCATCTACAGATAATTCAGTGTTTATATTGGACCACCAATATGAAAGACCTTTGATTTGATTTAAATTGTATGCAATGTATCACTAGTTTGTCTATTTAAAATATGAAATTCAAAGTAAAAATTAAATTGTGTCCTGCGAATTTTATCGTTACCAACGGTCCGAACCGAACCTGTCAACAACACAAATATTCCATATTATCTCATACCTATCTCATACCTACACGTGTAATACCATGCAATAAAGATTTGTGATGCTACAGCGTCAACAAAATTACTATTTTCTGGGTATAATTTTATAACATTCTTTTTTCAGAAAATAGGTTGGATTTACTTTAAAAGATACAAACAACGGGATTTGCATTGAAAATTTTACGCATTTTTCATGTATGGAGAACTATATTTTCGAATTTATTTCAAAATGTTGGAAAATCGTAGTGGTAAAATTGCAATAGAACGTCAAGCTATGAGAGAAAAATACTCTTTCATACGTGAATATGGACGACGAGGATATTCTACCCTCGGGATCACAAAATGTTGTTAATCCCCCGGCAAGCCTCAGATTTTACAACATTAGTGACCCCTGGGTAGAATATCCCTATCCTTCATATCCACGAATGAAAGAGTGATTATAGTACCATGGCTGCATATACTCCACGATCAATTTACCCACCTATTATCTAAAAAAGTAAGGTTCTTAGAATTATATGATGTGGGTACATATGTTGAGCAGTCTTAGTAAGAAAATATATGTTGATGATGTATATCAGCTCTGGCAGAGTCTAAAACACACCTTTCTTTTATTTTGTAGTTTTTGCTTCGATCTCAGGTATTGAAGCTATACAGAGATATGATGAGGATAGTATATAATGTTCACGACCGCAATCAGCGGAAAGCTCTCATAGACTTCATCCGACACGACTTCAAATGTAACAAACACGTGGAGGATGAGGTAAAAAAACATTTTTGATACAAAGTCGCTATCTTAAGGTATACTAAGGCTTGGAACTTTTGATGTTTTATTTAAAAAATCGATTTAGATTTGTCCACTTATATTGTATCGTAAACGGAACTTAATATTAATTACATCTTCATTTGTATGCGAAAAAACATGCTAACATTTCTATGATTTCTATAAATGTGTTCTGCTTCGTAAATGTGGATTTTATTTAATGCTGTGCACAGTATTTGACTACAATAACTACAGATTATACAGATACCTTTCAAACTACTTGTTGTATTAACTCTCTTATAGTATTAAAAATGGAAGGCTATACTGCTAATGTCCAGACATACTGGACAAAGTCAAATGTTGGCAGACTAGTATAGCTGTTAACTCAATGTTCTGTTCGCGTCCATGTTCATACTGGACAAAGTCAAATGTTGGCAGACTAGTATAGCTGTTAACTCAATGTTCTGTTCGCGTCCATGTTCATACTGGACAAAGTCAAATGTTGGCAGACTAGTATAGCTGTTAACTCAATGTTCTGTTCGCGTCCATGTTCATACTGGACAAAGACAAATGTTGGCAGACTAGTATAGCTGTTAACTCAATGTTCAAAGTCAAATCCATGTTCATACTGGACAAAGTCAAATGTTGGCAGACTAGTATAGCTGTTAACTCAATGTTCTGTCCGCGTCCATGTTCATACTGGACAAAGTCAAATGTTGGCAGACTAGTATAGCTGTTAACTCAATGTTCTGTTCGCGTCCATGTTCATACTGGACAAAGTCAAATGTTGGCAGACTAGTATAGCTGTTAACTCAATGTTCTGCTAATGTCCATGTTCATACTGGACAAAGTCAAATGTTGGCAGACTAGTATAGCTGTTAACTCAATGTTCTGTTCGCGTCCATGTTCATACTGGACAAAGTCAAATGTTGGCAGACTAGTATAGCTGTTAACTCAATGTTCTGTTCGCGTCCATGTTCATACTGGACAAAGTCAAATGTTGGCAGACTAGTATAGCTGTTAACTCAATGTTCTGTTCGCGTCCATGTTCATACTGGACAAAGTCAAATGTTGGCAGACTAGTATAGCTGTTAACTCAATGTTCTGTTCGCGTCAATGTTCATACTGGACAAAGTCAAATGTTGGCAGACTAGTATAGCTGTTAACTCAATGTTCTGTTCGCGTCCATGTTCATACTGGACAAAGTCAAATGTTGGCAGACTAATATAGCTGTTAACTCAATGTTCTATTCGCGTCCATGTTCATACTGGACAAAGACAAATGTTGGCAGACTAGTATAGCTGTTAAATCAATATTCTGTTCGCGTCCATGTTCATACTGGACAAAGTTAAATGTTGGCAGACTAGTATAGCTGTTAACTCAATGTTCTATTCGCGTCCATGTTCATACTGGACAAAGACAAATGTTGGCAGACTAGTATAGCTGTTAACTCAATGTTCTGTTCGCGTCCATGTTCATACTGGACAAAGACAAATGTTGGCAGACTAGTATAGCTGTTAACTCAATGTTCTGTCCGCGTCCATGTTCATACTGGACAAAGTCAAATGTTGGCAGACTAGTATAGCTGTTAACTCAATGTTCTGTTCGCGTCCATGTTCATACTGGACAAAGTCAAATGTTGGCAGACTAGTATAGCTGTTAACTCAATGTTCTGTTCGCGTCCATGTTCATACTGGACAAAGTCAAATGTTGGCAGACTAGTATAGCTGTTAACTCAATGTTCTGTTCGCGTCCATGTTCATACTGGACAAAGTCAAATGTTGGCAGACTAGTATAGCTGTTAACTCAATGTTCTGTTCGCGTCAATGTTCATACTGGACAAAGTCAAATGTTGGCAGACTAGTATAGCTGTTAACTCAATGTTCTGTTCGCGTCAATGTTCATACTGGACAAAGTCAAATGTTGGCAGACTAATATAGCTGTTAACTCAATGTTCTGTTCGCGTCCATGTTCATACTGGACAAAGTCAAATGTTGGCAGACTAATATAGCTGTTAACTCGATGTTCTGTTCGCGTCCATGTTCATACTGGACAAAGACAAATGTTGACAGACTAGTATAGCTGTTAACTCAATGTTCTGTTCGCGTCCATGTTCATACTGGACAAAGACAAATGTTGGCAGACTAGTATAGCTGTTAACTCAATGTTCTGTTCGCGTCCATGTTCATACTGGACAAAGTCAAATGTTGACAGACTAGTATAGCTGTTAACTCAATGTTCTGTTCGCGTCCATGTTCATACTGGACAAAGTCAAATGTTGGCAGACTAGTATAGCTGTTAACTCAATGTTCTGTTCGCGTCCATGTTCATACTGGACAAAGTCAAATTTGGCACAAACTAGTATGTTTGTCGGTCCTTAGACTGTTAACTCAATGTTCAAAGTCAAATGTTGGCAGACTAGTATAGCTGTTAACTCAATGTTCTGTTCGCGTCCATGTTCATACTGGACAAAGTCAAATGTTGGCAGACTAGTATAGCTGTTAACTCAATGTTCTGTTCGCGTCCATGTTCATACTGGACAAAGTCAAATGTTGGCATACTAGTATAGCTGTTAACTCAATGTTCTGTTCGCGTCCATGCTCATACTGCTATCCACGCATAGCAAGTGACCACACGTGCAACGTCCCAATGGTCAGTGACTGTATTCAATGCATAGAATTGACACATGTCTGTCATCTACCATTTTCAACTCGCCGTTCTATTTCACATAGCGTTAGCGTCCGTTTACCAATATGTTAAAGTAAGTAATCATTGCTATGTATTTGACCATGGCGGTTTTAGTTGGTCTGGTTCAGCAAGTAATGTCTTGGATTCAGAAAAAAAAGACATGGAAATTCTTCATACTAATTACTGTCATTGTACGAACGTGATGATTCTTAAACAGTATTTTTGTTGACCAAGGATGTATTGTTAACATTAAGGATATTTTACTAATAATAACTTCTCCTTAAAGATGCTCCACCGCTGACAGCGCATAAATGATATTCGTTATATGAACAAAAATTGGTGTTTAATCGTGTATATATATGCCTAATTAACACAAAAAATAATATAAAATAATTTATTTTGCCTAATGTACGTGCGCAATCAGTACTTCATTCCATATAGGATATAGTGCCAAGGAACTTTTTCGGGATGCAATTAATTATTTTTCATATTTTTAACTTGAAGAAAAAATTAGAAACTCAAACTTTTCCATGGTGGTAATGGTGTAAAGTAAGTAACTTTTGTAACTGAAGAAAAATACAAAATCACATGCTCTTGTTTTTGATAGTGAAAAAAGACCATTTGTCGGCGGTGGAGCATCTTTAAATTGTCGAAAGTGTTTGAAGCTGGTTTTTTTCGCTATTAGATTTTAGTGTTTCCTGGGATGTTGTCAGAAGTAATTTACCGATTAATATAACTGCTCATTCCGGACTAATTTTATTTATTTTATAGGAAGCCATCAAGATGCTTATAAGCCAAGGCAAGATATCTCTACGAGAACTGGAGAACACAGTTCCTCGAGCAAGATGATGTTTGATTCACTGGAAAGCTTTGAAGAATTAAAATTAACATCTCAAATGCACTTCATGAAAACTTGATACCTGTGCAATCATGAAGCTGATTTGAATACAAAAACATGGCCAATCACAGTAGCTGATACGAATTCCCTTCTGTCCAATCAGACTTCTCAATACACAAGTTATATGCATTCAAAATATGCCTTCTTCAACTTGGGCCGAAACGGACATGGAATATTGTGATTGCGATAGTCAAAACTAAAGAACAGAATAGTCAAAACTAAAGAACAGGATAGTCAAAACTAAAGAACAGGAAATGTTTGGGGAATGCACATAATTTCTACCCGAGGAAAACAGTAGGATATATTTTGAGAGACTAGATGTGTTTAAATGTGTACGTTTTCTTAGAGAAAGTGTTCATGTATATACTTTTGTTTTGTGTGAATGTTTCAGAATATTTTTGCAAGGAAATATAAAAGTATTTTTAATTGACACCAAGTTGAATGGGTGTTTTTTATATTTTAAAAAAAATTGAACTAAACACTAATGATTCATTAGGAGCATATTTGATATCAAACTTTATAGATGCTCCGCCGCTGACGAATGGTATTTTTTTCTTAATAAAAAAACCCCAGGGATATACAAATTAGTATTCAGCTACAAAAGTTACTTAGTTTACACAATTACCACCATTGAAAAGTGTAAGCTTCTTATTTTCCTTTAAGATTGAAAATATGAAAAATAATTAATTGCATCCCGAAAAAAATCCGTGGCACTATGTTCTATATAGAATGAATACTGATTGTGCATGCACCAAAAGCAAAATAATTTTTTTTATGTATTTTGTGGTCATTAGACACGTATATAGATTATTTAACATCAGTGATTGTTCAAATGAATATTATCGTTTATGTTCTGTCAGCGGTGGAGCATCTTTAATAATTACACTATAGCAAATCCCATGATAAATATAATGTGTTTCAAACCCAGAAGTCTAATACAAATTTTGGCCTACCTGATGCCCTGCTTGGATAAGTTTCGATCAGAAGAACACATGGATGGGTAAGTGTCGATTATGTGAAATGATAACATTTACAACAATTTTTTTTTCAATTATTGTTTTTCTTTAATACATGTCAGTACATGAAACAATTGACATAAACTTAATAGAAAGGAAAACCTCTCGTCGATCTATTTGAGTAAGTGACTGAAAATGACTTTTGGGTTAAAGTATATGGCACAGTTTACATATAAATGTACATTAACGCATAAACTTTAATCTAGACTTCGTCAATCGAAGACGACGTTATAAAATGAGATCGCTTTTTATTGACAAACCAAACTCTCAGTCAATCAAAGACAATGTTTTTTAAGATCTCCGCCAATCATATATGGTGCTAAAATTGCTGCCATCATTGATTGACCAAACATAACATTGTTTTACAATCCGGGACTAACCTGAGTATATGATATATCTAAATCTATAATCAATTTCACCGAGGTTTACATTGTATACAGGACACTTAATCAGTAACAATGATAGGCCATATAAGCTAAGTCACAGACGCAGATTTTTGGCACTCTTCACTCCATCAAACCAGTTAACAATATGACGTCATACACACCTAAAAAGCCAATAATTAAAATGACATCATGCATGCACGCAAACAAAGCCATTTATTACAGTAAAACATCATTCACACTAACATAAAAGCAATGTGACGTGACACGTCATGTATACAAACAATAATCACAATATGTCCCAGAGTTCATTGCAGTTCCCTGATGAAATGACGGACAGCAATTGACCCTGGGATAGAATTACATTAATCAGTGGAGAATAAGTGACGTAATATACATCAAATATGATCATTATTGAAAATGTTTTGTGCGTTAAATATGACAACAATACCACTTGCTCAAACACTCGTTATAATTCAGTGACGATTGTACTACAATGTAGTACGTGTTCTTACATTGTACTCTGAACTTTGTGACAAAAATGGAAATGACTTTCACAGTCATGTAATAAAATGGATGACGGAAAGGAGAGCAAATAGAAAGAAATGATGTAAAGCAATGTATGGCGTTCATGGTACGACACATCCTTCATTCTCCAATAAAGCTGTATTTGTTTAAAGGCCCACTACCTTTCCGGTGCAAAATTTGAGGTAACAACACCAAACATATGTAAGATTTCCTGCCTAATATATGATAACTGTGGAGATTCATTTAGCTGTTTTGCCGTCTGGCGCAGTGATATTCAACTACCGGACGGTAATTATATTGTTCAGAAGATGATGATAAATGTAGTATTAACAGTAAGTTAATAACTTTTGCGACTCTACAAAATCTTCGATCTCGTTTTACATTCCCATTTTAAAAATTAAAAGCCGTTTCAGAAAAGTAGTGGACCATTAACATAGCTATAATGCATAATGCCTATGTTGTGCACTGTGGAATTGCCAATGACGAAACATAAAATGCGTATTGTTAGGTATGAAGAGCTTATTGTCCTTTGAGTATTGTGATATATGTAAATAAGCAATTTTCGCGTTTTGATTTTTTTATTGTCCGATTTCATGTTCTAATTGCACGGTAATTGCACGGTAATTACACGGTAATTACACCATCTTTTCAATAACACGTGCACATGTACCATTAGGTGTTAATAAAATGTCACGATGGCATCAAGTCTTTACAAAAGTCATAAGAAATAATCTCTGAAATTCATTTGATTGTCGTTAACATAGCATTAGAACATGCCTATACAAATATATCTTACGGTAAAACAAAAATGAGCAGATACTTTTGCGTGTAAAATGGCATGAAACGGAAGTCATGATGGAGTATATAAAAGTCACTGGGCATGAAAAATTGCACATTCACGAACCTTCCAAACATAAAGTTCAACCATCACAGTATCCACATTGCTATTCTCATGTATTCTTATGTCTTGACAATTCCTCTCAGATTCGACGGTTTCCAGTACTTAGAGAATTCCCTTCTCCTTTGGGATGGGAGAGGTCCAGTGCGTCGTGCACGGGTAACACTTTCTTTCTAACCATCCGGACGCCATCTTAGAGTAAAGACATATTTGGGATTTTGGGATTTTCACAAAGAACTGACACTGGCATCTTTTGTATGACAAAAGGAAAAAACCTTTGCTTTGTTACTTGACCTGTTCAGCTCATCCGGTTCCGGTTTTTCTTGCTTCGTCTGCTCTTTTGACTCCTTCGTCCCTTTCTGCGCGCGACATTTCCATCTCTCTGCATCCGTTCTCTAGACGGTCTATTGCCTCTGCGCCTGCGCCGCTTGTTGCTGTTAGATACCTGTTGTACAACGTCATTAGTATCTAAACTGTCTCTGGTCTCGCGCTGAACAATACGGTCCCTACTTCCGGTGTTTTCCTCGACACGAGTTTCAGCATTGTTATTTATAGCATTATCACCCTGATCGTTGTCTTTGTCTTCGGCCTTCTCCTTGGATGTCTGTGAACATATACTGACGTCACAATAACCCCATGTTTGTTTGAGTTTGTTGGTGAAACACCATGGACGGTTTCTCCTGAGGGACATGGGATTCCTACAGAAGTTATGTGGCCCTATACCATCCTTGTCTTCTTCTACGGCGTCCGAGTCCATACCATCCTTGTCTTCTTCTACGGCGTCCGAGTCCACGAGTTTGTGATCGTGAGGGTAGTGAGATGTCCAGTTCTGGCACGTGATCCCGTCACGAGTGTGGTCCAAAGTCCCGCGATAATCTCGTCCATCGGGATGGTCTCCCTTGATACACCTACCTAAATAAAGAAGAAAAAAGATGTATTGTTACCTCAATACAGTATGTACAACGTTAATAGAATAATACCAATATTGATATACATATTAGGATGTTCTTTTTCGAGAACATTTATATCTTGGCTTTATGCAAAAGGGAATAACAATAATTTGGGCACATTATCCCTTGACAACGGTGATCATTTTTTTCTCATGCAGCGGAACTAACCACAAAGTATACAAACCATTATCACAATGACTAAATGCGCATTAACATTACATATCTACTGTTTTTAACGGGTTTTAAGTTTTAATCGAATATTTGTATGGCAAAAGGAAAGTCAAAATCTTCCAAAAAGAATAATTAGACACCGAACCTGGTTTATTGTAAGTGTAATAATTGAAAACAATACATTATTTATTGCTGAAGGTATCTGACAACAGCAATGACAAACTATAAAAACTTGGAGGAAGCCTAATATTACATATTTGAAAAATATCTTTAATTTTTTTCACTATCAAAAACAGGAGCAGATGATTTATTATTATTTTCAGTTACAAATGTTACTTATTTTACACCATAACCACCAATGAAAAGTTTGAGCTTCTAATTTTACTTCTAGTTAAAAATATGAAAAATAATTAATCGCACCCCGAAAAAATTCCATCTTACTATATCCTATATGGAATGAAGTATATATAGACGATTTAACACCAATTATTCTTCAAATGATGAATATCATTTATCCTCTGTCGGCGGTGGAGCATCTTTAAACATATTGAGTGAAAACTCACGTTTTGCTGGTCTCTCACAGATATAGGAGTAAGCATATTTCGGTAACTGTTTGGCCGACCCGACCCAATCTCCGCGCCACTCCAAGTTGCCTGTCTTTGTGCTCATCCTGAGGACCAAGGAAGTGTACCGTTTGGGTTCAAAGGTCACCCAGTCAGGTCGGAAGTCGAGTTCCTCTAAATCGTTCACTTTTCCCGTATCCCAATAAAAGGTGTCGTTGATGCGTCGTCCTCCAGTGCGCCAGTTCCGGATGTTGGGATAGTTTTCTTTGATGTAATCATTTAAATATTTGTTTTCGTTCTGGCTGTCCACGACAACAAGATGGCCATTGTATTGTTGACAGTATTTCTGACCTCCAGCGAACTGCTTTCTGGGACCTCGGACAAAAAGGTAGCAACTCGTCTGGAACTTCTCCCAACCGTCAGGGCAAACTGAAACAAGGTAGTACATGTGTTTTACACGCTGTTTAACTTAACAAGTATCCAATGTGTCTAGCTTCCAAGCCAAACGCTTTAAAAGATTAAAGTGATACTCAATGCTGAAACACGTAATCCTTGCCATTGCATTGTCTTCGTTGTCTCATTCTTTAAAGATAGTTTTTTTGCACAAGTGAAATGTCTGCATCCTTCCTTTCCTTCTAGTTTAGATTTTAGCTTAATGTACAAATGTGCGAGAACTTACTTGTTTCGTTCTTGTCCTGTTTTTGGTTACAGAAATACATGTCCCTCAGCTGAGCGATGTCTATTTCACTCATCCCATCCCTCTGGCCTATATTGAGCTTCATGGTCTTTCCGACACCAATAACCTGCAAAGGGAAGTAACTCAATAATTGAACATGTAAATAATGATACCTTAACCATTAAACCACGCTGTATAACTGATGTCATCCCAAAGCGTTGCATTAATCATTACACCTGTCCTTTAAGTTGTGCATCCTGTTTCAAACGCATTACACAATGAGATATTTCCCGGAGTATGTTATTTTTGTTTGATATGAGCAAACATTAATATTAATCATCTAACAGGATATAACATTACGCCGGCCTTCAGTATTTCTGATTGCCATATTGTTTTTGTATGGTGGTTACCCACTACGTGATTTACGGAACAGTATGTCTGGGGAGAAACCGATGATAACTAAAAAGGACTGGTTGCGCGTCCTGTTGTTATTGACAAGGCAAACTGCTACATGCTGAGCGTAATATTTTTAAATACCAAAATGATATATAAAAAAAACGTTATCCTATCCAAACTATTACTGATTTAACAAATTGAAATATAACAAAATTCATATTTATACTGAGGGTCTTATAAGAATAAGGAACATAGACCCAGGTATTTGAAAAGAGCAAGCGTTCTTAACACAAGGAATTTTTCATTTTCAATTGGTAAATCTTTAGACAATAATGAGGCTTACTCTGATAGTTTTGCCGCCATTGTTGGTAAACGTTCGGTCCTTGTAGTGCATGATGCTTTTATAGTCATACGGAAAACCTCGGGGTTTAGACAATGTTTCGTTGATGGGTAAGAAATCTGGCACGTAGCGAGGCGAGATGTTCGGATAGACTATCTCAACGTAATCGTCACGATCTGGGCGAGCCTGGATAAAAATAGAACAAAGAGTCAATAATCGAAAAAAAAAAAAAAATCATAACTTTTTTTTTCAAAGAAGAAATACGAGTTTCGCATATTTTTGTTGAAGCTATTCATAGACATGTAATTTGTTTGGGGGTTTAATTATCTCCATATGGATTACTAAAACGTTTACATATTCTGAAATACAATGCTTCGTTTCCCATAGTTCTAAACTTAATTCTACTAAGCATAGACGACGTGATGGACAATTGCACCTGATGCCTTATTACTGCTAAGTTATTACAAAGACCAAAAATCAGATGTGTTTGTGTTGTATATACCAAAAAAATAGCTTAGCGACCAATTAGTTACGGGGACTCTCCAAAATGTATATATACAATATGAACTAATTTCTTTACCACGCGCACCTGTCGCGCTAGAGTGCCCATGTTTATGTGTTCTGTTCCCTAAAGGTCATGACCTTTTCCTTAGAACGTTGTAACTTGATGGTTAAAACCAGGAAAGAAAACATTCCTGCTTAGTAAGGCGTTTATTGAATAGTTACATATACCCTGTGAAGGCCATTTTTACAAAATCCAGATACAATCTGAAATCGTTTTTATCATCTTGCGTATCGTAGGTTTACAAAGACTTGACTATCAATTGACTATTAATTTTCTTAATATAATATTAACAATGTTACCATTTTAAGACAGATTATGATTGTATATATTTAGTTTATGATGTCCATATTCCACTTTTCTTAGTCCCCCTCCCCTTATCTATCATTTATGTTACCCCAATATTGCATCCCTCTCCACACACACCATCTGTTCTTGTAGTATGTGTTTTTATAGATAATCGGTAACATGCTGATCCAGAGATACAGTTTAACAGAACAGACCATTACTCCACATGATTTCCATCCCAGGCTTTGACAGACCAACTCCACACTCTACCGATAACAATCTCAGGAACGCCAACCTCTAATTTCCTCACAGTGAACGTCTTGTTGGAGATGAATGTTAAGTGTCTTTGATTTTTGTCAGTTCAAACATTGACTAATGTAATTCCTATCATGCTAAAATAAACACGAGTAGTTTAATGTTTACCTCGGTATGATTGGAATCTAAAACTGCATGTGGTGATCACCTACTCCTAGGTATAGTAGTTATATAAAGCTAAACCTCGACATTAGATTTCTTAAGATTACCAGACCTAAAACGTTACACAATGGAAAGGTTACTTACTACCCAAAGATATGACTGAAGTTTATTAAAGTGAAAAAATAACGTAGTTTATAATTTCACGGAAACGTTGAGGGACACTAATGAAAAAGAGCATTTATCAAGATTGCTTTCATGATGTTCGTTCTGTAAAATGATGAAATCCCTAAAATGGGTATATTAAGATCCACTGGAAGTACACATCCCCTTGTATTGAGATATAGAGATAATCTGTTCATTTGGAAAAAGAAGAATGTCGGCCAAAATCCGTATATTCATTATTGTCGGTATGTGGTTATTTCAAAATTCTCCTTTCGAATTATTAAAACTTGTGTTATATTTTGAATACTTACGTGCTCGTGCCAGAAACCTAATGAGTGTAAAAGTTCGTGAACGGCTGTTCCAACCTCCCGTTCACACCCCCTGCCGAGGCTAAGTTTCTGTTCTCCACCTATACGTCCGACACTGGACCAGCACCTACAAGAAACATTCATACATGACTTTAATAATGGGGTCAAGGATATGTAATATAACTTTCTTTATTTTCCTTCTAGAGCATTCTGTGGTCTAAGCTTTTGTAATGAATGGAAATTCTTCTCTCAAAACTATTATGCTATTCACACAAAATAATTAAAACTTGTATCGGCCATCTTTGATTTGAGTAAGACAATGTGTACCCACCCTGGTTCGCTAATGATGCGTACGTAGTCTACAGTTTCTTTTGTCTTTTTCTGGAATCTTATGCACGTCCGTTCGCTGATGTGTTTCATAGCTCGCTTAGCTGCTCGTTTCGCAAGTGGGTCTGCAAAAGTAAAATAAACAAACAAACAAATAAATAAATAAATAGTTTCAAGCTTTAGTATGTGTATATAAGTATATTTTTTTCATCTTCACTTGCTCCATCCCGTTGCAAAAATCGATATGGGACGGTATGCGGCACCAATATAGCAATTTGCAGGAAGACAGGAAAGATATGTTTAATGTTTTATTGTTTTCTCTTCAAAAATCAGTTTAGCTCCATTTTATTTTCATTCATGAAAATTCACGAACGTAAAATTTCCGTATTTGAATCCTTGCCAAAGAGGTCAGCTAGTACGAAAGGTCGTGAGTTTTACGATTAGTATAACAGTATCACGGCTGTCTGCACAAACCACCACTTCCGGATACCACGAGCGCAGTGATTATCTTACTTCCGGTGTGGTCAACAGGGCGATGCCAGGCGTGTCACGCCATTTGTGAAATATAGTTCCACCCAGAACACAACAACACAATAAGATAGCGGCCATGATACGGGTACACATTCCGCCAGTTTAGAGAGCGTGAACTACACGTATATCAAGGTTTTTATGGTGTTATTACGCCTAAATTACCATCTGTTTGACATACAAAAGGCAGAATACGTACATACCAATTGTCGCAAAATATCTACCCGCTATCAACTTATTCCGGTAGTAAAGATATAGGTGGGTGATTAACTGAGATGTTTTCTATTAAACGACTGTGTCCATGAAAATAACTGTATATTAATTACCCGATACAGTACTTTGTTTGGGCCGTATTACAAAACTTTAATTGGTGGTTAAAATGTGATAATCAGTATATAAAAACCTGTTGAACCTTGAAACTTCCTCCCATCAAAACCCGCGTCACGTTTAAGGTATTCTACCCTGTTTAATAAAAATACCATTGAAGTTTTATTACCTTCACAGATAACCATTTTACGTTTTGAGATAAATGCTGCGATGGGGGCCTTCAGTCACTTACAATACTGCCATGTGCCTTTGCAAACCTATTTATGCGTCTTCTTTCAGTTTTTAGTGAGATATACTTCAGACATGTCTTATTCTTTCTTTTGTGCATATGATTTAATATTTGGAAATCGTGATTTCAGAATTTTCATCCACATATGCCTTTTGCATATTGGTATAGTCTATCCCAATTCATTTTTAAGATGATTTTGATATACTTACTAATTGATCTATCAAACAAGTAGTACACAATGCCATTCTTCCATAGGTTGTCACGATTCCGGACAGTAGCGCGCTTAGTTCGCCCACCGTCCCCGAATATAATCTTTTCCGAGTAGGGATCAAGGACAATATCCCCATTATAGAAAATACTTCCACCTGAAACAAAACAGATTACACTATTATTCTAAAAATTAATTTGCATATATATAGGGTTAAATATTATGAAATTTCAAGGAAATGAAATTCGAATGTTTGTTATTACGAACTTTACTTACCGGTACCTCTCGGACGTTTTGGTGCACCTTCGCCTCCTTCGTCTGATGAATAACATAAAGATTGTGGACATATATCTGCAGAGAGAAAATCAATTTTTAGACGTGATGAAAAAAATCTATTTAAAAAAAAGGATAAAATATTACGTAATATGTTGACAGAGTTTAACGTGCACATTGAATAATTGTTTTTATGGGACTGGAGGTCGGGTTTATTTAGATTGCAACAATAGTTTCGTATTCATTTCCGCTTCCGGTTTGACAGCTGAGCACGTGCACGTTCAGATGTGAGACAAATCACGAATTCGTGTTTAATTTAGATGTTTGAATGGTATAATCACATTCTAAAACCACTTCCCGGTCTCCTTGAATTTAGACATGAATCAGTTATTGGAAATATGACGTCATTATCATATGTGTGGATGCGACTGTCTACGTACAGGTAAACACACATATATCTCTCACAAAAACTAGGGATGGCGGTAGATCACGTATATGAGAATCAATACATATATATAACTTTCTTTATTCAGATTATCAAAGTTTGAGGCTTAGTGACTAAACGCTCACCCAAAATTAAAGATCTCTTGAGGATTTAAAAGCATGTTCTGTGTGTGATGAAAGCCAGACAGGCCATACGTTTCAGTATAGATTCAGCTACTTATGTTACTATTACTAACAAGTCAACAGTCCGACCTTAATATAACCAAATAATGCTGAAGTCTTCTCAAACTTTATTTGTATTTCATATCAAAATGTCATAGGTAAGAATATTTTGACCTCGTCGTCGCTTGACCACTTAACCAAACCCTGAACTAGGCCAACTTCGGAGCTGGTGGACATGTACTTATATGACCGAGGTCAATTTTTGTCTGACAGGACACATGTTGTTATATATAATTGAGGATAATTTACCGATCATATAAAACTCTTACTTTTGTATCTTAATAATGACTCACACTTCACCGAAAAGGAACACAAATAAAAACGCATTATGCTTGCATTGTTGGATTTTAAATGATTTAAACGCTATTCTCGGTCATAAAGGACTTCATTCATTTTTAAGCTTTCGGTTATACTGTCAATATCATCCACGCTTATTTAGTGAAGTTAATAGTGGTCCTTATACTTTAATAATCCCAAAGTAATCACTCGGTGGTATTTGCACATGAACCATTCACACAAATCATTCTGGTACATTTGTATCTGGGTTGAACTTCAATTTGTAAAAGTATATACATTGTATATTCTAACACTATCTTAATGTAACATTTCCGACGACTTTACTCATAATGAAATCCTAATTATATTTCAACCTTACAAAGAATTGATTAAAAAGTCGTGAATGAAAGTATCAAAATAGACCAATAGACATTGTACTAATGTCTCTTATGAAACGTATCTGTGTTGTCCACATAAGAACTTGCCAAATAGCATTAGCCTTTTTTAGTTTGGTTTGTTTTATATGGTTTACCGTCATATTAAAGAATAGACAAAATGTTCTTATTGGTATCAACGCTTATTTACAGCTATAGTTAATAATTATCCTATTTCTAATTTGTGACTAACTTATACGTAGTATTTCGTCTTTACACGCGCTCTTGATTAAGATCGATCGACTTCTATATAACGCCGCCAGTAGAAGGCCTAGTTAGAAGTTTAGATTTGTGGGTACATCAAGCCAAGAAGTTGCTGACCTTAGCTGTCGATAGCATGTTAAGCAATGTAAACCAAAACAAAAACAAAACCTGAAATTTCTGTCCTGGTTTACAATTATGAAGACTTTGAGAAATAAGAAACATTTATGAAAAACCACTTATCATTGTTCATTTTAAATAAATTTTACTACGACACATGTAATACATCAATCTACACTTGCACATTGTACTAGTCAGCTTGGTTCCCTAGGATAGTCAGCTTGGTTCCCTAGGATATTCTAAACCAACCCATTAAATTTTTAATAGCCTATTTCGGGCTGTCATACATCGACAGTTAGCAGATACTGAAATGGCTTATTTTATATTGAATAGACTCTCTTGCTCCATTTTCCTTTCAAAAAATCTTATCAGGAATCCGTCGGGGCATTTAGCCATTGTACACAGCGACGTTGTTGTGACATACAAACGCCAGCTAAGGTTAGTTCGCTCTGATATAAAAGGCTCGCTTAATTACTGATAGTACACTTCGATAAAGACCTGCACCCATGAGTAAAATAGAACGACAGTAAAAGAAAAAAATATATAACACCCCTTGGGTGACTTTGCACAAGATTTTCAATAACCCTGTGAGTATGCTTCTTTACAATAGCTCTATAAGACGGAAAATAAATCAGCTATTGCAAGAATATCATTCAATATACCACATCTCTCAAAACACATAATCTCACTATAGCAACTCATTACATATAACAGATATAACATGATCTGACACTTTTCTCGAAAGAAGATAAAGCATACAAAATTAAGATTTGATACTCTTATGATGCAAATAAATATATCATCCTAGTGATAGTGATATATATTGAAGATAGCTTAAAACACTAGATCTCTTTGACACTACTAGCATGTCCGTAAAATTCCTGTATGCACATCTCGGTTAGAGAATATCAATAGGCTTGCTAGTATTTATACACTAGATATCAACTGTTCTTTGTGAATCCTTATATAAATAGCAACACAAGTAAAAAAAATCTTCATTACTCAGCAAAAATAGCATGTGTTGAGGAATATATTATGAGCTTGGTATATAATCTTATTCATGTACACCTAAATCCAACTACATCTTTTGTAAGGAACTCTGCCCCGGCGAATTATTCGCGTTCATACAGTTAATGCATAGTACATGTATATATTTATAATAGGATCGAATATTGGAAGTGTTAAGCTCTTGTGTAAATATATGATATGCATGCCAATCTAGCTCTATCAGTGGGCTTCGCTTCAAATGATAAGATTTGAAATTATTAAACCAGGTCATAAAAATATGTGTATCACAACATTAGTTAGCGCAACATTGCTTAGCATAAGAATGGACCTACTTGATATCTTTTAGGATTAATGGGAATGTAGCATAAAACATAGAATGTATTTTTAATAAACTGCCTAATAGTTTCCAAGAGAGTACTCTCTGACTTTGTGTTATAGCTCCATATCTTAAATAAATGTTCAAATAAATTATTACCATTCAATCTAGTGAAAATTCCAAAATTACTGACGGACTATTTTCTATAACATATCGTTACGCCATTGTATTAGCCAATAGAAGACAACGTTACAAACGTCGACGCCATTTTGGACGTTATAGGGTGATAACATCAATTTTAAACCAATGAAAAGAAATTGATTTATGCAAAAGTCACTAAAACTCTATCTTATAATGTTGTCAATTAATAATACGTACTGCTGTTTAGTTGCCAGAAATCCCAATGTCTTGACCGCCTCTTACGAACGTGGACGATAATCCGGGCTGAAAGTTTATTAGGGTCCACTTCCGGGACCGCAAGTGGTGCTGCATTGACAGGGATTAACATCCAAAACGTGACGCTCAAGCATCCCCACACCAAAGTATACAGTACAGATGTCTCGCCCTTACCAAACATCTTTGATGGCTGACTGTGGTAAGTTGTTAAAATGTCGTAAGAATATGTCTACTAATGTATTTAACACTACTGCACTGAAGCAGGACTATCAGAATTCTAGGCTAAACTCTGTACCCTATTTATAACTAATATTAACCAGGTATAGTTATATAACATACCACGCGTATATCTTCTAGAGTGTATAACCTTGTTTAGCCGATTGTTTACTTAGTCCGAGATATAAACCAAATATAAAAGTAAATCCCTATAGCTTATTGGTACCCTGGTCCACTAGTGTCTCCTCTTCCGTCCGAGTTGGAATGAACGTTACCACGAAGTACATGTGTTTATAAAGACTTATCCACACACACTAAAAAATCGAGTGCTATTGTTATTCAGTCGCTTTACGTCATGTTTTTCACCTGAACATTTTTGATGTGAGTGCGAGATTACGGACGAGCTTTAATGACCACCATGTCATCATTGGAGAAAATATTAATATATTCAAGGTCAAGAGGTCAAATGAGTTGGTGTAGGAGGCTTGAAGATATTGTCATTGGGCTGGAAAATAACAAGAGCTGTCAATCAAGGAGACAGTGGACACCTGTATAGGGACTTGTATCTTATACCTGTATACTATCCCTAGAGTGTATTGGGTCCATTCACTTAGTGTTCAGGAAGACCGAATCTATATTAGTCGTAAAGTTTTGTAATCCCCGGACGAGCGTTTACCACTTGAAAGGAAGAGAGGTAGACTAAAATAAACAATAAACTTATTAGGTTGTCAATGCTCGATTAATACGCATGAGTTGTAAAAATATATCTGAGTTCATTCAGAAAACAAAACAGAGAGTTTCCGTCGATATCATGGGAAGTTGTGACAAATTAAAATTGATTTTAGTAAAATGGCTTTAGTTACGATAATGACCCCAACAAAGGTGTCCAATGTCCTGTCACGGGTATTTCTAGCCGAGGATAAATTATCGCTCAACCGTAGTATCTTTTATGGAAGGTTGGTCATATTCTTTTCTAATGAAACTATAACAAATTACTTTATATAGACATGCTGTAGGGATACGAGAGTTAATTAATGTATTCATTGAAAATTAAAAATTTGAAATTAAGTTTAAATAAGTTTCATAATAATGCAACATTGCTTGGATTATTTTTATATTGATAATTGTTTATTATTTCAGAAGGGTATGGATGAAAATAAACAATAAAAGAATGTATTGCTTCTGCTTAATATTCAAATGTGATGTTTCGTTTGTGGCTTTGCTCCACAAACACACGCATCACAGCGTTAACGTAATTCTAACGGTGCCATTACTACCAATGTAAATGTTGGTAGTGTTTCTGTTGATAATTGTAACACTTATATGTATAATTCCAAACACTTAATTAGTTCCATCCTCCACGCCGACTTTACACTGTCAAGAGAAAGTGGAACCAGTGACGTCACTGAACCGTTTACGTCTAAACACGATCACCTTCTCTTCAATCGTAAACACAAGAAACAGAAGACCCCCACTTGAACTGCCAAACAAATCCTGTCGGCCACACCTATGGTCGCAGATAACGCGAGACCTCGGTCAAATTAGGCGATAAAAATGTCACAAAAGTCCATGAGAAGCTATTCAGATATCTTCTTCACCTAATTTGTCTGAGTCGTCCGCTGGTGTGAAGTTTGACAAAGGATCAGAGTTCTCGTACACTGCCGGTCTGCAGCACGGCACCAAATGACCCGACTTTTGACTATCCACAGCATGCCTATCCACTACTACGTACTAAAGGTCGTTTCCTTGTCATTACATAGTGTTTGGTCAAACGAACACTTAGCCACAATGTGCATTTTACATTGTAATCCATGCTTCTGGAACTTAAATCTGAAACATTTTATATTAGTTTATTTTAGTCGTACAATGTACATGACACACCTCATATCTGATGTAAATATTGGGACCATCGCCATTTTATTGTATCTTCGGCCATTCTCTCTGGTCAAACAAGCTATATCCATATTTGACCTTTTGACAGAATGAGTTTAAATAATGATAAGTAGTGTTTACCTATAGAGTACAACTAGGGAGGTACAAATAGTAGCAAAGCCCTTAGATGTCTACAGCAGTTCATTCCGATATCAACAGTTCATGTTAAGAATGTATGGATGAGGGTTAGCTGCTTGACTCGTTTCGCTCGAAAGAAACTCGTATGAATAGTTTTCACAATTTTTCTTTATGCGTAGGTATTACAGAACAAGTGCATTGCATTACGAATTATTTCTCTTGCAACTAAAGTGGAATGAGTTAGGCATTGATTATTGATGATGGTATTTGTATATCCGAAAGGTATTTATATGAAAATAGAAATATAGATATTAGTTATTATTGTAATACTTTCAATAAAATCTTGAGTTTACATTAAATGGATAAGTTATGTTATGAACACTGTTGTATTCACTCAAAATCCTAATTACATATCTTTATCTTATTTCTGATGGTGTTTTTATGCTCATACTGGTAATCATGTAATTCTACATTGTTCAATAATAAAATCTATTCGTAACTCAATTTGTGCTGTGCAATTGATAGCAACTACATGTATTTCAGATATTGCGTTTTGATACATGCATGCATTCATTGTCAATAGATTTCACACGACAGTGTAGGTCATATTTTACTAGAAGGCCTTATTGCTTATCCCATTGGAAACATGTATATCTGTACACCATTGAATTAACTCAATATTTATTTTTGAGCTGTACGTAAATTATAAATTTTGTTTAAGTGTGTTGCTTATTAATAATCATATGCATTCATGTGTATGTATTTGTTCTGTGTCAATAATTACACCATATTCAATTCAAGACCTATAAAGACAACAATAGGGTTTTCAAAAAAAATCACTTTACGATTTATTATTTTTCGAAACATTTGAATAAATGTTATCTTCAAATTCATAAGAATTTGTTAATAAAATCTCAAAAAAGAACCCGCAGCTGAACCAAAACGCAGAACACTATTGAGTGATCATTTTGTGGGCCGAACATCTGTTTATAGTATCAATTATGGTATTTTTACTACAAAAAAGTTAATGTGATCCGCATATCTTTTAAATGAATCTAACTTCCAGATTCAACATATTTCCTCCGGTAAATTTGGGAGATGAGATAGTAAGAAATAACGACTTTGCAATTGGTTACGTACTATATGTAATGATTTTCTGTTTTCACTTTCGCAATGATTGTATGTTTTGTTATGGCGATCTATCTTTTTAACTGTGGTGGTTTATCTTTGTATCGCGGATGTAAGATTTTACAGTGATGTTTTAAGTTGTTGGAAAGATTATATTTGTATTGTGGTGATGATGAGGTATTCGCGGTAATGCTTCAAGGTATTGCAAAGATGATATGTTTTTGCGGTGATGATGTAAGGTTTTGTTGAAAAGTTTCAAGATTTATGAGATTTTTAAGCGAAAATGATAACCTTTCACGGTGATGATGTAAGTTTTTACATGATGATTTAACAGTTTTGTTATTGATCCATCAGATATATCTTACATCTATGGTGATTTTTTTTGTATTAATGAGACAATGGGAGCTCTGTAGGAAGGATATCACATTATACCAACACTGTATTGTAAAATGGAGTTGGTCCCCAGCTGAAGTGTTCTTGAGCGCAGTAACCCCGCAGCTCCATTGTCCTGAGGGTCAGACCAATGACCCTTCCGTATGATAAACTAATTCACACCTCAAATAATATACACATCAAGTGTCCATTCTTATTGCATAATGCTCTTTAACGCTTTTTAAAATCATATAAATCTCCTTATTTGTGTTAATCAACCCTCATCGTATCCTCGAGAGTAGTACCCTATTGCATTTAAGGTGTATGACTTTGACGTCTCGTGAAATCGTTCGTGGAACCGTAGCTTTCCCGTTAAAATGCAATATATTCCTCTGCATTTCTTTGCATTCCTCTTTCATAAAATGATAGCATATGTACATTTAAATGATAAAAAAAGAAATGTCTTACAAAAACAAAGATAGAGTTTAACAAAAATGGATCAGGAACCACCGTGCAAAGGGATGGGTAAAAACCTAACCCATGGCGAAAATCAAAGAATAGAAAAAAGAAGTGTTAAAGAAATTTTCACAATAAAGTCATTTTTAATAAAAACATAACTGAATTCTTCAGATAAACTTGCAGTCATAACAAAAATATCAAAAGTGATTTATGTAAATAACCCTGGAAGAAATACTGATTTATAATAGATACATGTATAATGGTTAAAGTAACCAATGTCTGAGTGAAAATAAGGAATAAAATCCCCTATCTTTAGATATACGATTGAAATAATGGTTAAATAAGATATTATTGTGCAAACTATCAGTGTGTGGTAGATGAGTCTAGACGCTGTTCTCATCCGGAGAGCTGCATCGTAAATTTTACTGATCTTGATACTTTTAAAGCCAATGGCCATATACTGCGGTTATTGTTTGAAGACTCTTTTTTATAAACACGGACATATCTGTTTCCGATTCACAAATAAAGTTTTACATTTGTATTAACTTTGAATAGAGACGATTATTCGATATACAGAATGTAATTGTTCATAAATTGATAAATACTTTACTTTTAGTTTTTTCTTTGATCTTTGGATTAATAATGTATCCGGATCGAGGCGGCCTTCTTAAGTGGTTAGCGGATTATTGAAATCGTTACCGAAGTAATAACTATATATCTATTAGCTGATCTCATCACAATTCTTAAAGGTGTGAACAATGCAATCTTGATGATTCAATGGCGGCGAAACATTCCGATTCCGGAAATGAGGTTACTGACTTCCGATCTGCGGTTTATATCTTACCTTATCCAAACGTAGTCCAGGCGAACTCTTTACAACAGAAGACAAGAGTGTCAGGATCGCGAGCACAAAAGATCACTTAGAAGTGTTTTATGGTTAAATACCCTTGGATGGTTTTCTATAAATCGAGCTGGCCTAGATCAGGGTATCATTTCAGGTCACGGTGGTTGATATCCATGACGTATATAACACAATAGTACATTGAGAACTATATAAGTTTGATGATAGTCTGACAGTTTATATTGAGTGATCTCATATACACGATAAATCATTTTAAATAGTACTTTTTTTTCTTATGGGACACATTTAGGTCACAATCTAGATAACAATCTATACTGTCATTTATAATAAAAAAAAATATATCAACTCAATTTCAAACCCTAATTTCTAATTTAAGTTAAGAGGTTATACATAAAGTAGAAGGAAATTTCAAATTCATTGACACAGTGCAAGTGATCTCTTTAAAGTTCATATCATTGCCTTATATGTTTAAAAATATTTTTAACTGTGATACCGACAAAATTACAAAATTGTTATACAGTCATACATCATATAGTAACGACAAAGATAAAATTAAGACCAGGTGTCTGTTTATAGGGACTGTGACACTAAAGGTCAGGAGCACATTGCTATCCAAACACATATATTCAATTAGAACATTGTATTTTTCGTACACGGCGTACTTGAAATTTGTAAGAAATTGGATGAAAAACAGTCAATTATTATCGTAATGAACTATTGGTTGGAAATGTTACTTATATTTTGCTGAGTGTTCCATAAATGGGAAGCTTCTCGGATAAAATTGGGTGCCTTTGTATAGATCACATGAACATTAAAAAAGCGGGGACATTTTCGTTTTTTTGCTTGAAAAGGATATACAGACTACATTAGACTGAACGAAGTAATAAAACATGAATAGCAAAACGTATGTATACGGAGACAATGGAGGGGAACAGAAACCAAATGCTCAGAAAGTAAAATAATTTTCTAGCACCATCCGTGTCAACTGCAATACAAATCAAGCCAGTTGGGAGTGGAAAAACAAAGGAAGATAGGAAAGCAGGGATGCAGCTTAGCAGAAATGGAAACTGAAGCTGTCAAGTATCGTTGTATGTAAACTTCCAGTGGCTGAGTCCCATTTTCATCAACGTTCATAAGAAAATACCAACTTAAAATTCTCCATCTGAAGACACTACATGTTTATAGTAAGTGGAGGAAAGCTGTAAAACTTTTATTCCCCTTATCTTCTATCTGCGGTGCGTTTTTGTGGAAAATTTAATGTAATGATTGGTTTTTGAGAGATATTAATAAAAAAAAAATGGACCAGATATACGGCATATTAAACTGCCAGTAGACTTTTTCTCCTGAACATCATTTAGATCATTTTAAAACATTTAGCCATAACATATAATGTATGAACCTGACCGTCTTAATACTAGTGACACAACTACGATTTATCGTATTTTACTGCACCCAGAATCTACCCCGCTAACAGTTTTAGTTCTCAGGTACTGTCAGAAAATTTCATTCATAAAGTCGGCGTTACGATATTAGTACGATTCACACGTAGTAAGCGACATATTTATTATCTTTCTGTCATCGTATAGCCCTATTAAACGGGAAGTTTAATTTCCTTCCCATCAATGGGACCTGTTTAAAAGTCAGCAATCCATTCCGGGTACAACGAGTGCTTGGAATCAAGGTCATCTGGTAGTACACAATACATGCCCATGCAAAACATTGACGTCATGTATAAATTATTGTCAGACACCCTGACATCAGGTGATTATCTGTTTAAGATTAATGGAAAATCCACCTAATTTCGCTTGCAATCCTTCTCTATGTCTCATATTGTCATTTTTGTTTGTTTGGGGTTTTTTTTGTGATTTTTAAAGCTGGAACTTGTAAACATTTACACACCACAAAATGCATTATGATGAATTCTGAATTGACCTATCCTGAAATATTTCTTGCAATAACTGCACTATTTGTCACCTTCTCTGCTGATAACGATCTTAATCCTTGTCTTCAGTGCATCTGCATTATTTAAGTAAATAAAAAAGCTTGAGTGCCTGCTGCGAAGTGAAGCTATTGCAAATATTAAATTTGAATCATAATTCATAGCAACTATTTGATTTCTATATCAAAATTGTATGAAATTCTGAACCTAAACCTGAACCTATTCTGAACAAACATTACGAAAATATATATTTTAAAGTTATAAGTGCCATAATTGGGCGAAATTTTTGAGCTGTTATTTTTTCTTCAGTAATCTATTGAATACCATAAGTTTAATTAATCAAGCCGTGAAAATCATTCAAACGACAGACAAACATGTATAATGCCTCTTAACCATTATGTACAACACATTATTCATGCAGTGTATAATTCTTGTTTTTTCTCCTTATGTATGTTTATATGGAAAGTTGGAAACACACCCGCATAAATCATTTTACAATTACTAATAACGTTTTGAAAATTGAAATGAAATGATAGACCACAACTTGGCTTCATGGTCTGACTGTATATACTCATTTCATTGCACTGTATAAGTAAATATCAGGATTTTTGGAAGTACTGCCAAAAATCATGTATTTATTTGTAAAATTAAAACCTATGCATTGTGGGTATTGTAATTCTTAAAATGTTTGGACTTTTTGGAGGTGAATACGATATCAAAAGATTTTTTTGAATCCCGAGTATGGAAATGACGGCACATACAACTTTAATTGCATTGCATATATAATTAGTATTTTCAGCTTTTGGTTGTAAGTTTTGTTATTAGACATTCCATCAAGTTATTATGAAAAAACTGTATCTGGTTATGTTGTATGCCATCTTTGGGGACAAGTTCTGGTGACGATGTATGGGGAAGTCATTTGGTGTCCACAGCTTAGAACCTTCTCGAGACTGTGCGGATATATTGCAGTTTTAAAGTGGATGATTAGTGGTCAAAGCGTGGACTCATAGGATTGTGTTGAGGGTAGGACAGAGAAATCTCGACCCAAGGAGGAGAATGCACGACTGTATAACCCGTAGCTTGCCGCCTGTCGTGAATGTCTTTCGATTGCATCTTTCCCTGTTCTTCTCTCTATTTCTGCCTTTCTTCCCTGGTATTACCCCTAAAATGTTTAAAAGTTACATATAGATGTACACGAAAAATGCGAAGACAAATATTTATTTACTAACTGTATCAAATTGGAGATTTTTTATGTTACTTTGTCAAACACTTTATTGCACTGTGACAAACAAAAATATGAATCATTTGGAAATATTCAAAGTCAAAGAAATATTAACATATATCATATCAAAACCATTTCGATACAATCTTTTTCTGCTAAACATCAATGAAATATGTGAAGGGAGGTGGACGATGATCATGAGGTCAAAGTTCAGTACTCTGGTTAAGTACGAGCTCAAGGTCAAAGGTGATATGCACAGGTTAATGGTTTGCTTTTTTTTTTTTTTCATATGACGCTTTACAGGTTCCGGTTTAACAGATGTCGCGGTCCGATGGAGTAGGAATACTTTTCTCTTAACCAGGACACTATAGGACAGGGATATATATTTTTTCTATCTCATCCTAGAGTACAGACAAGCTAGAAAAGAATTTTGGGCGTTTTAAAAAATTATATGACGTCACGCGATAAATGTAGTATGTCGTCAGGCCAACGTTCAAATGACGTCACAACGACGGCGACGACGACAATTTATTTGGTTCACGTGATCCTTGCTTGCATTGCTGACACGTCATTATTACAAAACATAATATGGTGCTGGAAGTCAGAGAAAAAGAATCTTACACTCTCTTTGGAGTGAGATTCAACAGGATGCCTCAACTCTCTGGATAACATTTATAAGTTGTCAAATACTCAACAAGCCTCATGTTTGACAACTTAGGATCTGAATCCTGGTATTAGATTAGCATGTTTCGCCCCAAAGTGGATGAAAGATTTTGAAAGCCCTACCTACATCCTTACTATGATAGTGGGTGTCCAGTACAGTCCCGTAATGAATTTGTAATGTTTTGAATGTTTGGACGTCATCGTGAGCTAGTTATTACAATAATATCATGTTTAATGACATTTTAATGGAAATTGTTTAGACGATATAGTCATTCGCCACCTACATGAGAATCGTTTAACACCTGAGAAATTGTCTCGTAATTTGAAATTGCCGGATAAACCGCTAGGGTTAGACGTCATTGTGAGTCTGTCTGTACTCTGTACCAATTAAAACATTTTACGAAAATCGGTTAGATAGGACACATGTACCGCGCTGTTCTGACCAAAAGTACTTGTTATGACCAGGGCCCGTTTGTTCATGATTAGCTTAATCACATGATTAATAAAATTTTCATTTCTCATTTACTACAACATTTGTAATCATATCTTCACAAAACTCAGCAAGAAAGTAAAGAATGGAATTCTTAATATTCTTTAAAATAAACTGTGAAATTTCGTACTACCAGAATTTTTTCATCTTGATTTGAAAATTATTTTTAAATTGTGATTAGCCTAATCACCATTCGACCAACTGATTTAGAATGTACTCAGTTAAATGGCTTGTTTCAAAATCACATACATGTCGTCAATAAATTTGGCAACAAACATATCTGGATTGAATTCATTTTCATCACATAATGGTTTTAAAAAGAATTTTTATTCATAATACAGTTTAATCAACAAACCAATATCCACAACTATTGAGAAAAAAACTTTTGACAGTGTTTATTCAAAGAGAAAATTACATCGAAAATAGAAATAATTACTATACATATGACATCATGTCGTTAGAAAAACCCAACGATTGCTGTTTGAAAGCAACACTGTCTCACAAAAGCATTAGCTATCTTAGCTACATACGACATCAGAAAGTAACAAAAACAATATTATCAAAGGTTTAATTCGTATGGATGTACAACACCTTTTGTCTGAAGTATGTAGTTCTATTTTTCTTGTCCTTTAATGGACAGCTTAATATGTATATATTTTGTATAGTTTTCGTCTTTGACAATTTATTTTAAGTTTGAATAATTGTCTGTATGGTATATGCCTAAATTGCAACATATGCTTGCAATAACACTGCGTGACGGTTACAATTTATAGTCACTGTGAATAAAATAGTAAACGCAGAAAGATTCTTATAAAAAAACAAATAGTAGAAGCCAAGTATCGCTGTCATTGATATGCCAAAACAAAATCTAAAATAACACATAAATGCAGAAATAACATGGTGTTGTTACTTAGAACTGGTAAATTTACAAACGGGACGCAAAAAGCCCACACCGTATTTTTATGCTGGTATGTAGAGAAGCTGCAATACATAACTAGTCAAGTTATAATTGTTGAATCAGGATTACCCTACTTCTTTATTGTAGGTTATACATTGGGTACGCTGTAAGTAAAGAACCCGGTAGTGTTATGTTGAACTCCTTTTTGTAAGTATATCAGATCGTAAGTAAAGTTATTTTTATTGGCTAAAACAAACCCCTAAGTTATCATATCTGCAACGTCGATGGTAAACGCTTTGGTACATTGAGTTTTGTATGAAAACAAGGACAATCCAGTCTGATAATGGAGAAACTCACTATGGATCATCCTTTTGCAATTCTGTTGTTGGATATAACATAGTTATCTGCCCTTGCGAGTATGAATTGATTGTGACGCCATGTGTTTGCGAGCGTAACGTCATACTTTTCAAAGAAAACGACGTGAATTTCGCTGGCAAAATAATGACGTCACAATGGATACATATGTACCTACCCGCAAGGGAGGCAACTCTGCAATATGCAAAGACGGAATATGAAGTAATGAGCTTGAAGTTTGGCCCGCATTTGACCTTTAATTATAAGACGGGTCCTGTTGATAAAACAGAGAACGCTTACTCTTCTAGAACACCCGGTTTTATTACCTTTGTATTTTTATCAAGAGTTCCCACCCTAATCTAATGTTTGTTATATTTATCTATTTCAATTGGCTTTGAGGACTGGTATTTCATTGTTGAAGAATTTGGTTATCCTAAAAGTGTTCTGCAGGTAGAATGGTATCGTAAAAGGTGAGTAAATTTGTTATCTTATCTCACTCACCGTTGTCAGTATAATGTTGAGGGGTGTGCTGATCATTGTTTTTGACAACATGGTTCAGTGAGATAGCTCTGTAAATGCTTAGATTCCTTCTAATACATGGAGACCACATGAACAGAACATAACGCAGCCTCCCTAAACATATACGCACTTCACACACCCAATACATTACATACACGAAAGGCCGTCCCTAAATGGCCTACCAACATTACAATTGAAAGACAGGAATCGCATTTCTGAAAAATATTTAGCATCTTAAGAATAGTTTGTTTTACATTGTTTACCTTTCAGTCTTTGAATTAAATACACATTTTTGTCTGACACATGTCACCGGGAATTTCGATTACAAAACGAAATTTCCAATTTGGAATTTCCGGTTTTGTACTCGAACAGGAAATCACGTGATTCAGATTGGATGATTTCTGAAAATTTTCATTTTGACCCCCGAATTCTTTGACTAATACATGATGTGGGATCAGGATTCTAATGTTCAACGCATCCTGTTATCGTACAGACACCTGTGTCAGTTTTTAATGATTTTTATGATTGGACTCCGTTCGTGGTCTGGGTTTTTTTTTCAGAATGAATATTGGGTATCTTATGTAAATCATTTAATATCCTGGGTGTATCACTGTTATTAGTTGTAAGATCGACAAAATTTTGTTACTGTTGTTGTAAGTTTAAAATATAAATACAAATACAAAAACAAATACCAACTTCAACAAGAAAATGATAATTTGAGAATTTATTACGATAAAGCAGGAATTTATATTTCTCATTTGATATAATGACGTTTTGAGTTAATTGCATTATAATGAAAGTTATAAGCGATGAACGTTATTTTGGTGGCATATATAGATGATCACGTGTCCATGGATAATTTAGCTTGCAACAGTTTAAATGGCCAGCCATGTCAACATGGTTGATAGATAACGTCGACTTGGGTTGAAAAGCAGTTGGCAATTATTCCAGTAAAATTATGATAATCTAGAAGAATTTGTTTATCTATTTTAGTTTTTTATTACCGGTATTATATTTTAAAACTGTAACACGTAAAAGGTCTCCAAAACCTTCATTTTTCATACACTAAAATCACACATATGGATTCCTCCATATGACAACATTAAAACTTTTTTGTAATACTGTAATTGTTAAATTAGGAATTGTAAACACAAACATCAGATCTTGTATGCATAAAAGTCTAAGGATTTTCTGAAGTTTGGAAGTAAGTAAATTTTCAATATACTTTGTTAAGCAAGATGCTGATCTTTTATTGCACAAACAACCTTTTATGAAGTTGAAACCTGTCAAAGTTTTGAAGTGGATCAAACCTGTCACGGGAAATTCTCTTTCATCTCAAGGCCCTTATTAACTGTTAAGTTGCAATACTCTGTCCATTAGAGGTGGCCATTTTGGAAAGATGTTGACATTGGTTTAAGTGTTAAGAAAAATCACGCAGGACACTAAACATGATAAGCAATATGCGAAGCACAAAAATTAATCTGCTTAGCAAAATTTTTACCTTAATAATATTTTTAACCGTTGAAGATTTTATGCATACCAGTCCGGGGCCTAAAATCAACAAATCACAGATAACGTTACAATATGTTACGTCGTTTTTGATTGGCTTTAGCAAGTCGAAGACTGTTCCATGATCCTGGCGTCAGGTTACTACAATCCAGCTGAATGATATAGTAGAGTCAGTTCATCAAACTATGATATTGTTCAAAAACTTTGGTAACACCAGCTATTTTTGGTCTTTAAGCAATATTGTACTACTTGATCCTCTTCATGTTCATTTTAATATTGTGGTTAAATATATTCAGAAAGCATACATGTATGTGTAATTTGAAAAAAGAGAACATAATGTGATAATTGCTTATCTTAAACAGAACTAAACCAGTATTTATACACAATTTATTATTGTGAATTATTTTCATGTGTACAGTCATATAATTATTACATCAATACGTTTTTCATTTTCATATAAAACCACATTTTTCTAGTGCTAAGCTTGAAGGGCCGCTGTGACCGACTGGTTTAGATGCCCCGACATGCATAGTCACAAGTTTGAATCCCTTGTGGGACGGTTGCCAGGTACCGACAACTCGATGGTTATTCTGCAGGTACTCCGGCTTTCTTCCACCATCTAAACCCGACACGTCCAAAGGCCATGGCTGTTATACTAACCAAACCAAACTTCTGGTTGATTTATACATAGGAAAGGTATATTTATGCTTTTTAATGAAATAAGTGAGAAGGATTCGTGACTGTCTCTTTACATTACTAAACACCACGCGAGACGCCTATGCCTCGGGAATAAAAACCGTTTTTCTCAACAAATACTTGTCTTATCTAGTCAAACGAAACACCAATGTAAAGTTTATTAAATTTCACAACGTTTATAACTTGTTTTAAGGGCGGAATATTAAGAGGATATGTCTTAAATTTTCGTTAAAAAATACGACAGCTCTTGAAATGACGGCCCGCATCAGAAAGTAAGACGGTAACCCTTGCACCCGCAAGCTACATCAAAGGCTGTGCCGGTGGATATCAAAGGAAAATCAGTCGTCGCTCAACGTCACGGTCAGTGAACAAACACAAAAGCTCCTGCCTTGTACTCCCCCAAAACCCAGTGTGACTTATCCTTCTCATATACGTCCTTGGGCTTTTTAATGAAATAAGAAAAATGTTTACAAATATCAATCCTGTCAGTTTCCGGTATTTACAGGATTGCATACTTGTTGAAAATACGTCAGCATTTTTTAAAAACAGTGGATAATAAATGTCATGCCTTCTCCATATTGACATTAATGAGGAAACTACATCTCAAAAACACGACGAATCCGACGATCATCTGCTCACCTGAAATTAAATCCTCCAAGCTTCTCCTCGACTTAGATTGGTTGACATCCAATCACCCCGACGCTTTAATTGTTAAATGTAACACAACACCGGATTATTCAAAGGCTTGTGAATGTGAACGGTTTCAAATTGATAACATATGCCCATAGAATCTCGACTCAAAATAAACAAAATGAATCTTCCTATGGTAATTTCTGATGCAATCCAAACTTTTTTCTTTTGGTTTGCAATTCGAAGTAAATTTAATGTTGTCATTGCTTATAGTAAACAAACTTTGACCGATATTTTAACCCAATGCTTGACTATCCTTATTGTTGTCTGAGGGTTATTCGGTTGACCTAGTGACGCCATCAGTTTCTGGGTTCGTTAGGACACTAGGACTTTGTGACACCAGAATTTGGTGAACGTAACACGCTAAATACCGAAATACATGGCACAACTCTTACTTTATTTCTGCAAAAATAATTAATTACATTCAACATTGACATTCAAACAAAATCAGGAAAAAGCTCGGAATTTATTGAACCTTATATACTAGGCCGAAGATCTACGACTTCTTTAACCGGTAAATGGAAAATGATTTGGTTGTTTTTGGTCTAAAACAATATTTTGGACTAGTAAATCTCGATTACGAATTCATAAGGTGTAGAAATTACAGGTTAATTTTCTAAATCAATGGGCTCATTTGTTAGACAATATAAAACCAATGTATACCATAAGAGAAATGTCTAATGTTCACTTTGCGTGTGTTTTAAGCTTTGGTACAGGTCTGCCAACGAAGAATCACGAGTTCTTAATTAGGCCCAAAAAAATATGTCTGTTTAGGGTTACATTGGCAAAAAAATAAGGGTAGATAGGTACGGATTTTTTTTTTAATATATAGAAATATATTTTGTTAAGTTCAGATGCAATAGCGGGCTGTTTACTAAACAGATACATGTATATGGCTCCTATTTATCAATAAAATTATTAAACATTAGTGTCTTTCACTCTCGACTCTTTATTTAACAATTAACAAATGCAGATTTGACTAAGAAAGAAGGAAGACACATGTATTAACAGCTCATATTGGCCTAGAGTAAAATTATTAATAGGAGTATCATTTTAGGTACAGAAAAAAATTAGGGTCGGGGGGTAAAAAATTACGATCGGTCGTGTAACCCTTGACAGACATGTTTTTTTTTTTTTTTTTTTTTTTTTTTTGCCCTAGAAGAAATATGTCTCACTTAAAGGACTCGATCGCATTTTCAAAAAATCAACATCAAAAACATTTATTTAACAGAACGTTGCGATCAAAATACAACGCCAAGGATATACTTTTAAATCTACTTTAATCTAATTCATCAAACAAATAAAACAATATCTAAGCATAAATAGTTGCGGATTCAGCACTAAGTGACTCGAGCATGTCTCAACAAACATTATAGAAGCTAATGGTAGGACGAACGCGTCTTGCATACTATCGTTATAAGCGAAAATTAAGAAATCGCATTTTAAATTCAATCACCATTCACAGACCGTATTTTGGTGTTAATATATTTAGAAATCGGTTGACTAGTATATCTTTGTTGATAGTTTGGCCCCACAGTCGTATGGTCCGACCACAGGACCCCACGTCACTTCCGATACGTCAGGATCCCCTGCATGGGGGCAGTGAACATAAAATTTCCAGCCTCGCCTTCATTTGCTACAATAAAACTGGGCACGGCGTATACATCTATCGAGTACGTGATTTCCCAGCCAAAATTGTTATTTTCTTACATTATTTGTTTTTTATACAAACGGGTTTATTTACAAGTTGCCGATGAGTAAAATAATCTTCCAATTTCCACCGATTTTGACATGTTTATTTTGCCAAGAATAAATCAAAACAAAAAAGTATTGTTAAAACGATGATTGAACAAATTCTATGCTTTGTTAGTTTGGCTTGCTATGCTGCTTACATAAAGCATGTTTTAATGCTTCCATTGAAAGCGTACAATAGCACACAGCAGGAGGTACAATAACAATAGGCCACCATCACCTTCATACAAAATCAGCATAGTCGGGGCGACTGGAAGAACGGCTGACAGAGGTCATGACGTCGCGTGCTTCCTGACAGAGGTTAAGATGTCACGAGCAATAGGTCATTACGTCACGAGCATTTGTTCCGTTTCTCCTGTGAAACGTCTTCTGTGTAAAAAAACGTTAACTGTTGCAACTTGATAATATCTTATTTCATCGGGTTCATAAGAAATCCACAAGTGCTTGACATGACAGGTGAGAAATATACATTTATTTAATGAAATTCGAGTAAGACTAATGCGATTTTAAATCAGATTCCATGTTTCAGTCCCATCCCGTCTGTTTATGATTGAATATTGGGTGTTCTTGTTTTTCTCCAAACAATTTCCAGAAGAACTTTGGTATATTTAAGCATACATGTATAATAGCGGATGTTTAAAGACTATAAGCAGGGATGTATTTTAAATAGCGCCCTTCCTCACTCTTTTGAGATCTGATGCGTATTAAAAGGACAATTCAGTCTAAGGGTACATTAAAATTTGTATATATTTCGGAAACAAATCAGTTCTAATAGAAATTAGATTAGTTGGTTTTACTGTAATATGCGAGAAAAGCCCATGGTGGTGAAATGTATGTGAAATGCTCAAACTCTCTTAATGTCCGCTATTACACATAGTGGTAAAATGTCTTGAATGCCGAACCCTGGCCCTTGCCAGTGTAGTGAATATTTTTTGTCTAGAACTTCTCAAGTCGCTCTTACCGTAGTGTGTTTTAATACGTATTTATGGTGGCTGAATACGACCATCTCGTGTTGTTGTGTTGTCGCCTTGTCGTGTTGTCGCCTTGTCGAGTTGTCGCGGTCTCAAACTGCGACAACCCGAGATTTAACAGTTAAAATGTCGACTTGTCGCGTTTTCGAACCGCGACAAGTCGACAACACGACAAGACGACAAGTCGACAACACGACAAGTCGACATTTCAAACACGCTAATTAGCGCGTACAGAATATCGTGTTGTCGCGGTAAAATGTCGACTTGTCGTGTTGTCGAGTTGTCGTGTTGTCGACTTGTCGTGTTGTCGAGTTGTCGACTTGTCGCCTTCCTGTTACTCATGCGCAAATCATATGAAATAGCCACTATCTTTGAATATAGAAAACTGAAGTCAGTGCTTGTACCATAGACCATATTGGTGGCATATTTCTGCCATCGAGTTGCCGACTTACGACTTAATGATGTCGACATAATTAAGGCATTAAGTCGACATCATATCGGAAGATGTCGACATAAACAGAAGAATATGTCGACTTACCACATGAACCTCCCCACATAATGATTCCAAGATAATTATGTAGAAAGTCGGTAACTCTGCGATTAATCGTGTTTATGCTCGGGTGTGACACCGACTTGTCAGTTATTGATGTCGACATCTAAACTAAAAGATGTCGACATCTGGTCATGAAAGTGGAATTCAAAGGCCATCCTTTCATAGGGCACTGTGTATATGCAGCAAGGCGCCATACAGCAGAGTTCGACGTTGATTTTGTTAATTCAGAAAAGTTTTTATATATTTGATTACAAAATAAAAAATTGTGATCCTGCATATCCCGGCCATGCAGCTGTAGCCTGCGTGTACGTAGCTGTTAGTCCGAGCTGAGGAAGTTAGAGTGCAAAAGGACTCTGCTTTGTACAACGAATTTCCATCCTCTTGGCCATAATCATTTATTAATATATATAACCGTGGGTTGAAAATTCGTTTAAAAGCTGTGTGTGTGCTTTGTGGATTAGCATTCGTACTAAGTCCATGTGGTACATACCGTACTATACTATATTACAATTATTTTTTCAAGATTTCATTTTTTTGAATCACGAAAAATACCAGTTACGTAATTTAAAAGCCAAAAAGGTCACAGTACAGATACGCAATACCCATTTGGAAACCAGCTTTACTTGTTAGCTTGCCCTGTCCATATATATATACATAAATATTTACATCCCTCGATACACTTATATAAAGGCACATCGAATTTTTGTTACGGTCTTAATGGCCAGATTCAACCTTTGGGCTAAAAATCCTCCCGCGGGACGCGGTTTTAGCTCCAAACTCGGGATATATCTGCATCTATTTTTTGTAGTAAAAACGTAGTAAAAAAAGTCACGTGCTTATACCTCATTCATGCCATTGGCCGGAATATACAATTGTATTATGGGTAACTAGTGATCACGTGATTGTGTGTTTACTTCCAAATATGGTGATAGTTTGCTTGCCATTTCTTCGGAGAAATTGATTTATTTGAAAATATTTAGACTCCAAAATGTTATTTATATTGCATGCATATCATTTTGACTTACACATATGTATTATTTTACTATAAATAATGATCTGAAATGAGTTATAAAACTGTCATTTTCACGTTTTGTAAATAAATGATATAATGCGAAATGACCAATTCAATAGGTCTAACCGTCTAATCTAGGATCAGCGAAGATCGGCTACTCCCGGCTAAATTCGTAGAATTCTAAATTTATATTTATATATATTATTACCTGCTTTAGGTTTCAGAACATATACATGTACATATAACACAGAGAAAATAAGATCTTCTTCAAAAGGCCTAATTATGTATAAATACCAGGTCAGAGAAATCACTCTATTTGGAAGTAAACACACACTCATGTGATCACTAGTTACCCACTAATACAATTCCATATTTATTTCGGCCAATGGCATGAATGAGGTATAATCACGTGACTTGTTTTACTACGTTTGACTACAAAGAACGCGTGTTTTGTGCCATTATTGGGAAAATCCCCCGCGGATCGTGGTTTCATTTCCACCATTTGAAACAGAAGGCTTAGAGTAGAATTTGATTGTGAAACATTGATAAATTGAAGATTACATGTTGTGCCATGGCAGATGACAAAGTTCATGTATATATACTCGACAATTACTTGAAACATCATCGAATAAATTTGTGTTGAAATTATAATTGATGTTGACCAGGAAATGTACCAGTCTAAATTTTGGTTGAATAATGCATGGAAAGTGAATTATTCAAACACTCTGGATATCGAATTTTTAATCATTAATTTCTTTTGAACTCGGGACTTTTTGGGTGTGTAATTAGGGGAAAGTTGATAACTTTTTATAATTTTTATAATATATGTACCCTAATTTTCTTTTGTTGATTTACGGACCCTGAAAGATACGGATTATGCGGCTTTAACTTTTCCACTTTGTGGAAAATCCTTCAAATCGGATTTATCTCCCTTGCTTAAAATGACAAACTATGCTATGGTATGTTATAAAGTTTTTTTCATTTTTTTTTTAAAATTCAATAATGAATGCAGATCAAATATATTAATCAAATATGTGTATTAATTTAATTTGAAACATGTTTGTTTTGCTGAAAATTTGCAAAAAAAAAATAATAATATCAATACAAAATATTCATGATTGTAATTTGATTGTTGTTGTTTTTGTACTTGCTGTAAAATGAGAAAAACCGTGTTGTGGAGAAGAAGTTTGTTAAAATTTGAATTTTTTACAAATGGATGAGAGTTGAGAATGTCTTACAATCACCTGAATTCCGAGTCTCCTATATAAACTATGGTAAAGACCCTTTCCCCTGGGGAAAATTCCGAGACCCCAGGGCCATGAAATTCACAATATTGGTAGAGGGCCTTGAGACCTGCCATGTAAGCACATAAGCCCGTGTTTCTTAGTATATGTGTACATATGTATTAGATTCCCAAAAAGCTAAGTGGGCTATGCGGAAGCTTATAACTATTTGTTTGGAAATAATATGGAAAATAAACTATGATATGATAGTATTGCTAACAATTTCAAATGGTGGAAATGAAACCACGATCCGCGGAGGATTTTCCCCATAATTGTACAAAACACGCGTTCTTTGTAGTAAAACGTAGTAAAACAAGTCACGTGATTATACCTCATTCATGCCATTGGCCGAAATAAATATGGAATTGTATTAGTGGGTAACTAGTGATCACATGAGTGTGTGTTTACTTCCAAATAGAGTGATTTCTCTGACCTGGTATTTATACATACTTTGGCCTTATTTTCTCTGTGTTATATGTATATGTTCTGAGACCTAAAGCAGGTAATAATATATATAAATATAAATTTAAAATTCTACGAATTTAGCCGGGAGTAGCCGATCTTCGCTGATTTTAGATTAGACGGTTAGACCTATTGAATTGGTCAATTCGTATTATATCATTTATTTACAAAACGTGAAAATGGCAGTTTTACAACTCATTTCAGTTCATTATTTATAGTAAAACAGTGCATATGTGCAAGTAAAATGATAAGCATGCAATATTAATAATATTTTGGAGTCTAAATATTTTCAAATAAATCAATTTCTCCGAAGAAATGGCAAGCAAACTATCACCATATTTGGAAGTAAACACAAAATCACGTGATCACTAGTTACCCATAATACAATTGTATATTCCGGCCAATGGCATGAATGAGGTATAAGCACGTGACTTTTTTTTACTACGTTTGACTACAAAGAACGCATGTTTTTACTACGAAAAATAGATGCAGATGTATCGCGAGTTGGGAGTTTAAAACCGCGTCCCTGGAGGATTTTTAGCCCAAAGTTTGAATCTGACCATTAAGACCGTAACAAAAATTCGTTGTGCCTTTATATAAGTTTATATTGTAGGCCAAGCTAACAAGTAAAGCTGGTTTCCCAACGTGTATTGTGTACCTGTACTGTGACCTTTATGGCTTTTAAATTACGTAACTGGTTTTTTTCGGGATTCACAAGAAAATACAACATAAAAAAAATCTTTTTTTTATTTTATTTTTTTATTTTTATTTTCATTCATTCTTTTAATATAGTATAGTACGGTATGTACTACATGGACTTGGTACGAATGCCAATCAACAAAACACACACACAGCTTTGAAACGAATTTTCAACCCACGGTTATATATATATTAATAATTCGTTGTACACTTCCTTAGCTCGGGCTAACAGCTACGTACACGCAGGCTACAGTTTCATGGCCGGGATGTGCAGGATCACATTTTTTTTTTTGAAATCAAATGAATAAAAACTTGAATTAACAAAATCAACGTCGATCTCTGCTGTATGGCTTTTGCTGCATATACACAGTGCTCTATGAAAGGGTGGCCTTTGATTTCCACTTTCAAGACCAGATGTCGACATCTTTTAGTTTAGATGTCGACATCAATAACTGACAAGTCGGTGTCACACCCGAGCATAAACACGATTAATCGCCGAGTTACCGACTTTCTACATAAATATCTTGGATTCATTATGTGGGCATGTACATGTGGTAAGTCGACATATTCTTCTGTTTATGTCGACATATTCCGATATGATGTCGACTTAATGCCTTAACGATGTCGGGAAATCGATGGCAGAAATATGCCACCATAAAATTGCAATATTTTCTAATTTTCGGATTAACGGGCCTTCGAACTATATATATTAGGCCTTAGCGGTTCAAGTGACCTTAAAATTAACAGATGACGATTACTGCGTACTAATCAGACGGCGTGACCAGACCATTATTACACGATTATCATATAATAAACAAATTAATAGTTCAGAGAAAAATACTTTGACAACTCTCGGTAAAGAAATTGCTATCAAATTTCTTCATCTAGGTACAAACACATGCACACAATTATTTTCATTAGCAATCCAATATGACGAGTGTTATCCATTGTTTGCGCATGTGTAACAGGAAGGCGACAAGTCGACAACTCGACAACACGACAAGTCGACAACACGACAAGGCGACAACACGACAAGTCGACAACTCGACAACACGACAAGTCGACATTTTACCGCGACAACACGAGATTCTGTACGCGCTAATTAGCGTGTTTGAAATGTCGACTTGTCGTGTTGTCGACTTATCGTCTTGTCGTGTTGTCGACTTGTCGCGGTTCGAAAACGCGACTAGTCGACATTTTAACTGTTAAATCTCGGATTGTCGCAGTTTGAGACCGCGACAACTCGAAAAGGCGACAACACGACAAGGCGACAACACAACAACACGAGATGGCCGTAATCAGTCACCATACGTATTGCATTTGTTTAACGTGCGTGACTTTGGCTCGGGTATATATGTTGTACATACTTAATAGCATTAATCAACGATTTGAAATTTCAACAGTATCATTCAAAATACTCAATAATGTCGTGAATTTTGTCAATATTTCTTGATATATGTTTCATAAGGAATGTAGAACAATAAATTTATGTCATATTTTGCCTCGTGGTTGCCCCTTTAACATTCAGGTACTTAATGTTTGTGGGTTTTTTTTATCTTTCCCTTTTTATTCCATGTGTTTTATTATTTTTTGTTTGTTTTTGCTTTTCATTTAAATTCAAAATTGTTTTCAAATAAACAAAATATAGGCTTTTTGTCGCCATTTTTGTTTTACAATTGTAATGTCAAAGAAAGAAGTAATTTATGAATGTGCTAAACTTACTTCAAGGTGTTCTGTGAGATTGGCCCTCCCGTATGTTTGCCGTGATGCAAATGTAGTAACAGGGTACTAAAACTATCTTCATTTGTCTGTTTCCTTCGTTGGTCGGCTAGGTGACTTCTCATAGGATACCTACCAGCAATTGTTTCCTTTTTGTTGTGGTGCGAGTGATCAGTCGGCGGTGAGTTTGAATAGGTGATGCCGAATCGGTGAGTGAGCTGGAGAGAGGGGAGTAACGGTGTGGAATGAGCCAGAGAGGATGTCTGATGGCGAGACTATTTTGAAATATCACTGTGTCTATCATCACTTTTGGTGAATATCATATAGGACTCTTTCATACGTGTATGAAGGATAGGGATATTCTACCCTCGGGATCACAAAATGTTGTAAAACCAAAGCCTCAGGTTTTACAACATTTTGTGATCGCAAGGGTAGAATATCCATATCCTTCATATACACGCATGAAAGAGTATTTTACTCTATAACCTCGACGTTTTATTGCAATTTTACAGTGAGTTTCCGCCATTTTGATATAAATTCGAAAAAAGAAACCCAACTGCAAGTCAATTCTTCATACATACATGTAAACATTGCGTGATATGTTCAACGCAAATTCCGTTGTTTATATCTTTTTAAGTAAATCCAGCCTAGTTTCTGAAAGAAATCGTTAAAATGGTACCGAAAAAAAGATGTAATTTTGTTAACGCTGTGACGTCACGAGGCTTTATTGCATGAGTAGTCATGCAATACAGCCTCAGGCGACATGAGTGTATTGCCCTGGACCAGCCAGTATTACACGTGTAGGTATGAGAGGTCACCCTCAGGCGACATGAATGTATTGCCCTAGACCAGCCAGTATTACACGTGTAGGTATGATGGTAGCCTCAGGCGACATGAGTGTATTGCCCTGGACCAGCCAGTATTACACGTGTAGGTATGAGAGGTCACCCTCAGGCGACATGAATGTATTGCCCTAGACCAGCCAGTATTACACGTGTAGGTATGATGGTATGATAGCAATTGCAACACTTGTTATGAACATTAGTATCTTAACAACTAGTTATGCTAAGGCACGAATTATCCCCAATTGATGGATCTCTTCATGGCCCTCGACTGTCTTCCACATGACCTATTCCTCAGGAAGCTGCAGTCGTACGGTGTCTTTGGGGAGACTATAGGTCCGGGATCCCATGAGCAGCTATCTTGGGAACAGGAAGCAGAGAGAGGCATTGAGTGGATGTCTCTCAGTAAAGGGGTACCCCAGGGCTCGATCCTAGGGCCTCTCATTTTTTTATATTTGTATCAATGATATGTTTTTGGGTTTTTTTCTTTATTAAGGAGACAACTCTGTATATGCAGATGACAATAATATGGGCTATATCACAAACTTAAAAGATGTTTCGAAAGGGAAGCGAGTATTATAATTAAGTGGTTCAAAGATAATGGTATGAAAGCAAACCCAGAGAAAGTTCAGTCTATATGCCTCCCAAATAACTTGTGCAAGTTAGCAAACTACGCAGAGTTTCGGAGGCTTCTTCGTAAGTGGGATGGCCTGAACTGTGATTGTTATATTTGTTCTTTTAATTAGTTTTACTGTCCTGTGGTGTATATAGACTTATATTACAATATCTGCTTTAAAACTGATATTTTAAATCTTTTCCATAGAAGCTTTGCATACTGCTTACTTTTATATGTATGTATTTACAATTTAGTACAATTTTTTTAGTTAATCATTGCTTTTTCAACCTCAAGCAACAGCTTTGTTTTGGTTCACACTATATTAGTTTCTACTTAGCAGCTCATGTATCTATAGTATATTTGCTGTATGCTGTGTTATCTCTTGTTTGTACGGTGGCTGATTTGTGCCATTTCGTCTTTTCCCCCCGAAAAGACGAGAATTAAGAAACCTTAAATTTCGTCTTTTCGTCTTTTCAGGCGAAAAGACGAAATTTAACAAATTTAACTAATTTTAAAAGACGAAAACTCAAACACGAAAAGACGAAAGTGATACACGCTAATTAGCGACTTTAATTCTCGTCTTTTCGCCTTCAAAAATCTCGTCTTTGCCCGAAAAGACGAAAATTAACAAACTTAATTCGTCTTTTCGTCTTTTCGCCCCGAAAAGACGAAAATTAACAAACCTTAATTTTCGTCTTTTCGTCTTCCGGTCCGGTGTGGAAGTCATTTTGAAATCTTTTTATCTTAATATTGACTTAATTGTTCAATATGGAAGCATCAAAGTAGTTTATGATAACAATCGATTTATTAAATTGATAGTATTACAAGTATCTTCATCAATAACTAAGATTAGAAGTTTTAAAACATAAGTCAACATGTATGTTTACAGCAGTTACGTAGATTTCTCACACGTGGCATATGCCTGGCATATGCCACGTGCCACTAACAGATTCATCATTCCGCAAATCTTTTTCTAAAATTCATTAATATCTTATTTTTTGTGTTCTAATCGCTCTATTTAGCAATTACGCTTATCAAAACATTGCCGTGTATATGTTAGGACATAATGAACTTAAGATGCTAAACATAGTACTTACAGGAGTTGCCTCCCCTACACAACTTGAAAAAAAAGAGTTGTCAGCGGGTAATATTTGAAAGCGTTTGAACCACGGATCAACTTGTTAACAAAATATTTTTATGAAAGACAACTCGTGAAGACTTTGAGTTTAAAGGAAGGACTTGTACCAAGAAATTGCTCAAATACAGTTAATTATAACAGTCAATCAGTAGGTACAATGTACTGTATATTATTTGAAAAGACATTTTGACTACATACATGACATGGTCTTCATCATAATTGTACATTAGAAATTACATTATAATCTCCGTCGTATATGAAAGATGGCAAAGTATATCTGTAATTTGTAATTTTTCGGAGCAAAAAGGCGAAAAGACGAAAAGACGAAATTTAAGGTTTGTTAATTTTCGTCTTTTCGGGGCGAAAAGACGAAATGGCATAAATCAGCCACCGTATGTTTGCCACGTATTTTTGTTGTTTTTGTCTGTATCTTTTGTGTATCTGTATCTCTGTATGTATATTTATAATACTACTCTACTTATGTTATACGTCGAAATAAAAAAAAAACTTTGTTCATTGTTTATCATGTTCGACGATGAAAACTTTCTTGTATCTAATTAAATTTTATTCTGAATACAACTACAGAACTAAAAGTGAAAAAATGCAGGGACAGGGATCCTGATTTTCAGAAATTATTTGAATTTGTACACTGCCTCATTGTAAAATATATCAAAAGCCTTGATGCAGAGATGATTCGGATTCCTGGATTGTTTGATCTGTTCCGGGACAAGCTGCTTTGGAGAGGATTCGGTAGGAAATAACATTACATCTACATTGTTTCATCTCTGATTTACACTACCACGTAGCCCGGTACCACGCAAAGTGCTTGTAAGGAGTTAAAGTGTAAAGGTGGACAACTCTTGTAACTTTGGCATGAATTAAGGTTCGCATAGGGAAATATTTTTCAGGGTGACGATTGGCGGTCGCCATAATTATTTGGCGTCCACAAAATAAAAGATTTGCGTTACCCCGGAAAACATTGTCTTATGTGAGCCTGATACCTGACCGTTCTCTTTTATATGTGGCTGTATATTAGGATACAGTCGCTATGGATATTGTAGGACTTCTATCGTGTTTTCTGTAAGTCAGTGTTGTCACACATATTTTGTAATTGTTCAACGTAAACTACTCAAAATCGTGTCAAAATGAAATTCTGTTAAAATCGAAAAACGTACAATCTCATTTTTACTCCTTTTTTGTGCTCAACTGCCTCGGGATCAAGTCCAAATCTGTCTTAATTTTAGACTTAGCCAATCAAAGATGACGTTACAACATGTTACATCATTTATGATTGGCTTAGTCAAAACTTCAGTCTAAGATTGTTTCATGATCCTGGAGATAGCTGGTGACTCGAATTTCTCTGTGTCGAAATTTCAGTTGAATTGTCGTTAAATTCAGTCCTTTCAAAAGTTATCTCACGTTAATTTATTGTCTTTGAATTAAAACTTAACTAACTACAACACAGTGGTGATAGATAAAATGTTATTATTCATTTTAGATATTTTTACATATCATTATCATTGATGCACCTGGTACATGTCTTTGATTAGATTTTTAAAGTGTAAGTGTAAAATGAGTTTGATTATTTTGTGAAGTCCAAATTTTTTTAGGTTACAATTAATCCTACACTTATTAACACTGCCAGAACAATTTCAAATAGATAAATGTAATTTTCATACTACGGGTCGTCTGATCTTCCCGGGTGTCGTCCTAGTTACCGCACAGTAGTTGAATATCACTACGTCAGACGGAAAACAGCGAAACGAATCTTTATTGTTAGCATCGATTTACAGTTGGAATTTTGAATTTGTGTTATGGTGTACAATTATTGTTATGCCATATATATTGATGTTTATACGTAGTAAATTATTATTGATAAACTTTCAAATTTTATTTCGTAAACCAAAATTATATCGTATATATGCGGAGGTTAGGACATGTATGAAGACAGATCTTAAATCTTCTTTTGTGTAACTTCAATAATTTCAGGGATAGATGAAAACATAAAACTATCAAAAAATGATCTATTATATCAAATATAGTATAGTAAATTTCCCACAAGTGCTAGATTTTCATATTTGGTTTTAATCTAAATTTATATATTTTTGTTTGGAACTAGAATTTTTCACTTATGAGGAACTTTTGATTCAGATTGGACCGGTGTTTCCATGCATGTATTTTTGCTTTGGTCTATTTGATCATTTTGAAGTTAGAGTTATCTCCCTTCCTTCCTTCGAGCAAGCTTGCGAAATATCTGGGCTTCAAAGAATCTATATGACGTACCTAAATGTTAAATAAACATATTTTTTCAGCAGACCGATGATAAATTTATACAAATTGGAGCTAAATGGGAATCTTGAGTCGAACGCCTGCTGTTGAAGGGGAACTAATAATGTTGTTTTAAGTCGTGTTAAATCCGCTTTACAAGCTACAGAACTTGTAAATACACAAACACCCTGCAGTGACGCAATGCACGGGCATACTAAATATACTTCATATCTTCTATTTCTTCACTTTATCACTATCAACAGAACACACTATCCGAAACCCCACGTGACGCCAAGTTATAATGACGCACGCGCGCATGCACGTACATGTGATCCGGGACACGAACACCTGCTGTAACCTTTGACTAGAAAAGTTCAAAAACCCAGGATATCGCCTAATTCTCAGACAGATGGTAGGTGCATCAAAGATTAAGTAAGGATATGTATTAGTAAACTAAATCTGGAAAATACGTCAGTGGTTTTTTTCTATGCAACGATAAAGATTTTTTTCCATATACTAATACGAATTTGCAACTTTTTAGTCTTATAAAAATATGTAAATAACACGTACCTTGATTTTAAATTACGAGGTGAAATTTGATCAAAAGCAATTTTAAGGATGCAAGCACAGAGAAACGATTGGTGGTGTTTCTGAGTCTCCTTCGTAGTTGCTTCGGAACGTGACAGGATCTTACCTCCCCTCCCCTCTTAGCATACCCCAAAGTGTAAATCTCACAGGAACTAGTGAACTAATTATTTATGTATAGTGACGTATTCTGATGGCCAGACGTATTAGGGTCTGCATTAAACACCGGTCATTATCGTATTTCTATGATCTATGTACAACCTTGAATTTAGCGACACTAGCGTCTCTTAGCTCCAAATGCAAGTAAACTCATCCTCGATACTCCAGGGGTTCCGCTCACTTACGATCTCTACATCCCCACAGAGCATGTAATCAAGTACATAAAAAAAACCCGTAGAACAATAATCGGAATCTTGGAGTATCGATGATGAAGTAAACGGTGGCTATATCAGAAAGGAGTTTCAACTAGGCAGAATCGGAAAATAGATAGGAGGGCTTGTTACCGGATTTGATTAACAGACTTGATAAAAAGGGGAGGGGGCTTAATACCGAGAGGGAGCTTATTGTTGGTAAATTACCGTAATTCTCCGATCCCGAAATCCAATCCTAAACACATACATTGCAGTACAATCATATAGCTTTCCAGTAAAAACAATTCTAATTGAGTAAATGTAACAGAAAACAAACACATTTTATTCAGTGATATTCTATATATTAAAATATACTTTGTAAAAACTAGTCATTCGGTTATAATACCTGAAGATACAAAGGGTATATAATGCATGTACATAAGTTATTTCGGGACGTAAATGAATGGGTTGGCCACTCAGCGGTAAAAGAAACTTAAACTTTACACATATATTTCAGTATACACAAACGGATGTCATTTTTATACCAAAACCATGAACTTGCTTTTCGAATCCCTGTTGTTGTTGTTTTTTCAAATGGGTGTGTGCCGCATATATTTTGTAAACATGGCGGATTATTTCGTATTTTCAGTATGTGGAGTTATCTGCTCTTGAGAGCGCATTCATTAATTTTGATAAAAGAGATTACTGAATAGAAACGTCATGCATATATTGGAATGGATTTCCAGACTGTAGTTCAGAAAAACAATCTAATGACTGCTGAAGTATACAGGAAATTATAGGAAAACAAAGGCAGATAGCCACGAGTACGAGAAAGAAAGAACATTGTACAAAAATGTACTTATATATATGTTTTTACCACGTAATAATCTCCTCGAAAGAGTGGATAACTCTGCACAAAACAGGCAATCGTTTCGGAACAGGTATTTCAAGAAAAGTATTGTAAAATAATGATAAATACACACACGACTCATCATGATCATTCAACTATTTAAATACATGTAGATGATTATCATGCTCATCGATGACTTAAATACATGGACATATACACAAATCAAGGTGTGGAAACTCAGTTATTAAGGACATGTGTACTAACGTGTTTTTACAATTTACAAAAATGTTGCTACTGTTCGTATACGTATCTCAAAAACAGCAATTTATTGTTTTCCATACATTTTCATTTCATCTATAAGAGATTCATGGTAGTTGTCTCCCCTTCATCGAAACCATTGAAATCGACGTCGAACATCAATAATATTCACGCAAAAATAATGCCAACCACTGTCTGCCAAATGTATTAAATTACATCTGCAATAAATGCAATGAACATGTAACTGTAAATAAAATCACTCATATAGTTTGTGTATCACAGTATATATATATTCTGTATTCTATCACAGATAGGGGAGTATTGCCTTATTATATATTCTTAACTACAGGATAAAATGACGATATATAGATTATTGTGCATCTAAGATAAATGTTCACATTATAAATATTATGCATGTGTGTTTAAATACATTGGATCCCTACTTTTATGACATGATATGACTTCAAACACACGGGTAACTATATGTTTCTGTTCATAGTCTATACAACACTGTGCAGTCAAACTACTATGATTGTAACCCATAAACATTGAAAATTTTGACAGGCAAGGATGGCCAGTTCGTTGTGTTATAATAATAAAATCGAACGCTGTCTGATTCCGCACACCAACAGGACACAGAGCTTCACTTTCTCCGCCTCAGTGGGGCGTAGACACGAAATGGATACAGAATGTAACAAAAATTGATATTTCATAAATCATGTAATCATTTTCTTTCTTTTCTTTTCGGAGTCTGATTTCAAAATATTTATTCTTTATATTTTCGAATCTGTTATCGTTTTTTCGGAAATTCTCATTTCGAAAGGGCTAGCTTAGAAACATTACAGTGTAGCTCCACTTTATCTTGATTACATCCTGTATCGCCACGAACGTCTTGACACGGGAGTATAGGTCTGAGGTCAGATGTATGAAGCAATATGTATGGGAACAAAAAGCTATTGAATCAGTTCAATATGGGAAACCAGACAGCGTTCAATAACTTTAAAGTTTTGAAAACTTTAAAAATATTGTCTAAAAATATGTATTTACTTTACATTAAAGAAATTACTCTCTAAGGTGACATTCATGGTATGATATTTTGAAACACAAATAGCTTAGTTAGTCAAATATCAGAAAACATGACTGTTCAGGGAAAGTAAGCAGTTTTGAAGATCTAGCCCCAGGTCGGCGTTTGGACAAATCATCGTTTCTAAAGGTGACAAATTACTAGCTTCGACAAATACACATTGATGATTATTTGTCGCCCCTTCGCTACCATTGTCAGTTGTCATATGAACAAAATTCCGTCAAAATCTTGTCAAAATCTACCACGTTTTTCATTACTTATCGCTATTGCAATCGCGATGACAGTCAAATGAATATTTTAATGTTACAATACTTGTGCTAATTGGAAGCTAGGAGGATTATAATAACCAATTATTTTTTTGATTGCATATTGTTTTTGCCTTCGATCACTGTGAAAAGGAAGAAATGTTGCGCAAACGCCGACATCAGAACAGGAAGATAAACTGCTTGTTTTCTACATAAAGGAGTTCTGTCGTATCTGCGCTTTGAATGCAACAAGATAGTCAGAAAGTTCGGATCATTACTTGACTTGATACAGCGCCATGATACCAAATCTGAATCCAGACCATCACTTTGAACTAAAACATGACCACACTTCACATTGACACAGTCATGCACTAGGTACACGATACTGTGTCTCGAAGCTAGGTCAATGAAAAAAACCGATTTCAAATATGCACCAGATACTTTGCTGTGACACACGGTCTGTCTAGGCCTGGCCCTAAGTCTGAGAGCAAAGTTAACACAAGATCTGATACCAGATCTGATATTAGGTCTGGTACTAGGCCATCTATCATGCTTGCCACGCGACATTATGACTAGTATTAACACTCTAGGTCTATAGCAGTGTTACAGATTGTCGTACTGGGAAGGTGGACGGTCACTTTCAGACTTGGACTGTTTCGGTTGGGATTTGGTCCCCGATTTCTTCTTCTCACCACCCGCTTGTGTAGATTTGGCACTTGCCTCCTTTTTGCTATCTTTTAAGTCCTCCACGTTATCCTGTTGTATAGAAAACATTCTCTGCCGTACATACACAAAAGCCTGTTTCTTTCGCGGTTTCGGCGATTTTGGTTTCGGTTGTTCAGTGGCAGGAGGTTTAACAAACTTCTTGCCTGAGGAATGCCGAGGAGGAGGTGGTGGCGGTTGTTGCTGCTGTTGCTGTTGAAGTTTTTGCCGAGCTTGTCTTTGATCAGACGGAACCTTTTTCTTTTTAGAATTTTTGGAGAAAAGCTTTTGCATGAAACCGGCGGGTTTCTTGTCGTCTTGATCTTCCGGATTAGCATTGTCGATATTTTCTAGAACCACGTCTGGCATTTCCTGTTCCGGTACGGTTAGGAAAGTACATGGAGACATTCGATTTGGAGGGACATTGATCCGAAGTGACGCGAAATCAATGTTTCCGTCGTTTGAATTCTCAGACAGAGCAGACACAAACGAAGCGCCCGATCCGGAGTCTGACGGCGGAGTGTTTGATTCGGTAATGGCTGGCAGTGGCGCCTTCTGTTGTTTTGGCTTCACAATGACTGTTTCATTAACATTATCCCCTTCTGCCCCGCCCGGGTGACACACGGGAATCTTACACCCCGGTGGTACACTAATCTTAGCCATAGACTTATTAGGGACCGTGGCTATCCTACCAGGAGCGGAGTGAAAGCGGAGCAATGGGAGACGACTCGGGCTGACTCGGCCGCTCAGCTTTGGAGACCCATCCGAGTACTCCCTAGGTAAACTTTTCGATTTCTGCTCCGGATCATCCATTGGGGGAGCCAGTTTACCTTTTAGTGTTGTTATAGGTTGAGCTTTCCTTCCCGGCATGCTGTCATGTTTCGCATCTTTTGACTTGTTCATTGACTCCGTCTGTGCTACTAATTCAAGGATGTTCTTCCGGCGTTCATCGTCTGATGAAGTATGTCGCGGTGACAGATCTCCATCTTTAATGAAAGAGTCTGTCATCAGCGATCGTTCGGAAGAAGAAGTGCTGTCTGATCGCTTCCATGGGTAGTCGGGAGCAACCTTTCCGGTTGGGCTTTGAAGCCTTTCAGACACATTGCGTAATTTCGAAATACAGGCAGCCATTCTCTCATCCATAAGAGATGAGTCCGTATTGGTTGCCATGTCGACCGTTTCGGTTGTACATGTAGATGAGACCTTATGAGCCACATCACCAGGTGACTTCTGACCAAAGCAGGTCTCGGCTATATGGCGCGTGTGACTGAATGTACTTGTCGCTTTATCGCACTTGGCAAGGTCTAAAGTCATGGTTCCTCTAGAGAAACTTCGTCTCACCATTGTAGATGTTTGTTTCTCGAAAGTTAGTTTAGGAATCGTATTAATGCCAACGTCAAAAAGCACTTTGCCATCTTTCTCCTTTTTAATGAGATCCGACAGCTGATCTTCGTCCGGGTCCTCATATTGCCATGCTGACGATATGACAGTCTGTGACGAGGTCTCGGCGAGGGGAACCAGATCTGTCGTCGTGCAGTCGTCGATCATTTCTATGGGATCTCGATCATCATCCATAGGTTCACTTGACGCAAGATCGAAAGCGGACTCTGGTATAAGGAAGAGTTCATCGCCTTCTACCTCACTCATCAGGCCGATGTAAGGTAGAGATTCCGTAGATGTCGCCATGTCCGTACATTCCACGTCGTCTTTCTCTATAGTTTCTAGCTCCGCCGAGGTAGAGACAGATTTGTCGATAAAACATATTTCTGACGTCTGAGTATTAACGTCGATCAGTGGGGTGACCGTCTGTCCAAATGAAAGAGCCATCGTGCCTCTCTCTTGAGTATTGGTCGGTATTGTTGTGGTCGAGTTGTCCATTCGCGGCACTAGCTCCTCTGACGATATGTTTGTTGATATATCCGAGTTTTGCACGGCTACCGTGTTGGTACTACTCGTCATAACGTCAGGTGGTAATGTCTCTGTCCATACAGAGGATGACACCGGCTTGAGTTTCTCATACCAGTCGTGATCTGTTGACATATTGGCGTCCTTCAGTATCACAGGATCTGTGTTAGTTTCGTCCGTTTCTTGCGGTATTTGAACAGACGTCTGAGCGTCTTGCATTTTTACCCTCTCAGTCAAAGTTTCGTTGTCTTGCACAACCACTATGGTTTCCGTTTCACTGTCTTTGTACTGTTTAGTCTCTGTGTATGTAGCTTGGTCCATGGAAGTTATTTTGGTGGTCTCCACTCCAGTTTCCATTGTGGCCGGACGTGTTGGTGAAATCCCTGTATTGACCATCACCGGCATTGGTGTTATTGTCCAGTTATCGGATGTTGTTTTCTTTGGAGTAACCGTCTCCTTGTCACACAGAAGAACGGACATGGTCTCCGTGCACGCGTCCTGTGTCTGAACATCCCTAGACACGGATGTCGGGATGTCTTGCTCACTGTTACTAGCGCTAGCGCCTTTACTCTTAAACAATTTTGAAAATATACTGGTCCCCGCGTGCCATGATTTTCTATTGGGACTTGCAGACGGCGGCTCAAGTTCGTCTATAGATACCTGCATAGTTTGGTCCCTTTGTGGTATCGGCATTGGACTAGTATCGGAATCCACTGTAACAGGAGTTATCTGGAATCCCTGATCACATACTTCCGGTTTCATAGTCTCGACACTCGTTTCTGTCGTTTCACAGTTATCCGTACACATTGACCGTTCTGACGTATTAAGGGCCTCGGTCCACGTGCACTTGTTGTCGTGTACGATTGGCTGCATGGTCGTCTCACTGTCAATCATATTAACCATGTTTGTACCTATACATTGGTCAGTCTGTCCGGCATAGTCCGTGCCCATCGATCGGGATATCTGATTAACTCTAAATGTCTGAGTATCAACTGTGCTCAGCTCTACGCGGGTACACGTACCAAAACTTCGCAGTCTAGACGGATATGTGTACGTAGTGGCGTCACATGTTTCAACTATCGGTTTGGTTTCTTCCACAGTCATAGTTGTCTTGTCGCGCATCCGACGACGATGTCTCCTTCCTGGTTCATCGCAGTTGATGGGGTCCAGGGCGATGGTCCGCATTTCCGGTCGAGAAAACGACGTATCATCACAAGACAGACTTCTATTTGGCATTTGGTTCAGCATCGGAAGTGACTTTGATTTATCCTCTGACAAATTGCCTCCCGTCATTGAGAGGTCTGTCTGTACGCGTTTACTACGTATAAGTAGACGTCTGCGTCGCCTTGACTCCCGACTGTCATTGTCCGTAGTGTTCAGGACGATTATGTCCTGTATTTTTGGCGCTTCAGCAACGAATGGTGCAGTTGTTGACAAGTCCTCACAACACTTGGCACAAATACCTGATCCCGGCGTGCCCGGGTCGCTATACACTTGAAGTCCTTTGTGAATCATTGGCACTGTCTGTGTATTCAGTGCAACATCTGATGACGTCACAGCTGTACTAGTCTCCTGATTACATGTCTGTACGGACACTTTCACGCCGTTGCTGACCGCGTGGTCAGTTGACCGCCGTTTCCGCGAGGAAGACCTATCGACAGTGTCTTCACCGTGCCCGTTAGTTATGACATCAACATCACGTGTTTTAATCGGACGTTCTTTGACTGGCACGGCCTCTTCGCCTACTGGATCCGTCTGTGTGTCACTCGTAACAAGTTCTGGTTTGGACGGTGACTTCTCTAGCGAACTATCACTTTTATAATCCCCGTTCGTGAGGAAACCATTTTGGTCTTTGTTTGGGTCCTCTTGGAATGATAGAGAGCCGAACGTGACACTGCCTGGGTTAAAATGTATGTCTATCATATCGTCAGAGGGTAGTGTAGGTAGGGACGGCTCCATCAGTGAATGTAGTTTAGTCTCCATTTCACGTTTTAAAAGTAACAGTTCCACTCCTCTGTCCCTCATTATAATTTCGGTTAAGTTCGTAGCACTTTGAAGTTCATCTACGTTCTCTTGTAGCCATTCACGGTGTTTGAGAAAATCGGTGACATTTTCTCCAAAATACTCGTCAACACTTTTCAGCAATTCTCTTTCTGTAGACCGAACTTGCTGGATGTAACTTATCGCTAAATCTCGTATATTCTCGCGTGTTCTCTTCATGCCGTTTTCACATTTGTTTATGGCTTCTATACGATCGTTTATGTCCGTAATTCTACCTTTCGACTTATCCAACAAACCTTGCATAGAAGCTTTATATTTGACATATCCATCACTGAAAGAACATATGTCGTGATCACGGTGTTCTTGAAACGTGCAGACGATACATATACACGTGTCGCATGGTTCACAGTAGAATCGCACGTTTTCCTCGGGGTGGGACTTACACTCGATATCCTTCTCACCCTCCACGTCTATCAAACTGTGATGCTGTGTGACCTTGGTCTCACGGTGCAAGGTCACACAAGACTTGCACAAAAGTTTTGAACAGTCAAGACACTTTGCGCATGCCTCGTTTGAACGTTTTCGAACAGTGTGACATATTTCACACGGCGGGATTTTTGAAGGCCGTCTTCTGTCGATGATTTCTGTCAGATTTGACAACAGGAAGTTGTCCGGAAGTCGTCGTATTCCTCCTGTCGGAATTTCTGTTTTTCGGCGACATATTGGACAGGTGACGTATCGGTTGTAAAGAGAAAATCGAGATCGCGACCCCTCGGAGTCCACGTGTTGCTGAAGACAATCGATACAGAACGTATGTAAACATATTAACGTTTTAGGGTTCTTAAATGGCTCAAAACAGATCTTACAGTGTAGAAACTGGTCGCTGATCTCGCGCATCAATTTATCACCGGTAGCCATCCTGTACGTATTAATGCCGATATATCCCACACGCTATCTGGATGCCAAGTCCTAAATTACCATACAAGACCCATCAAGGGGAAACATAGACGTATATCAGGAAAGATCAATTGAACGTTTGTTTTGCATGCTGGCACCCCAGGTAATATTTTCTCCGTGGTGGGCGAGAGAGCACGAGATTTATGACACAACTGCTGTATATCCCAAACTTATCTTGTCCCGGAAATAAAAAAAACTTTCAGGTTTCATGTTAATATCTGTCCCTATAGGATGCCAGTTCCTTGCATTGGCTTACGATCTGTCGGGGCATCTTTCGTATCGCAATTAATACCAGTCTATCTACTTTTAAACACCATGACGTCAGCCTGACTTCTATTTCAGAAATATTGGAATCACATAAAAGATGTGGATGTTGGAAAACATATCCTTCCTACTGCTCAGTGTTTGTATAACACACAGAAGGTACTCCTCAACACCAGGGGGTATTGGGGATGATAACGTTCACAACGGGCAGGAAAAAACTCCAATCATATATATCCAAATTCACGTGCACTTGTTATCTTGTCAGCATCTTGATACAGCACTTTACAAATGTGTTCACGCATTTCAAGGGCTAAGTAATTTCCAATGAGTTCTGCAGGTTTGTACTTTTTGTGTGATGGCTGTCTCGAGTTTGAAGCGTAACTATAGTATGTTATGTGTACTACTCTAAAGACTCTGCCTTCGCACAAAAGAGTTCTCCCAAAGGTCACTAACTCCACGTGACACAAAACATGTCAAGGTCACAAAGTTTATCATACCACGATGGAATCCATTGCCTCGTTCATCAAGCTTCACCTGAAAGTAAAAAAAACACGTCAATTAAAACATCTAAATTACCTTAATGTTGATATGTCTCTCATAATCTAATCAATTAAAATACGATCGATCATTTAGTGTAAATGTACTGAAAATGGCGGTGACATGTTTCCGGAGATAATTAATTTTAAAACTGCCAAGCTCGTTGAAAATTCAGTACAGTCAAAATTACTGCCGCAACGCAACAGTTAGTATAATAATATTTTACACAGATGTTTGCCCAAACCAAAACTAGCTTTCATAAGTTTGCCGCTAAGTACAGCGTATACTGTACAACATTAAATATTCGCGTGTAGTTTCTTCGTGGTTTGGAGTTTTGATTTCATTTCGTGAATAGAAATATTTGTGGTTCGCAGATGGAACAATACTGACTATATATCATATGAATAAAAATTTCGTCGTTTTTATAAATTCGTGGTTCCACAGCAGCCATGAAAATAACGACATTTTTTACATAGTACAACGTATCTTACAATATTAATTTTTCTTTGTTTTCATACCAAATCTGGCTTTTTCTGATTGGTTAATATTTTTTTTGCATACCACTATGAAAAAAAAAAATCCGAGAATGGCGCGAAACCCCGACGTTATCGTGACGTCACAATAGAGACATTGACGTTGCGTATTGATTCGGAAAAAAGAGTCCCTTGAAAAAACCACTTAAACTAATTTTACAATAAGTAAAAATACTTCAAGTTTCACTTTTTTTTTATCGGTTAGCAAAAAATAGAGTATAAAATACCGAAATTAAAAATTATAATGTATTGATGTCACTATTTTTTTTCCTAGATTTTATCGGGGTATGAAAAGAAAAATTTACATTTGCAAATATTTTGTGAGAATCCGCTACGCGGAAAACAAAATTTTTGCAACTAGCAATTTTTTTTTTTTTCATACCCCGATAAAATTAAAAAGTAGTGACATCAATGCTTAAGTAAATGTAAAACCTATCTTATTTCCTTTTTCAATAATTTCGGACAGCTTATTTTATCAATCTGTCAGTCTATGACTAATGGCCAAATTCCAAATAAAGTAAATAAATGTGGTAGCTACCAAAGATAATTTCAAACCCGTTCCTTCTTATAAAGAAAGGTTACAAATTAATGCCAGTCAAACTTAACTACCTTATTCTTTTGAAAATGATAGCTTATCTATTTTGATTAAAAAACAGTGCCAATTTGGCACTCGACCTATAGAATCTAGTGTGTGTATATCGCTTGGTAAACTACTTAGTGTAGTATAAAATAAATCCCCCTCTCGTCCTAAAACCATTTTGAGTTTTTGGGATGGATTGTAGATGTGCAACTGGACATCAAACATCGTCATGGACAGTTTAGTAACGGCAAATAAACGGCGATTTCGTTTGTTTTATTAGACTCGTGACGATGTGGCGAAGTTAGTAATTTGACAGATGTGGGAGTTAGTAGTCGGTTTCCTTCCATATCTCGTCGTACATATTATATGTAGTTATACAAAGTCTTGTTAGCTTGACACAATTGCAAAAATATTCTACTTACACAATATTTACAGGATTCGAGGAATTCTACATTATCTAAACACCATGAACACTGACAATAAAAATCCAAAAGCATTCCTGATATTATATGATATTGAGGTTTCTTTTGCATATGTTTTGTCTCTGTAAGCTGAGTAGACTTTTGATGGCAGGTTCCTGTGGTAAGTTTTAGTGCCTAATACACCTGTTATTGTAAGCCCAACTCAACATCTATGTAAAACAAATTTAGATAAGTATGACCCGAAATAAGGAAGTCAAACCCCGTGACCAATGTCTAAGTAATGCTGGGGAAGACTCTGAAGGCTCGCACAGCGCCGAGTGGTTACACGAAATGTACATGTACGACCATTTTATAAATAGGGATGAGTAAGTAATGCTATCTAACCTATCTACAAAACACCTCCGGCGCATACATGGGGTCTAGATGTAGCTGGCCGCGATGGGTTTGTTTCCAAGGAAATTCGGCGCTAACACTCCCGTCGATTCCAATCATAAAAATTGGTATGTATATGACGCGATATTTATGAATAGGTAACTGATAGTTTACATCCTATGGCGTATCCCTTCTGTTGCGACCCCTCCCAACCCCAAACTCCATAGGACGTTTTTGATGTTGCTATCATGAACATTCCGTTACATCCCTGCCCAATCTGAGTGAAGCGAAACATTACGATCACGTCTTCAGTCAGTACAATGACAGCTTCCACAATAGTTTAAAAATAGCGCCTTTATTTAGTCTTCTGCTATTGCCAAAACGTCTAGGCATGCTTTCTATCAAAGACCTGCTTTATATTAAGAACGTTAATTGACGCATTGCACCGGTGCATTAAGTTTACGTTACTTAAAGATAAATTACTTGAGCTTTAATTCGTTTGTTGTTATTTCATCAAGGCGGTTAAACGTTATTTAGGGTCGTTAATGTTTCCAGATGGCCTGTTACTATCCAAACAGACTTTTATCTTCTAAGAACGTTGTAAAAGATTGCAATGAAATAATCGAGTTTGTTCATCAAATTGCTTTAAATAAGTTGCAAAACAAGACACCATTATTCATTAAAAGTGACAGAAATAGAATACTGAATCGGTACTCGGCACATATTTCACCCTTAAAAGGCAGCATACTGAAGGGATGCAATCGCGACATCTCGGCATAATTTCCGGCAATTCTCGGAAATATATATATATTATATTTCAGAAGATTGCCGAGGTGATCCGATTATTTAGCTGATCAGATGTCAAAGGTCATTATTTGATCTCTACCTGACCCGCTTCATAGAATAAAAAACATAGTCAACAACTAGAATAAATAAGTGTCAGGAATTCTGTGACTTTTTGCAACACTATATCTTGAAAAGCAATTTTAATTTAAACTGCATAATTCATGAAAAGTTTTAAAATGTATTTATGTAATTACAGAGCTCTACATAGGCCTACGTCTTTCTTTTCTGTTTTCGGTTCAGGGTAAATACTAAAGTTGGCAGGAAGTCCGAGAATGTATTATCTATTGCTAAAATACGTGCCAATAAAATGGGATTCCTGTATCTTGATCTGTAGACTTTGGCAAAAGATCTACATGTAGATACAGATTCATCAAAAGGTTAATCATAAAATAGTATTAATGTCATATACCAAAGCTGTACTGTGGTATCTTCAGTTGGGTGTTTAGGGACAGATTATACTTGAAGATCACTGTACAGCAGCCCATCGTGTCTCTAACGTTAGAATATCGAAAAGGGGAGATTTCCTTCAATGGGAGACAAGTAAATATCCATCATGGAATATTCATCGAGCGGTCTGGCGGTCATTCAAAACGACAACAAAATCTGCCTAACATGCTACTACAAATGTTATTCGCTGAATAAAACGTGCCATTTCTCCCACTATGGCATTATGGGATTTTATCCCAAAAGCGGAAATGGCCCGACGCCATACTTCTTGAGATTTCCCTGTTAAAACAACACAACTTTGAGTTAAGCTAATAAGTAAATATAAAATGTTTATAGTTAAACATTCTGTCTTAATTAATTACTATTGCACATGACTGAACTCACCTCCAGAGACATTTTTTCCGTCAAGTCAACATCTATCAAAATGGCGTCAATAACGTTACAAAATGACATGACGTCATAGTTGATGGGAGCTAAAATTGCGCCAAAAGTTCCTTAACATATTGGCATATACACAGTTGTAAATGTAACAGTCATTGAATTTATCAATTTAATTACTTGAATAATCAATTCAATTACTGTTACATTTGACAAATAGTTATCGCAAATTTAAGCCATACATTTGAACGGAAATATACATTTTAATGAAACTGTGTTGAAATTGTATTTAAAGATAAAAAACACAACTCTTGATAAAGATTTGAGTTCAGGTGATGTGCATATAAAATGTTTTGGTGGTAGAGCATGTCGGAAAAAGTAGGTTCTTTTTTTAAACAGACATCAGACGTGAATGTCTTGCTATACCTAATTTGTGTTTATCAAAACAACTTTTGTATGCCTGTCATTATGCGGGGACATTAAACCATGAATGCCTCTCGCAAGTCTTAGAACTACTCCGAAAAGTTACGATGTTAAAGGTGCCTATTTATGTCAACGAAGCGTTGAATAATAAATCGTTATACAAAAAATACAGTTCCAAACGCAGCAATTGATGTTCATCTAAAAGATATTTTAAAAGTTTAAAATTGGATTTTTCCGCGTCCTTTACTGTAGTATAATGTTTCAGAGTCTGATATCCTTGGATAAGCTCCATCGACTAATCTGAAACGACCAGAGATATTAAAAGCTTGTAGATAGCAGTAATCTGTAGATGTCAGCCTTTATAAACTTGTAGAAGTGTAATCAGAGAGGTCTGGGTCTGTCACTGATCCCACAACGTCCCAGTGTTTACTACAGAGGGGCTCTGGGAAAATATCGTGGTTAGTCATAATTTTATGCAACTCAAAGTACGTATTCATGGATTCCATAGTATTGCATTCTTCACATATGACATTGTCTGTTTGTAATGTTGAAGGATTAGAAACCTATTTTCCCCTTTTATTTTAATGTCACGGTGGCCGAACAGTTAGGTGCTACCACTATCGACACTCAGGTGAGGCAGGTATTGACCAGAGATCAGTGGTTTTTCTCCGGGTACTCCGACTTTCCTCCACCTATAAAACCTGTCATGTCCTTTAATGACACTGGCTGATAATGAGACGCACATCAAATTAAGTATACAATGCAGTTCCTCATTATCGATATCCCAGGGTTACTGTCACTGTTGGTACATAACGACATGCAGTGATCGACAGTGATAGTAACCCCTGTGATTTCGATACCAATCCCTAAGATTATTCGCTACCTGACGAAAACTGTTTTACTTACCTTAATTAAAACTTCTTTCCTATGTCAATAAAATATAGTCACATTTCATCCAGTTATTATTGTTGTATCTAACAATTCCATCAAAAGTAATGCAGACATTGTAAATGTCAAGCTATAGGATGTCCCGAACGTCTCACCCGAAACATCTCTATCTGACTGGGAGAATAGTTGTATCAATTTGTGGCCAGTACACCTTTGGTCGGGTTACAAGTTCTCCTGTCTGGGAAGGTGATAGGGGAGCAGACTAATCAATGGAACAGCCGAGGAATTTACCGTTCGTGTGTGAATCGTCCGAAATCTGTGTGTGTTGTTGATTCAGTTACGATCAGGATACTAGACAATTATTGGTTCCAGTGCACGAAGGCCAATACAAAGCGAGCACAACCCCCAGCAGCCGAATTCTTTTCAATTCGAAATATGCACTCTACAAAAATTTTCAAACTGATGTGGTTATTTTTGGGAAACGTCATGCTCTTTCATGGAAAAAATTAACAATAAAAGGCACATGCATGTCTGATGTTAACAGAGATTGTAAAGTCACTAGACATGATTGTCTGTCGACAAAGGTTAGACGGAACGTCCGTAGAAACATGATCAAAGTGGTCAATCTCGGTTATCGTTCATCACCGTAGTCCGGCCAATTTTCACTCTATATATATGTCTATGAGATATAAAGCTGCTGTCGGTGATAGTGACCCCTCGTGGAATGTGTACAGATCCTCTCGTCTCTGTACGATACCAACTCTAGCTCTCTTCCTCATCAATCGGGAGTCAGTGTACTCGCTTATTATACAACTACACAAACAATAAACAAAATTATACACATCAAGTGCGCGTGCTGCGCCGGTCAAGGACATGTGTAAGTGTATATATTGTAGTGGAGTTATATAATTCCAATTCTCCTCTGAGTTATGATTTATTGAATATCCCGTTCAGAAGCAGAATAACTTGCTGCCAATTCACAGAAACTGCAGTCGTGCCAAAAGCTATAAAATGATATTAAGACCTATGTTTCCCAAGATGATAATAAAATTTTGCATCAGAATCAATACATTTTGTATTTTATACATCATTCAAGACTATTTGTTGCGATTGCTAGATCAAAAAAGACTCCATGTTATATCTGCGTCATCGAAACGCTCCAAATGTAAAATGTTCGTCTTGAAATTGACAAGCTCTTGAAAGATCGTGATCCATAACAAGCCCTCAATCGAGAGATAACCTCGAAGGTCATCCATTATTTACAAAAGTCACGTGAAAGGTCAACTAAGTTGTTGTTTCACGGTAAAGCACGTGGAACTGATTGGTGAATAGATACGTTCCTTATGACAGCCATTAGACTCAATCGTAACAATTATGTAAAGATGACGAGATACCGCCCGCATTGAGTTCCACAGCAGGGGCTAATACACGCAGCTTTTATTACCGATACGAGTGATTTAAATTATAACATTCAACGCCATTCATAGTTATAATAAAAGTTGTATATTGTGGTGAATATACTTCCTAAACCAACAAAAATATGAACAAATAATTAATAGTAATGCTCATAAACCGGAAACAGCGTCTCATAACTAAAGATTAACAGTTAGAAAACGACAGTATTGTCGTTAAACCATAGTAAAAACAACCATGGAAATCCGCGATCCAAAAGTATATTTCAACTCACTTAACATCTCAATTAAATGATTGTACAATAATTTACTTAGGAAAACATTAATTTCCGGTGCATTAGTCCCCACTGTACATCTGATTTATCAGTTAGTGCTGATGACACATACATGTAGCAACAATAGTTTGTGAGTTTTCATATGAAGCTTAACATTTAATTTACCATTTCTTTAATGTAGTATGCCTTATCTTGTTTTATACGAAGTATGGAATGAATTTCTAAGCTTTATGTCCCCTATCTGAAACTATGAATTACTAAATCTTGTCTAGTGCTTGTATTATGGGTTATTCGGAGCGGGATCGCTCTTTAACGTGATTTAACCGGTTTGATAAATAAAGACATTGATAAATAAAGACATTCTGATTTGAAGGCAAATCATCCAGTTCTAAGAAGAGGTATTTGCATATAAGTAATAGAATTACACAGATACTACCTATGAAATTGTGAAGTCGGGGTAAACATAAGTAATAAAACCTCACTTTGAAATATATACTTAGCTTCTTGATAGACATGAGGCAGTAATAGGGCGCAATCATCCTCGATACTCCAGGGGTTCCGATCACTTACGATCTCTCGGAACCCCTGGAGTATCGAGGATGGGGCGCAATATATACTGATCTAATTAATTTGGAGGTTTCGAGTTCTTGTTCGGAGTTCACAGCGCACAATATTCAGAAATATATATTACTTCATATACTTGAAATTGAATAGTTCAACATCAGTATTCCTTTGGCATAATAATGCATTGGATCTTTTTTTCACGGATATTTAAGTCAGAAGCATGTAGTTGATATGTTTAATTAAGCGTTAATTAATCTTTAAACATCCCCAATTATGCATGATGCAATGAACGCATATTCTATTGGTTATGGATGTAATAAGCCACGTGCTCTCTTAGTTCAAGGCCTAATTATTTATATACACCGTGAAAGCATTTCGGTTCATGACATCATACACCATCTTTGGTTCATGAACTTAATGATTGAGAATGTGACGCGAGATAGGTTATTCAGTACAACATGTTTATGTTAACAAATGGTAAAAATATTTGATTGTAAATTAAAAGTTCGTCGCATCATACCTACAAGTGACCACTTTCCATTTTATCATAAATTACGTGCATTAATAGGGAAATATATCAAACATTTGCCACATACAAAAGAAATGTAGTACTTTGGTGGAGACTGTATATATTTTTTGGTTTATTTGTAAATTTGTATTCCCCACGATCAAATTATTTGATAAGTTCATACAGGGATGTAGAAATAAAGCTATATAAATTCGTGGTCCAAAATCTCTGTTTCATACATGTATATAACTGTCAGCTCAATAGACGAAAGTATGTAAAATCTTCATATTTGGTTTAAGACAATTATATACGTAAAGCTTGTAGGCAAACATGACAAGCAAAGATTATTTTGCTACCAGTAATATTTTTTTGTGAAGTCAACCCGGCCGAAATACCTTATGATGGAGGAATTGGTCTGGAGGACAAAACAAATTCTATCACCTGCATGTAGTTCTGCACCGTACCAAATGCAATTTAGTTCTACTTGTGTGCTTATTATAAGACAGGTCGTTTCCGTCCACCATGTCATACAATTACACACGTACACAGTTAACAAACGTTTCCATGATCATTACAATTAGACACAGATAATGTAGAAGTCTTTCAGAGAACAAGACGGTTGTAAACCATACTTACGGAGGAGATAGTAATTGATTCCCTTGGTCTGTTCACAGAGCAAAGAAAATTATATATAATCCTATTCACGGAATAGGCATTGTGCTGAAGGTAACACAATCCTGTTCACAAGTTATAACTGAGGTTGTTGTCTACAAAGTCAGCATATCACCGATACTTCCTAATAGCTTTTCCAACATTCATAACAACAACATCACTCCACGGTTCTATCTCAGGCCGAGTGGTGCACCTCATACACCTCAACGTCTGTAGAGATGACTAACCTTGTCATTGGCATCCTCCCATTGTCATGGCAACAGCGGGACGCTATGTACCTAGAGATACGTATACTGAGATATGTGTGATATATTGGGAGAGACCGCCTAAGCATACCGCTCCGCCGAAAACGTGTGCATGTATGAATGGGACTTAATGATAGTTGGCGGAAGGATGCCATTTAGATCAAGGAGTGAAATGTCAGGTAAAATTGACACATCGTCTAAAGCATCTGAACTTGGCGGCGTTATCATGCGTGCTACAGATCCCCCCAGCCGGGATTGATAGATTCAGAGATACAGAGGTATGGTGAGTGTAGCGGAGGAAAACAGCAGCCAGGCGGAGAAACCCGAACATACGGGGCTCATACGTCACAGACAAGAGCACTCGGGAAGGTGTGGAAAGCAACACGTCCGGAAACCGGGCATTCCATATACTGAATCCTAAATTGTTTAAATGTGACGATTCCCGGGATCTACAGGTACATCCAATAAGTCAAATCATTTGTTATCACTTTACTAAATCAATTACACATGGGTATACTGGCCCGTCTCAACATTTATCGATAGTTCTTGAATTAACAATCTGATTTGGTGAAATGGCGGCATTTCGTTTTTACATTGATTGGTGATATTCAGAAGTATGTCTTATTTCATTGACGTAAGCCATTAGCTATACCAATTAAACCTCACCAGAGACAACTGCTACTTTGCTTACTTTTTATCTGAATTTATTTAAATATACATTGTATTGCGAGAGAAGACATCTGTGCGACCTGCAATGGTATTAAGTTTGGATTAATTGGTTGATTAGATTGGCGTCCTTCCAATAGGTCATTTAAGGACGGTTTCCCATGAAAGAGGTGAAGTCCCTGGGTAAATTGGGAGCCTGCAGTACGTTTGTATTCTGACTCTTTGAACTCTTGCCTTTTTATAGTGCTACCTCACTGGAGCATGCTGCCAGAGGCCATTGACATACACTTGTAGTGCGCAAACCCTAATTGGTATAACAAGTTCAATGTTTCCATCGTTTAGTCATCATCAACTACAGAAATTCAAAATGTCGTAAGTTAATGCTATCAGAGAGTTTTATATAATGACTAAATCAGCGCATTCTTATAATGATATTTACATAGGGTATAGAAATATATATTTTCACATGATTAGCCACTAATTTGAATCCCTAATATATACGATAAATATTTTTTGGATATAGTTCAAGAATGTAGACCTACTGTATTTAACTATACGTATAGCCGTAGACAACTGATTACCAATTATTAAACAGTCTGATGAGAATGTCGACTCTTAGAGTAAATGTGAATCTACTTGGAACAGTAGATAAAAATGTTTTGTGTCGAGTTTGAAAACGAGGCTGGAGTCTTGCCTCCTGACGATAACACGGGATTCAAACAGATCTAGTGACGTGTATTGTTGTGTAATCTATAAATATATATCAGAGGTTTACTTATGTTACATCACAGGGAGGGATATCTCTATACAAACACGTAAACGTGTGAAATCCGGATTCTTGATCCGGGAATGTTGCCAGAATTAGATTCTTAAAGAAAAAAACCATATCAGTGATGCAGATTCGTAAATATACACTGTATCTTGAACAGACACGATTTTATACGCGTGCTTTGCTATTGATATTGTCCAATGAGGAAACAATTGTGTGAAATTTAGATTGAAATGGTAGCAATAAATTTCGAAGCATTCAATTCGTTTCCATGAGACCTTTTAAGCGAGGATACAAACAAAGTAGGGATGTCCAATTTCCGACTGTAAGCGTTCCGATAGGCTTATAACATAGCCAATTAGAAGGAACTTAGAACTATGAAGACAAACGTTTCATTAAAAGAAATATTTCTTTTTTATTTTATTTAAGACTGGTGCCAAGCATTATTAATAAAGTTCAGCAATTTCAAATGACATTTTAAAGCGACTTAACAACCACTAAACCTATGTTGCGTATGTGTGCAATATGATGTTTTATCATTGATATATTTGACACTTTAGTGTTGTTGATTTTGTCTTCTTTTTTTTTAATGGAGGCATGACAAACATTTATGACACACGCTTGATATTGATAAGGCCCTTTTCGACATTAGAGATGTGATAATAGATTTCAAATTTTGTGCATATTAGCGTTTAGACTGAGGCAATCGTCTTCATTTCCACGGTGACGTCATTTCACAATTTAATTCAGTCTGATATTGCACAGTCATGCTGTACTTAACAACATATTAACTGTACGACAGTGTTTACATATTTCCATGACAACGGACGTTACAATATCATCAGTCGAGGTTGAATTTACTATGATAAGCCTTAGATTTTATCTGTATACATATATATCAATGATTTATTATTTTAACCGTAACCTGACTTAGCACCAGTGGTATTTTTTCACGAGATATATATTTTAGATAAACAAGAGATGAGGGTAAGAGATAAACTGACGGCATTTATCGTAGAAAAGTACGTTCGGAACAAGGCAACCTTGATATCAATGGTGTAAAATGGTGTTCCTCAGCATTTAAGGAACGCGAGAAAAAACATGATGAACTGATAGAAAATATGGACTGGCCTTCTATTTCGAGACGGAGTTATAATGTTATTACATGTATTTTATTTTAGCTTGATTTTGTTTAACGTTTTATTCACAGCCGTAGCTTTGAGGATGAGCCAGAATTCCATGGCGGAAAAAACTCACGGAACCGGAGGAACTTCAATGCCAGCACATGAAAAACACTGTACTTATGCATGGAGCAGGCCTATCAAACTCGAGACCAAGATGCATAGTGTAGAATTTTTTGACTATGAATTGAAAAGAGAAACATGAAATATTTTTCGTAATGAAAAACACTCAAAGAAACCATACAAATATGTAAGAATTTGGCAATATCACTCTGAACTTGTCGTAACATGTTTTAAATCCAAGGAGTTCCGATTGGTGGCAATTTAGACATTGCAATTTTAGCATCTAAGGGTTTTATTTTCGGAGGCAGAGCGACATTTGCATAAACTGATGATATTTTCACTATTGAAGTTAAACATGACTGGAAATATAGATGATCAGGTACAAATTTAAACTCTTTTGGAAACTTGGAAAAAGTGTGCTTATTTTACATTTATTTTATCAAAATGTGGATCGGTATTTAAACATTCTGAAAAGTGCACATGACTTGTGATAGACAGTTATGATTGTCTTTGCGAGCTTTATGACAAAGGCGGTGTTTAAGATCGAGATATTCCGTAATTTATAACAGTCTAGTCCAATAATTACACCATGCCTTGCCAGCTTGTCCATATCGTCTATCGTCCAGAAATCATCAGGTGTTTTCTATAAAATATAAGTCGGAATCGTTCAGATAAGCCGGAAACAAAAAACACGCGATACTAGAAATACAGCACTCATTCAGTGTCGTACTCTGGTAAATATCCGGGGAACTGTGATAACGACATTTAATTAATCGACAATTAATCCGAGTTTCTTAAATTTCAAAAGATATGTTTTTCCCCAAAGGACGAGTAACGTATGTAAAATTAATGAGACGACTTAAAATCCAATCTACATTTAACGACTAAAAAACTTGCAAACATGGCCGAGTACACATTCATCAGCCTTATCAGTGCACATGTGTGCCTTATAGCAGGTGCCGAGGAAAAATGAGCTTTGATTAAATCGAGTGCACCCAGTAAAGCAGATGGCGTCCACGTTACCATTACGGAGAATGGTGTTCCTATGTCAAACGACGAGCCTTTTTAATGCAATGTTGAATTATGAATACAGATTTCAATCACTTCTTGTAGACATTGTAAAAAGAAGCAAAATAGTCAAATAGATAGAGACTCTACAATCTTTGAACTCAACATGACATTCGGAACGAAAGATATACTGCAGTATTAAGTCAAAAACCGCTGATATTATTCATGCGTTTTCACAGACATGGCCCGGAACGCGAATCTGCAACGCTGCAGTTCCTTTTGAAAGCTGTCACGTTTTTGTAAAATTTCTAGACGTCTCGTGCATGTGGATGCAAAATTTGTAAGGCAAAATAACAAAAACACCATCGCTCTTCTAAAGGTTTAAAATTGGGCATGTCAAAATATTTGAATAACCAAATTTTCTATTGAATTCCGTGACTTAGGTTTTCTCAAAGGCGTTTTGACTTCTACAAGTGCCGCACCGATCCTGATGGTGCCAGTATGATACAGATGAACGAGAAATGACGTGACTTCCATATGTTCAAAGACAATCAAATGTCGGAATCTGCTCTCTTGCAAAGTAGAACATCGCATGCCTTGAAATATTAAATTCTTATCTTATAAACTACGTATAAATGTCTATTATAGTCTGAAATATGGCTGGATTCTCGGCGTATGTATAAATAACACCGTAAAGACTGAAGACGCGCCTTAAACCAATCAATCAAAAGATTCGGCTCTAAGCTCACAAAGTCAAGAATAAATCTGATTTTTATTTGATATAGCGGTGTATGAAAATCTTGAGTACATGGGCACATGAACTTTTATTCAGATTTCAGTTAGAATACAGAATTCAAAGGAGAGTAAACTACAGGTTCTTAGTGACGTTTTATAAAATAAAATCCCATGAATGGGTGCAAAATGTTTATTTGTACGTTTCCTTTGTGTGACGAAGTGCAAAATACATCTACTTATTGGTCTTGTCCGATAAACAAAAACGCTTATTTTGAATATTATTTTATCTCGTTATATTAAAATAAATTTGAAGGAAATTACTCATTTTTGCACTCCGTAGGTCCTGACATTTGCCTTGTAGTCTGTAACTGAGATATGACACGCATGCTGTGGCACTATGGATAAGTACATGTACATGTACGAATAACGATGAACAATCTTTCGACTGGCTTTTTGTATGGTCAAAAATGTATTCATAAACAGTGCCATCTAAAGGACCCATGCTTTTTTACTGATTGACTTTCAGCAAATCAAAAGTGGTGTTTCAAACAATTACCGCTGTAGAACCAAGTTTTAACAGGTGAAAATGCTTTTTGCAAGTGAAATGAAATCCTTAAAAAGAGCAAAATAGTATCAACTACATCTACTACGGCAAATGTCATAATATGTCTGGGACGTTATTAAATTCTATTGGTATGATACCCCCAAAAAATCTAATCATAAAACAACACAAATCCCTTGTTAAACATACCATACCAAATACTCAAAAGTTCATATCACTTAATCAGCCCAGGTATTATAAAACGGTGTTAACTTCGTCGAGATACAAGACCGCCAGTGTGTAGGCATATAGTGCCAATATACCCTATACAATTCTTTGTAGAGCGCAAAGCGCTTTGTAGAATTGTGTGTGAAAGATGTGTAAGTTGGAAAGTATGTACAGCAACTCGAAGAATTATGATGAGCTTGCTGTCAGCGGACAACGGACGAATTAATTACCCCTTAAAACTGACAGTGCCAGTTGATTAGAAGTGCAGATGCTGCTATCGAGGAGGATTGAGTTGAAAGACCTCTCTCAAACAGCGACTTGTGTTTCAAGTTTTTTGGCCTCTGTTAAAAATCTTACTAGAAATAAAGCTGTTTGTGTGTTGATTCTAGATGTGGCAAGTTTACAATGTTTATCACTAGTTTTTACCATAAATATTACTTTTGTAGGCGGGATGTGCATTTGTTTGACCTTGAGAGTTGCTATTAATAGACATAAGTGGAAATGAAGCTGTCGCCTCTTGCCCCCTTTCTTTTGGCATCTCCGCATACCCCTCCTGGAGACTCTCCAAAGTTAAGGAAGCTCGGCACAATGACATAATCAAAGAGATCGTAAGTTCATCTTATCATTAAATATGTAAATGTATATCTTTAACGTAGACCATTTGATATTCGACATAAATGCAAGAAAATTATTTTGATTTCATAATTGTATTGTTATTTTAATATAATACTCATTATAATATCTTATTTTATTATTTAATTCAATAAATTGCACTGTATGCTTCCATCACTATGAAATGTTAACATTAAGTTTTTAGTTCAATTTCATATTATTTGTCTTGATCAAAACAATACTTTATTACTAAATATGCATAGATATCAAGAATCCCCCAACTAGAATCGTAAACGAGCCATCTGTAACTTGATACAGGGTCGTTCGTAAACAAGCCATCTGTAACGTGATACAGGGTCGTTCGTAAACGAGCCATCTGTAACGTGATACAGGGTCGTTCGTAAACGAGCTATCTGTAACGTGATACAGGGTCGTTCGTAAACGAGCCATCTGTAACGTGATACAGGGTCGTTCGTAAACGAGCCATCTGTAACGTGATACAGGGTCGTTCGTAAACGAGCCATCTGTAACGTGATACAGGGTCGTTCGTAAACGAGCCATCTGTAACGTGATACAGGGTCGTTCGTAAACGAGCCATCTGTAACGTGATACAGGGTCGTTCGTAAACGAGCCATCTGTAACGTGATACAGGGTCGTTCGTAAACGAGCCATCTGTAACGTGATACAGGGTCGTTCGTAAACGAGCCATCTGTAACGTGATACAGGGTCGTTCGTAAACGAGCCATCTGTAACGTGATACAGGGTCGTTCGTAAACGAGCCATCTGTAACGTGATACAGGGTCGTTCGTAAACGACCACTGTAACGTGATACAGGGTCGTTCGTAAACGAACCATCTGTAACGTGATACAGGGTCGTTCGTAAACGAGCCATCTGTAACGTGATACAGGGTCGTTCGTAAACGAGCCATCTGTAACGTGATACAGGGTCGTTCGTAAACGAGCCATCTGTAACGTGATACAGGGTCGTTCGTAAACGAGCCATCTGTAACGTGATACAGGGTAACGACCTTCGTAAACGAAACCATCTGTAACGTGATACAGGGTCGTTCGTAAACGAACCATCTGTAACGTGATACAAGGGTCGTTCGTAAACGAACCATCTGTAACGTGATACAGGGTCGTTCGTAAACGAGCCATCTGTAACGTGATACAGGGTCGTTCGTAAACGAGCCATCTGTAACGTGATACAGGGTCGTTCGTAAACGAGCCATCTGTAACGTGATACAGGGTCGTTCGTAAACGAGCCATCTGTAACGTGATACAGGGTCGTTCGTAAACGATATCTGTAACGTGATACAGGGTCGTTCGTAAACGAGCCATCTGTAACGTGATACAGGGTCGTTCGTAAACGAACCAACTGTAACTTGATACAGGGTCGTCAGAGGTCGTTCGTTCGTAAACGAGCCATCTGTAACGTGATACAAGGTCGTTCGTAAACGAGCCATCTGTAACGTGATACAGGGTCGTTCGTAAACGAACCATTCTTCGTAAACGATACCAGGTCGTTCGTAAACGACCATCTGTAACGGATACAGGGTCGTTCGTCGTTCGTAAACAGTCGTTCGTAAACGAACCATCTGTAACGTGATACAGGGTCGTTCGTAAACGAACCATCTGTAACGTGATACAGGGTCGTTCGTAAACGAACCATCTGTAACGTGATACAGGGTCGTTCGTAAACGAACCATCTGTAACGTGATACAGGGTCTTGAGACATCGTAACTGATACGGGTCGTTCGTAAACGAACATCTGTAACGTGATACAGGGTCGTTCGTAAACGAGCCATCTGTAACGTGATACAGACTCGCTCGTTCGTAAACGAACCATCTGTAACGTGATACAGGTCGTTCGTAAACGAACCATCTGTAACGTGATACAGGGTCGTTCGTAAACGAGCCATCTGTAACTTGATACAGGGTCGTTCGTAAACGAACCATCTGTAACGTGATACAGGGTCGTTCGTTCGTAAACGAGCCATCTGTAACGTGATACAGACTCGCTCGTTCGTAAACGAGCCATCTGTAACGTGATACAGACTCGCTCGTTCGTAAACGAACCATCTGTAACGTGATACAGGGTCGTTCGTAAACGAACCATCTGTAACGTGATACAGGGTCGTTCGTAAACGAGCCATCTGTAACGTGATACAGGGTCGTTCGTAAACGAGCCATCTGTAACGTGATACAGGGTCGTTCGTAAACGAGCCATCTGTAACGTGATACAGGGTCGTTCGTAAACGAGCCATCTGTAACGTGATACAGGGTCGTTCGTAAACGAGCCATCTGTAACGTGATACAGGGTCGTTCGTCATTTACAAACGACTATAGAAGTAGATATGCAATGATATGTTACAAATGAATCATCTATTGAGCCTAGTGTTTATTTTTAGGAGTTTTACGGTAAAGCAATGGATATTCTTTTTACCAGAAATTGCAGGTGTAGTTTATAGAAAAATGACATATTAATGACCGTAATATATTTTGTCTTAATAGACTACATATATATAGATGTTATCGAAAATATAGCTAGTCGAATCTAAAATTTTAAAAAGTATGTTTTTTAGAGGAAACCAGTGAGTCACTGGGTGTAATACGTCATTAAAACATGTTTAGTTTGATTTGCCTGCTTATCACTTGAAATAAACCAATGTAGCACGCGAAACATACAAAAATAACAAAATCAAAATAAACATTTGTCACGTGTTGCAAACAAACCAATAGAATGCATAGGTTTTATTTTTTGGTGAAATAAATACGCTTTTGCCACCGAAAGAAAATATTTACGTACATGTTTACTTGAGTTTTTGGCTCTTTAAACATGGCAAAATCAACACCAAATCAAATGTTCTCGCCATTTTGTTTATCTCATTTTCCACTTTGCCAACAGATGGTATGTAAGACTTGAAGGTTATTAAAATGAGCAATAATGGTTTCATCGCGGGCGTTTGTAGCTGATGAACTCGATATAGGCCCAGTCAGCACCAACAGGCGTTTTTACATCACCTGTCAAGTTCTAGTGTGATATGTTGGCCAATGTAACTGGTACATTAAAACTATTGGAGTAGATAAATCTTATTTATGTCTCCTATAATCCACCCAGGGGATATGTCGTATAAACAATATCAATCGAAGATATCAAAGAGTTTATCATATTTGCTAGAAAGATTTTAAATTGGTAACAATTTGTAGACTGAATTCCAGATGGTCGCTTCTTGCGATCATGCAATGGGCGTGTTTGCGGAACGATAAGATCACAAAAAGAGACGTGTCAGACGTGTTTTAGTTTTAAAACAGTCGCAGAATAATATTTGAAAAATTATTGCAAAACATTAAGCTTTAACCATGATATGGACTTTTCTTTAATATCTATCATCAATAATTTTGCTAAATTCCTATTACTTTTAGTTATATATATTTTTTTTTCTTCAAATACCCTATTTTCAAAATTAGAATATTTTTAATTTATTTGTAGCACATTGTATATTTAAATAAAGCTTTGGATATTTTATTTTAGAAAAAAAAATCAATAAATTTAATTAACTTTATCTATTAAATCTTTGTTGTCTCGGTGAATGTAAACCGTAACTAAATATGGTTTTTAAACAATCGAATTTTCCAATTTGGAGAATGCATCTAGTAATAACATTTAGTAAATACCCCTCCCAGTCACCTCATGATTCACAAAATGGTCAATGGCAGAATAAATGCTTCGCTAGATGTTCTCTGACGTGTGAATCTAACTTCCTGTGGTATCTTGTTACCCAGCATGCTTGTTTAGCTGGCAGAGTAGTAGATACAGATAAAAAAAATCTCAGCTGTTTGGCTGTCACGAGCCATTAACACCATGCATAACGTGCATACAAGATATGCATGTAAAGCATGTGCTAGAGAGCTTTGTGAATGAATGACAGTATGCAAGTGTTTGTCGGTATAGTATCTAACAGTGAATGATGGTTGTTAGTCTCGACAACGTGTATCATTATGAACATATCACAGCGTAATTGTTGTTTAAATAAAGACACATTCAAATTCATACCACTAGTTATCTTGTGGGTCTTTTGTTTAATTATTTGGGATAACAGGTGGTTGAAGCATTTAATGAAATGCTAAGTCTCAGCTTGTGGCCTCTGACTTCAGTTATAAAAACTTTTAGCCCTTTGCATCCCCGGTGGACAAGAGGAAACCGTTTATAATGTTCTTATTCATATAATTCTAATGCAGACACGTCACTTGTTATCAAGATAGCCATGCTATTATCAAACACAGTGCCCAGCTTTACCTTAGGGATGTCTTGGGAGTCATCACCAATGAGAATACTTTTTTGTTCCATAGATAAAATGGTTCATTTTTCTTCATTTCTGATGACAGTGTGAGATTTTGATACTTTCCCTTCGTTCTCCCATTTGCAACATAGTTATTCAACATAGATTGTTTTTTTTCTACTAAGTGATACGCTGATTTGATGTTCTATGTGGGAGTCGCACCTAAAACAGACAGCGAGCCAAAGGCGAGAGATACCAAATGGAATATGTTAGAGTTCAAAATGATAACGCAATTCAAAATAGAAAAAGAATTTTAAAATTTTCCGATAAAGACACTCCAAATAGACTTTTATATGTGCTACGTGATGCATATATCTCATTTTTTCGATATCGACCCTTCCGGCCCTATATCATTATATTGCAAAAACTTAAACTGCTTATATCAAATTCTTAACTGATATTAAAACTCGTAACTTATCACTTAATTCTGGTGTGAAAAATGACCTCACTTAACTCGACTTCGAGATTACGAAATTCTTATGGCATTTTCTGTAAAACAACTTATTTATGTGGGCTTTTTTCCATATCGATTTCATTCCACGATCTAGACTTCCATGGTCCTACTTTACCTGTATTTAAACCATTTTCGCGATATATTGTCATATATTATCGTAACCTCTTATAGTCCGCGAAACTTAAATGCTCACGAATACAATTTGGTTCACAATATGTATTACTGTATGCTGGTCATTTTTATGGGATGATATTTTCATCATTTCGTTGGTCATTTAAGTGGTTCCGAAACTTATACCATAGAATAATAAGACGCGGCACAGAAATTAAACTGGCTAGGTATTTCATTGTTTGATGAAGAAATCGCTAAATTTTGTATCCATGACTATACGCTAATAAGATTGGGCGGAAAGAAACAATAAAAGTGCTGATGATGTAATTATGAGTGACAGCGAGTGTTTGTTATGTAGATGCACGTGTAAATCTATATATAACATATCGTTAGAAACGCGTTCCATACTAATTGATTGATGAGAGTAAGCGATCGTGCACCGAGCCCCTCGTAAACGTGTAAACGCTAAGTACCAATCTATCAGGTTTAAAGAAGCCACCTGTTCTAAAGTATAGAAACAGACAGGTACTAGGTTAACTCTACTTAGTATCTTTGGACAGAATCACTTAAATTATAAAATAAAAGACAACTTACCTTTGGTAGAACTGTTAGAAAATATCCTCGAAATGTCCCGTTGGCTAGAGCCCTAACTCTACAATATATATGTGATGCGTTACGAAGATACAAACGCTATATAGCATCGCACGTCAAGTGAACGGTGGCGGGCTGATAAGTTGGGCCGTACGGCGGAGGAAACGGGAGCATCGTACCCCCTTTAAAACAACATATCTAATAGACAGATGGAGAGGTAAAGATAGCATGCCCCTACTAGCTCTATGGACGTAATAGGCAGTCTAAAGTCAGATTTGCAGTTGTATTCAAATATTACTGCCAAATAATCCTGATGGGATTTATGATGGAAAAATGTTCAATATCTTATTTTCTCTGTAAAATTGTTTCCGAGGTATTTGAATATTATCTGTATAAAATGTGTTAGATTTTTCGTGTATTGCACCTTCCCACGCAAAGGAACATCAGGAGATAACATAGTAACCCATGTGGTCTAGCGGAGATGGTGAAACGAATGCGTCCCAATAATCATTCCGTGATCCCGTACCCAGCGGGTTGAGTCGGGAGGGAACATGTTCAGATTTCCGAATGCTACCAACATAATCGTTTATGTCTCAGGTGATTTGGGAAATGGTAAAGTTCTCTGCCTAAGATTAACTTGGATACTAGATTTAAATCAGAAGAGGAAAAAATAGCTCCCTTGCACAGCAACCATTCATGTTGAAATGTTTTCTGATCTTTGAAATAATCCTTCGTGGAACTAATGGAATTATAAGGACTCCTTATCACTTAAACTTGTTGTGGCCATGATCATTTCGGCGAATGATAAATAAACTATAGCCTCCGATTCCAGTAAAGTTCCACACGGTGTCAATCAAGAGGAAAGCGATACACATGAATGAGTAAAATGTATTAGCATGAAAGATCAGAAGAGACCGAAACAGAGTGAACAGATAAGATAAAAGATGTTTCATTTTGTATCATGTGTCAAAATAATTAACATGGTCATAACGTATCCTTGCAGACACAGAGTCGTAACAAAGCTTACACTCATCTGTGATATAGGGTACACAGTACAGTTGGACATTCTGAAAGACAGAAATAAATAAATCCTTATCGAAACTCAAATTGGTCTAACAAGGGTGTGCTACTATGAACAAACTAAAGACAACTTTATATCCCATTCAGTCGAGACAAGCCAAAAGGGTATTTTTTACAGTAAATGAGAAAACAAAGGGTTCCTCAGGAGTAAGCGTGTTCTTACTCTGTCAACGGCACACTCTGTGTAGATCTGGGTCAAGAGATAGAGATAAAAGAAGTTAAAAACAAATAGATAAACATATTTTTAGTTACAACAACTTATCAATTTAGCTATCTCGATTTTACTGATGTTCGCTATATGGAAGATTTACCATATACACTATACTTTTATTGATGACATGGTTAAATATTTCGCTTTTACGGTTGACGTTATGTGATGTTTTTCGTGCCATTTTTCTCTCGGATAAATTTAAGATGTTTATGAAAAGAGTTTCGGTTGTTAGATAAGTTCGTTGGTGCAGTTGGTTGATGGTACATATTGGATGTGATTCTTGATGTTTTGAATGAAAAAGCATTGCCATAACTGATTCAGACTTCTTCATATATGATATTGGTATAGGACATATTGTTATCAATCAAGGAGAATTTCATAGAACTGAAAATATGGAAAGGAAAATTACCGTAGGCACATAGCAAAATATGTTTCAACTAAAAGACATTGCAAAGCTCCTATGTTAATTGCATTACGAGGAGATTTCTGTAAAGTAGTTCGGTTACTAAGCATGAGCATTGCTCCAGAACGTAGAAGAAAATTGTGAATGAAAACTGGTGTAATTACGCATCGGCAGATTGATACATATGTCTGCATCCCGGTGCACTTGGTCCATACTGTGGTGCATTGGCCAACTGTTGGCGCGATGTACCGGAACCCTCGTCTTAGAAAGGTTATATGTTCGACAGGTGCGTTCGTTACAAAATCTGGCTAAGTATTTAATCTCCGGAGAAGCGTCGCTAATTTGTTTTGATCACGTGGTTGTTAAACTCTTCAAAATGTTTGATATCTAAAGCCGATAATCTGAAGAAATTATTTTCAAAATTCACGACTTCAGGAAGTTATTAAACGCCGTAATGAGTACATTCTATATGGGTTTTTTTAAAAATATTTTTTGTTTGTTTAAGTTTCGAGTGAATTCACCTGTTTTGTGTGGATATTATTTAGCTTATTAACAATTATTGGACTAGTGAATTAACTTGATAATCCTGAATTAACTGCTGGTTGACAATTACCAGTTACACACTATATGTGTTTCATTGTCTCTATATCCTCCTCAGTCCTCCTCCTCCTCCTCAATCCTCTCCCTCCTCCTTCCCTCTAGTGCTCAACATCATTATTCATGCATTTGTGATAACTCTGAATAATTTACGTCCATAACCTGTTCCAATGTAGAAACAATCGGTTGCTGAAATGAGAGATAATTCGTTATCAAAAATGACGTCAGTGTATAGTAAGTGTGAGGAACATCAACACATGACACAACTGGATAAAAACTGATTATTTATCATGCTTAGTTTATATTTAGTATAACATATAAACGGTAAGTTGACCATGCAGATGTCAACGATTTTCAAAGATTTTATTTTACAGCCAAACACATGATAATGTGTAACATGAGTGATATCACAAATACAAATGTATAGGCATGACAGGATGGACAAGTATATGTACATAACATTATTATATAGCAATTACTCTCAACATTTGTACATTACACATGTATGAAACACAAAATATAAATATTTCATTCATGGTTCAATAAGAAAAAAAGCAACAACAAAAAAAAACACCTATACGATAAATGTAAAATATTTTGATTTTATAGCAGCATCATTATTACGATAACAGTAGAGGATTAAGTTTTTTTTAGAAAAAGGGAGGAAGTAGTTTGGAATATGCTTTCTTTGCAAATTTTGAACAACAGCATTATTACGAACAAAGAAATAATGAAACTCATTTCCAACATGTTCCAAGCACATTACAAAGTCTTTCTTCTTTAGGAATATTTTGCCATCTGCCAGTTTCAATGGGAAACTTTAAGTTACAGGTACGTATTTTGGTTAATTGCAATCTGTTATTTTCGAACAATATTGTCAAATACTTCTCAAATTTAAATTCAGTTTTAAAAAATTAAGTAGAATTGTCCTCTCGATGAGTTCTGGCCATCAGAAAACCAGTTGTGGATGAACTGATCTTGAAGCCTTTGTTTTAAATAGTGTCTGAAAAATATCTTAGGCATGATAATTTTATCATCAAATATATATGAAAAACCAGTTTCATCAAATATACTCTTAATTTTGCTAATCCACTTGAAGGAATGAGTCCCATTTTCTTGTAGACAAAGAGCTAATTTTATTGAAATACTACTTAATTTTTCATCATTACATAACAATTTATTCCAAAAACGAGCCATTTGAAGTTTGACATTTAATTCCTATGGAAACCGACCAAGTTCTCCATATACCATGAAATTAGGGGTGCTAGATCTCATTCTCAATATCCTTTTACAGAATTTCAAATGCATTTGTTCTAGTTTCTTTAAATTTTCAAACCCCAAGACTTCCGAGCCGTACAAGAGAATTGTATCAACTACCGAATCGAAAATCTTTAATTGTAAGTCAATTGGAATAGCCTGGTTACGATTTTTTATATATAATGCAAAAAGGGATTTATGCGCTTGATCCATAAGTCGAACTTTTGCTTTTAAAAAGTTTTCGTTGGAATTAAATATTGCACCAAGATATATAAAATTATCCACAATTTTAAGTTTGCATCTCGCAAATAAAACTCAAGATTCTGTGTTGACTTCCGCTTATAGAAAATCATAACTTTAGTTTTGTCGACATTTACCTTCAGTTTCCAGAGCTATTATTATTATAGAGCTACTGCAACTCAATGAGAATGAACAGAACATGATGGAACTGAAATGCACACCAATATTTGTCCCCCGAGGTTAGGGTGGGCATGAACGCGAGCTAGTTTCAGATGCTCGTATGCAGATAATATAATTGATTATTCGTTTTTGTGAAGTAAATCTCGACTTGAATAGTTTGACAGGGAGTAGTGGTGCCAATAAAGCTCTGGAAACGACATTTACAGAAAGCTGGTTCCATTATACTGTAATATTTCTATCCGCATTCTGCCGATGCAGCATATAAAACTCTCTGTGATGTATTTTTAAAGAGAAACATTTTAATGTTTTACAACTGAAGGCTTTATGCATTTATATATCATCATCATGTTTTGTTTGATCTCAATAGCAATCCCGAGGCTTTTATATCTCAAAGACTGTGAGAGAAAGTGTGTGAGGAATTGGCATACGTTCAATATTCCCTTCAAGTATATTCTATATTCCTAAAGCATTGTCCGAAAAGTGCCATTCAATGTGACGTGTCTTTTTGACTCCTTTAGACTTTTTTAAATAGTTATTTTCGAAAAAAAAGTTCTAATATTATAATAATTTCTAAAAATGCATTGTCCAAGCAGTACATATGTAACATTCATTGCAAGGTGAGATTTTGATTCCTTTAGACTTTTTTGTAAGATTTCCTTTCGTAACGAAATGGTTGTTCTATTATAATAACAATTTTGTTTCAAACTTTGATAACACCTTCTTTAATGTCTAGTCACACCTACATCAGTTTTTATCCGGGTTACCAACTGCCGTACCTGTTTTAATCAGAAGCCCCTAGCTACCAAAGTGTTATCATGTGTTGATTGCCAAACGGCTTTGGTACACGGGTTCTCCTAGTATAATTCTGGTCACATAAATTTCGTCTAATTTTCATTCCAATGTACCACTTTGATAGTTTTCCCCTGTATCATACTGAAATTTCCTTGTTAAGTATTCTAAAATGAGTATTAAAGATGGAAATGTAAGGTAAGAAAATTCCAAATATTACTTCAGAGATTTTTTTTCCCCCTTACATGTAACTGTTTCTATTTCCACGAACATATACGAAACATGAAGAACTCTCAGAGTCCTTACTCTGACCCGAATAATAGAAGATTCATGGCTTGTCTATGATGGTGCATGACCTTGGAGCTGCATGTACATAATGATCAATGGCAGTGAGTGGTAAGAATCCCGGTAGGACCCTGTTTTCCTCCGCTGAACGACGGGGTGACTGCCAGTAATGCCAGGTCAGGGGTGACTGGTACAAAAACAAACTACTGATGTAGTTGATTTCCTGAGGTATATGACTGTCTGCTTAGATATTCTTCATCACAACAAAACTCCTCACCACTTCCCAGAAGCTACTAATGTGTAGGATATACATTGCCGATTAAATTACTTCTGTTGTAGTCTTCATTTTTAAAAACAAAATACGCCATAAAGCTTGTTATTTTCGTAGGAAAAAACGATAGTATTTAATGAGTGTACTAGGCATTTAATATCTTGTAAAAATAGTTGTCTTGTTATTTCACAGGTACTGTTCACTGTTTTCCTGATTATGCGGATAACACAAGCCTTTAATAAATAACCAGGTTACATATGGCATTCTTCCTGACAAACGTCCCAGTCGAGAGATGATCTATGAGATCAAAAATTCAGATATAAAAATATGTTTCTTTAATATAGTAACAGTGTAACGATTCCTTAGAGTATTCCTAGATATCAGAGATGATATTTTGAATTTTTAATAACACAAAAATCTCTGTTTATTAAGAGAACACTTTGATTTTTTTAAATACACCATTGAATTCGCAAGTTCTTACAATCAGACTCCAAACAAAATAATTTCGAGAACAATTTAAAGGAAAGCCAACAAACGTGGAATGGTAGAACTGATAAACTATGGCTCTGATTCATGTTTGTAACGATCTAAAGTCTACCTCAAGTGTTACATTACGTTCAGTTCAAAACATCGGCATGTTTGCATGTACAATGAGGTTTAGATGTGTCTTTCAAAGAGTTTATAAACAGATACTAAGGAGGCACGTGCTGGCATTCTATGACTAGAAGTAGTGTATACGTCCCACACGTGACGTTAATTGATGCGCCACCTTTAACGCCTCGGCTATAAATGACGCCATTAGATATCTCAGAATCCTCGTGATTGATGAGGAATTTAATTCAGGATAAAATAGAATGTGTGCAAGGGAGCAGGTTGTTTTAGGGTACATAAAGTTCTCTCTTAATTTTATCTTATAATTCGGTTGGCATCTTTTGTTGGATTTCGGTTCTTCGGAATAGTCAAGAGTCGTATAAGGATAGTTTTGTATTGTACTGTAATTATTATTATGTTTGTAATTAATTAATTTCTAATGGTAAGAATCACATCACATGAGAGAGTACAAAGATTTAATGACATGCTGTAGTATCATAAATCGATCGTGTATTAACAATATATTTGAATGTTGAAATATCCATTTTGTTTCCCGGAACTCCTTTAATCTAGAGTTTTGAGACAAAATCATGGATGTTTAGGAAACAAATATATTTCGTGTGTACAATAGACACACATATTTTGGACAATAAAGTGTCGATCAGAAAATAATACAAACTGAACAACTTTCATTTGGCTACAACTTACATGATGTTGTTAACAATTGCTTTATAATTTTGATATTTCCAATAATCATCAGAATATGTGTTTTCCAAAAGAAAATGTTGAAGCAATATCAGTATGCTGATATCGATCAATCCAAGATCTTATTGCATACAAAATCTCTTGGTTTGTACGATAAAATCATGGATCGATATCATAAACATTCTAAGATTGTGTAGAGTAAATCAAAAAGGTAGCATGTAGGTTGAATCTTGGAGAGATCAAAAATGGCGTCAGAACTGATATATTTTGCTTTCAGTCTGAACATTTCAGCGGGCTTTTTCAATGAAACGTTATACTATAATGGAGACAAAATTGCTCTTTTATGCTTTTATGTCTTTACATTTTCTGTTTCCAGTTTCTCACTACCAAAGAAGAACTCTTTATTTAATTAGCTCATGCTTATTTCAGGAGCAACATTACTTTTTTGTGATTGCATGGCTGTTTCAAGTATTTTCACAAAAATGAATTGGATTATTTTTACTTTAAGACACATCTTGTTTACGCCATAATCTTGATACGGGTGTTGTGGAAACCATTATCTGATTGAAATGATTGACAATTGACCGCAGAGTCGGCCTCAGTCAAAAGTTTCTACGTCATTTCCGGCCAACTGGTGATAAGAGGTTCGAAAGAAGATCGAAGAGGATTTATCAATGAAAGAAACAGCAGGAGTGAGCGAATCTGGTGAATATATAACCACAGATAATGTCGGGAATATGACAGGGCCTGATTGCTATTGCCAAACGACTGGTTAGTTTTCTCGCGATCTGTATAATTTTTAGCTGTCAAACCCATAAAATGAATAATCAAAATATAATTCTTTCTTCGGTTACTCTAGCTCAGTGTTTTCTTTTCAACGGAAATTTTTGATGATATAAAAAAGATTGACAATTTGTAAATCTAACAACTGTTTTTAAAGATAACAGTGACAGCAAAACAATGCTTAATTTCGGTGGAACAACTCTAAGAAATTATGACGCTATGTTTGAACTTATTTGTTGAATTAAGACAAACTGACAAAGCGTTTTGTTGATGGGTTGTTATTTTTCTCTTTGATGAAGAGACGAGATAGAGTTAAACCTGGATTGGCTGTAACCCAAGACACTATTCATCGCCCTCTGACTCACTTCGGCTTCTCCAGCATCATCAAACCTGCTGTTTTGGCGCCAAATCTTAATCCGTACAAATTGAATTAATGTTGGGGGATAAACAGACGGCTTACTGCGAACTTGTAATCAATTAGTACGGCATTAAACTGATACACGATGTTCTTATGTAAATAGATATGAAAAAACAGTCGAGGTTAATATTACTAGGGTAATTATGGTAATTTTGGTATTGCATTGGTTTCGTTATTAGTTGGGTTAATGTGTTAGTGTATGCATGCTATCGCAGACGGACCATTTTGTTAAAACTGATTACTATGGCATTCCATTCATTAAGTTACAGATGTTAACACAGAAATAAGGGGGAGGATAAGTAACTCTAAAGAGTGGAACATCGGCAGTGAACTGGGAAAACTATCAGCTCATATAGTTACTGAAATTCGAACCTATTGATGAATGTAACAACATATACAACGCGCAAAGAAAGTGTTAAACAAAATGTTTTTGATGCCATGATTATCTATTTGAGAAGTTTAACAAATATCAGTTTTGAGAAGACAGGTGAAATGTTTAACGGTCGATGCCATTCTCTTATTTTTCTGTACTATGTTTCTGTTTGGGATACCAGGTCAGTCTTCTGGTGACGTTTTCTTTTTATTTTTGTTTTACGTTGTGGTTTGACTCTGATTTGACTAAACCATGCACGTTTAGCGCTGACGCAGGAGAGTACAGAGGACGCTTTCTCTTCCGAAACTTATTAGTTTTTCGTGTATTTCCAGGGTTCGAGTGCTCGATTAGGAATGCATTATTATTTTTTTAAGTAACCTTCTATATGTTAAGGTTAATATTAAAATAAAAATGAATCAAATATGCTTCAGTGATATAGCACTATAAAAAGGGCAACAGTTCTACTATACAAGAAGACACAACATGAACATACCGCAGCCTCCCATAACATGCACCTCGCACAACACACACGCAACACACCGCATACATGGGAGGCCGTCCTTACATGGCCATAGCTGTTAATAGGACGTTAATTAATCAAGCAAACAAACAACCAATTAAGTGGAATCATATATAAATATATACTCTTCGAAATTGTGTTTTCCTTATATCAAATTGATTTGAGAATATAGATTTTCCTGGTAGTAAATATGTACATATTCGATAGAAACCGGTATGCTTCGTTCAGCCATTATATAGTTATATACACAGCAGACCCCTCCCTTCCCTATTACAAGTCCCTGTGGTCTATATTTAGACGGAGTATAAGTATATATATATATATAAGTTTAGGTATGTTTTTGTATGGAAAGATGGATTTTTTATTGTTATTTATTTTTAAACAGTAACGCCTGTTGTAAATGTGAAGGTAGGCTACTGGCTACAAGGTTCTGCTAGCCTAGATCATACTAACTTTTGGTTACATGAACCCAACACGTTTACTCGCTTCGCAATCGTACATGTATGTCCCAAGTGGTCTAGTGGTTAGGATTCCGCGCTCTCACCGCGGCGGCCGGGGTTCGATTCCCCGCTTGGGAAATATTTTTTCCATGTTTTTATAGTCCCATAAGTACAAGTATTCTCAATTACTGTTATGAAAAAACATGTGCCGTAGATCCCGTTGTTACGCTACAAAGGCCTGACGGCACGCGCGTGTCACCACGATCCACACGTGATATTTATGCGGTACTGTTGAGTGGGACATTCGTTGCACCTGTTGCCCTACAGTTTTGGGGAAGTAGGTTTCCGGATAATCAGGTCGAGCGCGTATTTAGTATAATCCATGCCCCAAATTATCCAGTCGAAGTAGCGGAAGTGCATTTTAAGGTTGCTCATAATTCTATATTCACACGCGACAAATTATTTAGATGTGGAATTTCGGATACGAATGTATGTCCTGTCTGTAAACAGGCAACGGAAACGTTATGGCACTTGTTTTTAGATTGTCCCAAATTAAATGAATTTTATGTGTTTTTTAATGATTTTGTCAAAAAGTTTTTTTCTGGTACTAGTGATGAAAACAGAAATGGTATAGACTGGCATCGTTTGATATTGCTTGGATTTTATGAGAAGTGGAAGAATGTAAATCATCATGTAGTTAACTTTACCTTAAGTGTTGCCCGATTTTGTGTTTTTAAAAGAAGGAATATTGTCATGTGCAATGAAGGAAATGTGGATATTATCAATTTTTTCAAATTCACGTTCAAACGTTTTGTTCGATATATTTTTCATTATTTTATAAGTACGCATAAAAGAGCTTTTTTCATAAAGTATTTCATCTCTTCAAATGATATTATCGTACTAGACGACTGTGATATTCAAATTATTTTTTAAAACTATTTACGAAGTTGTGAGTCCTATGATTATGTATTGCCTGTATTTACAGTATTAGTGCAGATGTTTTTATGATTATTTTTATTTGTTTGTTTTGTGAGGAACCTCGGGGGACCCAACCCCCGGGGCCCTATTGACGGGAAAAATAAAATTATTTTTATCCTTGGAAAAAAAAAAAAAAAAAGGATTCCGCGCTCTCACCGTGGCGGCCGGGGTTTGATTCCCCGCTTGTGAAATATTTTTTCCGTGTTTTTATAGTCCCATTGACTTATGATTCTTGTTTTACATTGTGGTTTGACGCTGATTTGACTAAAACGGTTATAAAAAGAGACAGAGTGCGCTTTTGCTTCCTGAACTCCATCATCATTGTCTTTGTACTTTTTATTAATTTCCGTACATTTTTTATTTTATTATTATTATTTTTTAAGTAATTTGGCTAATTTTTGTCTTTGAGCTTCTACAATCGTATTGTTGGATCGATATTCGTTTGTTCCTCGTAGATATACATATCGATGCTAAACGATAATATTGGCATAGCTTAGAGACAGCTTATCAGCATTTATGGTAGAAAACTTTCTTTACTTGTAATATAACTTTATAAAGAAATGTTGCTTCAGAATGCACATTGTCCGTTATGCGTTAATTATGAAAACATCTTGTAACGAAAGGTAACCTTGGAATGTTTCCCAATTGAAAAACTAAAACTTTTTGGATGATTAGGCCACCAAAGACACCAAACAGCGCACTCTATCCATCCAAAAGGTTGACAGTAGCTGCAACTAAATCTACTTCAAGTTATAGTGGCATATTAGTGTATATGTATTTATACAATTAACGTTTGGTACTTATTGGAGCATTCCTATTTTATTTCAAATGAAAAGTGAAATTTAGGCAGAGTGAGGATAAAATCCAACCGCTCCACAGTGTTATATATGACAGCTAATTGAAAAACCGGGTTGATGCCAGCTTTTTGATGTTCACAAATATGTTTTTTCCTATATAAAAACTAAAGTAAACTTGACCCCCTCCCCGGAGGGTAACGTGAGACCCCAAGGTCATATAATTCAAAATTTTTATAATACACCTTAAGACCTTTCCATCTATAATTATTTGATTCCACTATATCCAGAATTTTAGAAGATTTTTGAAGTTTTAGCCTATTTGACCCTTTTTTTGCCCCGCCCTCTGCCCCCAGGGGATCGGCCAGGACCAATGTGGATATGATATTAAAATGCTATCTCAGGCTAATAATTCTAACCAAGTTTGACTCATTTCCTATGGAAATTGAGCAAAAAATGCTCATTAATGTGTTTTTCCTATATAAACTATAGTAAACTTGACCCCCTCCCCAAGGGGAAACGCGAGACCCTAGGGTCATATAATTCACAAATTTTGTAAAGGACCTTAAGACCTTTCTATTTATGAAAAGTATTTGATTCTACCATTTCCAGAATTTCAGAAGAAGATTTTTGAAGTTTTAGCCTATTTGACCCTTTTTTTAGCCCCGCCCCTCTGCCCCCAGGGGGTCGGCCAGGACCAATGTGGATATGATATTAAAATGCTATCTCAGGCTAATAATTCTAACCAAGTTTGACTCGTTTCCAATGAAAATTGAGCAAAAAATGCTCATAAATGTGTTTTCCCTATATAATCTATAGTAAACTTGATCCCCCTCCCCAGGGGGAAACATGAGACCCCAGGGTCATATAATTCACAATTTTTGTAAAGGACCTTAAGACCTTTCTATTTATGAAAAGTATTTGATTCTACCATTTCCAGAATTTCAGAAGAAGATTTTTGAAGTTTTAGCCTATTTGACCCTTTTTTAGCCCCACCCCTCTGCCCCTAGGGGGTCGGCCAGGACCAATGTGGATATGATATTAAAATGCTATCTCAGGCTAATAATTCTAACCAAGTTTGAGTCGTTCCCAATGAAAATTGAGCAAAACATGCTCATAAATGTGTTTTCCCTATATAAACTATAGTAAACTTGACCCCCTCCCCAGGGGGAAACGCGAGACCCCAGGGTCATATAATTCACAATTTTTGTAAAGGACCTTAAGACCTTTCTATCTATGAAGAGTATTTGATTCTACCACATCTGTGAGTAGAGAAGAAGATTTTTGAAATTTTACTCAATTTTACCCCTTTTGGCCCCTCCCACAGCCCCCTGGGGGGTGGGGACCATATAATTCACAATTTTGATTGGCCTTATGCCTTAGAAGGTTTGTGCAAAATTTCATTGAAATTGCTTCAGCAGTTTTAGAGGAGAAGTCGAAAATGTAAATTGTTAACGGACATACGACGGACGACGCACGACGGACGACGGACGACGCACGACGCACGACGCACGACGACGGACAAAAGGCGATTAGAATAGGTCACTTGAGACTTCGTCTCAGGTGACCTAAAAACCGGGTTGATGCCAGCTTTTTGATGGGTTATGTTTATTATCTTCATGCAAAATGTTGCGTCCTGGCGAAGAAGTTCAACAAATTCGCACATACAAAACCCAACACATACATTAACCGCTTGTGATACATAACCATTGAAGAGTCATCAACTTCTATCCTTAGCCTGGTAAGCGTTGGCGTAACGCGATTAAATATCGCTCAAAACGTTATTTCATAGTGGTATCTGCGTATCGCAACGTCGAGCGCGGCCTGCTCTTGGGTGCGTGTTTTGGTCCTGCCTTTGCGCGTATATTTGTTGGCAACGGTGGGATTCTAACCCACGCCTCCAAAGAGACTGGAGCCTGAACTATCATTTTACTGTATCTAAAGTTTTTGAGAACGGTATACGTTGCTTTTTTAAGATTTTAAGGAGAGAGTAAGGTAAAGTGTTGCCATAGAAAATTAAAAAGTTTGTTGTTTAAATTGGCTTTACGTCCTAATAACAGCTTAGGCTGTTGATTAAAGACCGTCTCCCGTGATTGCAATGTTTTGGTCTTGTTTATTAGGTTAATTGATGACTGCCTCTCGTGTATGCAGTGTTTGAGTATGTGAAGTGCGTGTGCGTTTTAAGAAACCGAGTATGTTAATGTTGTGGTGTGCATCTTTGTAATAGTTGAACTCGTATACACCGACTAATGCCCCACATAATACTGACAACAGGCAAACCAGTCGTCCCACTCCCTCAATACTGAGCGCTAAACAGGGGCAAGAAACTACCACTTTTACAGACTAAGGTGTGTCTTGGCCTAGTTACAGATCCCAAAGCTTTCCTCACAGGGACGACAAGCGCTCAACTCGACAGTAAGGTGGTATTAAGGGAGACTCTAGACAAAAGATAATATCCTAAATTTAGACGCCTTTTACAATTATGCATTGTTATAATTTTATCGTCCTACCCACTAAGATATAAAACTACTGCATAATGCACTATTGGAATTTAGTATGAATCAGTAGCACTTGTCTGCGAGATACTGGGGATGTATTCTTCGACCCAGAACTATCTGCAACAATCAGTGTTGGTGATTAGTAACACCTCCATGGACAAACAAGTTATCTATAGCTATTTTAACGTACATACCTGTTATGACGTCGACCTTTGGCAGACCAATGAAACTTATCTTTATTGACAGACAAACTGTGACGTAAACATTTAACATCATTCCTTAGAGAAGAGACCTCTCTGATTCGAGTAAGTCGATAGGTGTCAAACAGCTCTAAATAGCAATTTATTTCAAATCAAAGAGAAATCAAATGTAATTGTCGGAGATAACTGCTTGTGCATAATGTTGGCGAGTAAGTGTAGCGCCGGACATAAAGTGTTGAATTGTTGATTATAGAAAATAAAGTCTGACAAACTGGAAACGATTCTGATTCCAAATGTCCGTCCTTAATTCCTTTCGTCATTGAAATGTGTGTTATTTTTGCTTGGAATAAAAGAAAATAAATTCCACCGCAGAGTACAATACATGCTATGTACGTGGGCGTTTATCCTCGATTCTCCAGGGGTTCCGATCACTTACGATCTCTACACCCCTGGACTATCTCATAGTAAAAATGAAGGCAGCTCAGGTGAACAGATCTGAACCAATCACAGACCTTCAAAGATTTCCTTCGAAGACTACAGAGAGAGCGACGCCCAACTTCAAAGCCACACAGTCAACCACAGTGTACCGTTATACGGCTCTTTTGATGTACATCAAAGGACTAAATTACCTGTTCTGTTATGTTGCCTCCAGTTTTACTACAAGATAGTCCAGGGGTGTAGAGATCGTAAGTGATCGGAACCCCTGGAGTATCGAGGATGGTGGGCGTTATGTTAAAACAATACTCGTTTTATGTGATTATCATCAAGAACCAGTATATATCATAAGTAAATAGACTTTTGTCTACAAACAAGAGTTGTGTTTATAAAGCTTCAATCTAACGGTGTTCTGTACGGTTCCAGTGATATAGTTAGTGATTGCAGTTTATTAGCCAGTCTGTATTACGTATTACAACATTCATTACACATTGTTGGATATAACGCAGTCTACCCAATATTTCAAAACAGAAATTAACTAAGCTTACATTGTACATTTGTACATAAACGGTGGTATTCCTATAAGCACGCCTATACATGCATATTTCTAGGCAGAATAACAGTTTAACAGTCGATTGGCATGTTTAGCGGACAAAAACAATTGTTGAAGATAAAGTCGGTAAAATATATATACTTGATCTACAATTTAATGCTCATTATTAAGAAAAATCTTAATTTAAAAATAATAATCGGACGAGTACAGTTGAAATACCTTTTATTGGTCAAGTGGGCATGAGTCCGTGCTCTCATCGCGGCGACAGGGGTTCGACTCCTCGCGTGCGAATGCATTTTTATCGTTTTTTATAAATAGGGCCTATATATTATATATATAAATACTTTCTATACGAAAGAAAAAATCGGTCAAATATATAAACTGAATCCATATATAATATTCAAAATATATACTCTTCAAAATTGTATATCCACGTATTAAATTTATTTGAGAATGAATTGCAATTACACTTCGTTCAGATTTAGGCTAGTAAACATGTAAACAGTAGTCCTAGACCCTCCCTTCTGTATCCCTGCGGTCTATATTTAGATGGAGCAAGTTGATGTACGTTTATATGCATTATTATTATTTACAGTAACAAATGACTTAAAATAACGCTGCATTATCAATGACACAGAAAATATTTGTTAACATCTAGTTAGCCAAAACCTAGCATACTAACTTTTGGTTACATGAAAAGAACAAGTGTAGTCACCTTGTATTGCGTATGTCCCAAGTGGTCTAGTGGTTAGGATTCCGCGCTCTCACCGCGGCGGCCGGGGTTCGATTCCCCGCTTGGGAAGATATTTTGTAGTTTTATTTTTTTAATTTTGTTTGCATTTGTTGAAAAAAATAAAATCAAATTAATTGCTAACAGCTGTTTTCGTAAAAAAAAAATTCTAACGTCTATTAGTGTATTGTGTCATTAGATAGTAGAATCTGCTAAATAAAAAACGTCATCTAATTCATTAGACAATCAATCTCCTTTCAAGCTTCGTCTCGTATGTCATATGTTAATTCACACGGATTTTTTTTCAATATAAACATTAAAAACTGTTTAAGTACGAAAATGTCACATGGGAGGTGTCAATGTTCGACTATATCACGCACCAAGATAAAGTAGATATCAGTATTACCATTTTGTAGGTGTAAATCTAGCGATGGAATCACACCAGATACTGACCTGATATATTCTAACACTCCATGATAAAACAATCATATTTCAACAAGTGTCTGCCGTATTCCTTACATTTCTGTACCTATTGGTGTTATCTCGTATCTCCCGCGGACGGCTTATCACATCGGTGCTGTATATCTACAGTGTTACTCTAAAAATAACACAAATATCATTTATAACACTCTAATGTTAAACAAAAGTATAAGTAGCGATACAGGTTATTTGAAAAATCAGCCACATGACCTTATTTCAAAGATGTCTTATCGATTCCATATAACATGTTCGTGTCTTCAGATAGTTGCTTTAAAACGGAACATTAGAATGAATTTATAATTGGTATTACTTACACTTAATATGTTCTCGCGGTATGCTTTGGTATTCTTTTTATATGATCGCAGTTTTTAGTAAATCATTTTTATTCGTTCTAATAATACCGATGTTTTTCTATATTACAATGAGCGAGAATAATTTTATGATGTAACTATATATTGTTGAACGAGTGTGATTCACTAAGTAGTTTTAATGTGGCTATAGATAAGTCTTTAAGACACTCTTTTGGTTTATCCAGTTTAAGTTTAATCCTATCAGCTGATGATGGATCAACCACTTGGATTTCCACCGGAAGACTCGGATTTTAAGTACAGTCGAGGTACTGACCGATAAGACAAGTCAGACCAGGAGACATCGAGACATCAGCCACAAAATCAAACTATAAACATAATCATCTTTACTTGTACAGTATTTCCATTTTGTAATAAGAAATGTCATGTACATGATATTGTATAAGAAACCTACTGCAGTCAGCGGTCACGAAACTTGTTTACCTGGTGACTGTATTTGTACTTCCTACCAGGTCTTTTCCTGGGTTGGGGTGTTAGCGGTAGCGAATATATACAAAGGAACCGCTGGTCTACCTTGACCAACACATAACAAATCCCTATGACATGTGAACAAAGAAAGAAACATGCACTGTGTACCTCACAGTTACTCAATGAACAACATACAGATAGAAAGAAATATGTACTAAGTGATCAAACAACAATAGCCTACTATACACTGTGCCAGCACTCTGTACCTATGCACCCTGTACTGCTGTGTACTCTGTATCTGTTAACCATGTACACCTATGCACCCTGTACTCTGTGACGTGCACCTTGTACCCTTATACCCTGTACCCTGTGCCTGTGCACCCTGTACTGGTATGTATCATGTGCCTGTGCACCCTGCACTGGTATGTCCCCTGTGTCTGTGCACCCTGTACACTTACACACCCCCTGTACCCTGTACCTGTGCACCCTGTACTGGTATGTACCCTGTGCCTATGCACCCTGTACTCCTTTACACCATGTACCCTGTGCCTGTGCACTCTGTACACTTATCCTCAGTACTCTTAGCACCTGGTATGCCTTGGGGGTATTACTGGATTTACCTTTGTTATTGCGTCAGCGCTATATATAGTAGTGTCCACTTGAAAAGCTGGAGCAGGAATGATGCTGGGGAGCTGGGTTCTCCACTTTTATAGTCAGCATCAACCAATCAGATTTCAGCCAATCAGAATGCACCATTGCATTATACTCAAGCCAAGCTGATATTGTTGATCAACCGAACCAGTGCTGATATAAGTAGGTTATGGTCTTCAAATGAACCATTCAGCTATATATACAAAATAACTTAACTGTGGGCGACCTATTTCTGTCACATTACCCACGCCTCCGAGCAAATGCGTCCCGCATTTTTTTTTTTTATGGTAAAAATATATAACTCAACAAAGTAAGATCTGTTTCCAAGCTTTATCTCATGCATATGGTTACTTCACCAATACACAATAAAAAACAAACAAAGGTATCAAGTTTCTTTTCTCTTCTTTTTTTTTCACTCAAAGAGCAATTACCATCACTTTATCCAATCTGTAAATTTGATCAGTTAGTCGACGTACTCGTCCCACTCGGTGATTTCCTCTGACACAATCTGCATTCCGTCCACAAACTTGGTGGGTGGTAACCTTGTTGGTCCTTCTACGAGGCTGAGCAGTTGTCTGAGTACTGATGCTTCGTCGATTACCCTGGCTTTCCATACACTTATTCCACAGTACCCCTGGTACCATCCTGTGTAGGTTCAGCTGGAGCGGACACCGATGCTACCGATCCCCTACTGCTACAAAATGTATCCTTTTCCCCCTAGCACAGCCGGACTGAGGAGAGAAATCAACGATTCCTTCGGCAAGAAACCGCCCCCTTCATTGGTTTTGCAGCGTTTAGGAGCCGACACAGGCATGGGGACGCGTGGGCTTCGAGAAAGTCCTACCAATCTCAAGATCCCTTGACTCATGATCAGTTCCACTTACAGCACCCGTGAACTGCGGCATGGAACCTGGATCCGTCCGGAGCCAATCACTATCATCTCCTGTGTCGTCCTTTGGCGAGGGACCGTGCCTCCGTGCCACATGTCGGTTTAACAGGATCTGTCTTGCGGTGGCGAAGTCACAGTGTGGGCACTCAAACTGCTTCTTCTCCCTGGTCTCTTTCCCGCACATTATCAGATGAGTTTTCCCAAGCCTCCTGTGTTCCAAACCTTGCGAAGCACAGTGGACAGGCCATGCCAGGTTTCCTCTTTGTAACCTTGGTGTTTGGCATTCCTCGCTGAAAGTATACGAAAGCGAAATTAGTTTACATATTGATTTCCTTCCCCCCCCACCCAGATTATACATGGTTTATGGTTACAGGTATTTAACAATCTTCCTGCCACCTATCTACAGAACATGAGTCAGAAAGCCACCCAGGTTTCCTAGTATTTCTCTCCTGACCTAGTACATTCCTCGACAACTTCAACACTCCCCGCCCTTGTCTGGACACTCGATTTCATCAGTGTCACTCATGACCGACTTGTCATTATATCACCTTCCCAAAACCCTTGTCCAACAGCTGTATCTTGACTACCTGGACAGAACCTTGTCCCAACAGCTGGTTCCCCTAGTCCCTGAGACTTACATCTCTTGAGTCTATCAACATGGACTTCCCAGGATCTTTCCATCGCCACGGCGAACCTTGTAGGTGACCTCGGACAACTTTGAAACAATAGTGTATGGTCCTTTCCAAAAGCTCATCAGCTTTGGAGATTTACCCACTTTCCTCATAGGAAAATACACATACACCATGTCACCCTGTTCAAACTTATCCCACTGAAGTTTTGAGTCATGGTACCGCTTTTGCCTCTGTACGGACTGTTTCGTGAAAGCACGCGTTTGTCTATGTGCCTCTTCCAACCTTTCACGTAATTTGCCAAGCCCACTCACTCCGAAGAACATCCCTGGCTTCCTCTGGCAACTCGTAGATCAGACTTAAGGGTGTGAGGATGACTTCCCTCTTCCAAACATTAACATGTGTGGAGAGAAGCCCCCCTGTGTTTCGTATATAGCAGAGGGGCGATATTGCCATCAGATACATATGGCTTATGGCTCCCAATCTTTTGATGAGCTTGGACATATGCACTCAAACCATCTGCTGCAATGTTTGTTTAAATCGCTCAACCATCCCCGTCAGATTTTTTTTTTGTTGGATACTCTCACGGCTGTCCGTGCGGTATAATTTCCTAGTACCGAGAAACCTTGCACATTTCTATGATCAAGAGGGTGGCTCTCATATTGCCTACCCTGGTCCCGGAATGTATGGTGTCAGGTAGGCAACCGAATGGCAATGGGGAAAGGGGGGGGGGAAAGACTCTTCGACTCTCTCTCTCTTGCGCCACGGTAGCTGATTACCATCGTATGCATAGGGTATGTCCTTCGGTCACTTTGAGAAGTAAGCTCAGCTACAGAACGAGGATATATCTGTTTCCCTTTTTCCTGTTTCTGGGCTAAGGGGCCCATAATGTCGGTTTGCTATGGGTCCTCTTCCATTCGGATATCCGGTCTCCACAGTTTGTGCAATTGAGGAGACCTGTTCATCTTTGTCCTTTCCCCATGCGACCAATGCGCACAACAAGCCAACCCCGAGAACATAACTGGCGAGCATCTTTGCATGCAGCACGCGTAGTATACAGCCTAGCCATAAAAGTTTTTGGCTAAATCCGACCTAGTGTCTTGGTTACTCCCAAATGACCAGAGGTTTTATGTTTCTCTCTTTTTTTTTATTCGGGCAATCCTCTACAGGGGGGTGGAGGGAATATTCCTCCGCTAGACATTGGTACCGGGGGGGGCACCACTTGATAAGAGGAATCTTTTTTTTCCTTCCAGACTCTGCACAAAAACACCGTTTTTGATAGTTAGTATATCCCATTGTGCCCACAAAGACCTGAGTACCCGGCTTTGTCCCTTGACCTTAACAAAGCTTGGGCGCTTCCCTTCCTTAATCCATGTTTTTATTAACATGATGTCAGGGTCTTTGTCCTGCAGATCTCCCAGAGTCTCTTCCTGTTTAACATGGTTTGACCCATTAGCATTCACAGTGTTTACCTTGTCCAATATTTTCGGCTGGTAGCCACATTGTCTGCAGGGAATCCGGCTCAATGCATCAGCATTTGCATGTTGTTTACCAGGGCGATGGCGAATCTCTATGTCCTGTGAACTTATCACCTGTATCCACCTTGCGACCTGTCCTTCAGGGTTTTTAGTTTCCAATAACCACCTGAGTGCACTGTGATCTGTCCGAACAACACATTTGTGTTTGTACAGGTAATGTCTGAAGTATTTCAGAAAGACTACGACGGCTAACAGCTCTTTGCGTGTCACGCAGTACTTCCGTTCTGCCTTGGTAAGCGTCCCTGCTTGCGTAGGCAATGACTTTTTCCTTGCCATCTATGGTCTGTGACAATACAGCTCCGATCCCAAAACTGACTGGCATCTGTGTCCAAAATAAATGGCATTGCAAAGTTTGGGTGTGCCAGGATTGGTGCCGTAGCAAGTCGTTCCTTTAAGCTGTCAAATGCCATTTGACAGTCTTCTGTCCACACGAAGTCGGTTCCTTTCTCCGTGAGATGTATCAGAGGTCTTGCTATCACTGAAAACCTTTCAATGAACCGCCTGTAATAGCTACACAGGCCGTAAAAATGACCTGACCTCGGTGACGTCCACTGGAATAGGCCATTCCTTGACCGACCTTACCTTGTCCGGGTCAGTAGACACCCGTCACCTGATATCACATATCCAAGGAAATGTACACTATGTTGGAATAGGATGACACTTCTTGTGCCTTTAATTTTAGTCCCGCCTTTTGTATTCTCGCGAATACCCTGTCCATGTATCTCCAAAGCCTCTTCAAATGTTCTCCCAAAGATCACCACATCATCAATATACACCAGGCAAATGTCCCAGGCCAATCCAGATAGAACCGTGTCCATCAGTCTTTTCAAACGTAGCTGGACTGTTGCATAAACCGAAGGGCATAACGTTGAATTCGTAAAGTCCTTTTGCGTGTTGCAAATGCCGTTTTCGTTTGTCCGCCTGCTCCATCTCCACTTGCCAAAAGCCTGAGAACAGGTCAATGGTTGAGAACCATTTACTGCCAGACAACCGATCTAGCGTGTCATCCACCCTCGGTAAAGGGTATGCGTCTTTGACTGTTAACTTGTTAAGCAACCTGTAATCCACGCAGAACCTCATGGTACCATCACTTTTCTCCACCAGGACAACTCCGATGACCAGGGACTGGTTGAAGGTGAAATTACACCTCTCTCCAACATGCTATCAACCTCCCTGTCTACTTCCTCCGCAGGCATGGTGTGGGAGACGACGCGGTGGTTGTTTGACTGGTTTCCTATCCTGCGTGTCAATGGTATGTTTGATTACATTTGTCCGACCAAGGTCCTTGTCTGAGCTTGCAAATAAAGAGGAATATTTCAGTAAAAGAGCTCTAGCTTGTTCCTTCTCCGATTCTTTGAGATTCTCCGAGGTCCTTTTGTACAAATCTTCCAGGTGCTTAGGTAACTCATTGCATTGCTTCCCTGTTCCCTTGTCAACAGTATCCAACACTTTCGCAATAGGGCTAAGTGTTGCCACAAATGAATGTTTGTATATATTCGTTGGGTAATCCGTTGTAGGGTTAAGTAGCCTTATGGGAACAGTAGAACCGGACCTGACCAGAGTTCTTGCAACAATACCCCGTCCTGAAGCTACGAATTTGTCGCTGGACTCTATCATGCATTCCTGTTCAGGTAACAGTTCGACAGTTTGATAATGGACCTTGCCTTCACATATTATTTCAGACCTTGGGGGTAGACTCACTGTGTCACTCATACACACCCTAAAGCATCCTAGTGACCCTTCAAGCTGTAGTGACTTTTCTTGGCCTACAATGGTCAACTTTTGTTTGGCTACATCCACTACACTTCCGCTATCTTTCAGGAAGTCCAATCCAAGAATCCCTTGTAGTGAAATATCTACGACTACAACTGTGCATGCCGCGTGATACTCGTCTATTTTGAAAGTAAACTTTCCTTTCCCTTTGACTTTTAACCTTTCTCCATTTGCTGCTAACTATCTTCTGATACACAGGTTCCAATGTTACCTGTTGCTCACTGGGAGATAGACTTGTAAAAGTCTTCAGACATGAGACTTACTGTAGCTCCTGTGTCCCACCAGCATTTTTGCACTTAGTCCATTAACACTAACGTCCACAAATAAACCACTTTCGCTGATTACTGGTTTGTCTTCAGATACACCCTGTGCATGAAGTACTGTAGGAGTATTCTTACTATGTGCATTGTTACTTTCTCCCGTTGTAGACTGTTCACCTTTTGCCACGGGTAAAGGAGACTTTTTATTTTCCTTGCAGTCTCTCTTAAAATGTCCTGTTTTGCCACATTTGTAGCATCTTGATCCCTCACGTGGATCGCGTTTTGACCAGGTGTTCTTCTTAAGACCTGTATTACCACCTGTCCTTGTCTTGGATTCTCGCAGCTCTTTTATCTCCTTCTCCATGTTGGAGATTGACTCTTTAACTGAGGACATGAATATCTCCAGTTCACCTGGTAAATCCTTTTCTGCATAGCTCTCAGAACATTGTGCCTGCCGTGCATATCCTTTACTACTACTTCGGCGTTCTTTGTCAGCTCTGGTAAAAGCTTCTATTTCCACAGCGAGTGCCACAGCTTCGTTAAGTGTCTTTGGTCGGGGACTGCTGGACCCTTAACCTCATATCAAAGTCAATGAGGGCATCGACGAAGTGGTCCCTAGAAATCATTTCCGCTATGTCCCTTGTTGCCGTGGGGTATGCTAAATGTGTTAAGCGTTTTATCCCTTCACCTAACTCCGGTAATGTTTCCGAGGTCTTCAGTCTCCGTTCCCTCAGCATAGAGCGATACAGTTCTGTTTGGTTATATGGCGCAAAACGTGATTTTCCAGTGCCTCTGTGAGTTTTGCATAACTGTGTTTATCACCACTTTGCAGATTCCCCAGTACTGTTTGTGCCTGGCTTCTAAGGGACGCAGCCAAATACAGACCCTTCTGCATGTCGTTCCATGAATTAATCTGTGCACAAGCCTCGAAATGTGCCTTATAGTCAATCCATGATCCAGTACCATCAAACGTTGCTGGCTTGATATGCGACTTGCTTTGTGTAAATCCATCAGTCCTTGTTTGACCTATGTTATTATCCTGCGTATGCCGTGTGTTTGCATCCATGGCATGATCACCACGTCCATCTCGTTGTCGAGGTCGTCCAAGTGCATAGGCACTGTGTACTGATGTACCCTTGTACATATCCCCAATATCCGCCATACGACTGAGTCTCGGCATCTCGCCATGAACACTTCCCCCAGGACTAGAGTATAACACCGCATTGTCCTCTTGTGTTCCATAAGTCTTCCGGTTAACCGACCCTCGAAATGGTATGTCGATATGTGGCGTACTGCTACTGATAGGACCTAAGTTCGTCCTCATGGTTGATACACCCGAGTCCCTTACCGTAACCTCGTCATCAACCTTCCTATTCGTAGACAATTCATGGCTGAGTTGCGCCACCTCCTCTTCTAGCCTACTAATTTCCTGAGTCATATCCATATTAAAGCAATGAAATACTAATTACCAAAAGAAACAACTGGATATCACACAAATATCACAACAAATAACAGCTATCTGTATACTAGGTATCAAAATACCTGTTCAACAATTTGAATCTAACATAAAACACAGATGTATAAACAACCCCCCAATCCGACCGCTTGCCACCAGAAATTGTGTAACGTGTTTGAGTTCGTACCAGGTCTTTTCCTGGGTTGGGGTGTTAGCGGTAGCAAATATATACAAAGGAACCGCTGGTCTACCTTGACCAACACATAACAAATCCCTATGACATGTGAACTAAGAAAGAAACATGCACTGTGTACCTCACAGTTACTCAATGAACAACATACAGATAGAAAGAAATATGTACTAAGTGATCAAACAACAATAGCCTACTATACACTGTGCCAGCACTCTGTACCTATGCACCCTGTACTGCTGTGTACTCTGTATCTGTTAACCATGTACACCTATGCACCCTGTACTCTGTGACGTGCACCTTGTACCCTTATACCCTGTAACCCTGTAGCCTGTGCACCCTGTACTGGTATGTATCATGTGCCTGTGCACCATGTACTGGTATGTCCCCCTGTGTCTGTGCACCTGTACACACTTAACACACCCTGTTATCACTGTACCTGTGCACCCTGTACTGGTATGTACCCTGTGTCTGTGCACCCTGTACACTTACACACCCTGTACCCAGTACCTGTGCACCCTGTACTGGTATGTACCCTGTGCCTATGCACCCTGTACTCCTTTACACCATGTACCCTGTGCCTGTGCACCCTGTACACTTTATCCTCAGTACTCTTAGCACCTGGTATGCCTTGGGGGTATTACTGGATTTACCTTTGTTATTGCGTCAGCGCTATATATAGTAGTGTCCACTTGAAAAGCTGGAGCAGGGAATGATGCTGGGGAGCTGGGTTCTCCACTTTTATAGTCAGCATCAAATTACAATCAGATTTCAGCCAATCAGAATGCACCATTGCATTATACTCAAGCCAAGCTGATACTGTTGATCAAACCGAACCAGTGCTGATATAAGTAGGTTATGGTCTTCAAATGAACCATTCAGCTATAGTATATACAACTGTGGGCGACCTATTTCTGTCACAATTACCCACGCCATGCCTCCGAGCAAAAATGCGTCCCGCATTTTTTTTCCATGGTAAAAATATATAATACTCAACAAAAACTAATATAAAATCTGTTTCCAATAAGGCTTTATGTCATGCATATGGATTACTTCACCAACTACAATAAAAAAGACAAACAACTAGGTATCAAGTTTCTGTTTCTGTTCTTTTTTTTCACTCAAAGAGCAAATTACCATCACTTTATCCAATCTGTAAATTTGATCAGTTAGTCGACGTAATTCTCGTCCCACTCGCGTGATTTCCTCTGACACATCTCTGCATTCCGTCCCACAAACTTGGGTGGTGGTTTTAACCTTGTTGGTCCTTCTCTACGAGGCTGAGCAGTTTTGTCTTACCCATTGAAGTACTGATGCTTCGTCGAATTTCGACACCTGGCTTTCCATTACACTTATCCACAGTACACCTGTGGTACCATCCTGTGTAGGTTTCAGCGGGGAGCGGACACCAGCGGACACGTGCTACCGATCCCTTACTGCTACAAAATGTAAATCTTTTACCCCTAACTACAGCCGGACTGAGGAGGAGAAAAGAGGAAATCATCAACGATTCCTTCGGCAAAGAAACCCGGCTCCCCTTCATTGGTTTTGCAGCGATGTAGGAGCCGACACAGGCATGGGCACATGGGAAACGTGGCGCGACGTGGGCTTCGAGAAAGTCCTTACCAATCTCAAGATCACTTTCGTGTGACGTCATGATCAGTTCCACTATACAGCACCCGTGAACTGCGGCAAGGAACCTGGATCCGTCCGGAGCCAAATGTCAATATATCATCTCCTGTGTCGTCCTTTGGCGAAGGGACCGTGCCTCCGTGCCACATGTCGGTAGTTTTTTAACAGGATCTGTCTTGCTGGTGGCGAAGTCAAGTCACAGTGTTGGGCACTCAAAACTGCTTCTTCTCCACTGGTCTCTTTCCGCACATTATCAGATGAGTTTGTCCCCAAGCCTCCCTGTGTTCCTGGAAACGCTTGCGACGAGCACAGTGGACAGGCCATCCATGCCAGGTTTCCTCTTTGTAACCTTGGTGTTTGGCATTCTCGCTGAAAAAGTAATACGAAAGGCGAAATTTAGTTACATATTGATTTCGCTCAGAATTATACATGGTTATGTACAGGTATTTAACAATCTTCTGCCAACCTATCTACAGAACATAGGTCAGAAAGCCACCCAGGTTTTCCTAGTATTTTCTCCCTGACCTAGTACACTCCTCGACCAGACTTCCATACCCCGGGCCCTTGTCTGGACACTCGATTTTCATCCGCCAGTTTGTCACTCATGACCGACTTGTCATTATCACCTTCCCAAAAACCCTTGTCCAACAGCTGTATCTTGAATACCTTGGACAGAAAACCTTGTCCAACAGCCTGGTTCCCCTAGTCCCTGAGACTTACATCTCTTGAGTCTATCAACATGGACCTACCAGGATCTTTCCATCGCCCACGGCGAACCTTGTAGGTGACCTCGGACAACCTTTGAAACAATAGTGCTATAGTCCTTTCCAAAAGGCTCATGCAGCTGTGGAGGGTGATTTGTACCCACTTTCCTCAATAGGAAAATTACAACATACACCATGTCACCGCATTGTTCAAACTTATCCCACTGAAGTTATTGAGTCATGGTACCGCATTCTTGCCTCTGTACGGACTGTTTCGTGAAAGCACGCGTTTGTCTATGTGCCTCTTCCAACCTTTCACGTAATTGCCAAGCCCACTCACTCCTGAAGACACATCCCTGGCTTCCTCTGGCAACTCGTTATGATCAGACTTAAGGGTCGTGGTGGATACTTCCCTCCCAAACATTAACATGTTTGGAGAGAACCCTGTGGTTTAGTGTGTGTTATAGCAGAGGCGAAGTATGCCATCAGTACATATGGCAAATGGCTGTCCCAATCTATTTTGATGATCTTGGACATATGCCACTCAACATTCTGCTGCAGTGTTTGGTTTAAATCGGCTCAACCATCCCGTCTGATTTTGGATTGAAACGCTGTGGTGCTGGGTTTTCCTCATAGTAACCGAGTAAACTTGCACATTTCTTGAAAGAGGGATACTCTCATATTGGCCTACCCTGGTCGGACATTGTAAGGTGTCAGGTACACCGAAATCTGGCAATAAAACTCTTCGGGACTATCAATGTCGCCACGGTAGCTGATTCCATGTTTATGTCAGTAGGGTATGCCTCGGTCCACTTTGAGAAGTAGTCAGCTACAACGAGGATATATCTGTTACCCTTTTCTTGTTTCTGGACAATGGGCCCATAATGTCGGTTGCTATCCTCTCCATCGGATATCCGGTCTCGCTGTCAGTTTGCAGAGTAGGAGCCTGTCCTCTTTGTCCTTGTCCTTGCGTACAAGCGCACATTCTGACACCAGAGAGACATACTGGCGAACATCTGTGCTGCAACCCAGTCCAGTAATTAAAAGTTTTGGCTGCGTATCCGACCTAGTGTCTTGGTTACTCCCAAATGACCAGAGGTTTTAACTGTCGTATGCAATCTCTAAGATATTCCTCGGGCTAGACATTGGTACCAGACCACTTGATAAGAGGAATCTTTTTTTTTTCCTTCAGACTCTGCTGCACAAAAACACCGTTTTTGATAGTCTAGTATACCATCCCATTGTGCCCACAAAGTACCCTGAGTACCCGCGGCTTTGTCCCCTTGACCTTAACAAAGCTTGGGCGGCTTTCCCTTTCCTTTAATCCATGTTTTTATTAACATGAATTCAGGAGTCTTTGTGTTGCAGATCCTCCCAGAGTCTCTTCATGTTTTAACATGGTTTGACCCATTAGCATTCACGGTGGTTTTACATAGTCCAATATTTTCGGCTGGTAGCCCACATTGTCTGCATGGGAATCCTGCTCATTGCATCAGCCTTTGCATGTTGTTTACCAGGGCGATGGCGGAACGAATCTCATGTCCTGCGTCGAAACTTGTCTGTCCACCTGTATCCACCTTGCGACCTGTTACCTTCGGGGGTTTTTTTCTAGTTTTACCAATAACCACTCTGCGATGCACACCTCGTGGATCTGTCCCGAACAAAACACATTTGTGTTTGTTACAAGGTAAATGATCTCAAGTATTTCAGAAAGAGGACTATACCACGCCAAAAAACAGCTCTTTGCGTGTCACGCGTGTACTTCCGTTCTGCCTTGGTAGCCGTCCGGCTTGCGTAGGCAATCGACTCTTTTTCTTGCCATCTATCGGTCTGTGACAATACAGCCTCGATCCCAAACTGGACTGGCTCTTCTGTGTTCCAAAATAATGGGGACATTTAGCAAAGTTGGTTTAGGGGGGGGTGCAGGATTTACCCCCGCGATTTTGTTTTTACCGTAGCAAGGTCGTTCCTTTAAAGCTGTCAAATGCCATTTGACAGTCTTCGGTCCACACGAAGTCGGTTCCTTTCTCACGTGAGATGTATCATGAGGTCTTCTTAAAAAAAAAAAAAAAAAAAAAAAATCCACTGAAATCCTTACAATGTACCGCAACTGTAGATAGCTAACACAGGCCCTAAAAATGGAGCCTGACCTCGGTGACGTCCAGCTGGAAATAGTTTTAATTTTATTTAGAGCCCATTTGCTCCTATGACCGACCTTACCTTGTCCGGCGTCAGGTAGACAACCACGTTCATGTCTGTGATATCACATATCAAGGAAATGTACACTATGTTGGAATAGATGGACACTTCTTTGCCTTTAATTTTAGATCCCTGCTTCATGTATTCCTCGCGTATACCCTGTCCCCATGTTCTCCCAAAGCCTCTTCAAATGTTCTCCCAAAGCATCACCACATCATCAATATAACGACCAGGCAAATGTCCATCGGCCAATCCAGATAGAACCGGAGATCCATCAGTCTTTCAAACACGTTAGCTGGACTGTCTGCAATAAAACCGAAGGGCATATCACGTTGAATTCGTTAGTTAAAGTCCTTTGCGTTGTTGCAAATGCCGTTTTCGGTTTGTCGCGAGCGCCTGCTCCATCTCCACTTTGCCAAAAGGACCTGAGAACAGTCAATGGTTGAGAACCATTTACTGCCAGACAACCGATCTAGCGTGTCCATCTACCCTTGGTAAAGGGTATCGGTCAGAGTTATTGACTGTTAACTTGTTTATGATCAAACCTAGCAGATACAGCCCACGCATCGAACCCTACATGGTATCGCATCGACTTGTTCTCACAAGGGACAATCCTCCTGATGGACAGGAGACTGCGCTGAAGGTGAAATTACACCTATCGCGTATAACATGCTATTCCACACTCACCTCTGTGTACATTCCTCCGCTCGCATGGTGAGAGGAGACGACGCAGGGAGTATTGTTTTTTGAACCTGAGTATCCGTATACTGCCGTCTGTCAATGGTAAGATTCTGGATTATAGTTTGAGAATAAGTCCCAAGGTTCCTTGTGTCTGAGCTTGCAAATAAAGAGGTAGAATTTTTCAGTTAAAAGGAGCTATAGCTTGTATTCTCCTTATCCGATCTTCTTCTGAGATTCTCGCGAGGATCCTTTTGTACAAATAGAGCTCCAGGTGATTAGGTAACCTCATTGCATTGCTTCCCTGTTGCGCATTGTCTACAGTATCTCCAACACTTTCGCATCATAGGGCTCAAGTGTTCGCGCACTGTAGTGAATGGTTTGGATATATTCGTTGGTTATCCGTTTGAGAGTAGGGTTACGTTGCCCGACATATGGGCATCAGTAAGAACCGGACCGGACAGAAAGTTTCTTGACAACATGAAAACCTGTCCTGATGCATAAGAATTTGTCGCTGGTACTCCTTTCATGCATTCCTTGTTCAGGTAACAGTTCGACAGTTTTGATAAATGCCGAACCTTGCCTAATCACATATTATGTTCAGAACACTTGGCGGCGTTAGAACTCACCGCGTGTCACTCATAACACACCCTCTAAAGCATACTATGTGAACCTAGTCAGCTTGCTAAGTGACCTCGTCTTGGCCTACATATGGCCTCATCGTTTTGTCCTTGGCCGCGACATCCAGACAAACACTTCCGCTATCTTATTTAAGGTACTAGATCCAAATGCTATAAGAATCCCTTGTATTGAAATATCTACGACTACAACTGTGCATGCGGCGTGATAACTCGTCTATTTTGAAAGTAAACTTTCCTTTCCCTTTGACGTTTAACCTTTCTCCATTTGCTGCTACTATCTTATGTGATACACAGGTTCCAATGTTACCTGTTGCTCACTGGAGATTAGACTTGTAAATGTATCTTCAGACATGAGACGTACTGTAGCTCCTGTGTCCACCAGTCATTATTTGCAAAGTTAGTCCACTTAACACTAACGTCCACAAATAAAACCACCTTTCGTCTACGCGCATTTATATCTGGGTTTGTCTTCAGATACACCCTGTGCATGAAGTACTGTAGGAGTATTCTTACTATGTGCATTGTTTGTTTACATTTCTCCGTTGTAGACTGTTGCGACTTTTGCCACGGGTAAAGGAGACTTTTTATTTTCCTTGCAGTCTCTCTTAAAATGTCCTGTTTTGCCACATTTGTAAAGCATCTTGATCTCTCACGGTGGATCGCGTTTTGACCAGGTGTTTCTTCTATCTTATTACCTGTATTACCACCTGTCCTTGTCTTAGGATTCTCGCAGCTCTTTTATCTCCTTCTCCATGTTGGAGCATTGACTCTTTTAACTGAGGACATGTAATATCTCCAGTTCACCTGGGTTAAATCCTTTTCTGCATAAGCTCTCAGAACATTGTGCCTGCCGTACATATCCTTTACTAACTACTTCGGCGTTCTTTGTCAGCCTCTGGTAAAAGACTTCTATTTCCACAGCGAGTGTGCCACAGCTTCGTTAAGTGTCTCTATTGGTCGGCGACCTGCATGGACCCTTAACCTCATATCAAAGTCAATGAGGGCATCGACGCAAGTGGGGGGGGGGGGGGGGGGGGGGGGGGGGGGGGGGGGGGGGGGGGGGGGGGGGGGGGGGGGGGGGGGGCGAATGATCCCGTAGAAATCATTTCCGCTATGTCCCTTGTTGCCGTGGGGTATGCTAAAGGTGTGGTTAAGCGTTTTCATCCCTTCACCTACCTCCTCGCGTAATGTTTCCGAGGTCTGCAGCTCAGTATCCGTTATACTCAGCATACGTGCGATACTAGTGCAGTGTTTGGTTAATATGGGCGCAAAAATTAGACTTCATAGTGCTCAGGGAGTGATTGCAATAACAGTGTTTACTCACCTGCTGTTGCAGAGTTCCCAGTACTGTTTGTTGCCCTGGCGTCTAACGGGAAGCAACGACCAAATACTGCACCGATTCGTGCATGTGACGTTTGATCCAATGATTTAATCTGTGCTCAAGCCTCGGTAAATTGTTGCTCACTTATATGTTCAATCCATGATCCAGTCTACCATCAATAACGTTGCTGGCTGATGATATGACGACTTGCTAGGGTGGTAAAATCCCATCCGAGTCCGTTGTTTGACCCTATGTTATTTATCGACCCAGGCGGTAGCTATCAGTTGGGTTGTTTGTGATTACATGAGCTTGATCACCACGGTCCATCTCGTCTCTCCCGCGCGAGGTCGTCCAAGTGCTCATAGGCACTGTGTAACTGATGTACCGTGTGTACATTATCCCCAAGTATCCGCCATACGAACTGAAGTACTTCCCCCCCGCACGCATCTCAGCCAGATGAACACTTGCCCCCAGGACTAGAGGTATTGAACACCAGCATTGGGTGCTCTACGTTGCCTTCGTTAAGTCTTCCGCGGTTAACCGACCCTCGAAATGCGCTATGCTCCTGAATATTGTGGTCTGTGTTGACAGGCTACATGAGTTCAGGGGACCTAAAGTTACGTCCATCTAAGGATGATTTACATCCACGAGTCCCCTTACCTGTAACCTCGTCAGTCAACCCTTCCTATTCCGTAGACCCAATTGCATTGGCTAGTATTGCGCCAGCCCTCCTATTCTTGCCTACTTCTATTTCCTTAGTCATTATCCCATATTAAAGCAATTGAAAATACGAGGTTATCCAAAAGAATACAACTGGAATACCACACAAAATTCTCCAAATATACAGCTATCTGTCATAGCTACGGTATATAAAAATACCTGATTCAACCATGATTTATGAATGTAATACATAAAACACAGATGATAAACAACAACCCCAATCCGACCCGCTTGCCTCCAGGAAATTGGTGTTAACGTGTTTGAGTTCGTACCAGGTCTGTTTCCTGTGTATGGGTGTTAGCCGGTAGACAAATATATACAAAGGAAACCGCTGGTCTACCTTGACACCAACACATAACAAATCCCTATGACATCTGTGAACATACTAAAGAAAGAAACATGCACTGTGCTACCTCTCAGATAGTTACTCAACATGAACAACATATACAGATAGAAAGAAATATGTACTAAGTGATCAAACCAACAATAGCCCTACTATTCTACACTGTGCCAGCACTCTGTACCTATGCACCCTGTACTGCTGTGTACTCGCTCGTATTCTGTTAACCATGTAACACCTATGCTGACCCCTGTACTCTGTGACGTGCACCTTGTACGCTTTATACCCTGTAACCTGTGCATGTGAACCCTGTACTGGTATGGTCATCATGTTGCCTGTCTGCACACCTGTACATGGTTTGTCCCCTGTGTCTGTGCACTCACTGTACACGCTTTCACACCCTGTACCACTGTACCTGTCGCAACACCTGTAACTGGTTTCCGTATCCCATCCGTGCACCATGTGCACCCTGTACTGTATGTCTGTGTCACCCTGTACACTTACACACCCTGTACCCTAGTTCCTGAGCACCCTGTACTGGATGTATGTACCCTGTGCCTATGACCACCCTGTACTCCTTCCATACACCAAATGTACCTCTGTGCCTTTGCACCCTGTACCTACACTTATCCTCAGTACTTCTAGCTACTCTGGTATGCCTTGGGGAGTATTTCTGGATCTTACCTTTTGTTATTGCGTAAGCAGCACTATATATAGTAGTATACCACTGAAATAGCTGGATCGAGGAGATGAATGCTGGGGAGCTGGGTTCTCCACTTTTCATAGTCAGCCATCATTACCAATCCAGATTTCAGCCATTTCAGAATGCACCATTGCATTATACTCATAGCCAAAGCTGATACTGTTTGATCAACCCAGAACCAGTGCTGATATAAAGGTAGGTTATGGTCTTACAAATGAAACCATTCCAGCACTATTATATACAAAAATAAATCTTAACTGTGGCGGAACCTATTTTCTGACAAAAACACTACGATGGACGACAGACGAACGGAACGGGACAAAAGTCGCGGACTATAATATGTCACTTGAGGACTTCTTCAGGTGACCCGTAGACAAGGGGCCAAAAGTGGCCTTTATCTCTCACCTGTTTTTAGTAAATACATTGTAATAAACAAAGACCCCATCCCTCAAGCCCCCCGGGGGTCAGCTCCATCATTTGTACAATTTTGAATCTCAGACCTATAAGAATACTACCATATGCATCATGAGTGCTATCCCATTCTTAGTTTCAGATAAGAAGTCGTTTACATGGAAATAGCCAAATTGACCCCTTTTGGTCCCACCCCTGTTGCTATATATCCAATGCTTAGTTTCAGAGTAGAAGTCGTTCATATAGAAATGGCCAAATTGACCCCTTTTCACCCGCCCCTCAGGCCCCCTGGGGGGTTTCAGCCCTATGATTTGTACAATTTTTAATCCCCACCCTATATCGATGCTACCATTGCATTATGAGTGCTGTCCCATGCTTAGTTTCAGAAAAGTAGTCGTTTATATGGAAATAGCCAAATTGACCCCGCCCCCTCAGGGGTTTGTCCCATCATTTGTACAATTTTGAATCCCCACCCTTTAAGGATGCTACCATTGCTAATGGGTGCTATTCCATGCTTAGTTCCAGAGAAGAAGTTGTTTCTATAAAAATAGCCAAATTGACCCCTTTTGGTCCCACCCCTAAGCCAGATCATTCGTACTGTTTTCAGTCAGTACTCCATAGGGATGGTACCAGTCAAATTTTGTTAAATTCAGACCAGCGGTTATGGAGAAGTAAATTGTTGACGAACAGACAGACACCTGACTCCGCAGTATCACATAAGATCACCTTGATCCTTCGGACCAGGTGACCTGATAACACTTAGTCAGGACCATTTTTGTGTTATTTTAGGCAAGGTTCAGCCCCTAAAACTTGGCATGTTATTAAATGAACCTGACATAACAAAATTAACAAAACAAACCAAAACCTTAAATTCTCTGTTCAATGAATTCAATACTTGTTTACCATATTCAACCCTAAAAGCACCCACCTTCCCTTTTTGAGGCTCAATCTCATGAAAATTGCATATCATCTTTTCCATAATTTAAGATGAACCATTGTTCTTTAGTAGAATACTTCCACAAATTGATTTATAGATTTTTAAAATCACTTTTGTGAAAGATTATTCCTATTAAGCCGTCAATCATTTATCTTCAATTTTATGCACCATGGGTCGAATATGGTTCACAACACCTATATAAGACATGGGTACATCAAGGTGATTTGTATTATAAAGCATTAAAGCATGGATAAAAGAATAAACAATTTGTTTGATTCAGCAACATAAAGCCTTTTTATTTCATTCAAACAAAAGCAAATTTAATCAAATCTCCCAACAAGTCACTTTTAGATTAAGTGGTCATGAGTTATATCTCTTTGACAATACCTACAGAACACCGAAATTCTACAGAACTGAAAGTTACCTTGTATTTACCTGTAGAAACATGACTATTTACCTGTAGAACCATGACTATTTACCTGTAGAACCATGACTATTAACCTATAGAACCATGACTATTTACCTGTAGAACCATGACTATTTACCTGTAGAACCATGACTATTTACCTGTAGAACCATGACTATATACCTATAGAACCATGACTATTTACCTGTAGAACCATGACTATTTACCTGAACCATGACTATTTACCTGTAGAACCATGACTATTTACCTGTAGAACCATGCAGTCGTCCCTGGTTCCCGAGTCTGGACAATCAGTACTGTGTGTCACAGCAGTAGGGGGAACAAGTCACACATTGATAAACTAATACACAAAATACCATGCGTAATTACTCTTGTTTCTAAATGATTTTGTTTTGTTATGTTTTCACATAAACTTCAAATATCCAGAGAGCTTATGAACCAACAATGGTCTAACCTATCACAGAACTGATATATCTCTTTTTACATTACATAAATTGTAGGGCTGAATTTCATGTTTGTTTGTGACCCCCTTTTGAGGAAACATTTTCCCACATTTTTACAAGAGTAGCTGAACTTTACCAGTGCTTTGTTCAGTATTATTATAAATACTGCACAACCTGTTCATTCTGAGCTGCCTACCAACTAATTCTGAGTTTGTATACTAAGGTTTTAGCTGCGATAAAACATTAGCCTTACCAAGTGAACATTACAATTACAAAATGTTATTACAGTTATTTAACACAGCATGAATTTGCAGTACAAGAGTTTCACAATTACTTCTGTATGATCCATATATTGAAAGCTTCAATGGCATTATGACCATGAGAATCATCTGTCTTTACTTTAATATAACATCAAAAAAAAGCAAACTAAATATAAATTCAGACAAAATTACAATATTTTCCCCTACAAAGAATGTAGGAGATTCAGTCTTAGATTCTACAAATATTTTCACTTCAATGAACATGGAAAGATCATCCACACTCTTTTCAGATTGTACATTTTGTACAAATGTCTTGACTGTAACATGTAAGTAGAAGATTTAGTAACAATTTTGAACTTCCTGACCAGTTTTCCATTTTTCTCATTCTATGGTTCATTTCATCTTTGTTATTCTGTGGTTCTGTATCTTGAAATACTGACGGATGATGAACAAACACAGCTCACGTAATAAATAAATGGTCAACTGAATTCTATTTTCACGACTTTTTCTCTGTACTAGACTGTGCATTGTCTGAAGAATTAAACAGTCCCGAGAACCAGTTCATAATTGTGAATCCCTGTCTCATAAAAAACACATGTGTTCTGTCCTTAAATGCACCGAATGAGTCGTACGCTGGTCTAACATCCAGAATGGAGAACCGAAAATTTTTGTCCACCTCACCGCCATCGTAATAGTCAATAATGTAGCGAACATCCTTCCCACACCTATCCACTATCCAGTCGTGTCTGTCAAATGGCAACTCATAACTGTAGAAAATAGAAAAGATACTTTATATCATCTAGACTGTTAATCTTGTTTTGTTAACAGGGGTTTTCCTTCTATTAAAATGAAATATTTGGAGTACATTTTTATAATTATATAATCCTGTATAGCAAACCTTAAATGTTCAGGTACATTTAAAACTTTGAAATATTTGTCATTTCAAAATGCTACATAAAATTCTGACTCAATTTATTCATGAATTGATGATTTGAACCTGATGATGTATTATGATGTCAAATATCAAAGCTTGTTACCAAAAACACAGCTTCATTTACATACATATCCAAACCTGTCTTAGTGACCACCTCAGTATAAAGATCACCTGGGGGGGAACACGCAATAAGACCCACTTTCTTTGGGGAGTGTCCCAAATGATCAACTTCAAATCAAATTTATTCTATGTATGAAGACCGCTTGGCTATTTAAACACCAATTTTATCCTCAGAGTATCCATTTGTGGTCTTTATAGACAGGTTTGAATGTATGTATTTTTAACATTGGAAGAAATTTCTTTTAGAGAATTCCTTATATTTTCAACAAGAGGCCCAGAGGGCCTGTATCGGGGTCTCACCTGGGTTTGTAATGCCAAGTAATGTTCTGAATACAGGTTCATTGTTACTTTTCATTGAAGGAATTTTAATATTATAACCTCTAAATCCCCTATTAGGCCCCACCCCTCCTGCCCCCAGGGGGTCAGAGCCAAAATTTATACAAGTGTTCTTGTTCCCCTTCCTCCAAGGATGATTTTGTTGGCCAAATTTGGTTACAGCATCCATATCAGAACTCTATGATAGTACAAGCGATTTAAAGAATTTACCTCTAATTTCCCCTATTGGGCCCCGCCCCTCCTGCCCCAGGGGACCAGTAGCCAAAATTTATACAAACTCAGTTCTTATTCTCCCAAGGATATTTCTGGCCAAATTTGGTTACATTCCATGCGGACAACTCTTGAGACTAGTAGCGATTTAACAGGATTTACCTCTATTTCCCCTATTAGGGCTCCGCCCCTCCAGCCCATGGGGGTCCAGAGCCAAAATTTTACAAGTTCTGTTCCCCTACCCCTGAAAGGATGTTTTGTGTTCAAAATTTCACGGTACAAATCCAATATCTTTATGACTAATGGAGCGATTTAATAGGAACTTACCTCTATGACTAGTTAGCGATTTGTTTTGGATGAAAGGATTTTCCTCTATATTTCCCCCTATTTTGGGTGGCCCACCTCCTGCCCTGGGGGATCAGAGCCCAAAATTTATACAAGTACTGTTTTCCCTTCCCCTAAAGGTGTTTGTTTCATGATTTTGGTTACATTTCCATGCCAAACTCTAGGACAAGTATCGGATTTAAAGGATTTACCTCTATTTCCCCTATTGGGCCACGCCCTCTCCTGCCCCCTGGGGGATCAGAGCCAAAATTTATACAAGTTCTGTTCCCCTTCCCCCAAGTGATGTTTGTGGCACCAATTTGGTTACATTTCATTCCGAACTCTATTACAAGTAGCGATTTAAAGGATTTACCTCTATTTCCCACTATTGGGCCCCCGCCCCTCCTGCCCCCGGGGGGCCATGAGACCAAAATTTATACAAGTCTAGTTCCCCTTCCCCAAGGATGTTTGTGGCCAAATTTGGTTCTAATCCCTTATGCAGGACTCTATGACAGTTAGCGATTTAAAGGATTTACCTCTACTTACCCCTATTGGGCCCCGCCCCTCCTGCCCCCAGGGGATCAGAGCCAAAATTTATAAAGTTCTGTTCCCCTTCCCCAAAGATGTTTTGTGGCCAAATTAGGAGATTACATTTCATTCAGAACTCTAGACAAAGTAGCGATTTTAAAGGATTTACCTCTATTTTCCCCTATTTGGCCCCCGCCCCTCCTGCCCCCACACTCGGGGCCAGAGCATGCAAAATTTTAACAAGTTATCTGTTCCCCTTCCCCCAAGGATGTTTGTGGCCAAATTTGGTTCACAATTCCCAATCCATGCAGAACTCTATGACTAGTAGCGATATTTAAGGATTTAACCTCTATTTCCCCTATTGGGCCCCACCCCCTCCTGCCCCCGGGGGGATCAGAGTCCAAAATTTATACAAGTTTTGCTGTTCCCCCTATCCCCCCAAGGATTTTTGTGGCTAATTTTGGTTACAATCCATGCCAAACTCTAGGACAAGTTAGCGATTTAAAGGATTTACCTCAATTTCCCCTATTGGGCCCCGCCCCTCCTGCCCCTTGGTAGGTCCAGAGCCAAAATTTATACCTTGTTTACCTGGTGACTGTATTTGTACTTCCCTTGTCTCCACTTTAAAAACACATAAGTTATGTGCTTCAAGTATCGATATATAGGTGGCGTTATTTTTCTCAAACGTACACTGTACGTGAGATATCGGCTCGGATCTGCTTTCAGGACAACCTTCACAACTTTCATGGTTGCCTTAGTTTAGTAATGAAACTGGGACAAAAGTTCCGGATGGTTTATATTATAAGTGTGAACCGAATTCGGGACAAACACTTGACTGACCTCTGAGCTTTTTTCTTACCTATATGTATTAGTTAGTCTACACGAGTAGTTTTTATGTGATGTTTTGCTAGGCGATTTATTAAAATGATGTGCGATTTTGAAAATTTTTGCGAATATGACTTATCGAAAATCTCGAAATGGGAAGAAATCGTAATTACATATATTTAAAATGGTTCTCTTTCCAAACGTTCTTATGCTACAGTTGTCCCCGGGTCTTTTCTTCGTGACTGATATTGAACCATAAACTTATGTACAGTGTATATTGTTCATGCACAAGAAAAAACGCGTTGTTAGACTACGTACCAAGTCTATGATTTCTATCTGTTTTTGTTTGTATTGCTTGATAAGCAGATGTTCTGTACGTCTGTTTGGCCAATATAGCAGAATTTCAGCCAATCACGTTGAACCTGTCTGACAGATGAAGAAGAAAAATATGATGAATTTTCCTCGTTCTAATCTCATGTTGATCAAAACATCATTGCATGCCGTCTGCTAACTAAATGTACGGAGTATGTATGTTTCTAAATATAACTGCACGCGAGTCACCACGGAAACATGTTAGGCGGGGCAACCCGTCTCCTCCATATTATTTACCAAAATTATTAGCGAATATAAAAAATCTGAATAATTTGGTACAATTGAAAAAGAAAGGAGACGGTAATGAAGATCTTTCATCTATTTTTACACATCTTATAAACACAGACCTCACCGAACCATCAATTCCCCCTCTCCTGATATTGTTCCTGTAGTAACTGGTCTTGTTTTTGTTTAATAAACCCCAGACAGTGTGACAATTACGCCGTATCCCTTTGAAGATGAGCACCTCCGCTGAGTTTTTTCTTGTAATTTTCCGCGATCTACAAGTGGTTGTAGCGGTAAATTGGCTGGAAACCAATGATTTTAATTGACAGTATGGGGAATGAGCCAAGGTGCTTGTTCGCTACCCTTCGTTTAACGCTCACGGACCGTGGCGTTGCTAGGGATCTGTTTGGATTTATTTATATCAGCCACATATATTTCAATTGAATCTTAAAGACGACGTGAGATCAGGAAATCATATAAAAGAGTTCTAAAACACACAAGTAAATAGGAAACCACTTTGTTTGTATCATTTCCAGATTAAATAAAGCATTCTTGTTCAATGACGAATCCTTGGAACAGCGGTATTAAATCCAAAGATTCGAAGAAGGAATAAAAAGGAGAAAAAAAGAAAGAAATTATTTCCCAGTCATTGTAAATTCGGTCAAAGACGTGCATGTATCCTCAACAATAAAATGAACAACATAATACATAGACCATACGATATAAACTAATCGTGATTGTTCTGATGATACCATATGGTACATCTTTCGGCTACAGCTATGCTGATAATATTCCTTTAACTGCAGTTTGCTTAATTAACAATTTATTGAAAGAGGTGATTGATACCGAATTAATCTTCAACATATAAACTACTGAAAATTCCTTTGATGAGTGATGTATGCTTGTGTGAGCCTTGGGATGGACTAAAGAAAAGGGGGAAATATGACGTTACGCCAGGAGATTATAGTAGACAAACAATAAAGAGTGGTATTTTTCCGTCATTTTTCACTTCATAAATATTAATTATGTTCCAAGCTGTTACACTTGATTAAATTTTACTTTCGAAATATTAATGATAAAGCTGGTTTGATCATACTCATATACAATTTTGAAACTATGATAAAATGTAATCTTTTCTTTTTGTCTGTCTCTCGTGAAATCTCTATTCGATGTAGACACGTATTACAAACTAAAACTGAAAAGTAACCGCCGGTGATTTTGTATAGAAGAGGCCATGGCAGGGGTCGTCGAAGGGAGTATTAAACTAACGCTTTAAATCTTTATAATATTTCTGTTAAACTAGTATCATTTTTAAGATTGAATAACTCTACAAAACATTAATGCCTGTCTATTTACATTGCAGTCATTTAAAACCCTTAAAGATTAAGTTTACGTTAACAGGTCTCTTAGAGCCTCCCCTATAATCACTCTCAGAAATGTTACATGAAGCACGTGCTTATCAAATATACAATGATTCTACATTTAAATCAACACGAACAGACTAACATTGAAACTAAGATAAAGCTGTTTAATACCCGACAAATTTAAACAAGCCAGCACAGCAGTGATGATGATAGTCTTCACTGATGTAGTTCACATTGATCAGTCTTCACTGACAGTACATACCCCAGCCGTCATAAAAACAATTAAGTTTATATAGACAGCTCAATCTTATATCACACACTTTATGATAATACAAACCAGATCTCGTAAATTTATAGTTAATACTATTGGCACTTAACTTACCCAAAATATCTTTACCAGTGTCGGTAACATTTTGAGGTCGTCTGGGAAAAACCAACAAATAGTCCTAGGTGTATGTTTTCAGAAGGAGTGTTTATGATACGTTCAACATATCCTGAAATGACGTTCACATGTCATGTAGCCCGAGATACTCTGACCCTGACACCAGACTTAGACATTATGACAGATAGATGTCTGGTATAGGGACAAAGCGCAGTGCTATATCAAAAGGTGGAACTCGCCGACACCGTTTGGTGTCGGGCCAGGTCATCTCCGATTGAGACTGCTTACAAAACACCGAGAAGCGTCCCTTAACTTGTTGCAGAATGTTATTAATATATCCGTAATTTATACTTGAAAAATTTGTTATTTTTAGCCAATTTTGCTGCGGACGACAACGAACGGCCAAAATTTGTAAACTTAATTAATCCGTAATTAATCCGCTCTTCAGTGGTACCGGGCCTTAAGTCTGCTGTACATGTTAGGGCCAGAATATCTCGGCCTAATGTGATGGCGCGTGGCGCCGTTGAGGATGAGAACGCTAAATATTCCGAAACGTTTGATCACATACTTAATCTTTTCGCATAAATCTACATTTTCTTCTTTCACTGTTTCATCGCCATTCATAAAAAAACATACATTTCTTTTCTATATTTTTTTATGTATAATGATGTGCATATTATTACAAGAAACTGTTAAACTAGTACTGCAGAATATAATCTCCACAAGATTTGGTTCAGACAATTATTTATTTTATTTCTTTGATAACCAAAACATTTGGAAACAAAACATATGAGGGAGAGGCTGCTTGCTGGTTTTTTAAACTCCCTTACATACTTAAACTATATGTACTTGGTTGGGGGTTGATACCACAATAGATATCGTAAAGTATGACGATCAGCAGATTTATACAATAAAAATAATAGACATATTATCTCTATAACCTTTATAGGCATTCCTGGTATGTTGAGCTATAAAAGTTCAGTTTTTTTATAACTACCCCAATCCTATCACAAGTCACAAAGTCCAACAGTTATTGTTAATTTCTCTGGAAACCGTAAATATACCACAATGTCGACATACATGTATGCGAATATCAACCTTAATTCCATGATTCTGTACTACAAAAGAGGAAATTAATATATACACAAAACATCATATACTGGCTTCATGATTATTCGTTCTAAAATGTCTGCAGTTTATAAGAATTTTAACAGATTTGTCTCAGCGAATGTAAATAGGAATCAGTCTTTAAGCATGCGATCAGTTTAGGAAATTGCTCAATAAGATCAATAATATCAGTTTTGGTGCTTTAAAGTATTAAAAATCTCTCTATATATATACTTTATACACGTGTCGTGTTTAAGTTTACCCTTTTAATTGAACACTGCATATCCATGTCGTTGATATGTACATTTTTTTAAAAATATACCTTTAAACCTCTAACAATTATAAGTCTGGCATTTAAAGATTGTGAATACAAGTTCCGATAGATAAAAATGCCAAAACTGGCCTATGTTCTCTTCAGAAAGTACAATATTTATTTGTCAATGTTCATGTTATATGTGCCAGTTTATATGAATGATATAACGTATACAGACGGATCAACAGCTGCCAATCAAACTGTCCGGGTACCGTACGTGACCGTGACGTAGCATTTTGTATTGTATATGTTTCATTGAATAGATAAACGTGCGTTTACGAGCATGAGAAGTCTGCTTAATCTGCCTATATTATTAGTCTTTTTTTTAAATTTACCTAATATATAAGTCAAAAAATTGAAAAATTACCCTAATAATATAGGCAGGTTTAGCAGACTAGAGGTGTGGCTGCACATTCAATGGCCTACCATTTCTAAATAATGAGTTCTTTGATATCTTCTCTTTGCATCGTTAGCAATTCACCTTTCAGGTAGCCATTAACTCAGCAGACGACAATGATTTAATTTCATGCCTTTCATCGGTTAGAAAACGGAGGTCCATAGACAGAAAACAACTGTACGACAGTTTGTATTTCATACACAATGAACTATCTTTGACGTCATTTTAAAAATGTAATTACAAAACCCCACAGTTATGTTAACAGCGGGAAACAACTTATCTGTGGTAGCGCCGTCGCTTCTTCAAACAACCGTAGGCAGTACTGTCGTCTGGAATTAGACTGGCCACCATACCCTAAGTTGTTGATAAGACTTTCTCAGCAGAGTTCTTTACTAGATTATCTCCCCCTAGTTTAATATTAATTAGAATGATAATATTCTAGAGACTGGTGGCCAGTCTAGTCTGGAATGTTCAAACTGGTCTTTCACCAACTGTATATTTCGATGTCTGCATTAGATACGCTCAAAACTTTACTCAATTTATCTTGTCTGTGCTGCCTTCACTGGCATTTCTCGAGTATGAATGAGGTTATTAATAGAAATGTCAAATACGGTTTGACTGGTTGGACCTCTAATTTTTCGTTTCGTTCCACATACATGGAAATATAAGAAAAATTCAATCTTTAAATTTCAATCCTACACACTGACAGCTTCAGTTTGCGGCCGCCATTGTTTACCCACTGTAAAAAATCCCATCAGCGTGAATGCGATGCTTTGAAGTCAGCTGATTATATAATCAAGCGGTTTAAACGCTTTCATGATCCGACGAACGTAATCTTCATCAGGCAGAAGCTCAGTGCTATTGCTTTTTAGTTGCAAGCGTTAAAGTGACAGACAATCTTCTAATATAATCAGCTAACCAAGAACGGAATATCTGTTACGGAAATAAAAATTTCTTACTTCTCTTATGTGGATTTCCTTCAAAATTTTGGGTTTGGGGACAAGAATAAAGTGTTAATTTATATAAAAAAAAATAGAAAATTCAGCTCCGATATTTCCGTAAATTGAACTTTTTAACAGTGCATAATTAATGGTTACTGAAACATCTGGCTGCGCCCTTTAAGGCCTTGCTTCAGTTATATTACTTGATATAATAACTTTAACAAACGGCCGAACCGGTTATTCCGAATAATCGAAAACGGCCTGCTTCGTTTCGATATTTTAACTCTGATCAAACTCTCCAAAAACGAGGGTTCTGAAAATGACCTTCACCTTCCGTATTAGCATACTCGAGTGAGAACCCTGCGCGTTCGACTGCCCGAGTAATAACTCTGTCGACCGGAGAGTTGCCAGTCGAAGGCAGTCATGTAGAATGACTGTTCAGTAACCAGCGCGGGCTGGTGTAACGTTGAAAATGGACCCCCGTTGAAAATTGACCTCGGGTCATTTTTCAACGTTGAAAACAGACCCCGAAAACCATTGAAAACTGAACTTAACCCCTTGAAAATAGACCACGTTGAAAAGTGAACCCATATGAACTCGTTTTTAAACAACAACACAACACGACACCACAACACCATGAAACCCCACAGCACCACACAGCACATCAACACACCAACAATAAAATAACACTACACAACACAACAACACATCACACAACACCACAAAACACAACAAAATAACACAACATCACACAACATAACATCTCACAACACAACAACGCATCACAATAAACACAACATAACACAACTACACAACACAAGACAACATTACACAACAACACGACAAAACATCACAACAAAACATCACACAACACAGCACAACCACACCATAACACACAACCACGCAACAACAATACAACAACATCCAACAACAACACTTAACAACACTACACAACACAACATCACACAACACAACATCACACAACAGCACATCACACAACATAACACAAGAACACATCACACAAACACGCAACAACAACACAACACCACCTTACAACAACACACAACACCACCTTACAACAACACACAACACCACCTTACAACAACACACAACACGCCTCAAAACACAACATAACAACAAAACATCACACAACAACACATAACACAGCACACAACAATACAACACCACCCAAAACAACACAACACAATAATACACAACAACAAAACACACGACAATATCACACAACACAACATCACACAACAAAACACAACACAACAACACATCACACAACACTACAACACAACAACAATACAACACCACCTAACAACAACAACACAACACTCGACAACATCACAACATCAAACAACATAACGCAAAAACACATCACAAAAAATCACACAACAACACATTACACAAACACGGAACAACAACACAACATGCAACAAGGAGCCGCAAAGCTTGGCATTATCCCCCGCGCCCAGTTGTATTTTTTAATAAATTTCCATGGTAACAGAAAAAGTGTTGAAAATGGAAGGTTCCCATTAGAAAAAGGCACAACTATAGCACTAGCCTAACATGTACAGAAAGTTTCGTGTAGCCAAATTGAACGGTTTTCGAGTTATAGCCCGGAATAGAAAGGAAACTTTAATAATATGGTATTTTTGAATAAGTTTCCATGGTAACAGAAAAAGTATCGAAAATGGAAGGTTCCCATTAGAAAAAGGCACAACTAGAGCACTAGCCTAACATGTACAGAAAGTTTCGTGTAGCCAAGTTGAACGGTTTTCGAGTTATAGCCCGGAATAGAAAGGAAACTTTAATAATATGGTATTTTTTAATAAGTTTCCATGGTAACAGAAAAAGTATTGAAAATGGAAGGTTCCCATTAGAAAAAGGCACAACTAGAGCACTAGCCTAACATGTACAGAAAGTTTCGTGTAGCCAAGTTGAACGGTTTTCGAGTTATAGCCCGGAATAGAAAGGAAACTTTAATAATATGGTATTTTTGAATAAGTTTCCATGGTAACAGAAAAAGTATCGAAAATGAAAGGTTCCCATTAGCAAAAGGCACAACTAGAGCACTAGCCTAACATGTACAGAAAGTTTCGTGTAGCCAAGTTGAACGGTTTAGGAGTTATAGCCCGGAAACGATACTCGGACGGACGGACGGACGGACGGACGGACGGACGGACGCACGGACGGACAGAGCCCAAATCAATATCCCCCGCAAACGCGTTTCGCGGGGGATAACAACACAAAACACAGCCACACAGCATACAACAACACACAACAGAACAACACACCAATGACACACAACACAATAACATTACACAACCACACATAACAACACAACAACACACAACATAACAACACAACATCACACAACAAAACATCACACAACAACGCACAACAAACAACACAAAACACAAAACCACAAAACCACAAAACAACACAACACAACCATACGCAGAACATCACATAACTGATCCATACGCAGATATATAATACATGTATTCTTGTATTGCAGGGAATAAATATATATTAACAATTACTGAATACTTGACAAACGTAAAATCGTCGAAAATATAATCTTAAAAAAAATCATTAAGAAACAAATTAATAATATCACATAATTATAGTTTTGTAACACTATCCACTGGTACTCGGAAGTGAACACCACATAGTACAAACTATCTAAAACTAACTACAAAAGACCATCCGTTGACAGTTTGCCAAGGTCATTTTTCAACAGACCTGTCGTTGAGAATTGACCCTAGACACTGTCAATTTTCAACGACATGTTCAATTTTCAACGGCATTCGGGGTCTGTTTTCAACGTTGAAAACTGACCCGAGGTCAATTTTCAACGGAGGTCCATTTTCAACGTTACACCGAATCAAACTGGTTCGTCGCGAACTTGCTTTGCGGTAAATTTAAAAAAAAGGGCATCAACCGCCGCACAAATATTGTTCTTAAAATTATTAAAAATTGATTAAAGTATTAGAATAATGTCTAGCATTATTTAAGCATTTTTTTTCTTTTTTAGGAGCTTTCTGGAGTTCGCTCTTCTTGATACCAAGAATTTTGATGTACGTTGCATCTCAACTACAGCTTGAAATTGACACCTCCGATGTGATATCATGCCCGCCAAAAATATGTGTGCTGGTTAACTGCTTGGTGTTGTCCATTGCCTTGATCGCTGAATTGTCAATATGGAGTAGATGGATATAACAAGGCTGAAGCTTATGGTTTTCCGACAACTTTCTGTTTTCAAAAGCAATACCGAGATTTAAGGCTTTCATATTTTAAACGAGTTAGTTTAAAATCATAACGACTTAGTATTACAGGCACAATTTTTAAACATGCTTAATAAATATGTATGTTGCTACATGAAACAAAAATGACGGCTTAACGGTGTATATTATATACATCAACGAGTCAACTCCAGTTGTCTATAACATTTTTTTTTAATTTCGACAAAACAGCTAAAATAATGCCATGACACAAACCAAACAATGATTACCGCCACCAAAACCATCCTCCTATCATCATCATCATCATCATCATCATCATCATCATCATCATTATCATCATCATCATCATCATTAAAATCGTCATCATCATCATCACCATCATCATCATCATCATCATCATCATCATTAAAATCATCATCATCATCATCATCATCACCATCATCATCATCATCATCATCACCATCATAATCATTATCACCATCATAATCATCATCACCATCATAATCATTATCATCATAAAATCTTTTAATCAGCAGCAGCAGCAGCATCAAAATCATCCTTCTCCTATTTATTATCACAATCATCCTCTTCCTGATTATAATTAAAATCCGCCTCATCCTCTTCATCATCATAATCATCATCATCATCATCTGCCTCCTCCTGATCATTAGCACCTTCCTGCTATTCATCATTATCATCATCATTATAGTTATCCTCCTCCTTAACTGTATTACCCTCCTCCTCCTTCAAATCCTCCTCATCATCATCCTCAGCAGCACCTTCCTGCCATTCATCATTATCATTATCATTATGGTTATCCTCCTCCTTAACTTTATTACCCTCCTCCTCCTTCAAATCCTCCTCATCATCATCCTCGGCAGCACCTTCCTGTCATTCATTATCATCATCATTATGGCCATCTGCCTACTCCACTTCATTTCCGTTTTTCTCCTCTTCCTCCATATAAAATTTCCCATTCTGCGTTTTGCTATCAAAGCAATCCTCCTCTTAATCATTGTCACCATCATCACGATACTTCGCCTCATCCTCCTTTCCCCTACTCCTTATCATCACCATTATATCACCACCATTACCATCGTTATATCCTCCTCTTCCTCCTCCCACTTTCCTTCCCTCACCTCATCATCATCATCATCATCCTCTTCTTCTTCTTCTCCTCTCCCTCCCTCCCTCCCCTCCCCTCCCCTCCCCTCCCCTCTCCCTCCCCTCCCCTCCCCCTCCCTCATCATCATTATCTCTCTTCCTTCCCTCCCTCCTCTCCCTAATCATCATCTTCTTCTTCTTCCTCTCTCCCTCCCTCCCTTCCCTTATCATCATCATCATCTTCCCCTCTCTCCCTCCCTCCCCTCCCTCATCATCAATATCTTCTCATTTCCCTCCCTCTCCCTACCTCATCATCATCAGCTTCTCCTCTCCCTCATCATCATCATCATCTTCTCCTCTCCCTCCCTCCCCTCCCTCATCATCAATATCTTCTCATTTCCCTCCCTCCCCTCCCTCATCATTATCATCTTCTCCTCTCCCTCATCATCATCATCTTCTCCTCTCCCTCCCTCCCCTCCCTCATCATCAATATCTTCTCATTTCCCTCCCTTCTCTCTCTCATCATCTTCATCTTCTCCTCCCCTCCCTCATCACCATAATCTTCTCCTCTCCCTCCCCTCCCTCATCACCATCATCTTCTCCTCTCCCTACCCTCCCTCGTCATCATCATCTAGCGAGGGACAGGAAACCAATAGTTGATTTGGCGTTGGATACAGAGAGGAAATAGGACCATATGCTTCTCCTCAAATTTGTTACAAAATTGCCTTTGCCAGTAGAGGTCATCTTGAGGCAATTCTTTGGTCAAGACCACGGACAGCTCCAGGCCATAGCGGAATAGCATCATTGCGTTTGAACGCTCCTTGAAGTTGGCTTCGTCCCTTTTCCTCGGACCAGAGGGTTTCCACAGAGACTTTCTCTTCACCTGGCACGGAGTAGTACCACAATGGCGGCAGAATTTAGGGCCTGTACAAAAAATGACATTCGCCAGATCTTATTTGGATACAAGAGTTTTGCGAAGTAGTTAATTTTATCAAATCTTCTATTAAAATCTAATATGACGGCTGCGTAATTAATGCGACTTAAGAATATTACTTACGAGTTCTCCATTCCTTGAACTTGGCAACCATGGCTATCCATCTCTTCTTAATCAATGGAGCGTGACCCAGGAGTAAGGTGATGCAGATGATGTTACAGAGTACCGCGTTCACCATTCGCTAAAATTATATATTGATACTATTTAAAATAAAACGAATTATGAATCAACATTGCAAACTTAGCTTTATATACTGATTTTTCCATAGTAGGACTGTTTCTATAGGGTAAACATTTGATAAACGATATGATCACGTCAGAGAGAAAAAAAATATGGCATTGCGCTTAAAAACAGAAGCTTTATGATCTTGATGGCATGTATTAGTATTCATTATCAAAATATTAAATGCTTACCCATAAAATTTCAGCTTGCCTTAGACATCTCTCGATTTCAGTTTCAGCAAAGTAATGAAACAGTCTTTCGGTGTATCCAGTTTCGTGCTCCACACTATGAATAGTGTAAAAGTGTGATGGAATATATTTTGAATTCATCAATTAATCCAGCAGACGGTTTGCAATTTTAAGCAATCCTTTTTTTTTTTGGGAAGAGATATATATTTTGATAACTTAATTAACTTCGAGTTAATCAATAAACAACAGTAACGAAAAAATATAATTTCGCAGAACACGTATTTAGGACAATGAATGAAAACTTACCACATGAGGTCCGTGTAGGTAGCAGGACCTTGGTGAAGGGCACTCAGCATTACCACGAGTATTATGGATAATTTTATATCCATCGTGGTATAAAGATTTAAAACAAAATATTCATATTAGGGGAGAGACTAATCATCTCCGCCATCGCCATTGCTAACCGGCTTAGCAACTGGTATATGACGTCATACAATTGTTGTCGGTGATATTTACTAAATGTGTAAACGAAGAGGAGAAAGTTCAGATCGTGGCTCGAACCCGGACCCTCCTAATATTAGCCTGATATTCTGTCGATAGTTCTACCAGCTATATGGAGTATATATGGTAACGGGACTGAAATGGGTCGATCATCAGCGACCCATTTCAGCCCGTTACAATACTTCAGCCTTCTCTCTAAAAGTCTACCGTGGATATTTTATTGGACGTAATTGATAGAATATTTAAAAAAAAGTCATAGACACAGCATTTCCCATTTATTAATGGAAGCGAAGAGCTTATGCTCCATCTTTGCTAAAACGTGATTTGGTATCGGTGGACTCGGACAAAATCAAAGCGAGCGCCTGCTCTTTGGCCAAAGGCGAGAGCCAGGGTGTTTGACGCATTACTATGCTCGCAAAAATATTTGGCGTTGTAGATCAATATGTTAATATATATAAATGTAATACGTGTAGATTATGTAAACCCGACAGAAATTAAGAACACCCACGAATAGCGCTTCTAAACAGGAGAAAACCGATGTTTTTGCAGTTCTACAACAGTTTCATGCAATTGGATTTTGGGTATATTTCTTTGATTTGACGTCTACACAAGCTTTATGGACACAGATTTATGCTTTGTTACCTCCAACACTCCGTAAGAGAATTTCCGAGTTCAGCTAAAAATATGCATCTTTCTATATGGATTATTTCTTTTACCTGTTGCCAGATCCTTTTGTCTTCTTTGCCATTTTTTGTGTATAGCCAGAAGTTTGAAGATCGAGCGCTTCGAATCGATGCGAGACATTTACCATTGTGAAACTGGGACGACTGTATAAATGCGCCGGGTGTTGGATACGTCTATTTGTATTTAACTAGTGGAATATGAGCAAGATTTTCAATTTTAACCCTTATTACTTTTTTCTCAGCGTCCCGTCACAATTAGCCTGCCATAAGACAGCATGACAACCCCAAGAGAGCTTTAAAAGGGTACAACAGACGCCATTGTTCGAACCTGTTCAAAATATTTCGGATGCATCAGCAAAAGTACCTATACAGGAAGATGTCGTTCTGTGACAAAAGTATCATGCACAGGCTTTTATAGACATACGGACACCTCTATATACATGTGTAATACAGTGTTATGTGTGGCACCTCTACCTACAGTAAAATTTCTGCAACAGATACACATACAACTGTTTCTATAAACACACAAACGATTATCACTAAAACAAAACATAACACAGTTTATCATCGTCACAGGTTTATCGTACTGTTGACAATCCGTGATAACAATTCCATATCCACCAAATAACTTTACCATTCTAATTCAAATGTATATGATTTTTATACATTACTGCAGTAATCAAATAAGTCGACTTAACTGAAAAACTGTTTAATATCGTACTTAATCACCAGCAGAGTAATAATAAGAGTTTTTCCCATTCCATCCTCGAAATTCCAGGGATTACTATCACTCTCATAATGTCTACCCCTGGAATATGTGATAGTAAATCTGAAGGCCCTGTGAGCGACAGCAGATGATAAGATAGTTTGGATCTTTGATTTAGGTATACACTGTGGTGAAATGAATGTATGACTTTGAATTTTGAGTCCTATCTACATAATCTTCAAAAGCTGTAGGCCTGTGATTGGTCAGGTTTTTATCTATCAAATGCCTTCAATTTTACAATGACATATTTCTCAGGTGGACATAACGACAGTGATAGTAACCCCTGTAATATTGATGATGGTTCCACTATGGCACTATCTTTTTGTGTAGACTAAATGCTAGAGCTTAATTGCAGACAAAAAATTCACTCTGCCAAAAATTTCATAAAACTATAGTGTAATGCTTAGTTTATGCTGAAATATAATTTCTATAGTACTGATTCATTACCTGGTATATTTTTTCTACAACCATATTCAACCCAATAAGTGCTTAAAATTGAAAAAATGAGGGGGCACTTCATAGGACCAAATTTGGACTAACTTTTCAAAAAAACATCAAAAAAATCATTGGGCAAAGTCAGTCATTAATAAATTTGCAAAAGAAATCAAATAAAGAAACCTACACAGATTTCATAGTTTCCGTCTGCATTAGAATTAAGGCAATTGGAATTGAGGCCTCTTTAAAAAGGGGGAAGGGCGCTTAAAGGGACAGGGCTGCTTATTGGGTCAAATACAGTACATGTTATAATGATTTACAGTACATCTAAGTGCTGACATCTTCTTTCTATCATCTATTTTTAAAACATTAGGGCCTAAGTCCACCAACAAAATCTATGTGTATCAGATACAAAATATAACATAGAGTCTACATGTACTTCTCTTGTACAAAATATAGCATACATTTGTACATCAAATGTACTGATTTTTCATCTTTAAAAAAGTCAATGAAAATGTGATATGTTACATTAATCCCTTATGAATATTAATAATGATGAAGCTGATTTCTAATTTAATCTCAAAAGCGATGGCACTTGGAATAAATAATGAAAAGCAGATTTACATGCAAATTAAGAACTGTCATAGTTGTCAGTTACAGTAAACCCATTTTCTTTCTTGTACAATTTATGATAGCAAAATCAAATAAAGAATACAGACACAGATTTTCCTTCCTTTTACAGTATTTCTTCCTATTCATATACTCTGTTGTCTTTGACTAGAATAACACGGGAGAACCTTTGATAAATAAAAGGTCTGTGTATATAGCGGCTTATCCCAAACTATATCGCACTGTTTATTAAAGATGCTCCATCGCCGACAGAGCATAAATGATATTCTTCATTTGAACAATAATTGGTGTTTAATCGTGTATGTATATGCCTAATTAAAACAAAAAATAATATAAAATAATTTATTCCGCCTTTGGTGCATGCGCAATCAGTACTTCATTCCATATAGGATATAATGCCACGGATTTTTTTCGGGATGCAATTAATTATTTTTCATATTTTTAACTTGAATAAAAATTAGAAGCTCAAACTTTTTAACAGTGGTAATGGTGTAAAGTAAGTAACTTTTGCAACTGAAGAAAAATACTAAATCGTCTCCTCCTGTTTTTGATAGTGAAAAAATACCATTTGTCAGCGGTGGAGCATCTTTAAGACTTTCTAGTTAATGATTTATACACAATCATATACATACTATATAATTATATCATGCACATATAAATAATATTACAATAACTCCCATAATAATATGTTATTGTTTTGAAAATATTATTAGAGCACTAAATTTGTAAAAATGTGTTAATCTTATTATGCAAATACATTGTACAAGAATTTGTATACCAAATATAAATATGAATTAAAATATAGATATATAATCTTAATCCATAACATTAAGAAGCCCATGACCACTGATAACACTGGTGTCTGATGAAAGTGAAGACAGAATATAAAAGACCGTGGCAAGCAAATCAACATGGACACCATCTGGAGTATTTATTCGTAGAATCAATCACAAATGTTAACTGCCTCTCAAGGAGAATTAATGCAAAAAAAAAAAAAAAAAAAAATTATGAAGGATATGTTGTTTATAGTAGAGCATTCATTCATATATAACAACCTTAAATGCTGTTAAGGTAACAGCACACACCAAATTACAGTAATCATTTACAAAATTAAAATATAGCCATATTTCTACTCAATATCAAAATAATAAAATGAAAACAAGAGATTCCAGAGGGATCTTGGCGCCAACCAAAGATTAATCTATGTCTTACAATATTGAAAGAGGGATCTTTTCTCTGCTTTTCATCTTTAAAGAGGGATCTTTTCTCTGCTTTCCAATCTTTAACAATCAAAATACAAGATGGCGGCCTATAGGCCATCTTGTTGACTAATCAGTCCAAAAATGCATTATGCAAAACTAGGGCCCATGGGGAACCTACATATGAAATTTGAGAAAGACCCCTTTGGTACTTTCTGAGAAATAGCGGTAACAAACTTCAACTACCAAAATCGAAGATGGCGGCCAGTTGGCCATCTTGTTGACCGATTGGTCCCAAAGAGAAATATGCATAACCACGGCCCTAGGGGAACCTATATGTAAAATTTGAAAACAATCCGTTCTGTAATTTCTGAGAAATAGCAGTAACAATAAATGTTAACAGATGGACGAACGGACAGAAGGCGATGAATGAAAAGCGATTTGAATAGCCCACCATCTGATGATAGTGGGCTATAGATAAAAAAACGCATAAATGATAAGAGTCTTTACTATGCTCCAAGATCATGAAATGGTGTTAAGTTTAGACTTATCCAATCACATATAACGTTACAATAGTTATAGCATTTTTGATTGGTTAAGCAAAAACTTAACTCTAAGACTGTTTCATGTTCCTGGGGCCTGAATAGAATGTGATAGGATAAGACAGAGAACCACTATACCATCCCAGGTGTCATGGTGGAAAGTTGAAATCAAAGATTGTTTATTATATGCATATTCATACAAATTTTCCTAGTTAAACTAAAACAAATTGAAAATGCCACTAATAAAGCACTACTAACCTGATAGATGTAAACAAATAATTATGATGTAATGCACATATTTATAATCAAAGTACTCAAAGTACTGCAAATACAACGCAGCAGAAACAGAAAAATAGAATGAAATCAAATGAATTTCCAAAATCAAAATACATAAACCATATTATAAAGACTTTAATATCAATTATTTCAAGAACATTCAACTGATCACAGAAAATACATATGTTTTGTTTGACATTTTTCTTAATTAAAGTTCCTACATGAAAATTACAAAGAAAACAAAAGTCTTCATTAAAATGAGTTTTTATACTCTTGTTTCTTATGTTGTACATACACTTATTTTGGTAAAACCATGCACATATGAGGGCAGCCTTATAAGTTATTTTGCCTTTACCTCAGATCTGTGTTTAACATTCATTTAAAAACATTATTTTAAAGTACACAAAAAGGGCATATGATTAGTTTACTTTAAAACTCTTATGTCTATAAGCCTTAGATAGTAAGTCCAATTTGAATTATCATTAACAGAGATTATGTAAGTTGGACAGAGGAGTCACCAGCAGGCAACAGTTGACCTAGATGGGCTGTGTATTATATAACACTCTGTGTATTCTATACACACTCTGTGTGTTCTACCAATCAGAAGGCAGTCTTCCCATGACTACTGATTGGTCCAAAGGAATATTATTCAATGAATAGGATATTTATGAATGGAAGTTTATGAATGAAATGGTTCAAGAGGTCACCACTAGATGTCATTGTAGGGCAAGTCCTACTCAGTCCTACATCAATAGTAAACCGGATAGCAATAATACAAACGCTAGTCGCGTTGTATTAAAAATGGCATTTAAGGAATCATAAATCAAATGATAGCTAATTCATTCAATGGCATTTAAGGAATCATCAAATCAAATGATAGCTAATTCATTCACACATCCTTACTATCAAATCTACATAACTTTATGTATGAAAAATATACATGTACGATGATGTATACACATTGTATTGAATTCAATGTTGACTATTTGGTACAAGTCACTGTACATATAAGGCAAAAAAAAAATATCTGTTTCGGGTTACCTGACCGACCCTAATTGTTTACCACCGACCCTAATTTTTTTTTCTCCATCTTTATGCGAAAAAAAATAAAACTCTGTATTTCGATCTCAGACACCAGTTTGGTCATTAGTTTAGAGTGAAAGACAATGAAAAAAAATAAAATCCCAGACCTAGCTGCAATATTGTAGCTCAAGACTTATAGACAGATAATGGTGTCGTCTTTAGAGCTACAACTGGTGCCTATTACTGCTAATGGAGCAAAGTAATGATTATGTAAACCATTATAAAACGTTTATTTGCATTTCATCTTACTTGTTCGATATCGCTTACTTACTAGGCAATAAAACTGAACCACACAGTTTGGTTTGATTATCAAATTCCAAATGAGGCATTATTTTTTTACGTAATACATATGAAGGTCTTTCTGAAGGGGATTTTTACGGCAAGTCCAGAAATTGTGAATATGACATCGTGTGAGCGATACGGTAGATATTAAGAATGGTAGTTATGTTTGTTTTGGACAAAAATAATATGTAAATGCATGTATACGCATAAAATAATTGGAAACCTACAAAAAAGTATAGAAAACTGTGCCCGAGTGATTTTCGGAGGCAGCGCTCCACTACGACACATAGGAACCAATTCGTACCCGGCCGAAAGGTATAGCAGGCCGGGTACGTATATTTGTTCTATCCCAGACCCTACTTTTTTTGCCAATGTTACCCTAAACAGACATAAAACAGACATGTTTGTTTTGGCCTTATCAAGAATTGACAAGAAAAGCCGTAAAAAATAAGACATTTTCAGTTTAAGTATTTTGGCATTTTATAATTACTTTTTGAAGTAAAATAAATATCACCAATATAAGGATCTTAAAATAAGGAATATAAAATCATTTGATGACAAGATGGTTACGACTTTGGAAGAATAACCAATTTTATACCTTTAAGACTAATATAAACGTTGCTGCATCATTTGATGACAAGATCCAATATCCATGTAAATTATGTAAAGATATAGTACATAGAAAGCCCTACTATATTCTATACTACATGTGTATGTGCCCCTGTGCCAACAATTGTTCCATTGGTCACTTCTCAAACAGAAAGTTAGAAATGACTAGTTATTGATATCAATACTGCAAATTGTGCAGCTTATCAAAGATTCATTGAGAGACAAAATTTCTCTAAGAAAAATAACATATGAAATAGGTTGTCCTGCCATTTTACTGTGTGCGTATGGGGGCGAACACAAGTAATATTGATATCCCTGTACTGACATGTGTAGTGACTAGAGAGTTCAGAGTTACTACCCTTTTTTTTTTCTCTCTGCCATGAGTGAGGTACAAGTATGGTACAAGTGAAACAAAGGGGAGTAACTCTGATAGATCAGAGCATGACTGGTGTTATTGAAACATATTGCTCTGTTAAATGATACAAAATGTATTCTAGTAATGTAAGAAATTCATTAGATATTGTAAATGAAAGTACAAGTTATACTTGTTTGATTCTTGTTTTATGTCCAATTAAAAGGTCTAAGTCATCTAAGGAAAGTCAGGTTTTGGTGGCGCAAGAAAACCATAATATCCAGAGAAAAACAACTGACCAACCAACACTACCTGCCAGAATATATGCAATCCAATAAGTACATTGAGTATCATGTTCAGATCTTATGCTGCCAGCAGATGGAGAATGATGTTAGCTCTCCATTTGTTTCAATGCCTCAAATGTACTTGAGATGAAACTTGTGATTGAGGAAAACAGTGAAGATCCCTCCTGTACCATAGCCGGTTCAGTCGGATGAGTGACCTGTGGAGAATTGCCTGTCGAGTGACTATCCACCAACAGATCAGATACATTGTCGTTTGGTGAAGCTGCATCTGTTTCTCTCCTCGATGGGGAACGTTGTTGTGTTGCACCCATTTGACTTTCATTTTTTCCTGTAGTTCTGTTCTGTTCATCTGAATCTTGAGTATATTTCTTTCTTACGGCTTCGTGTGAAATCGGGTCAAATGATGGTATATGGTCTTGACCAACATCAGGTAAACTTGAAGGCTTAAATTTCCCACTAGCGAACAGTTTATCACTAGCAATAGAACTATTCATTGGATCCTCGTGGTCTTCTGCTAAAGGATCATGGGATTGAGAATCTTTATCACCTAAATAAGACATAGCGTTAAATTTTGAGGATATTCCATATTGTGACACATCTGTGTTTGGTGACAGATTGTCTTCAGACAACTGTTCAGATCTACTGTTGATACTATACACACATTTCGCATAGGTCTGGCTGCGATCAGTAACTTCTGTCGAATCCATAGCAGTTGACATACTCATTTGTGACTTAAAATCCATTTCATCGCCCAATTTGCTATATCTAATCTGACCAGATGAATATCTACTGTCAACATGAGCCTGATATCTTGTTTCTAGATTATCGTCCACTTCTTGCAAAAGGTTGTTGTCAAAGCTTCCATCTCGATTTATTTTCTTCTCTGGAATACTTTCAAAAGAACTTCCAACAGACTGTCTGGATGGCTGTTTTTCATTGTCTTCAACTGAAATGAATGACTGCATAGTTTTGCCATTCTGATCTTCTTTTTCATTATATGTAACTGTGGTGTTCTCCTCAAAGGTATCAGATCGTTTCCATTGATGAACATTCTCTGAAGCAATTTCTTTTGTAGAACTTTGAATATTCACTGATGTTTTCATACTGTGGTTCCCTGAAACTGCTGCTTTATCACTGCTACTTTGATTTTCATTAACATCAGGTATTGACTTGTATTGAACAGGTTTCATTATTTCTATGTTCTCTGTGAAGTTAAAGGAGCTTTGTCTATTTCTTGTTTCGTCTGGTGATAGATCATTGCTGACCATTGAGTGGGCATTGGTCAGTGTAATGTCGTACCCAGGTTTCTCCTCTCTGTTACCTATATACTGACCCTCCATCTTTGCTGTGTTTGGTTCGGATTTCTCTTCAACTGAAAGTTCTGGTTTTTCTTCACTTAGCAGACGGGTAGCTCTGCTTTGTGTTTGATGGCTAACAACAGTAGCATTTTGTTCTGACGGGCTTTGTCCGGCAGCTTCAACTGAAAATGATAGCATTAATGATTTACCTTTTGTGTTAGCATTTGAAACAATAACTAATAAATGTACATTTGTACACACATTATCGATATGTTGAATGACATTAAACACTCTACTAAGCAACATCAATTTTTGGGATGTCAAACACATTTTTTGTACATATTTTTTTCCATTGATTTATCGAGTGTAAACATAGGTATTCTTTTCTCGTAAGTACATGTATTTCTATGAGTATTCCTGCGACTTATGAATTATATATTACTAAAGGTAAACAATACATGTTTGTGCTATCTGTGATTATTGGTCACAAATACCGGATTATTGACCTACAATTTCACAGCAAAGTCACTTTCCAATAATATCTAGAATATATTTGCCCAGTATGTAAACTATATGTACTACATTTACAATATCTCCATCTATTTTTGATCTTATTCTTTAATAGGGGGACATTGTCCACAGCTGAAATGGACCAGTTTATTTACGTAAAGTGATAATACCATGAACATCCTTGTCCTCGAGCAGACGGCAAGATTTGTCTACAGAATTCTGACTAGGAACAATCAAGTGGTTTGCTGAATGGCTTTGATCATCAAAATCATCGCCATCATCATCGTCTGCAAAATAAAACCATTTGTCCACAAAATTTCCATACACTGTAAGTTATTCATTATCCGATGTTTTACAGGAAAAGGCCAATTAGAAACAATATTTTTGTTCCGTGAGTTTTATAACATTTCTAAGTCAACATAATTGTTAGTTCTCAGGAACCTTTTACATTGAATACTTTGATTTATATGAAAGACTTTAAACTTTTGGTCCATAGTAACAAAAGAAATGGCTTACTGGAACTGCATTGCTAGTCTACTTCTTGATTATTGGAGAGACTTAAATTAATTTAAGTATATTAGCATAAGTGACCTTCATTGAAAGTCAAGGTCACTCCATAAAATACATTCAGTGATTTTTCAAGATATTTTGGGAAAAAAGTTTTTGTTGCAAATTGGGAATTTTTAATCGCAAAAAGAGCAGTTTTGGGAAAAAGTTACCCATCACTGAACATGGTATTATAAGTGATTAGATATTGTAAAACAGTAAACTGTTTCATTTTTACAAAAGGTGACGACCATAACAACAGTTTCAGAGGATTAAACAATGAGAGGAGAGCTTTTCGGGTTTTGTTTGTTTTTCAGAGATTTGATTTGGGAATTTTTCATTGTAATTGGGAAAAAAATAGGGGGGTTTGGCATTGGGAATGGGGTCGTTTACCGACCCAAGTTATATAAGGAGAAAAATCACTGACATTAGACAATATTTCTTGGTTTTCAAACAGAGAAACTGAGTGGTTAAGGTCCTCTGACAAATCACTACTAGCCCTCAACCTATTGGATTCAAGTACGAATCCCCATAAGGGAAAGTTGTTGGGCACTGACTATAAGTCGGTGGTTTTACTCTGGGCCCAGCTCTCCTCAGTCTTTTAAACCTGGTACATCCTCAAATGACTCTATCCTTAAATGACTGTGGCTGTCAATAGGATGTGAAACATTCCAATTCTGACACAGAAGGACCATACTCTTCATCATGGCCCAAGCTTAAGGTGAACCAATATGCAAATTTTTGCAGATTTTCAATATTGTCTGAATTCTTTATTTTTTATAAACAAGATACTGTTAAAGTGAATAGTCGGGCAAAGAAAACCAGTCTAAATGCGTTCATTGGCCTTCCAAAAGTTCTCAAATATTAATACGACGGTCAAGTTCTGCTTAGTTTCCCAGTTCTGACCATTAAAGCAAAGAAAAGTTGAAAGCATTGAAAGCGAGGCTGTGTGGAAATGTAACCACGGACATAGTGAGCCGGGAGGACGTTTTAGAATTCCCATACTTTAAATTAATTTCTTCGTACACAGACAGATTTTGACGAGAGATTTTTATTTTTCCATTTCATAAGAAATTATACTGGGTACATTCACACCATTATCACCGACTTTAGCCATCCTTGCCTGACTGTTCACTTTAAGTTGTGAACCAACTTTCTTCCGTGTGCAATTTACCATGAAGGTAAATTTGTAAAAGTTTATCTCCACCAATTATTATTTTCTTGGATTGACTTATAACATATTTTATTGTCATAAATGTACAAATGGATTAGGCACAAGTTATTTCAACTTAAGAAGCCTTCTCAACAAGCCTTTTTTTCTTGGATACCGGTAGTATTAAAATATATTTCAATTAACGCAAAAATTGATCTTGATGAACTTCATTTGAAACTAGAATAGCAAAATTTAGTAACCGCGAAATAAAGTTGTATGCACATTGTATTACTATTTGAAAGTGTACCTGGATGGTGTGTTGTTAACGAGCTAACTGCTTTACCGTTTGTAGAAGAACGTCCCGGATGTGTTTCTTCTGCACCTTCCTCAGCTATATAAACATCACATAAAACATGATTAAAGTTCCATTTCAATTATCGTATAAGATGTGTATCCACAGATAAGAATGCTTTGTGAGTTTCGTATATCAGGTAATCAACAAAAAAATTAGATTCTTGTTGTTTGCTTGTCATCTCAAACTCAGATGCTGTCATAATCAGTGCTTCTCCCCTTATAAACACCCATTATTTCTTCTGAAGAATGAGTCAAAGCTATATAAACTCCCCCATCCCATGGATTTCACAATGTTTTACAACTATGTATATGATGCTCATAATTTAGTATTGTACCCCATATTGCATGGACATGAGTAATTCATATGTGAATTACAACATAATAATGCATCTCAAGGTAAAGAACTTTTTCATCCACAATTTATATTTTTGGTTCTCTATGCACCCCCCTCCCCTGTTACAAGTTTTTAAGTGTTTTGGGCACTAAATTTGCCGCTAATTATGGTGAATAATTTTTGGAACAAGTAGTCAGATATATTTTCCCAAGAGTCTGGTCATAAGCTTGACTGTAATTGTGATGAAACTGGCTGATACAGAAAAGTCAAGGTATGGGAGACAACTTGTACCAATTTGTGGACTCATTCTAATGTCATTGTTACCTACCTTTGATGTGGTCCATGACAGATTTACAAATGTAGTCATTCATAGTAATCTCTGCTGTGGGTTTGTCGACATCAACCCAGCCTCTAAACCTCAGTGGAAGGAGAAACCTTAACTTAAACACAGCTGTATTTTCCTCGAAATCTACAACACAATGTATACCCTCAAAATCTACAATACAATGTATACCCTCAAAATCTATAAAGAAATGTATACACCCAAAATCTACAATACAATGTTTACCCTCAAAATCTTTAAAGAAATGTATACCCCCAAAATCTACAACACAATGTATACCCTCAAAATCTACAATACAATGTATACCCTCAAAATCTATAAAGAAATGTATACCCTCAAAATCTACAATACAATGTATACTCTCAAAATCTACAATACAATGTATACTCTCAAAATCTACAATACAATGTATACCCTCAAAATCTACAATACAATGTACGCAGACTCTACATCCGACAAGGAAAATCATAGTACTAGTACACTCGCACTAAAAATAATTTACAGAAAGAATCTAAACACTAGTGGTCTTTGAGTGGATCATTTGTCCCAATGAGGAAAGTTTTGTGTTCAGACCCTGAGCTGAAACACACTTCAGTCAAATCATATCATGTACATTATTTCTTTTCAAAAATAAAATTTAATGACAAAGTTTTTTCCAACTCTTCCTTTTTCTTTGAACAGCGTTTAACCCATTCAACCCAAATATTTTATAATGGACTCTATCATGTCTTGAAGTAGATGAGTCCAAATGTGTCTTCAGGGATGAATGAGTAATTCAGAATGTATTTCATATCAATATTGATCACCAGATAGAACCAATCCTATAGGGTTCTAATTATTTGTGTGGAAGCTTACGTGAATAATAGACAAATATCTAATGATGCAATTTTACATTTCAAGAACACAGTGAATTATAATCCCAATAACAATTAAACATTTCTGCATGTTTGATCAGGAGAAATTAAAAGAGGCCCATGAGCCTTAAAGTTCACCTGAGATTTAATACAAATGAATTACCATATTCGACCAAATAAGCACCCAGGGCTTTTAAAAGATTGAAAAAAAAATGCAAAGGTGCTAATAAGACGAAATTATTGCAAATCTAGAGAGTTTTGTGTAGTTTTGGTCTTTATTTATGCCTGGTCAATTGAAATTGGGGCCTCAAAAAGGGGGAGGGGCCCTTATAGGACATGGGCTCATATTGGGTCGAATATCGTATTTCATTTACTAACAGATGTCTTTTGTTCATGAATTAGGAACATAGATCTAATAGGTCTACATACAAAGTTTCATTAATTTCGGTTTGTATTTACTCAAGTTATCGCGTTCACAAGGTCAAATGATGATTATTACGGCAAAGGATAATAACTTCGTAAATTACTGTTGAATCAAGCTGATTTTCAAACTTGTCCAAGATATTTCCAATGTTATTCTACATACAAAGTTTCATTAAACTCGGTTCACAAGGTCCAATAATGTATTAAATCGTGCCCGGACTGATATCACATTATGATGTCATAATTTGATATCAGCCCGATATCAGTTATCACGTCATCCGGATTTTTCACTCCGGATTTTAGAGTTGCCGCTTTGATTCAGTTTCCTGCAGATTATAAGTTGGATAATAGATACAATTTTCAATTTCAAAATAGCTCTCGGATAAACGTATTGAGAAAGATATTAGAAATCAGAAATAGTCTGTTTCATGATGATTTTACTGGAGATTTTGTCTTACTAAGATCAGGTCAAAATGAGTTTTGTCCATATTGCCGAAAACAAAGCATCGCAATTCACATTTATAATATAAAAAGAACGTACTTGGTATGAATAAAATCAACGACATGCTTTTGTCAACAGGAAGAGACGCAGGAATAAATTAAACAGTTTAATAGTTCAATTTTCCTGTCGAATTCATAATTTCTGTATGTTATAAAACTGATCATTTTGAAATGAACCTGCTTTGCCAGAATTTGTTGAACATTATCAATTTTGTTGAGTGATAGTTAACCTTCACTAGGATCTTGTTCATTTTGTTTAAAATACAAATTTCAACTCGTTCATTTAACTGGGGATTATGTATTTGTAAAACATATACATGTAATGAAGCTTTTTCAACATTAAATTGGCCTACATTATGACCAGTGGAATATCGGTCATTGATCAATACGTTTTAATATATGTTTTTAAATTGTTAAAATTTCTTTCTCTTTTTTTTTCCTTCAAAATGTGTGATAAAAAGGTTATTACATGACAATTTTGATATCGCACCCTTTATCAGCCCGAGACCGCCGATATCAGCCCAAGCCCGAGGGCTGATATCAGGTCAAGGGCTGATAAAGGGTGCGATATCAAAATTGTCATGTAATAACCTCTAATTAGTGCATAACTCCGTAAATTACCGTTAGATCAAGCTGATTTTCAAACTCATCTGAGATCTTTCCAATGTTAGTCTAAATACAAAGTTTCATTAAGGTGGGTTTATATTTACTTAAGTTATCGCGTTCACAAAGAAATGTTAACGCACAACACACATTGCACAACGCACTACGACGGACAAAAGACTATTGCAATAGGTCACCATACCTATGGTCAGGTGACCTAAAAATCAAATAACGAATCCAACTGCTTACTTAAAGCTAAGGCAGCATCATTGATATTAATGGTTCCTCCTCTATGTCTAATCAGCCTGGCAAGAGACCTCAGATTTTTCCTGCTCTCTCTGGATAAGCAGTTTATATATTTCCGCAGTTGTGCATCTGTTAGAAGGAAAGAAGTGTGAACTTCAATAATAGATATGGCAATATATAATACATTTAAGTTATCAATATATAATTCAATTTTTCTTGTAATAAGCATTTTCATTGAACTTAAAATTGACTTTCATTTTCCATTTGTAATGTCACTTCTGAATGGCAGATATGATATTGTATAACAGTCCTTAAATGAATTTGGAACATTGTTCAGAAGAGTAGATTGAATAATAAGGATTTCTTTGAATAAATTGTTTATGCTATGGAGCTTTTACTCAAAACTAATTGCTAAGGAGATATAACACAAAAATCTAAGAGTACTTTCATTATAAACCGATCACTTCACAGATTTTTTATAGAGTGCAACACAGATTTTTTATAGAGTACGACACAGATTTTTTATAGAGTACAACACAGATTTTTATGTTATATCTCTATAAAATAAGACTCTATTTCAATTAATTATTAAAGGGACAATTCAGTCTAAGAGAACATTAAAATTTGCACATATTTAGGAAAAAACAGTTCTAATAGAAATAAGATTAGTTGGTTTACTGTGATATGCCAGAAAAAGCCCACTGTTGTGAAATGTACGTGAAATTTTTAAACTCGCTTACACAGTGATCGGATGTCTTGTATTCCAAACCCTGGCCCTTGCCTGTGTTATAAATAATTTTTTGTCTAGAACTACTCATATTGCTCTTACAGTAGTGTGTTTACCTTATTAGATGCATGTTCTTGTCTAAAATTAATTTCATCAACTTCTCAGTGGTTATGTATTGCATTTGTTTAACGTGCATGACTTTGGCTCCGGTATGGGAACAGTGTACATGTGGTACCTGTTTTGTTGTATTGATCAACGATTTTTGAATTTCAATTGTATCAATCAAAATACTTAACAATGTCGTGAAATTTGTCAATATATTTCTTGTTATATGTTTCATATGGAATGTAGAATAATACATTTATGTCATATTTTGCTTCGTGGTTATGTAACAGAATTAACTTCACTGAATTGTCCCTTTAAGTTGAATACACTCATTCAAATTTAGAGCAAACTTATGAATTTTGAGTAAGATTTCTGATGTTTCTGTAAAGCTTCCCCTGAGTCTTACCATACTGATCCTCTTTAGGGTACAAATCATCACTGTGCAGGAACATCTTAGAGTCAAACTCTTTAAGCAGAACAGTAATTTGTTCACGAGTGTAATCCCCATCACGAAACATTTCACCTGAAATAGAAGCACGATCATGTGTAAACAGACCTATGGACGGACAGACAGACACAAATTAGACTTAAAAGTAGGGCACCCATCTATTACCTTATAGCCGGTTATTTTTGCAGGTCAAAATTTGTCATGATTTGAACTAATAACGAGAAAATTCTAATTTTAGTGGCTTTAAATTTTAAAATCAAATTTATATGACTGACAAGTCTTTTGGTCTATGGAAAAATAACCTCAAAGATCTAACCAATAGAAATGAGTGTAACATATGAAATTAAATTATATAGAAATATCATTTTAACAATCATACTAAAGACATCATACTAAAGACATAATATAAGTTCTTAAGCCCTTATTATTTTGGAGAAGGATTTGTTTATCAATTTTACATTTACATTATAAACTTCATGTTGTATTCCGATTCTTATTCAAAATAAAATATCTATAGGCAAAAAGAATCTCACAAATAGATCTCATATAGTGATTTTTAGCAGAAATAAATAAAACTATGTGAATTAAATAGGAAGTCATGTGGATTAAATAGGAAGTCAAATGTAATCAAATTGATAGAAACAAGAGGCCCAGAGTTCCTGTATCGCTCACCTGGTTTGTAATGCCAATTAATTATACATTATTCTGAATACAGGATCATTGTTTCTTTTCTGAAGGAATTTAAAGATTAACCAGTATTTGCCCTTATTTGGCTCTGCCTTTCTTACCTCCAGGGGGTAAGAGCTAAAATTGATACATGTACATACTCTATTCCTCTTCCTCTAAGAATGTTTCTGACCAAATTTGGTTACAATCCATGCAGAACTCTACGACTAGTAGCAATTTAAAGAATTTACCTCTATTTCCCCTATTGGGCCCCACCCCTCCTACCCCCGAGGGTCAAAGCCAAAATGTATACAAATTCAGTTCCCCTTCCCCTACGGATGTTTCTGGTCAAATTTGATATGATGCATGTAGAAATATATGACTAGTAACAATTTAAAGGAAAAGTTGACGGACAGACGATGGATGGATGACAGACGCCACACCATGACATAAGCTCACTGGCCCTTTGTGTGTTTCTACCACTTACCAGCTTTTTTTATTGTTGGTGGCAATCCATCACATAAGTTTACGATGTCAGACAGATTGCTGTCATCTAATTCACACCCTGGCACTTCATTTTGCAGCAGACGCTTGGCTTCATCCTCATCCATCTCGGGCATATCTTTAGAACAAGAGACTCTGCTGAACTCCGCAAACCTCTGTGTCTGTGTGGAGGTTATGAACACTAGTAAGTTGTTACACTCCTTTAGAAGCACACGAATGATCTTCCCATAGATTTTGTCCCACAGGAAAGCCTTACACTTATCCGGTGCCTTTCCGTCTTTACTAGCCTTACCACAGGCGTTTTCCAAGTTGTCTAGAAACATAATAAACTTGTTACCCGGCTCGCTGTTCATTTTGTTCTCAATTGGACTCGTGCAATCTGTAAAATCCTCCTCATCATCATCGTCGTCATTTTCGCTGTGGTTGGATCTTCTTGTTCTCCATTTATGCATTCCAACTTTATAAAGCTTACACAGCTTATCTAAAAAAGTTTCAAAGGTTTTGATTTTCTCAAAATCAAATGTTGCAATATGAACTTTTTGGTTCCCTGAAACATCTTTCTGAATTTGTTGCAAAAAATTCTGCATCAAAAATGATTTCCCTGTTTTTTTCGGTCCATGTAGACCATAAATTCTGTATTGATGGGACCCCCTTCTGCCTTGTATTGCACTGTATTTTTCCTTCAGCCATCCCATAACCTCCTTCCTCTCTACAAACGATTCCCAAGGTTCAGACGTGTCACCGCCTTCAGCCATATTGTCACTAATTAGGAAATGCTAAGAGAAGATGTAAGAGTTGCAGGTCCATCTGAAATTGAACAAAGCATTCAAGATTATCTGAGTAGAATGCAGTGTTCACGATTAAAGTTGGCCCGATGGTCCAAGGCTATAGAAAATCTAGTCGGTCTATGTAAAATCGTATCATGAAGGTCCTATTGGCTATGCATTTTGACATAAAATTCTTTTATTCTGCATCCATCGACAAATTCTGATTTCAATCTATATTTAGTATTTCAGGCAGCTTGACAAGGATGAAGAATAAAATTCAGTATGAAAAATCTGTAAATTTAGCAATTTCCATTGGTTTTTGTTGATTTAAAAACATTACAATCAATTTTATGGTCCTTTCTTTTTTAAAACAATGCATGTATGTGATGATATAACAGGTCTATGAAAAAATGGCTGGGGCCATAGAAGTTTCTTTCACTGTAGACTGATTGTCTATGGAAAATTCAAAGTCACTTTCAGAAACTGAGAATAACTAGGATCCCAGTCTTATCCATAGACATTGATCCTGACAGGTTAACATGTATGTAACTGGTGTACCCAATGGTATTCTCTGTCTCTTTATCAAAGATTCATTCAAGATCATCCTCTTAACTTTAGGTCTACAATAAAATTAAACATGTGTCTGTTTATATGTCTCTACAAAAAAGCATTAAGATTTTTTAGTTATAGAAAAAAAATCCTCAAAATTTGTCTTCATTAAGACAACCAAACGACACATATACAGGTCTTTGACAACCCTATCTAATTAAAATTAAATCTTCTATGTCGCTCCAACAGCGACAGTGACAATGGGGAGTGACAGAAGATTTGATTTTAATTGGATTGGGCAAAATTGGAGTAAAACCAGGACCTGGCATTTGAACACTAGTCAGATGCTTGACACCTGGTTGTTAGCGATTGACCTAATCTAGAACCGTTACCTCATTCTCTCAATTTTTAATCTTCGCCTCAAAGACTTAAGTCAATATGCAATCCAGGTTTTGTTTACTCCTATTGCTCACAGACACCAATAGTATCACTATGTGCAGTGTAGTCAAACCTGTCTATATAGAGACTGTCAAAGGACAAGGAAAAAGTGGTCTCTAGAGTATACCCAAGTGGTCTTTAACACTTTATACACAGGTCAAATTGTGTTATAAATGGTTTTGGTCTTCTTACTGTCAGTAAGTAGGCAATGTTTACAAGGTGGTCTTTAAGTATGAGTAGATCACAGGTCCATAAATCAGATCAACTGTTTACAATTAAAACCTTCTACATGCCTATGTGTTAATTTGGCAATTTGTTTTCTATATATGTAATAAGGACCGAGTTAAGAGGTAAGATATTCTACAAATAGCTCAATCCCTGCAGCAATTTTGAGGTTATTGTGTATATCGGAACACATTAATATATGTACAAGATATACTTAACCTGTAGGTTCAATAAGAACAGTCATTTTATCACATACAAAGTTCAATATCATATGGACTTAATTCGCTTGAGGGATGGATGGGTTGGGTAGCAGTTGGGCAGTTAATCTGATCCAAAATATCACCTTACAGTTACACCCCACCTCTGGGTTGCGAGTTCAAACCCACACATGCTGATTGTATGATTGGTGGTTTTTCTCCATGAACTCTTGCTTTCCTCCATCTACTTAACCTGGTATATCCTTTAATGACCTTGGCTGTTTAAAATAGGACATTTCATCAAACAATTATAAATCAGACCTTCACCTTTCTGTGTACCATAAGTTCAAAATAGTGAGTTACTGGTTTACATACAGTCGAGTAGGCAACGGATTCCGTATTTCTCTCATCTCTATAAGGCTGACTTTGTCCTTACTATGTCGACAACCAGGACACAACTATTACCAAAACTCATCCTAAATCTCGGACACCGTTAATAGTAAAACCTTTGTATGCTTGAAACCTATCCACATACCCCCATAACTGAGGTATGAGCAGAAAGAGAATTTTCTTTTCTTGCATTTATCACTTGAAACTCGAAACAGATACTAAATTTGTGTTATACCAGGCAAAAGTAATCAGCAATGTATAGCTGTTCGAATTTCAGACAGGGGTGTTCTTAATTCGGACATAGGGTGTTCAAATTTCGGACAGCAATTAAAAACCAATTAAAATAAGTATGATTTTCATATAAAACATATATATTGTTACATAATCATGAATTTCATGTGAGCAAATGTATATGCATTGAAATAAAAAGTTTGTTGAGTTTGTTTAGTTAATATAATATATATCTTTTGTAACTTTCATCATATATACCCAGATTTTGGGCTCAATGTGTAAGAACCCTTAAAGGCTTTAGCTGATAAACATGTTCCCTTGTCTACTTGCACTTTTATTTCTAGGATATAACTGGTTACCCTAGTTACTACTTCTACTTTTTTATTAATTTTATAACTAAGGAAAGCTCTGAATTACTAAAATCCATTCAGAACTTTACAAATGTTACGAAAATTGAACAATATTTAAGTATTTATCGATTAATTTGGACTGTTCCAAATAAGGAAATTTTCATATTAGTAATGGGTGTTCAAATTTCGGACACCAAACTTTATATAGGTATAGTGATACAATTCCCACTGTATTGTTTATTTTTTACTCAAAATACAATAAAAGGATGTGTTTTAAAAAAAATAAATAAAAAGTTTAATGAACACACTGAATAAGACATGTTTGACATGGAGTTCCATATTGCGTCATTTGACCAGTTCATTGTTGTATATTCAACCGCAGGAAAGGTCGCAGTCACATATTCACATTCAAACTTACCATACAAAATATAATGCTCACATATCTGTTCTTCAATCTTGTTAATTTCCAATTTGAAAGTAAAGCATAGGTCAGTTACAATGACTTTTTATTAAATATCTGGACTATTTCATGAGTTTTTAAGTATTTTCTAATTACTGTCCGAAATTTGAATCCGTCCGAAATTTGACAACCAGGACACAACTATTACCAAAACTCATCCTAAATCTATACATGGAAATATATAGACTACAGTAATCCACGCCAAACCCATGTTTTCATTATCAATGGCCTTGACACCAAACTTAAACATTTCGAAAGATTTGTATTACAATTGTAACCAGACGATTTAGTCAAGCCATCGTTGAAAATATCAAACCATGGCATCAGCTTCAAACGGAAACAGATGGGTTACACACATCTTACCTCATCGGATCAACATGTAGGCCTAATCCTCAAACAGTGCACGTTGGACTAGATAATAGTATATGTATATCATTGTATACGATCATCATCGAAACCACGTGTCCTATATCATTCTCCCATCTTCGCGTAGATATTGTTGACTAGTATGTACATTCCTTCCGTAAACGTAACATCGACTTCCGGTTTCGTCAATCGTGACCTCACCCAATATAAAGTACATACAAACCGAAAGTAGCCAGTAGGTTTGGGGTTCCCCAATTCAAAATAGCACAGAACGAAACGATGACATTCATTGAATACATTTATATATTAATGGTAAAATTATCACCTTCTGGGACGCACAATTGATTGATACACACAGTGGTGAACACAATCACATGGACCTAAAATTGCTTACAGTTTACATTTATGAAAGGTCGATAAAAATAATATCTCTAACGTTATGTGTTATAAAGGTATGATTTAACCGATTTTGATTAATGATGACCCTAATATCTGAGAATGATGAAAGGAATCTGATGATAGGTCCAAATATATATATATGTAAACTCAAACCTATTCTCAAGTCCCTGTGTTCACATTCATAGAAATATCAACATCAAAAGTGAAAATTGAGGGCCAATGATGAGGAGTGTCCTTTCAGTGTACTTCTACTTTTCCCAGTTCTCACTAAAGAAAGTAAGGCATTCCGAGATGTATATATATACCTTATAAGCAGAAAAAATTGCAATGCACTTAAATGTAAGATTCAGTCATTTGTTGATCATATGACCTTGTTGACATTAGAATTAAATTTTCACATTAAGATTCCTTTCTAGCACTCCTCGTTATGTATGACAATAAAAAAAGTCCACAACTCCTAAACTGCCAAAGAAGCTGATTTTGTCGTGACATATACCTTTGGAGTTACAGAAGTGGTTTTTATTCTTCATTTTTGTATAAATCAGTATAGTAAGTGCTAAACACACATGGGCTACATAGTTCCTGACAGAGGGAGATCAGGATTGGAATTATCCCAAAGAGACTTTGCCTTTCCAGTAAATTACTGATGGAGAAACCAAGGACATGTACAGTATAGGATCTAGTGTTCAGTAACAAACTCCTGAAGAATAAGATGAAATCGTACAGAATTTGACTCCTAATGGAAAAGGCAATACTTGTACTCCCAGGGTCAATTATATATTAATTATTGGTTCATTTTTTTTTAATACTTTTTATTCATGTTGCTTTTTTTTCAATCTCTCTTTTTCTTAAAATAATCAAATAGCTTATCTTATCTGATTATAAACAATATGACCTTATTCACCATGTTTCATGCTTGCTCTTAGTAAACTTTTTGATGATGTAATATGTGTAAATGTCCTTATCTCAACAAAGTGATAGATAAGGGCCATAACTCCATTCAAAAATGTCGGACAAAAACTGGCAATAAGACTTGCCCAAGTTGTTAAAGACTTTAATTTGAAGTAAATTCCAGAGAAATGGAAGTCTAACAGATGGGCAAATAAACTGACAATACAACAAAACCAACATTAATACCCCTAATTTTATATAAACCAAGGAAAAAAAACACACTGAAAATCTATTCCACTTAAGTAAGTTTTTATTTCAGTGGTCTTTATATTCATATCTTAACGAACATCACAAGAGATATACTGAGTATATAATACAAAGGATTATTTTCAAGATTATGAAATATAAAAGACATTTTGTTCATAATCATTAATTACTGCCAGACCATTAAACACTACTGAAAGTTGCTCTTAGTTTGATAATTACATGCTGTAGCAAAGCTGATTTCTTTTTTCAATTTTAAATGCTGTTTTTTCTGTTCATTTTTAAGTGAAAGCAGAAACTTGTATTATTCTAAATGAGAAGTAATAATACAAATGATCTATTGCACTTACTTGTTTATTAAAATGTTACGAGCACTATTAAGCAGGAAACAGTACAATGCAATAATGAATCAAATAAGTGTTCATCCCACGAATCAATACTGATTTCTTAGAAATAGAATCAATTCACTTCAGGAACTGGAAAACCTAGGTTTGCTCATCTTACTAATGAGATATAATCTTTTTATACTTTTTACCCTAAAAGATTTTTCCAAAGAAAGAAAATAAATCTGTAAGTAAGTCAACTCTGATAGTGTTATAGGCTAGTAGTAGAACTACAGTGTACATTGCTATGCATTCATTTTAATAGGTGAATATGGAGATAAAAAAGCAAATGTTCAAACTAATGAAGAAAACATTGTCCTTTTCTGTATTTCCTATCAAGTAATATTAATTCTGAAATAACTTCAAACTTTTTTCGCTGAAATATCAAAGGCTACAGCTGATATCTGGATTTCATAACATATCAATCTTGGCAATTATTGAAAATAATTTTTGCTGGGAATAGATGAATTATCTCCCTTTTCAGAAGCAGTCAAGTTTCTTTGAACACTGTTCTGAAAGATTTGATATTATTTGGTAAGTTTGAAGTCTGTAAATAAGATTCACAGGTTGTTCAGCATGGTCGGAAAACATCAGAATGGACAGGAAGAGTAGACTAAGACTTTGTTCCCTGCGCTGCCTGTCGTCTCTTGACATCCCAATTGTACACTCGTGCCATATCTTAGGAGTCCAGTTAGGGAAATTATACCAAACAAAGCATTCAAAATGATACTGACAAATATTAAGTCCAAAATTTGGTTCAATTTCAAAAGATGAAGATGATTTTAACATCCACCCGGGGTCCCCACTTCCTAGTCCGCTAAACCTGCCTATATTATAAGGCTTTTTTAATTCAATTTTTTTTTTGCCTAATAATATAGTCAGCTCGCGGTACCTCTTAAAAATGTGAAATCGTAGGCCAGATTTGGCCTACGCTACGTCAGCGGCATATTTCTAATATATCGTCCATGCAATGCCGGGAAAACGTACACATACCTATTCATTGGGATCTTATGTACTCCACTGCCCCCATGTTACATCCCATTTATGAAATTAAACAACTCTGCACAATGAAATACTTCCGAGACCCTTCTATTTCACACATTTGTAATGGCCGCCGTATACACATTTAGTAGAGCAAACGGCAGCCAATCAACTTCGCTTCCGGTTTTATTTTTTAAAAAACATGTGTAGTTGAAAGATAAACAAAATGCAGTCAGTTAGAGTTTTTATAGTGAAATTATGGTCGACATACACAACATGTTGTCAAATATTCAAATTGAACACGACTATATTGCTGGTACCGCATCACTTTTGCGATTTCACGTTGCATATACATGTAGCATATACACGGTAGAATTTTCTTTATCTTTCAACTACACATGGTTTTTTAAAAATAAAACCGGAAGCGAAGTTGATTGGCTGCCGTTTGCTCTACTAAATGTGTATACGGCGGCCATTACAAATGTGTGAAATAGAAGGGTCTCGGAAGTATTTCATTGTGCAGAGTTGTTTAATTTCATAAATGGGATGTAACATGGGGGCAGTGGAGTACATAAGATCCCAATGAAAAGGTATGTGTACGTTTTTCCGGCATTGCATGGACGATATATTAGAAATATGCCGCTGACGAAGCGTAGGCCAAATCTGGCCTACATTTTCACTTTTTTAAGAGGTACCGTGAGCTGACTATATATTAGGCAAAAAAAAAAAAAAAAAACCTAATAATATAGGCAGGTTTAGCGGACTACCCACTTCCCAATGCATAACTGCTGACGAGTCAAAAGAGATGATAATTAAAGACTTGAAACTTTTTGTGTTGCTACAATCATTGTAGATAAATGAATTTAAATTAGTTTACTAACATTCAAGCAGCGAATCTGTAATCTCTCTTGGTTTACTCTTCTATAAAGCTTCCATACCTTCTATGTATCTGAAGACATTTATGGTCACTGAAGGCAGATCTTGGTTAAATTTCTAACCAGATTGACAATTTTGTCAAATAATTCTACCACAAACTTGAATACACAGACACATAGTTAACTTTTGGTAAAAGGATACTGACTTCTAACGTTGTCGTTTGGTCTCTAATATAACTTAAATCATCGTCAACTTGTGTTAGGTTTTTGGTTGCTGCTTCTAAGTTCTTTTCTAGCAAACTTGTAGCATCATCGATTGTGTACTCCAACATTACATTAGCCTGAAAAAAAGAAATTAATCAAACATTTATGGATTGGCATATAATTTATCAAACTTTAAACATTTCAAATAGCAGGAAATGACGTAACAGAAGAAATTAATCCTTGGCCACAATAGCAGCTCTATAAGACTTATTCATAATTTCAGTTACTAGTGTTGGGAATCGTTGTAAAAGCACAATTGATGATCAGTTTTGGACAACCTACTAATTATCTTTTTCATAAAACCTTTTAATATCCCAGAAAAAAAGTAAGAAAAATGAAAGAGCAGTATGAATTGAAGTATTTTTTTTTTCTTTAATTCAAATTTGAATTATTGTGTATCTAATATGTCTGAAGCATTTTGAAAGGTGGTTTTGCACATACAGTCGAGACTGTCTGAGCGACCTCCTGTATGTAGCGACTCCCTGTCTTATGTGACCTTACTTGAGACCCCCCAACGTATTTTGCTATATAATGGGTCTGTTTTCAGCGACTCCCTGTCTTACGTGACAAGCGACCATGTTTTTACAACCCAAACATCATAAAAAGTCTGTCTTGAGCGACTTTTCATTCGCCTGAGGCCATAATTATGATAGATAAAGAGGTGTGAACATCGAACTAAACATCGACTGTTGACTACGATAAGAGTACATTACTGTGTAACCAGTTTTGACGGATCATGAAAGATCGTTTTTTTCCACAAAATTTTTGCCTTATAAACAATTAAAAAGGCTAGATATCATTCAAATATCTCTCAATACTAAACAATGGCCAACATTGACAATTAATAACGGAACACATTAAATAAATCGGCATGTTTTATTTTGCCTACCGTATCATCCTATGGCTTGGCGTGGGTTACTCTCTTCTTGTTTTGTACATGGCATTTACGACCAAACATAATTTCGTTCTTTGATATGAGTAAACAGTCATTATAACTGCCATCCCATAGTCAGAAACCCTATATTTTTCTTCAAAAGTTTCTCATAACACCAAAAAGTCTAGTAAAAACAAAACATGCACACGACTTGGGCTTCTGTAATGGCCGCCATTTGGTAGCAGTGTAGACTACGGTAGATTTGTAAAATTCATCAAAATAAAGCCCAGGTTTTAAAATGGTACCTCTACTGTACAGTAATGTTTTTTAATTTACACAACATCTGCAATTGTTTTGCAATGGTTGTTTTCTGACAAGTGTGATTTTTGTATTTTTTTTTTTCAAGCCTGAAATACAATTTTTTTAATTGCAAAAAAAATGAGATTTTTAACCCAAAATTGAACCCCTCCAGATAGAATTTTTTTCTTGAACAAAGTTTAAAACCAAGCATCAATGTATGCCTGCTTGTAACTTATAACTAGATCTAAATGATTTTTAATTAAAAAATTTTTTTTAAATCATTTAAAAAAAAATCTATTATTAATTTTGAGGTTTTTTTTAAATCAAGTAATTGATATATTTATAATGAAGAATAAATTTACAGACAATTAAAGACAGATTTTTGTACAGTGATGTTGCGGATGAACTTGGACTGCCTTAAGTGACTCCCTGTCTTATGTGACTTTTTTGTGATGGTCCCTTGGAAAGTCACATAAGACAGTCTCGACTGTATATATATTACATATTAAAGGTTCAGAACAGCATAAGATAAGCAAAAGTTAATTTTTATAATTGATAAGTGAAAGTCTTTAAAAAAATCATAATTGATCGATCATCAATTAAAATTGAGAATCGGTCCAACACTATCAGTTACAACATTAAATTACTATGTAACAATATCTTTAAAAATTTCAAGGCAAAGAGAAATCAAACCATCTTCAAAGCTTATACCCATCTCAAGTCCAACTCTCTAATAAATCAATAAATGACAAGATGCACATAATAAGCTTTTGCATGCAATGGTTGATATATTTTCATTACTATCCTGAAATACATTTTCAAACATTTTCTTATTTTTTTGTTGGTTTCATAATTTATTTCATTTTTTTCTTTAGAAGGTAGAATACCTTAACCATGTAATTGGTTGTTGTTGCTCTATGAAGAAATGAAGACACTATTAGAAGAATAGGTACTTACCCCTAACCATAAACACACTTTTTCTGTGGGTGGAATTTTCGCTTTAGCATACACCTGATCTGATAGTAAAAACCTTGTCTCTACTGGGTCCGTGGAATCCTGAAATGTCACAAACATTTTAGCCAAAAAAAAGTTTAACAGTATTTACTCTGTAGTTAACTATTTACTCTGCTATTAAATCAAGTTAGCTCCCCTTTCTGCTTGTTGCCAGCTATTTGCAGGTTTCAAGATTTGAAAAAAATATTATACTTATAAAATAAGGGGAAATAACTCACCTTTCTTGATTGTAGATGTTTTACTATGTCTAAAGAGGTTTTTATATCTGGAATCTGAGACTTTAACCTGAAAATAATAAAACATTTTTTTTTCTTATTAACTTTAGATTACATATGAATGATACATTAGAAAAGGTGACACGCAAATAAAATATCTGTATCGGTGCAAATAGCATACTTCAGAGTAACTGCAACATTGTAGCTCAAAAGACTTTTAGACCGATAATGGTGTCGTTTTTAGAGCTACAATTGGTGCCTATTACTGCTAATGGAGCAAGAAATGCTTGTGTAAACCATTATTAAAACGTCTGTATGCATTCTATCTTACTTGTTTGATATCACTTACCCACTAGGCAATAAAACTGAACCGTATGAAATATCAAATTCACAGCGAGACATTGGGTTTTTTTTCACATATAAATATGATGGTCTTTTCGAAGGAAAATTATACGGCAAGTCTACAAAATATGAATTTGACGTCTTAAGAGTGGTAAAGTAGATATTAAGAATGGTCGTTATGTTTCTTTTGGACAAAAATGATATATAAATGCATGTATATGTTTAAAATAATTGGAAACCTACAAAAAAGTATAGAAAATTGTGCCCGAGTGATTTTCGGAGGCAGTGCTCCACTACGACACATAGGGACCAATTCGTACCAGGCTGAAAGGTACAGTAGGCCGGGTACGTATATTCGTTCTAACTTCAGAGTGGACTCTGCATAAGGTACTTTTATTAATTAATTAATGGTATGTTCATAATATTACCTATACGTTAAATCAAATATACGATCATGTAAGGTGGTACAAACAAGTTGTGTGTCAGTAACACTTGAAATATTACCTGGCCTTCTTTGTGTTGAGGTTGTATTCCATGAACTTGTATTTGTTATGCTGCTCATCTAACCTCTTTAGAACTACTTCTGCTGATTCGTTACTAGGTCTCTGCATGAAGCTGTCGACATCCTCCTGTATTACGAAAAAAAACCCATAGCAGAGTTATAATTATATACAATTTCAATTTTGCCATCTTACTAACAAATTGGTCTCAAAATGCAATATGCACAACTACAATGTAGGGTCCTAGAGGGATCTATATATATAAATTTGAGGATTCCTTCCATACTTTCTTTAGAAATAGAGGTGACAAGAATTGTTAACAGAGGGGCAGAGAGATGTACCATAGTTGAATGGCGATTTTAAAGGCCTAGAAACCATCTTCAGATGGTGGGTCAAAAAGTAGCATACAAATTGCTATTTAAATGATAAATTTAATTTTCATATATTTATACTCAAGAAATATTTTCAAAACATTTACTGTAAATTGCCATGATCTAAGGTATGAAATATTGTCAAGTATATTCAAATATATCTATGAGATCCCACATAGATCTTGGCACCCATCATTGAACAATCTATTGTTATTTATTGGTAGACCTATATAAGGTAGGTGCTATTAAAAAAAAAAAGGCGGATATATACTTAACGAGACAACATGGGAAAATTCCACAATTTCCTAATGAGACAATAATTACCTTCAATTTGCTTCAATTAAAGATGCTCTACCGCCTAATAGAGCATAAATAAAGATGCTCTACCGTCTAATAGAGCATAAATGATACCCATCATTTGAACAATAATTGATGTATAATCGGTATATGTGTCTAACTAACACAACAAGAGATCCCAGAGGGATCTTGGCGCCCACCAAAGAATGATCTATATCTGACAAAGGAAAGATGGATCTTTTCTCTATTTTTTAAACTTTTTCAAACATACTACATATAAAATTTGAGACAGATCGCTTCAGTACCTTTTGAGAAATAGCGGTAACAAACTTCAACTATCAAAATCCAAGATGACTCCTTGGCGGCCATCTTGTTGATCAATCGGTCCCAAATCACAATATGCACAACTAGGGCCCTAGGGGAACCTACATTTGAGAAAGATCCATTCAATACTTTCTGAGAAATAGCGATAACAAACTTTGAATATAAAAATCCAAGATGGCTGCCTGGCAGCAATTTTGTTGACCAATCGGTCCCAAATCACAATATGCACAACTAGGGCCCTAGGGGAACCTACATATGAATTTTGAGACAAATCCCTTCAGTACTTTCTGAGAAATAGCGATAACAAACTTTGAATAACAAAATCCAAGATGGCTGCCTGGCAGGCATCTTGTTGACCGATCGGTCCCAAAATGCAATATACACAACTAGGGCCCTAGGGGAACCTACATATCAAATTTGAGACAGATCCCTTCATTACAATCTGAGAAATAGCCATAACAAACTTTAACCATCAAAATCCAAGATGGCGGCCTGGCGGCCATCTTGTTCATCGTTTTGTCCAAAAATGCAATATGCACAACAAGGGCCCTAGGGGAACCTACATATTAAATTTGAGAAAGATCCCTTCAGCACTTTATGAGAAATGGGGATATCAAACCTTAACTATCAAAATCCAAGATGGCCGCCTGGCGGCCATCTTGTTTTTCCTATCAGCCTCAAAATCTGTATGGCACAAATAGGGACCAAGGGTAACCTCCATGTGAAGTTTGAATAAAATTCCTTCAGTAGTTCTCAAGAAATATCAATGACAAACTTCAACTGCCAAAATCAAAGATGGCTGCCTGGCCGCCATCTTGTTTTTCCGATCACCCTCAAAATCTGTATGGCACAAATAGGGACCAAGGGTAACCTCCATGTGAATTTTGAACAAAATCCCTACTGTAGTTCTCAAGAAATATCGATAACAAACTTTAACTACCAAAACCAAAGATGGCTGCCTGGCGGCCATCTTGTTTTTCCGATCAGCCTCAAAATCTGTATGGCACAACTAGGGACCAAGGGTAACCTCCATGTGAAGTTTGAACAAAATCCCTTCAGTAGTTCTCAAGAAATATCGATAACAAACTTCAACTGCCAAAATCAAAGATGGCTGCCTGGCGGCCATCTGGTTTTTCCGATCAGCCTCAAAATCTGTATGGCACAACTAGGGACCAAGGGTAACCTCCATGTGAAGTTTGAACAAAATCCCTTCAGTAGTTCTCAAGAAATATCGATAACAAACTTCAACTGCCAAAATCAAAGATGGCTGCCTGGCGGCCATCTTGTTTTTCCGATCAGCCTCAAAATCTGTATGGCACAACTAGGGACCAAGGGTAACCTCCATGTGAAGTTTGAACAAAATCCCTTCAGTAGTTCTCAAGAAATATCGATAACAAACTTCAACTGCTAAAATCAAAGATGGCTGTCTGGCGGCCATCTTGTTTTTCCGATCAGCCTCAAAATCTGTATGGCACAAATACGGACCAAGGGGACCCTCCATGTGAAGTTTGAACAAAATTCCTGCAGCAGTTTTTAAGAAATAGTGATAACAAGCATTGTTTACGGACGGACGACTGACGACGGACTACGGACGCAGGGCGATTTGAATAGCCCACCGTCTGATGATGGTGGGCTAAAAATGCATATAAAAAATATATTTTACTTTTGGTGTATGCGCAAAAAAGCACTTAATTCCATATAGGGCATATAGTGTAATGGAAATTTTTCGGGATGCAATTAATTATTTTTTAGCATCTTGAATTAAAACAAGAACCTCAAACTTTTCAATGGTGGTAACTGTTTAAAGTACACTTCTTCTGTAAATGGCTCCTGTTTTTGATACAGCTGCAGGCAATTCAAATGCAAAATAACATTTGTTGGTGGTGGAGCATCTTTAAAGTGATTTAATAATCAATTAGTAAAGTAATCAATTACCTGTGACTGATCAACTAAACCTTACAGCCCTAAATAATATAATATTCCCTGTATACTACTATGACAAGGATTTATAGGTGGGAAGGATTCGTCACTGTCGCTTTCATTATTAAACACCACACGAGACGCCTATGAACCAGGAATAAAATCCCTTTTTCCCAACAAATACTTGTCTTAAAGTTATTGAGTCAAATGAAACACCAATGTTAAGTTGATTAAATTTCACAACGTTTAGTTTGCTTTAAGGACGTGAGATTTCAAAGAAATGTCTTATATTTTCATTAAAAAAATAAGATAGCTCATGAAATGACAGCACGTAAGGCGATAACTCTCACATCTGCAGGATACATCAAAGGCTGTGCTGGCGGATATCAAAGGAAAATCGGTTGTCGCCCAACGTCACGGGCAGTTCACAAACACAAAGCTCCTGTGCTGAACTTAACCAAAACCCAGTGTGACTTATCCATCTCATATACGTCCTTGACTATGATTATTGACAAGAACATCTTTGGACTTCATTTTACCTGTAAGTTTGAAGTTTTATCCCAGATTTTATATGGCACAACCGGACAACATTTTAAAAGAACATGATGCTGTAGTTACATAACTAACGGTATCTAACGGTATCTAAGAAGAGGCATCAGATCAACTTTGACCCCAAACCCCAAAACCCCAACAGCCCCCCACCCCTACCCCAAAATTTAACTTATCATGTGCCATGATTTGTCTTAACTCTTGAGGGATTTATGAGATAAGTGGTTGCAATGCTCTCATCTTGTGAAAATGTTATTATAATTTACTCATTCTTTAAAATCGGATATTTGTTCCCACTTACCAATATGTTTGATATGCAGTGTCAGAAATTAAGGATGACAGGCATGATTATTTATTATGGAAATCCGTCATCGATACTAAAGTAAACACTATGTGATATTTCCTTTTAGGGTAATGTTACAAAGATTCACACATTCTATTAGAAAACATTTCGTCTTTGATACGCAGATAAATAAAGAGTTTCTGCTGTTCTTACCACAAATTCTGCCAAAGGAATGCCAGCGTGCTTCGTTTGTTCGGGCATGCTTTCCGTGGTCGCCATGTTTAGAAATGAATCTCGTTCAAATCTCGCCAAAAAGACCGTTCGATAAGTCAGTCATCGGTGCTTACTTTTGTTGAGTAAATCAAGAGAGGTACCGATGGAATATAAAAGATGGCAATGTTGAAGGTGAGGAATTATTGCACATATCGTTGATAATATGCCGTATTCTCGTTTTAATCACCCTTTATATATTATCTAATTACTTACATCTATGTCAAGGACGTTCTCCTGTTTATTATCTATCTCGATATCATTAATACTGCATGTAAACAATAAATGGATTGGCGTTGACAATCCTCTGTGATCAGAGAGAAACTTAAGGTTTTGTCACTGGTCTAAAAGGATGGTACACTATGATTTACACGGGTTATAGTCTGGTCTGACTCATAATCCTGAAAAGGATAAAAGGTTATTATGTTTTTACTGACTTATTAATCAGAAAGTTGGGGTTTTGAAAGATTACACCCATAAAAAATAGACAATAGAATGACAGCTGCATAAGTAAACAAAGAAAAAAAACAAGTAGTAAAAAGGAAATTTATATACATTTTGGCAGATAATGGAATAGCTTTAAATTAAATGATAGAAAGGCATTTAATTGACAGCACTGTCATCTCAAGAATAATGTTCTTATTAGCTTGTGCACACATGATAGTGTACATGTACAAATGTGTGCATATGCAGGTTCAGTATAGTTTTTCCTGAAATCAGAGGACATAACGTTACCTGGTAATCTTATTCTGAAAGGGTTATTATTGTTCAAAGGCGAAACATTGATCTGATCTTTCAAAAGCAACAATTATATGAATTGATAACAAGTAGGGTTTTCGGTGGGTGCGCCATAAATGGCCTGGCCTCCTCTTCATGATTATGTAAATAGAATGGAGTTAAATTATAAAAGCAGGGTCTTCTTGATTTTCTATGCTTAAAAGGATATGGGGATGGTGTAAAGGCAAACAAGGTACTGTACATATATATTATACTATAATCGACACCAGGTTTAGACGATATGTTAGATTCTGATACCTGTATCATCATCATCATCATGATTTTCTGATACAATCACTAGTTCCACAAAAGTGTCTTAGTATACTCTACCAGTATAATGACCAAGTTCCACCATGCTTCCTTTTTACAGCAACAAGGACAGTCCCAGTTTGAAGAAAGATGGCCATTAATGCGTCCCACAGCCCTGAAGTTGCTTCGCCAGGAGCCTGTTACCAAAATAGAATGGCAGGACCTTTTCTGGTGAGTTTGTAATGAAGAGAAATATATTTAAAGATGCTCCATCGCTGATAAATGGTTTTTTTTTTCTGAATATCTATTAAAAATAGAAGCAGATGAATTTGTAATTTTCTCCAGTTACAAAAGTTACTTACTTTTCACCATTACAACCATTGAAAAGTTTGAGGTTCTTATTTCAATTCAAGATAAAAAATATTAAAAATGATTAATTGCATCCCAAAAAAACTCCATGGCACTATCCCCTATATGGAATGAAGTACTGATCTTCATGTTCCAAAAGGTAAAACACATTATTTTATATGTAATTTTGTGTTAGTTAGACATATATAAACACAATTCTACACCAGTTATTGTTCAAATGATGGGTGTCGTTTCTGTTGTCGGTAGTGGAGCATCTTTAATTGTACCAGTTATTCACAATTTTGTTATCAGATAGGAAATTTTCAAAAGTAATGAAACAATAATGAGTATGGTTTCAGATAAAGTATCAAATTCATTTGTAACCAACATAGGAATTTGCTTGTTATGATAAAAATATATATGTATAAGTACTTGATTATATTGGCTTTATAGATACTCTCCCCACCCCCTCCCTATAGATAAGTTAGAAAATGTACTTTCCCATATAAAACAAAGTATATATTGTACAGTGCTGAGAATGTTAGTTTGTGTAAGTCAATACTTGTATGTTATACATGTAAATTTAATGTTTTGATAAAAAATCTTTGAAAAATAAAACAAGTACAATAAATAACCAAAAGCAATAATAAATCTCATTTTATTTTTCACAGAAATTTATTTAAATTGTCCTTCATTGAAAACTATTGGTTGTATATGAATAAGGTAATTTATTTTAACTACGTTTTCAGTGCTGTGCACTCTGTATGTTTGTGGGACGACAAAGGCCCAAACAAGATGTATGGTGCTCTACAAGAGGACATACTGGACTTCATTAGACATGCCCAGTCTGTAAGTATCGCATCAGATTTCAGAGCCAACTGCCTGTCTGTCATATTCCAAAACCAAAAATCTCCTGTACTTTTGTAACTCATTTGTAAAAATATCACAACTCTTACACACTGCACTAACCTATACCAATATACATATTATATTCTCCTTTGTAGACAAAATAGGTTGATATGCTTCTAGGACTTTATAAGGTTTCAAATGCTTTAAGAAATATACTGTGCCTGTGGTACTTTTATGAAGCTTTATTGATAAATGCTATTCAATACCAGTACTGTAAATGTAAGATATAGGAGATTTCAGAAAAGATGGCGTGACGTCACAGAAAGTTTACATCCGGGTCCTCAAAGGTACAAACACAGTATGGCGACTAATAAAAACAATAACAGATACGTATATCGCTGCTACACAATCGATACTTTGACAAAAGTATACACTTTCATACTTGCAAATTCCGATTTTAAAATTGTTTCTTATTGTTTCAGAGGTTACAGACATTTATATTTTTGTATTTACAATTGTTTATTGCTGAATATATTAATTTGTGTAGATAGAGTGTTGAAGCCAGCTTGCCAAGCGGTGTCGGGCCGTCACAGTACCCGTTTTTTCTTCACAGGTAGAAATCCTTGTTGTGAAAAGTTATGAATAGATCATTGATTTTATTGTGTAACGTTTCTGTTATACATGAAAAACTTGTTCACAATACTATTAAATATAACGAAATGTGAACCACATTGCCAGACCACGGCCGCTCGTGCATGGAGCCTTCGCTGGTAGATCACCTCAGGACACAGCCCATAGTTGGGAATTTAATAATATAAATACGTAATTACCAACACATATCTCAATAAGTACTTGTAAAAGATATATATTTCGTTCTTTTCCGTGTATATCTTCCTTTAAAGGAATGTTATAAACCACTGTGCTACACTTATATGCAGATCTTCGCAATGTACATGTTTACGTAAACGTATGGCTGCCGAGATCTCGAAAATTAAAATGGTGAAATCGTTCAGTTTTAATGCTGTAGAGTTTATTTTTTAATGTCAGTCGGCTTTTATTCCATGGACTGCTAGTGAAGTCTCAAATTGAAGTGATATTACTTTAAAATAATTTGAATGCATGTTAGATAGACTACATTTAGATTTATGAATACAGATCGTAATACTGTAAATGCCGACCAGGACACATTGCGCACGGCTTCGAAAATCCTAAAATACTAAAAGTTTTTTTTAAAAATACGATAAAAAGTAACTATAAACTGACTCATTTGTATGTCATGAGCTAAAATCCAAAATTTCTGACGAACAAATTATCTAAAATACGTAATTTTGTGACTCTAAAAAGGGCGAAATTCGAGATCTCGGCAGTACTGTACGTAATGGCTGCCGTGCGCTTGGGGTGATCTACGAAAGCAAACTTTAATTTGGTGACAATCACACATCTTAAGGTGTTTTACAAAGTAAGACTAAGAAAACAGTGATCGCTTATTAAAATTTCAGTACTATATTTGCGGAACTTGGAATTTAATTTGTAATTTCAAGCTGATATTTGCAATATTCTGTCAATGTTTACACATAATGGCGATCGTGTTTTTCCTCGTGGCGGCCGAAAATGGAGTATGAACATCGTAAAATATATGAATACCATATATTTATATCTGTATATTATTGTTACATATTTTTATTTACACCTTTTGAAATTAAGATAAAGTAACAATTCTCGGATGGTCGTACTATTTATTACAATAAAATGTAAACAAAAATCGAAGCGGCTGTGTTCCCACCATGTTAATGTGTACAGATATACAGAGTTGTACCTTTGAGCGCCCGGATGTACCTTTGTGTGACGTCATCGCCATCTTTTCTGAAATCTCCTATAGGAATTAATGCCATAACTTGAGAGATTTTGAGAATTTTGAGAGGCCTAATCGGCCAAAATGACCAGGTTCAGGTTTTGGTGCAAGTTACCTATGTAAAGTTTTGTTTGTTACAGAGAGTACTACAGCACCACGAGGATTCTGCCCTGCTGAAGGCCTACATAGCTGAGTGGGGAAAGTTCTTCACACAATGTGATTACCTACCTAAGCCTTTTATGCAGCTAGTCACATCGCTGGCTGGCAAGCCACATGGAAGTATGCAGAAAAAGACACAAGGAGAAGAGAGTCTAGTTAGAAAGGTAGTAAACCTTAAAAAACGTTTCTACATATCTCCATGCTGTTTTGTAGAATTAAAAACCTTGTTTAAAATATTTTTATGTTCTGTACTGTCACAGTGTTATAAACCTTGAATAAGAAACGGTTTCTACATTTCTCTGTGTTGCCTCATGGTGACTATAAAAGCTACACTGTCACTTTGTTTGTTTTCTAGTTGATGCTAGACAGCTGGAACCAGAGTATTTTCTCCAATATAAAACAGAGGCTGCAGGACAGTGCAATGAAGTTACTTCATGCTGAGAGGAATGGAGAAGCTTTCGATTCGCAGCTTGTTATAGGTGTACGAGAGTCATATGGTAAGCTATTCAAATGTATTTCTTTCATTAAGAGAGCCACCACCTAATGTAGATCCTGTGGTTGACTGTGTGGCTTTGAAGTGGGACGTCAGAGTTTGGAGAACCCCTGGAGTATTGAGGATGGTCCCATCCTGTAGCATTGATTACTGTTTTAATCCATCCTACTTTGATAAAATAAAATGGAAGATGGGGCATCTTTGTCTTACATACATTCCCAGTTATTTTTCAAATTGGAAGTGTTGATGTTTATAACATTCTGATAGATTTCTTGTTAAATTAATATGTAATGGGTGTAGAAAGCCAGTTTTTATGTAAAATTAACTCTGGGACATTTTTGTGGGTTGATATTGCATGTTTGAACTCACAATATCATGGTACATATTTTGGTGTCTTTCCAGTAAACCTTAGTTCAGATGTAGAAGATAAATTAAAGATTTACCGCGAGAATTTTGAGAAAGCCTACCTGGACGCTACAGAGAAGTTCTACAAATTAAAGGCTCCACAATATCTGGAGGCTAATGGTGTACAGAACTACATGAGGTATGCTGACGCCAAGCTGAAAGAGGAGGAGACAAGAGCCCGTCGGTACCTAGAGACGGGATGGGGATGTAGCTCAGTGTCGACGGTAAGCACATGTAAAACTTACTAATATCATGTAACCAGATACATGTACTGTTTTCACAACAAGTATGACAATTGCACTGAATTTTACTTCTGAGGTCTTTGAAGAGACCACATGTTAATACTGGGGATACAAATCTAGTTTGAATACTGAGAGGAAAAGTGATTTGTTATAAGTTCATGTATTTGAAATGTTGATAATAGATGTCAGCCATCACCAAATTTCTAAGTTTTATTTTCCATTATGTTTGTTATGTTTCTATTTTCATTAGAGTAAGAATTGATATGTAGTGATACCTTTTGACTATAAGAATTATTTTTCATTGTAAAATTAAAACAATTTCCGTCAAAAGTTTTGTATTTTAGAAAAAAAAACAAGAAATTAATAGGGAATAAATCCTTGTGACATGTGATAGGTATAGCTTCTCTGAAGACTTCCAAGGTCTCCTTTGTTTCTGATTTCATATTTCTGTTTTTATAGACAGTACTGTATACAATGTAAATGATGTGAACACATTGCTAATGTCAAGTGTTTTTGTTTACAGTTGACAGAATGTTGTGTGAATGTACTTGTCACGGCCTTCAAGGAAACAATTCTTAAAGAATGTGCTGCTATGATAAAGAATAATGAAACTGAAAGTAAGTGTCAATGTAATAAGTGCATTTTATTCTGTGATAGACTCACAAAACACACTGGAATATGTGAATATTTACACAATACTTTAGAGTTACTTTAGCATATGTTGTATTTGAATATTTTGATTTCTTCAATGCTACAATATTTTAATTTCTGTAGTACTCACATGTTAGGACTAAGGTTGATATCTGTGAACATGAACTTGACTATTTTTATTACTTTGATGCTGGCGTACATCTCTAGTAAATCATTATTGTCCATGGTTATAACACACATATCTTGTTCTACACTAAAGTCAGAGATATATTATTCTGTTCATACAGAACTGCGCCTGATGTTCAGCTTGATGGATCGTGTACCTGATGGAATCACGCCCATGTTGCATGCCCTCGAGGCTTACATTGTCAGCCAAGGCCTTGCAGACATGATGGCAGCAGCAGAGACAATCACTACTGTATGTAGCTAGCATGTTTGTAGATATAAAAAAAATACATTGTGTTATAGTGGAATAGTGTAGTTAACATATTTGGCCCTGATAATGATATTATCAGAACAAATTGTTAAACATAAGAGAAGGTTTAACTCACTTACCCCTGGAGACACAAATGAACTCTTCTAATTCTAACAATGGACCTGTTTATTATGGAATTTCAAGGGTGAATGACTTAATGTTAAAAATTGTGATATATTTTCTGGTGACGGTAGTAACCAGAACTGCTTATATTATTTCAGGACTCTGAGAAGTACGTAGAACAGCTCCTAGAATTGTTCAACAGATTCAGTGCCCTAGTGAGGGAGGCGTTCAGTGATGACCCCAGATTCCTTACCTCCAGAGATAAGGTATGTTGTCAAGAAATGTTAAATATGGGTTATATTGCTCTGTTTTAATGTTTTCAAGAGTTATCTGCTTATGTCATTGGGAATGGATTGTAACATTATGTGTTTGTGAGTATAATGTCAGTTTTTCAAAGAAAATGGTAAGATTTTCACACAGATGCTTATGATGGAGCAATCGCTACCCACTATCAGGAGTAGATAAATAGGTTATATACAAAGACAGAATATCTGTCATTTTTAAACCATACAAGATAAAATGTCATTTGCAAGAATCTTGTATGCAGCATCATGGCAAATAGATAACCCCACTTATACTGTAAACATTTGGAAATTTCATGATGAAATTTTCATCATTTTTTTTCTCATATTTGATTCATTCTCATAACTTTTTTTCTTACAGGCATACAAAAATGTTGTGAACGACACATCTGTATTCCGTCTAGAAATCCCAATGAAAAATAAAGGGTAAGTAACAATTCGCACTGAGCTTGATCACTTCCATACAGCATTAATCACATGACCAGTACTTCTCTGGTCGATCTCTCAGATGCCTATAATATAACGCTTGGAGTATCAAAGATGAATCTATCATTGACCTCATATCCACATCATATGCTTCCTTAATACTCCAGAAAGACTATATTTGAATAGAACAGTGAATGTAATAGGGCAAGAGAAGTGCCACCAGCGAAGCTCAAACCTGCAACCTCAGACTTACTGGTCCAACACTTTACCGACTGAGCTTAAGGGAAATTACTCCTCGCGCAAATTTAGAAGGCAACGGTACTAAATACAACTGTTACATATGCACTTTAACATAAACTTGTTTCCAGTTGTAACCATTTATAAAATGATTTCTTTACAGTATTGGCGCCAAGACTCAGCCTGAGTCTAAGTGTCCCGAACTCCTAGCAAACTACTGTGATATGTTACTTAGAAAAACTCCTCTCAGCAAAAAACTCACCTCCGAAGAAGTAGAAAAGAAGCTCAAAGATGTGGTATGTTATATGTTACAAAACCAAAGAGTCAGTGTTAGCATGGTTTTGTCAGTCAATTTCAATATTTTATCTTTTAAAATACAGTGTATTTATAAAGTGCATCTTTTGAAAAAGATTGAAAAATAAACCTGTGAGAAAAGGAGCTCAGCTCAAGTTACTGTACATGGGAAACTAATGCTCATGTAAGAGAGAAAAATATGCTTCAAAGGATCAAATAAGTTAGTTTTAATCGCTTGGCAAGCCCCAGGTTTTGTAATTCCTCAATTTGTGACCCTTGAGTATAATTTCTTTATTGTTTCTATTTACACACTAAAACCTGTCTCCTTACAGTTACTTGTCCTGAAGTATGTACAGAACAAGGACGTGTTTATGAGGTACCACAAGGCACACCTGACGAGAAGACTTATCCTGGACACATCCGCTGATAATGAGAAGGAAGAGAACATGGTGGAGTGGCTAAGGGTAAGTTGTCCATATAGAAAATGGGGGTGGGGTGGGGATCAGGAGTTATGGTAGGAGATGGAAGGGGAGATGGAGGGGTGTGTGTATATACATGTGTTAATGTCAAAGTCTGTGCATTCTCTGTGTAACAGCCTCGCGGTGGCCGAGTGGTTAAGATGTCCCGACATATTACCACAAGCCCTCCACCTCTGGGAAGCGGGTTCGAATCCCATGTGGGGCAGTTGCCAGGTACTGACCGCTGGCCAGTGGTTTTTCTCCGGGTACTCCGGCTTTCCTCCACCAACAAACCTGGCACGTCCTGTTAATAGGACGTAAAAATAAACAAATCAAATTCTCTGTGTAACATATATCGATATCGCTAGATACATTGTATTTATGGGAGTTGAAACAAAGTAAGGTGCATGTGAAAAACATAGTTCTGACAGTAATATATTGTGTTGTATCACACCTAGTTATCTCCCTTCACTTCATTACATTGTCAATAGTCGGATCACAGGATGTGATTTTTTTGTGTTCGCATCAAGAACATTTATTTGCTTGGTATAATGTTGTCATTTGTATTAAATGAAAAACACATGCTTCAGTCTTTTAAAATGTCATTTTACTCCCCACTTTATATCTGTTTATTCCCATAGATAGATAATCTAATTATGGATCTTATCATATATACTATAGGAAGTAGGCATGCCAGCTGATTATGTGAACAAATTAGCAAGGATGTTTCAAGACATCAAGGTCAGTGACGACCTTAATCAAGAGTTCAAGGACGCCCACAGAAACAACAATGAGGGTATCGCTGGTACGTACACATTACATCGGGTAATTCTACTCAGGTTCACCTTTATACCTTATTAGTGCATTTTACAAAAAAATTAACTATCAAAATTGCATTGAGATTCCACTTTGTATATTTTTCTAATTGTATATTCTTTCTTATGCATATAAAATCATCATTTGCTATATTTTTTTTCCTTACCTTATCCAGACTCTATAAACATCAAAATCCTGAATGCTGGGGCATGGGCGCGTACGAGTGACCGTGTGACTGTGTCACTGCCCATGGAGCTGGAGGACTACATACCTCAGGTGGAAGAGTTCTACAGGCTAAAACACAGTGGTCGCAAACTCCAGTGGCACCATCTCATGTCTAACGGCATTGTAAGTTAATCATCTAACGACATTTTAAACTTGTTGTCAATCAATGAAATGTAAGACTTGCTATCTACTTTTACATCCCAATATCTTGGCCATTGTGGAATTGTTACCAGAACTTATGCTCTGTGTTTTTGAGTTAGGTCATAGTTGTGTCTTCTTATTAGGTCACCTGAGATGAAGTTTCATGACCCTGGAATTTTCCCCTGGGGAGGAGATCTAATCTACTATAGTTTATATTGGAAAAACACATTTATGAGTATTATTTGCTCAATTTTCATAAAAAATGAGTCAAACATGGTAAGAATTATTAGCCCGAGATATAGCTTTTTAACATATCCCTATCGGTCCTCGCTGACCCCTCAAGGACAAGAGGGGCAGGACAAAACAGGGTCAAAATGACTAAAGTTTACAGCCGGCTACCCCAATGAGAATGGCGCATGTATATAAACCCCTACCACTCTGCTGCTGACTTGTATCAGTGTATTGAATGAGTGCAGCTAGTTATTTATAGACTCGAGTTCTGCCGCCAATCCACAGGTAAATCGCGGGCGCTCTGGCTACATCAGCTGTACCAAACACAATCGTAATTGCTACAAATACCACAAAAACTTGTGTAACTTACACACCAGTGTACTTTTCACATGTATTTTTTTCTTAGGGCTGAAAATGCTGAAAAAAATCTACTATCAGAATATTTTGCACATTCAAAAATTTTGGGGAAAACAATGTCCAGGGAACCATAAATTTATTGTATTTAGAAGAAATAACATAATATAATTGCACTGTGTTTGTTTTCTTTTATTGGTCACCGTAACTGAAACAGTGAAATATCTTGCAGAACATGTCAATAACATTGGCAGTCTGCCGTACTCCATACACATGTCAATGTCTAGAGATTTTACGCATGAATAGCTATCAGAACTATTTGAAAATATGATAATCTAGTTACTTAAAATTGCCAACAAGTTATTAGTGTGTTTGAGATCATTAACAAACTTTAAAGAGCAATCTGATAGCAGATACGTTGGCTTGCAATAATCATATTGTGAGTGAACTCACTACATTTTGTAGGTAACCGGATCCAAGCTGATGGCTAATTATATATAACAGAATGGTTAAAAATGCCACTAACCTTGTAGCTTGTTAGTTTTGCTGTAATAATATTACAAACCACTTATTGAAAATCCTAAATACAGGACAGTTTCGAACTCGGCTTATAAATCCCATATGTGTTTTGACTTTTTGCACACGGCCTGCAGCCGGGACACATGGCGGTTCCCTACGTAATGAGCATTATTTCATATGCAATTTTACTAGAAATATAAAGATTTGTTAAAATATCTCAAGTAAAGACATACTAGTCAAGTGAATGTTGATGCAATTTGAAGAAGATTTGTTTTGTTTTTATGTAGATACAGACGCATTGTTGTTGATATATGGACCAGTTAAGCTAACTAGCCATTCAGTTTCGTTAAGCTGGATGAGAGGCCGGAGCGTAGCATCCAGTACCAATTTACTTGTGGATTTGGCAACAGTACTCTAGTTTATAAATAACACGGCTACAGCACACTCATTCAATACAATGATACAAGTCAGCGGTAGGGGTTTATACACAAGTCGTTCTCAGTTGGGGTAGCACGGCTATAAAAAGATCTTCTGAATTCACAGATTTGATTGAATCAAATACTCTTCGTAGATTAAAACGTCAAATGTATAAAATCTCTGACTGACTTTTGGGCCTGATGGACCTATATATAGTGTTTACATGTTTTTGATTCATTTTGTATCCGAATTCAGGTGACCATTAAGGCCCATAGGCCTCTTGTTTGGAGTCCATGTGCTGGTAGGTTTAGGTCCCATGAGTGAAAAAACCAACCATGGCCTTAGTTCTCTTTGTATAAGATTTGACAATTGTATGTGTTGTTTATGATTTAGTGACCAGTTCAGTGTCTTTGTTACAGATAACATTTGCCAATGATATAGGACGGTTTGATATAGAGGTTACTACTTTCCAAATGGCTGTGTTATTTGTATGGAACCAGAGACCTAGAGATAAAGTAACCTATGAAAGTTTGCGACTTGCCACAGAATTACCAGATACAGAGCTCAGGAGAACACTATGGGTGAGTGTAGCAAAAGTTCTACTGCTACTAGATGATAGAAATCTTATGTTACATATGTTCATATACCAGTAATTTGGGACTATTGGAAAAACTGAATGAACACTGCATTTAAGTTTTAACTATTAATATTGGCATAGATTATCGGAGGTTGAAACTCTGTATGTTTTAGGTATGTTGAGTTTGTTTTGAATTCCATAATTCAGTACGTGTACAGAATATTTGAGTTTTGAAAAATATGTTTTCATGTATATTGGATAATTCGAAGGATTTGAGTTTATTGAGATGTTCTGATTTGAGTTGTCCAATCAAACAGCTTGTTACATATACTGTGTTGCCCTGATTTGAGTTGCCCATTCATACAGCGTGTGATATCTAATGAAGCTTACTGTGGTGCTCTGTTTCAGTCACTTGCTGCCTTCCCTAAGATCAAGAGACAGCTGTTGATGTGTTGCCCTGAAGCCAAATCTGCCAAAGACTTTGACGACAGCACACAGTTTTGGATCAACCAAGACTTCTCACTTATGTACGAATAACATAAATACAAATGTATAATGAATAAGCCAATATTTTCCAGAGTTTTAAGAAGTTAGATACAGTGTATTAGTTATTTTAGCAGATTAATAAGTACAAAGGTTAATATTCCTTTTTAATGACCTCCTGTTGAAACACATTTTAATGTAAGTTGAACTATATTACACCAATTTGAAGTTCTCATATTTTGCCATGAATGGAAGTAAGAAATTGTTTTTCTATATATCTACTAGTATTCAATTAAAGCTGGATTTTAAAGTGGCTTTATTTGCTCTGTTCACAGTAAAAATGGGAAAGTGCAAAAGCGTGGCAAGATCAACCTGATTGGTCGACTTCAACTGTCAACAGAGAAAACAAAAGAGGAAGACAATGAGGGAATTATGCAGCTCCGAATCCTCCGTGTACAGGTGAGAAATCAGTCACGGATATTAATAAGTTTGTTATATTGATAAGAAATGTTATATTGATAAGAAAACTAAATGTGCAGGTGAGATATTGAAAATAAAATTGTGTAATCGAAAACAGTAAAAGGCATACATTTTATTTGTAATAAGGGTCAACTAAATCTTTCACAAGTTCCCAAAGATGGGGCAGTGTAACTCATTCTGGAAAAGGTCACTGATCTATATTTTGACCTGTAACCTAAATTATAATTAGTAAAGTGTGTTCAACTGTGGACGGGCACTGTAATTGAAGGAATAGATATAACTATCAAGGCTCAATATCAGTCAGACACTTTAAAGAAATATGTTCCAAAAAAACCACAATGGGACTAATTCATGTACCACTTGATAGCTGATAAGGTTTGTGTGGAACCATTGTTTCTATTGGTGATGGAATCAAGCTAAATGATTGTGTCCTGTGCTAAGGTCATTTCAGTGGGAAGATTACAAAGAGTTAGTTCCTTCTCCGCTGGAGATACCAGTACCACACAAACTTTGGGGTATTACATGGTACATGAATAAGTCACATTTTTAGGTCACCTTAGATGAAGTTTCAACTGATCTAACCTAATTGCCTTTTGTCCAACGTCGTGTGTTCGTAAACCATTTACATTTTCGACTTCTCCTCCAAAACTGCTGAAGCAAATTCAATGAAATTTTGCACAAACCTTCTTAGGCATAAGGCCAAGCAAAAGTGTGAATTGTATGGCCCCCACCCCCAGCGGGCTGTGGGAGGGGCCGAAAGGGGTAAAATTGAATAAAATTTCAAAAATCCTCTTCTCCATACGCACATGTTAAAGAATCAAATACTCTTTATAGACTGAAAGGTCCCAAGGCCCTCTACAAAAATTGTGAATTTCATGGCCCTGAGGTCTCAGTTTTTCCCCAGGGGAGAGGTTCAAATTTGCTATAGTTTATATAGGAAAAACATGTAAGAGCATTATTTGCTCAATTTTCATAGGAAAGGAGTCAAACTTGGTTAGAATTATTAGTCTGAGATAGCAGTTTATCACATACATCATATCCATATAGGTCCTAGCTGACCCCCAGGGGCCAGAGCTAAAAAGAGTCAAAATGACTAAAATTTCAAATATCATCTTTTCGACTTGCAGATATTGTATAATCAAATACTCTTTATAGATTGGAAGGTCTAAAGGCCTTTTCCAAAATTTGTGAATTTTATGGCCCTGGGGTCTCGGATTTTCCCCTAGGGAGGGGGTCAAATATACTATAGTTATAGGGACAACACATATATCAGTGTCTTCCATAACAAAGTTATATTTAAAGTATTTTTAAGTACATTATTACATTTCTTGAAATTCTTTTTTATTGATAAAACATTTATTACATTTCTTGAAATTCTTTTTTATTGATAAAAACATTTATAACTTATAACTTGGGTTGTTAGCTGTTGGGTTATTAATGAACATGTGTATTTTGTATAGTATTTTCCAGAACTATCACATATTATGAGAAATGAATAGTTTAAACATATTTTTATTTATTTCATCCATAGGAGGCCATTGTGAAGATAATGAAGATGAGGAAGCACATTACAAATGCTGCCTTACAAACAGAACTGGTGGAGATACTCCGTAACATGTTCCTACCCTCGAAAAAACTCATCAAGGAGCAGATCGAATGGTTAATAGAGCACAAATACATGCGCCGCGACGAGGACAATATAAACATGTTTATCTACATGGCATAAAGATTGGTGTAGCTACATCAAAATCTCACTCTTTCTATGCCAAAGCCATGACTTGACCAACAGCCCCTTAATATAAACTTGTGGTTAAATAAATCTGTGATGTTTGAATAGCATGCTATGTATGTTAACCAACAGTCCTGGGCTTGTTGGAGATGGTTTACTGGCAAATGAAGGTGGCCATATGTGCTTTTAGTCCACAGTTTCAACGCGGGAATGTTTAGGACGATATTTCAGTGCTGACACTGAGGTACAGAACTGCTGGAGTTGTGTTTTATTAGCTGTCGTACTTACCGATATGTGCTCTACCTTCATAAGGAGTGTTGGATAGCTATCCCAAGCTCTTCTCACAAAGGGAAATCCTGGTACCCCATGTACCTGATAGTCATCTGGACAAAATGGAACACAGGTACGAAGTATCGTATCACCCCAGGGACACAATATCATTTCTCTCCCATACTAAGGTGCATATTGTATCTCTTGTGCGGTATCCAAAGGGAGTGATTGTAGTGCTACTTTTCTTTTAACAAGAAGATTTTGCCATCACTTAATGGTCTCCAGTAAAACAATTATGGCACCCTGTATTTCGCTGATTGCATTATGGCATCATCGCACCTATCCTTCAAAATGAATATTGTGTCTCCACCTTTCCTTCAAGAAGAAGATTGTGGCTCCACCTATCTTTCAAAATAAATATTGTGGCTCCACCTATACTTCAAGAAGAATATTGTGGCTCTACCTATCTTTCAAAATGAATATTGTGGCTCCACATATCTTTCAAAATGAATATTGTTTTCAAAATGAATATTGTGGCTCCATATATCTGTCAAAATGAATATTGTGGCTCCACCTATACTTCATGAAGAATATTGTGGCTCCACCTATCTTTCAAAATGAATATTGTGGCTCCACCTATACTTCAAGAAGAATATTGTAGTTCCACCTATCCTTCAAGAAGAATATTGTGGCTCCACCTATACTACAAGAAGATTGTTGCTCTGTCCATCTTTTAACAGAAGACGAGTATGGTGCCACATATCTGTCAATAAGGAATATGCCACATGCCACATTTTCTTTAAATATTGCTTATTGTAGCTCTGATTCATTTCCTAGTATTCTTTATACACGGATTGTTTCACATAACTAGTACTCAGACCCAGTAGCATGATTCAGTTATGTTTATTTTTCAGAATTTATCATTCATCTTTAGTGTCTGATATTGTCAACATACATTTGATTCACCAAAATGTAAAGTAATCAACTGCAATATTACAAAATATTGCACACTTCTCTGCTTTTGTTTATGTAGATGTCAAATTTTAGTGTCCATGCATTTGGTTATAACCTTTCTGATCATGAATTAATAATTAATATATTGTATTACGCATGAGTAATATTCCATTTAAACTTTCATTAAGATTTCTAAAAAAGCTTTTATTTTCTTTATACCTGCAGTGATTATTATTCATTATTTGCAGCCATTTATTATCATCACTCCATACCCAAGTAGTGGAATTTCACTTACACACAGCAACTAACACAATATCTGAATCCTTTGATTATGAAGTCACAATTGTTATACATGCACCAGATTGTAAAACTGCTTTTATGGTGGTTACATTGGCAGTGTGGTTACCTGGTATTCTTCCATGGTCTTCCACCTCATGGTTACCTTGGTTTCCAGGCGCAGATCATAGGTCAGTGGTTTATCTCTGGGCACTCCGGCTTTCCTCCACAAATTAAAACTTAAATAACACTGGCTGTTAAAAGAATGTTAAACTAAATATACCTGTAATACATGCTGAGCCAGTTCCCCTCAATGGAATTTGTTTTTTATTTGTGAGTCAGATAACTACATTTACTTACTATCAACATTTTATCTATCTTCCAAAATCATTTTTTAAAGGATCTGTTTTGAAGTAACAAATTATCTAGGATCTTCTCCAGCACATCAACTTAAATAACCATTACAATCACATTTTTAGTTCGCATGATTAGAACAAGGATTTTTAAATGGGAAGGATTCGTCACTGTCTCTTTACACTATTAAACACCACACGAGACGCCTATGAACCAGGAATAAAAACAATTTTTCTCAACAAATACTTGTCTTATCCAGTCAAACGAATCACCAATGTAAAGTTAATTAAATTTTACATTGTTTAGTACGTGCTTTAAGGATGGAAAATTTTGAAGAAATGTCTTAAATTTTCGTTAAAAAATATGACAGCTCATGAAATGACAGCACGCTTCAGAAAGTAAGACGGTAACCCTCGAACCTGCAAGCTACATCAAAGGCTGCACCAGCTGATATCAAAGGAAAATCAGTCGTCGCCCAACCTCACAGTCAGTGCACAAACATTAAAGCACCTATGTCGTACTTTCCCAAAACCCAGGCCTTTTTCGTTTATTCGAAACAACTGGTTCAATCATCGGTTAAAGTCATTTTTGCAAGTATAAAACCTGACGGACATGCAGTTTTTGATAAAAGGCGTGTGATGGCTTTGTCAAGGCTTGTCTGAAAACAATTAAAATCACCAGATCCGTCTTTAATAAATAAACGAACAACTAGGTCCAACCAGTCAAACCCTATACTAGTAATCGAAAATGGCCCCAGTGTGACTTATCCTTCTCATATACATCATCATATAGCTAATAGAAACTCTTTGTTAGTAATTACACCATGTCTAAATCGCTGCAACCATAAAATAATTCAGTCAGTGCAAATTGGATACAGAATACTTGTAATTAACTATACATAGAGTATAGTATCTTTAAGACCTACAAGTAAACAAAACATTTGTATATTTGTACTAAAAGTACAATTTCCTATTCCCGACCCCTATTAATGATGCTTCATGACTAGCTTTGAGAAAACCTGGCATATATACTTTAGCTTATGTATACACATGTATACAAAAATATGTACATTTGAAAAAGTGACAACATGTGCCAACAGTATGAATTTGTCCAAGGCAAAATAGAGAAACTATTTAATTTAATTTGTGTGTATTGTAGATATCTAATAAGGCTATGTACAATTGTGTGTGTGTACAAAATAAAAGTACAAAAAAATACACAGCCTTCAGGTAGGGATGGAGGAACAGATCAATTAATGTTTCTATGAATGTAAATAATTTTTATCAATAAGGGGCGTGAATTTTGTTTATACTTCAAATCATGATTTACTGCCTCGGGCTTAACGTAATGTTTATTAAATTGTACAGTACTTTCTCTATGAACTGATTCACTTTGAGAGTAACATATTGTACTTCAGTAGATATGTTTCTGTCTTATTGTTTTAAGGTCACACAGTTGTTAATGTTCCTGATAGCCTAGCTATCACTCCTTTTTCTACCATGGTTATATTTTATAGATGGACTTCTAGAATTGTTAGTATTAGAACTTTGTTTAATGTGTGTTTTTACTGGAAAATTGTGGTGATGTATTATTGTATGTGTTATTATGAGAATGAGATGTAATACGTAGAGGATTGAATAGACGGTACACTAGCATTACACATTAAGAAAACTTTTCCACAGGTGCTCATGAAAAAAAACTTCATACAAGGGTCCATCCACTAAAATTGACCTTCCCAACTAGCACTATCATCTCCCATGTAAAATTCCTGCTGCAAGCAAATAATCCTCTCAAGCCCCCCCTCCTCTTTCTTCCCCAATACAAAAAAAAATTCCCTCCAAACTACCAAGTTATCTCCCCCCCCCCCCCATCCTACAAGATCCAATATTTGCTAACATACTTTCTGCTGACAAGAATTTCTGTTTACGATTTATCTCTCTGACAGTGCAGGATGATGTACAGACATCAATTTTTATTACATAAGTGTCATAATTTAATGTTTATGTAAAAATATGAAAAATACCCAAGATGTTTAAAGTTCTGTTTGTTGTCTTTCTAAAAAGATGCATTGTTATACTATAAATTGTATTTCATCTGTAAATGTGTCTTATGATTTAGTAAATCGTAAAAGAAAAATAACTGTTAAGTTCTGAGATAAGATAGTAAGCTACTAATGGTTAAAGATGCTCCACCGCCGAGAGAGCATAAATGATATTCATCATTTTAACAATAATGGGTGTTTAATCGTGTATATATATGCCTAATTAACACAAAAAATAATATAAAATAATGCATTTTGTCTTTAGTGCATGCGCAATCAGTACTTCCTTCTATATATGATATAGTGCCACGGAATTTTTTCGGGATGCAATTAATTATTTTTCATATTTTTAACTTGAAGTAAAATTAGAAGCTCAAACTTTCCAATGGTGGTAATAACGTAAAGTAAGTAACTTTTGTAACTGAAGAAAAATACTAAATCGTCTGCTTCTGTTTTTGATAGTGAAAAAATACCATTTGTCAGCGGTGGAGCATCTTTAAAGAACCTGAGTGTTGTTAATGTTCGTATATTTGGATGAAGTATGTATGTATGTTGAAAATGAGTGATTATTTATTGTAAGAGTCCCACGACATATGGGAGACTATATCTTAGTTGTATAGTATTGTACAAAATGACACATAAAACAGTACAAATATTTAAAACAATTACATATGATGATAAATCTGATTTATGGAAGTTTGTCAGATCCATTTGACCCGAGAATCATAATCTTACCTGTACATGCGAGACTAATTGTCACCATGCGTTATTTCCTCTATAAAACGTAGTGGTTATTGTTACACATTCAAATGTAGCGAGTTTTAATCAAATTGAACCTGGAACAATGCCTATCCATGCTGCTTTGTTCAATTATTAAGGTCAGGTACCTTCCTTTTTTCATCTGTCTTGGTTCACTAATCTAAGATTTTCCATTTAACATGGGTTTCTGTTAACTCATTCACCCCTGAAGACACATTTGGACTCTTCCTATTCAAAGACTGGAGCAGTCCATTATGAATTTTCAGGGGTGAATGAGTTAGTGTATTACCAAGTGAAACATAGTCTTAAAAGTATTATTTTTGTTGTCTCAAGATGGTTCTATATCACCATTAGAAACAGTAACTAATAGACATTTTTCTCAACATAATCTTAATCAAAGAGCGATATTGATTTTTCTTTGGCATTCCATCATCAGAAACCTACGAATCACCGCTGTGTTGTTTGTACGATTGAGTGGTAACTCGTGGGTTCCCGACGATGTTGGTAAACAGATGCATATGAAAGTACAAGGAATATCAAGTCATATGCAAATCAGTTCACTTAATTTAAGATGGACAAATCATAGACTACGTGTATATTGGTATTTTTTATGAAATATCAATGGCTCGGTCTAATTGAGCTAGAGTTGACAGTATTAAACATTTGTAATATTAATAGTTACACTCACAATCAGGAAAAAGAAGGGAGTTAGAGAAACCAAAACAATCTTTGTTATGCATGTACATCTGTGAATGGGTCATCGTTCTGATGAACTCATCAACATTTTCATCTCTTCCATCTCTGAATAAAAAATCTTTAAAACTTAATTTTAACTATCTGTTCTTTGTAAATACCCAAGAGGATGACTTAATCAGAAAAAGTAGAGGCCAGAAGTTTTGAAATCCACAACAAAAAGGTACCTTGGTACAAGACTTTACCTTCTACATGTTCTTGCAATAAGGAGTGATCTAGGAAAATATGGGAGCAAGAAATTCAAACCTCATTAAATATGATTTGTTCACAGATGTGTGAATATCTATTCAACACATTCAGTAGAGTAATTGTTTGTGATATTTTGAAAAGGACTTAATCTCCATCATATGCATTTAGACAGTCTTATTGATGATGATAATAGATTAGTTGTTATTAGAACAAACAAAAACCATTACAAATTGCACCATACTCTACTGGTTGTGTTGAATACCCTTTTACACTGAAAACTGAAGATTATGTTTGGTTTCCGAGGAAACGTTCTGGGTTTTTTGAAACAATGTTACCTACTAAAGTAGATGCTGGAAAACCAAAATTACTTGGATAGGCTATCAAAAGCAAAAGTATCTTGATCAATAAACAGCAAATATCATCAGGTCCTTTCCTCCATCTCAGGATCCTTAAATAACCCTAACCGTGAATAGGACATTTAAAACGAGATCCCAGAGTGGTCTTGGCGCCCACCAAAGAATGTCTGACAATGGAAAGAGAGATCTTTTTTCTGCTTTTCAAGCTTCAATTACAAAATAGATATGAAATTTGAGAAAGATCCCTTCAGTAACAAACTTCAAAACTGTCAAAATCGAAGATGGCTGCTTGTCAGCCATCTTAATCATCTGATAATGGTGGACTAAAAATGAATATCTAAGCCAGATTTATATTCAATATTGGTTTCCTAAAAAGATTGAATAATACAAATTTGCTTTGTAAATATTATTTATTATTACATATTTTTGACTGACACAAAACAACATACAAAATGAAATGAAAAGGATACTATGAACACATTCTGACTTCCTCCCACTTCTGATTCCATTCACTCTCAAACGTCATCCTTTATTTTCTAACTCACAATCATCAATTTCTCTCATTCTTTAAAGCCTCAACTTCTATTCACCCTCACTCTTTGTATTTCTTCCATTGATGACCTTGCACGCTTGAAAATGAACAGTTGTTTTAAAATAAATTTGTCATTCCAGCTGTGAAAATGAATCTCTCATTCTGTTTGTTTTAACTTAAACTTCTTCTATCTGTTTAAACAACAATCATTCTGCATTCTTTCATATGAATCTCGCATTCTGAGTGATATAACATCAACCACTTGTTCTGTTTGCTTAAAAATGAATCTTTCGTTCTGTTTTCTTAAAGATAAATCTCTCATTCTGTCATTATAAGTTCATCCACTGCCCAGTCTTCAAAACTTCCATCAGGAAGGTATCGCCGAATGATGAGTGGAACCTTTCTTGCTCTAAACCAACAAAGAACAAGAAATAAGTCGCTGTCACAGAGAACATTCCATTTAACAGTAACATGTATATACAAAATATGTAATTGTCTTATTAATAACTTAACTGACATACTCGCTACTCATGGACCTGATTCTAATGTGCTGTAATCTTTATTGTTGGAATCAAAAAGATTACCGGTAGTTACAATTATCAAAATTATTCACCTGTCTGCCATCTTGATTTTTTATTCTTGTTCCATAAATATGCATTACTAGGACCAAGGAGAAGCTAAAGATGATGTTTAATTAGAAAGATCCCTTCAGTACTTTAGGGAAAATAGTGATAACAAGAATTGGCTGACTAAAGATATGAACAGGGTTTTTTCAGATTTTTTTGTTTTTGGATTTTTTTTTTTTTTTGCTATTATGAATATCACTAGAAACAGGTAAATGACAGAATTCCTTTCAAGACAGAATATAAGTATTCCCTCCAATAATAATGTATTGGAGTGTATATTGTGTACTGTAGTTGATTCAACTAGGCTTTGTGAAGTGGTAATGTAGATAAAACAGAATGGTAAATTTGGGATAATAGATAAGTCTTCAAAGTGGTTGACTTACTTCAATTCTTTCATGGCAATGAGTAAAGGGTCAGTTTCTCCTTCCAATTCTACCATGACAGGAGCACACATTCTGTAAAAATCATAGTGTTTATGTTTCGCATATATATACAGCATGCACCATGATACTACATGTACCTAATACAATGTGATTCCTGTAAACACAATATCAATTAACTTCTACAAATGGCCTGAAACTACTCTCCAGAATTGCAATCAATACTGCAGTAGATGGTAGCGGGAATCAGTCATGATTACCAAAAGGCCTTGTAATTCAGCCTGATAGCAGATGGAAAGTAACTTGTATTGTTGTATGAATAGATTTTTCAGCCCAGTACTGATTGTAAGTTTGCATTCATTTTGATTATCTATAATCTTAATTAGCATATTGATAAATAATAAGAAGCATAACTACTTATCTAAAATAAACTACATTGTACTTTTTATTAATTTTAAATCAGTAACATACCATAAATTGGAATATTTTGGTGTTGGATTTGAAGCCATATTGATACTTTGAAATATTGTTCTTCAATAGAACAATATGATTAAAATCAGCTGTTTGATACTCCACTGTATGCTGACTATCAAACAGCTGATTTTAATCAAATTGTCAATAGAAATTATTACTGTACTTACAGACACATAAATGTTTTCACAAAAGAAAGAAATACTTGCACAGATATTGGTTATCCGGTTAATGGTACACAACTTAAATGTAAGCTTAAATAACTAATATAGTAACTTACCCGAGAGTACATGTTCACATCAGTATTCAATAAAATGTAGAAGTATTTGATCTTATAGTATATATACAAACAGATAACTATGAAGTCAACTTTTGGTGTTAAATTTTGGTGCTTTTCTGCTAACGCCAAATTAGCCTTAAATTATTACCACATCCAAACTATCCCAATTCACAGTACTGTAAATGTAACACAATCAATATCGGAGTAATTTTACCCGGTTAAAATAATTCTAAAAAAATTTTATTCCAATAATAATACCTCCAATATTCACAGAACCCATGTATGTTGAATAATTAATGCATTGTTCTCAGATCTCATTATATGATACATACGCTATTTGCAGTGCCCTTGTCCCTAGAACTCTTGCCCTTTCATATTTTGTAAGGTATGGTGTAGTAATTCTCTTTTCAGGTGGAACGGCCAAGCCAGCATCAGAAGATAGCACTTCAACCTGATCTTGTGGCTAAAAAAGAGCATCATATTGCCAAGTGGTTTTGTAGTATACCGTACAAACAATCAACATTTATAAAAACATATCATACTTTTACAAGAGTCTCTAGCCCGAGATACTCTGGCCCTGATACCATACTTAGACATTATGACAGATAGATATCTGGTGTAGGGCCAGAGCGCAGTGCAATATAAAAAGGTGAAACTTGCCGACAATGTTTGGTATTGGGCCAGGTCATCTCCAAATTCAGACTGACCTCCGAGAAGCCCACGTACCTTGGTCTTTTCAAAAAATGAATAATTCATCTACCCAAATATAGCAATCCATCGAGATTAGAGGTGATTTGCATACTACGAGAAAATGGCGACGACGAGGAGGAAGATTTAAAGTAGTGTAAAGGAAACTACTATATTGACATAATATAACGTTAAATTATTCATTTGTTCAAAAGACCAAATTAAGTGACGCTTCTCGATGGTAATGTTTTGTATTAAAGCAGTCTCAATCGAAGATAACCTGGCCCGATACCATACGATATTCCTATCCCCCTATTACCAAGCTTAAAAGTTCTAACAGAGGCCGTGCTAACTGCTAGATGTCTGGTCTAATTTAATTAACAAGATATCATAGTTTTCCTTTAAAATACATTAAAATCTATCCTATAACAGACATTGTCAGTTACAGTGGACACCTTTCAATAATGGACAATTTACTTTATTGGGAAAGAATGGAATGGACAGATTCTATGTTTGATTTTTTCAGTACAAAAAATTATGTTTTCAGATATCAAGAAAATGTTAAAGTGAGTTTACTTAAAGGATTGTTTCTTAAACCAATTAGATGTAATTACCTGACTGATAGGTTCGTCAAGTGGCTCTTCATCTTCTACTTCATCTAAATCTTCATCAAAACTGTACACAAATGAAAATTTTGAAACAATTACTTTGGTACAAATAGGCATCAAATATTTCATAAAAACTGTCATAATGGTAAGCATGTTATACTGGTTGGACACAAAATACACGAGATGCCTTTTTTCATAGGGTGCTATTTTGCTGTCACTGTGATAGACACTGTTGACATAAATAATGTTTCAAAAGTATCATGTCATCTAATTAATAATCATTTGTAATCGGAGAGGAAAAAATGTGGTAGCTCCACTGGAATTCAAACTCAGGACCTACAAACAGGTCCAGTAGCAACACTTTTGACTCTCCTTTGTGCCATTTCAATATCTATAGGCTAGGCCTATCTCTTGTAGGAGTGTCACGGTTAACCGAAATATTCAACCGTACGTTTCTGTTCGGTTCGATGATTCTTAGTTTCGGTTCGGTTCTTTAAAAAAATAACTGTCCTATAATACCTGTAATTCATGTGTATCAACTGTGTTGCTGATTATTTCATTGAAAATACAGTGAAATTGTTTGTCAGAATCCCGAGAAATACACCTGTTGACCAACATGCTGTATATGTGTAACACGTGTGCAAGTTCAGTCATTCAGAAGATCGTTTTTTGCTGTCTGCAAACATTTTTTGCACATACATAATATCTTAGTGATATATTTCACTTATTGTTTGATATTTTATAATTGTTGATATGTTTATTATATTTTTTTTCGATAACAATCCCGCAGAATATTGGCAGCTAAATCAGGCCGCCATTATGTTGCCGATTATAAACAATCCCGTTTCCGTCGGCCAATATTCCGTGAATTAAACCATTTTACGATTGATCATGCACCTGGTATATTATAATGTTTATCTTTATTATAATTCCAATGCATGATACTTTTTAAACACTTTTTCTGAGATAATACCGATGTATTGATTGGCTGTAAAACTTACGATTTTCACATGTCAATCATGACATAATAATGCGTCATGAAGGAAAAGTTTTAGTGACGAAATAATGTATCATAAAGGATACCAGGACAAATATCTCTCTGTGACTAATTAATCTGTCAATAGTACTGAAAGAGTTAAAAAGCTAAGTAAATGTTCAAATTTTTTTTTCAAAGATGTTTCACTATGACAGATCATAAAAGATACTCAATATTTGAACAAAAATTGGTATTTAATTGTGTTCTATGTCTAATTAAAACACAAAATGAAATAAAATAATTCATTTGATTTCTTTGCTGCATGCACTATTAGTACTTCATTCTATATTGGATATAGTGCCATACAATAAATTATTTTTCAGGTCGCAATTAATTATTTTTAATGTTTTTAATTAGTAAAATTCTGATAGAGAAAAAGGTAAAATTCTGATAGAGAAAAAAAACATTTGTTGGAGTGATATACCATCTTTAAATCTAAAGAAAAACTTGTTTTAATAGTAAATAGACTTAAATAGTGTTCAAGTAAGATTTGTCTAAACCGAACCGAAAAAACAGAAAACAAAATTGAAACCGAACCGAGCTCAAAAAACACGAACCGTGACATCCCTAATCGCTTGATTAAGCGATGCTACTGGACCTGTCAAACAATAGTTGAATGCTCTACCGACTGAGCTACCAGGTCAATGATGATTAACCCAATCAAAATTCTGCTACATATTGTATGCTGTTGGAGTAGACAGTCTAGACAGAGACATTTTCGAAACATAACTTCTACGATCAGCAAATGGTATCCAATAATAAATCGACTAACCACTTTTATATTACAGTTGAACCTAATACCTTTACGAATCCCTCCTCTGCTTGACTCGTACATATTCATAACATATGCGTACGGAACTGTGTAACGTTACAATAGTCTTACAGCGCAATTGATTAGGACAATGCACATGCAGGATATCAACTGTTCAGTTCTGGATTTGTGGTCATGAATAATACAACACAAGTTTACATTATTTAAAATACGAAATAAAGAAAAAACGACCACATGGATAACAACGTGGTTCGTTGTGCAATAACAAATAAGGTTGTAAAACTGTAACATTAAACACAAACAGTAATTTATTTTGATTTAATTCAAACAATAGATATTGTTCTTATCAAATCATCTGGTATTGCAATTCAAAAATGTATATAGAGTTGATAAAACGTAAAAGAAATGTTGCACATACTTATCACCGTCCTCGTCCGCCATTTTCTTATTTCAGTCTGTGTTGCATAGATGCTTAAAATCTACATCAATGAGACGTTTGACAAAGGGCGCTTTCGATTAAGTCGTACCGTGATCAATCAGGCGAAGAAGACATTTCTCTGAATTTCTTTCCTTTTCTTTTAAATTTTGATACATCCGGGACATAAATTCTGTAAAGCAGCACGAAGACAATTCAATTGTCAAAATTCAAAATGGCCTTTATCAACCCAATTCAGGTTAAATAAGAACCTAAAAGATACTGTAACTGTCAATTTGAGAAAAAAATAATTAAATACACTGTGCGATACAGCACTGCCTAATGAAACGAGATTTGATTTAATGCAGTTGGATTCAAAATTATTTTTTCTATCTGAAGAGTACGGAAATGATATATAATACCTAAAAAGTTTCAAAATACGGTATATTGAAAACAAAAAACAAGAGGCCCAAAAGGCCTTGACGGTCACCTCAGTGCTGATACAGAAAGAGCATTGCAAAGTTGGTTCAAATAGATTACAAAAAAATTTACGACTTAAATTAAACTTTTAAGTTGAACTTTCGTAATAGAATTTGTTTTTCATTTTGATAGTTAGTGTATTATGTTACCAAACCTTATGCTTAAAATTCCAATTTGCTTTGCTAACGTTAAACAACAAAATCAAACTAGAAGTCAGTCAGTGTCAGGGATTTTATAAATTTCACTTTTCAATCTATGGAGATTGTTTGGTTCCATCAAACCTGTGAATTCAGAAGAAGATTTTTGAAGTTTTAGCCTATTTGACCCTTTTTGGCCCCGCCCCTAAGGCCCCTGGGGGTCGGCCAGGACCAATATGGATATGACGATAAAATGCTATCTCAGGCTAATAATTTAACCAGTTTAACACATTTCCTATGAATAATGAGCAAATAACATTCATAAATGTGTTTTTCATATATAAACTATAGTAACCAAGGGAGAAACATGAGACCCCAGGGTCATATAATTCACAATTTTTGTAAAGGACCTTAAGACCTTTCCATCTATGAAGAGTATTTGATTCTACCAGTTCCAGAATTTCAGAAGAAAAATTTTGAAGTTTTAGCTTATTTTACCCCTTTTGGCCCCACCCGTAAGGCCCCTGGGAGTCAGTCATGAAAAATTTGTAAATAGGATTCAATGGCCATTTCATAGGGATAATTCTGACAACATTTGACCCATTTCCTTTTACAAATGACCAAATAATGCTCATAAATGTGTTTTCTCTGTATAAACCATAGTAAACTTAACCCCCTCCCCAAGTGGAAACCTGAGACCCCAGGGTCACATTATTCACAATTTTTGTAAAGGACCTTCAGACCTTTCTATCTATGAGTATTTGATTCCATCACATCTGTGAGTGGAGAAGAAGATTTTTGAAATTATAGTCAATTTTACGCCTTTTGGCCCCTCCCACAGCCCTCAGGGGGTGGGGACCATAAAATTCACAATTTTGATTGGCCTTATGCCTTAGAAGGTTTGTGCAAAATTTCATTGAATTTGCTTCAGCGGTTTTTGAGAAAAAGTCGAAAATGTAAATTGTTTACAACATACGACGACGACGACGACGGACAAAAGGCGATTAGAATAGGTCATTTAAGACTTTGTCTCAGGTGACCTAAAAATCATAAAATTTTCATCAAATACAAATATATTTTGTCTTGTTTTCAACAAAACAGAAATTTTGATGTCAAATGAAATACATGTAGAGTCAGCCATCTGTGATCCAAGTGGTACTCTTCCAGAAACAAGTTTCCTGCTGAACAAGAGTCTGGTCCTGTTCGTATTTCAGTTTTGCAATTTCAAATTGATGGGCCGCAGTAGCGAAGCAGTTAAGATGTCTCGACACATTACTGCAAGCCGTATCCCTCTGGATCACTGTTCAAATCCTATGTAGGGCACTCCAGGTAATCTTTGTCAAGAAGGTCTGGGTCTAGTTTCATGAATATTCCTTAAATTGTAGGAATCCCTTAACTTAAAATTCTCCATAGGAAAGCATTACAGATTTTAAGAAAGGCTCCTCAACTGAAGATTTTTTTCCTTAACTTTTGTAATGCTTTTCTATGGGGCAATGTAATGCTTTTCTAAAGAAGAAGAGCACTTGCCAGGTACAGATCACTTGTCATGCAGTGGTTTTTCTCTAAGTACTCCGGCTTTCTTCCCATCTTAACCCGACATGTCCTTAAATGATGTTAAACAGTCAAACTAAATCAAACCGACTTAGATTTAATTTATTGCTTCGAAACTGTGGTCACATGGGGCTGGCGTTTCAACGTCCTCTGGATCTACCCCTGCATACGATTAAAGTATACAGAGGAATTTCGGGGGGATCACTTCAATATACTTCCTTACTTCTATTTTCAAAATCAAAGATGGCCACCTGTAAGGCATCTCGTTTTTGTGCCAGTCCAATAGGCACAACTAAGAGTTTCAAGAGGAACCTACATGTGATATTTTAGGAAATCCCTGTAATACATGTACTTCTGTAAAATAGTGATAATGAAGTCGAAAATGGCCACCTGAGATACCTATATTTATATACCATTGACATTGAAATAAACAAAACAAAGCTGATAAAATATTTCATCAGTTTAATATAGTCTTGTATTTTTCATACATGTACATCTGAATGGATATCTATGATCAGACAAAATAAACACTTTCTTGTTGAAAATTTACAACGCTTCATCATTTGTCACACTTTTTGCCACTTTTTCAACAAAGCGTGTGATTATTTAGTATATCTACAATGTCCGCAGTTTTTAAAATGTCTTTCCCTGGAATTGCATAATATATATTTATATAACACACTGACCGATGACCATCAGTCTGTCCCTGTTCTGTACATAGAAAGACGGGATATTAAAAAAAAAATAGTAAAAACTTGTCCACATAAACAATGACTCAGAACTTGAGCTTCTAAAGCTGTTTGTCCTAAGAGTAGGTAATACTATACTCATTGTAAAATCACAGGCAAAAATGTTGCGCTAGTTATAATGGAGAGACAGGCAGAGAGAGAACAAAAGGAAAGAAGGCTGGCCATAAAAACAAGTTGGAATAACAACTCAACCAAACTCAAAAAGTATTATTGGTCAAAAGAAGGAAAATGGAGAGAAAAATTATAACAAGTGTAATCAACAGATCAAATGAGACTTTCAAGTCGACATGCATGGCACGGCTACATCATTGCATTTCCAGGAATGTTTTCATTAGTATAAAAAGATGCCAGAAATCTCATCAATGAGAAACATGGGAAATGAATGGCAGGGGAAATGACTTAAAAATATTGAATATAATGTAATATCACATAAATAATATTGTTTACAATCATTAATCATTACTGAGATTTGTCCTATTTTGTTGTGGTAATAATGGGACTACCTTTGGGCATTTTTGCCTTAAAGTCTTTTGATTGATACTGGCAGTTAAACACTTAATTAACTGCAACTAGAGTATTTTCTACATTTTAAAAACTGTAACTTTCAATCTACATTTCAATTGAGTTATATTTTGCGATTAATGCTAAAATTAATTTAAGATCATGTCAATATACATTGTCACTCGTTAGAGATATGTTTTACAAACAAAAACGAACGGCTATAAATTATACTTTACAGAGATTAGAGTTTAAATGTGAATTTCATCTTACAACAATTGCTAAATGAGCGATATCAACTTATACTACTCACTCTGTAAAACTAAATAAATGACTTGCCCTGATAACCCACAAATAAAATATCAAAATATAATGACACAAAACACTTAGCACTATGGAGTGGATATATTGTCATCATGTCTTTCAATTTCTTCTTATAATTCTGGCTCAAATAAAAACGTGATTTCATTCTGTTAAAATCTAAGTCATAAAGTAGTAGCCATATCCAGTAGTAGATGAGGTAAACTCGTCAACTACTACCACTGTTGCATAGTACAGTAATAAATACTACTTAACCAAAGATACTTAAGTTGGGTAAAACAAAATCATGTCTAAAGTAAACAATAGTAAAGTAATAATATCACTTAAACAACAAACTAGATAGGACAAAACAACAACTGGTAATGTAGGTTCCTTGACATTCAGTTATATACCCTAATTCTTTGGTTTTCAGCTTCAATGAAGCAGTCTCACTAGACAGAAATAATCCAAATCTGCCAAGACTAACAGTATTAATGGCAGCAGATGTATCCAAAACAGGCACTGAAAAATTCTATAATTTAACTAGCATTTAAAAACAAGCAATACTGGGAATTTCAAGTTTATATTATGAGCACAGCATCTTAAATTGACAACATTTGAGAAAATGTGTTCCGAATGATCAGACAATTTTAGTTTAAAATTAATATTTTGCATTCAATGAACCAACTGTTGCCATCAACACAGCAAGTCTCCCAAGTTAAATTTTCCTGGCATGGCTCGCATTAATTCAGCTTTTTTATTTACTAATGCTATTCCTTTCCTAGATCCTAGATCAACACAACTCAAACTTCAATCAATATCATTACAGAGAACCAATTGGAATGCTTAACCTACAAGTTTTGACGCAAATCTCATAATCACATAGTATAAAATCTTTTGCCAGATAAAACGGTTGGCCACCAATGTGTGAGGGCAATGAACATGTCTATGTACAATACACTGCAGCACCTAATAGAACAGATTGGGAAGTCTATAAAATAAATTCACAGCTACTGGCGACACCTTTGCTGTACAGCAAACATTTCAGATAAAGCATACAGTTGTTACTACTTCATGGTAAAAACATTCTTGTAAGATTGATCAATATTAAATGTCGTTTCTTTATACCATAACCCAATAACATGTTTCTAGGTGAACGCTACATTTCAATGATTCTGTAAGCATAAAGACAGATACATCTATTTATTAACCTTCAGAGTTTCACCTAAACAGTGTAGCAGTATGAAACAGAATCGTTGATAACCTTTGCACATTTTCTGTCCCTGAGGTATAAATATGCAATGAGAATTGTTCAGTGTCTTAAGTGTATGTAGGCATTCAGGCTCCAAGTTGGATAAAGCAGATGAAAATAGGAGCCATGGTCAAGTTTTTGCAGTTACTACAAAGAATCACCAAGTTCAAGACCATTTACCCTCTAAACTGATATGAGTTGAGGAGAATGAGAGTTGCTTTATCGACATGACAGTGACCAGCACAATCATGTCACATGAAAACAAATGAGGAACTATCATGAATAGCACAAGACTGAAATCTGATATATCATGCTAAACCTAGAAACCCCTGTATTTCACAAATAATGAACAGTGATTGGAGTGAAAGAGTTAAGGCATTAAAATGTGAGATATACAACGCTGTAATGACAAGCATGTAAAGTTCATTTTTTGTGGTTAATCTCATTTATCTAGAAAATGATAAAAACAGATGAACAATGCCAATAAATCCGTAGCCAGTATGACTTTAAATCACCGGGAACCCGGCTCAACAGCATTCAGTATCAAAATCATTTTGTCTTATACATTATTAGAAACATTATCATAAATTCAATTCAAGACTAGTCCATGCGAAACGCCATAAATTAATGTTATGATAACATATGTGATTACGGTATTAGATTTGAATTGTGCAATAGTTATTGAAGGTTATGGGATGATAAAAATCGACAGCTTATGAGAGGGTAGGTGGTATACATGTACTCAATATGAAGGTTACACTGCAAGGAGGGTCAGTTCAATACAAACCGTAACTAGTTTGACTCTACTGAGAGAAACATATCACAACCTTGTTAATAATGGACCTTCTACTCAACACTTGAACATTAGTTATTATTTGATTAACATATCATAAAGCATCTTGAGAAACTTAACATCAGATTTACTCTCGCACAACATTTCTGTAGTTGAATAACTGAACCTTTGAGGTACATCACAGCGACTTTTAAAATATATCTGGGATGATCTTTGACCATAATAAAGAAAAATAAATTTCATAAATATATTGCATTTGCAATGTTGCATTTAAGCACAGAGGGGAAAACGAATAGAAAGTCTCTAGAAAATTTGAGTCATATAATTTCAATCAGTACTATTTTTTATTTTTTATTTTTTTTTCACACATGTGTTCCATCCAACCAACGCACACACTCTTCTCAAACAGGACCAACGACAGTCAGCACAACAGATTTACAGTACTGGTTTGATTCTATAACAATACCAATATGTATATAATCCTCAATGCACTACGGACTCCCACTCATGGTAGACAACCTTCACATCAATAAATAGCATTTGTTCTGCCTAGCCAGGAGTGTAGCAGTACTGCCCTGTCTTTGGCCAGGAAACATTCACTCCCTGGTACAATGAGAAATGAGAAAGTTGATGATGAAATGAAGAATGATCAATGCCCTGCCATCAATGAGCAGAAGCAGCCCTAAAATGTGTATATCTTGGCCAGACAAGTGTAGCCAGACCCAAAATGTACACAGTGATCACAGCTAGCTACAGTGATTCGATTCACAAAAACATATAACACATACAGACACCACAGATCTCCGCCAAAACCAGGTTCTAATCTCTGACAATAACTAGTTAAAACATGCGTCAAATATACATCTGTTTCCCTATCATATTTGCAGTGCATTCTTTTTGGAATAAAAAATATTATTTTGGCAAGTTTCCACTACTCATTGTCAGCACAAACTTGTCATTATGAGGTGGTATATGTACACAGCACCAACACAGCAGACAGGCTAATCACAAGGTGGCTCAGCTCTCCCGACACCGCTCTCACTCAGAACACAAGCTTATATGCCCACCTTCCAACATTTTCCCCTCCGGATTCAATATTCAATATCAGCCTTCAAAGAATTTCCATCTTTAGATTCCATCAGGTCATGCGTTCCAAAACCATCCTCAATAGTCTATCAGTACTCCACACTCAGTGTTGTATGATCCACTCTCCTACGACCATCAATAAATATAGGACAATACTGATTTCTGTATGGTTGTTTGGTAGGTGAAGTATTGGTGACAGATTAATCACTGAACACTGGGCACAGGCCCAAATTTGTTATAGATCTGTTGTGAAAAGCCATTACTGAGTCACATAGCTGCTTAGCAGTCCACTGAGTCTCGGCCTACAGCAACAGATTTGATTCTGTAAATTCTAAGGCTTTGTTTGTGACGATTTGCTGCCAACCTCTCAATGGTTCACATGCAGTCCGACCACACATGGAATCAAACTGGACCATTCTGGACAATGTTGGTAGCGGGGGAGGCACTGGACAGTGAATTGTCCTTCTCTAAGCAATCTTTGGCTTGATTACTGAAAAAGAAGACAATCTGAGGTTACAGCAAATTTTTGATTTAGAAGATTTTATTTCCACAGATCTTTAGAAACTGTTTGAATCATTAGTATGTAAATAAGTTTTTAATTATAACACAACTTAGGTCAACCTAGATATAATACTTTATACTTGTTTCAAACAGTGATCTCTTTATCAATATCTGTTAAATCTGGATTTTAGCTATTAATGTACCTGTTTTCAGTTTGTTCCTGAGACAGACTAGCATGCTCTTCTATTAACTGGGGTACATCTACTGGTCCATTGGTACCTATATGGTCAGTAGTCTCAACACTCTTCTGTGAGGCATCCTTCTCAACAGTACAACTGCAACAACAAATAAGCGATTTTATTCATCAAGAGATTGAGCAGGATGTAGAAATGCTCCTGACTCAAAATGAAACTGGGACGGCACACATTACACAACATAATACAATATGAGAGGACAGAACAGACAGAAGTAACACTATTAAGTCCCCCGTTCTATGATGGGAGCATTGATTTTTAAACGATATGAGCAAAATATCTGTTGTCTGGATTTTGGATGCTACTTGATATTTTTCAAATCATCAATCAAACTGAGAACCATGTGACTCAGCCCCTGGAGCCTCCTAAGTAGAGGATGGCAACTTCCCTCGGACTGTCAGCACCTGGAGCCTCCTCGGTAGAGGACGGCAACTTACCTCGGACTGTCAGCACCTGGAGCTTCCTCGGTAGACGATGAAGGTGTCTCCACCTGATTATTGCCACTACCACCATTGGCTTTTGTCGGGGACTCGTCAGACACCTTACTTTCACTAGCTATTTCAGTTGTAGATGAAGAAGGTTCCTCGTTCTTCTCACTGAAATTTAACAATAAACTTTGTATTCGCTTTAAGAATTTCTATCTTATATAAACAAGAGAAGCATTGAAATCACAATAGTGTTATTGATTAAAGTTGATGACTTAGAAGAGAGAGATGGATACAGGCAACACCATTATTTTTCTGGGTTAATCGTGGGATTTTCTTTCATCCACTGGATCCCGAGGGTATGCAGGAAAGTCGGAAAATGGTGAAAATCAAAAGGTGACGACAATCACAACAGCTTGTGAAAACAACTTTAATGGATTGTTTTCTCAGTATTAATTTATTTACATTCTTGTGAGATATAGGTAATATCAACAAAACAAATAACATATTTTGTAGAGAGCAGATTTATATAAACTAGGTTAATTGACTGTCACAATTGTACATCTATTTTCAGATTTAGTGGAGATGCATTTTGAGTACTTCAGGAGGTAAAAATCACATATTTGTTTTCCTGAAGAAGCCCTATATACATGGAGTTAACTGGTCAACAGTAAATAAACCCAATAACCAACTACATTCTTAAGCTGTTGTGGTTATCATTTGGGCTGAAATGACTAGTAATTTTTATATTCGATTATTCGGTCACATGTAATTGATTACTAAATGATTATTGTCTCACTACTAACTACTGAAAACGTCCACCATGTTTTGGCATCAACTAATAATAACACCTACTGTACGATATGACAGAGCACATGCCTTACATAGTATAAGCCTACCAATAAATAAGAATAGATTTATTGACAAAACAAACATATTTTATCCCAAATAAGCTCTGAATTCCGTTCCTGTATCATCTTCTGTAACATCGTTTAAAACCAGTCTGCTAACCCACTGTTTTGACGTGACCTTCACACGAATGACTAATAAACCAAATCTGGATCGCCACGGAGCAACATGACCAAATTTTTGTTAATGAACTTTTTTATTTCCGTGATCAAAAAGATAAAACTCTCAACAACTCTTATCTTCAATTAGAATATGACCAAGAACATTCTTTTTATATGATAAACACATGCAATAGTAAAATTAAAATGTTCAAGACTACTGCTCCATCCACTCCCGAGCATCCCGGCGGCTAATAGGTCTTCCCGACCTAACAACATGGAGCCGATTGGAAGTGAAAATTTGCGAACAGCGTGTTGCAAGCTTTCTCATGACATCCACTTTCTCATTGATTTATGACTTCAATTCCACAGAGACATAATTTAACAAGTACATGTATTTCTTGCATCATATAAGTGGGATGTTCCGAAATTAATGTTACTTGTGCAATATCTCGTGAAAATCGTGCTAAATGGGCTTAAAACTACCTCGTGGCGATAGCGTGATATCTGAAGCGTGATATAAGTAAATATCTCGCTCACAATTACACTGACCTTGGTGCTGTGTACATTGTTTGTAGCGCACTCGTTACACTCTATACAAATATGGTTGGCAAGAGAGTTGAAAACGTAATTGAAATTAGGGCCTATATCAAAGGTAGGTCTCTACTTGGCTTAAAGCCGGTGGATATTCATCGTGAGGTGTGTGATATATATGGTAAGGGTCAAATGTCATATATGACTATTTGTAGGTGGGTTGCTCGATTTAAGTCGGGAAACCAGCAGCTTAAAGATGCTGCCCACACAGGTCGCCCTGCAACAACAACAAAGCATAACATTGAACTAATTCGGCAAATCCTTGAAAAAGATGCAAGGTACACTGTCCGGCAGTAAGCTAAAATGACAGGCTTGTCTTTAGCACCTATTCATTGCATTTCAAAGAAACATCTTGAGCTGCGCAAGATCAATGCCAGTTGGATACCCCCATTTACTAACTGACAACCAAAAGAGGTCCCGGGTTGACAAGGCCAAATCCTTATTGAAGAAATACCCAAAATACAGCAAAAAGGCTTTTGATAATTTGGTCACAGGTGATGAAACATGGGTGTATTTTTTCGAACCCAAAAGAAAATGCTCTAATCGAATCTGGGCAAACAAAAACGCCAGGCGCCCAAGCATTGCTAAAAGAATACGCACCGTGAGGAAGGTTTTGTATGTCATATTCTTTGATAACAAGGGTCCATTCATTCAAATCCCTGTTCCAAAAGGCAAAACTGTCACAGCAAAGTATTATAGAGACGTTGTACTTCGAAAACTTAAGAAAGTCTACAAACGCCGCCGCCGCCAACAGACAGGATTGAAGTACCTCAGGCTCTTACATGACAATGCGCCAGCACACAAGGCGCGCATTGTAACAGAGTTTTTGAAGGCAGAAAAGGTCACTGTCCTCCCCCCACCCTGTATGTTCACCAGACTTGGCCCCCTGTGACTTTTTCTTGTTCCCCAAACTAAAATTGTACCTGTCTGGAACAAAATATAAATCAAGAAATGCCCTTGGCTCTGCCATTTACCAGTATCTTATGAGTATACCTATTCAAGAGTACGAAAACTGTTTCCAAAAGTGGATCGATCGGTTGAAACGATGCATAAATGCAGAGGGGGAGTACTTCGAGGGACAGGGCAAAGTAAAATGATCAGAATTACTTCTATCAAAGAGAAATCACCGAAGTAACAATAATTTTGGAACACCCCTCGTATGCTTTGTTCAGTTCAAAACGTGTACATAAAGAGATGAAACTACAGTCGGAATGGCTTCCTCAGAAATCCATGATCTGTCAACGTGTTTAGTCAGCTTTAATAATATGCACTAGCTATGCATGTTATGATTAACGATTAATAAAATCTTTAATCGATTATTAGCGATTAGTTTCATTAATCTAATCGCCTCCGATTATTTGAATAATCACTTCAGCCCTAGTTATCATCATCTTTTGAAATGAAAGACTATTTTCAAAGACGAAAGAAAATTTTTAGGCTTTATCATAATTTAAATTGATATATTTCTTGAAGTGATAAACTATGATTTACCTGTTACCAGTGTTTTTCTGACTGGAGGACTCTGGAGTTGCGTCGCTAGATGAGGATAATTGTGAGCGTTGGGTAGTTGGAGAGCGTGGTGAAGAAACAATATCAGATGTGGAAGTAACTTCGCTGCCTTGGACATGCTCCGCTGATGACTCCACCTCGAGATCTTCGGTCTTAATGTCACTGCTAACTTGATCTACCGATGAGGCAAGGTCTGCGGGGGCACTTCTGGCCACTGAAGTAAGAAAGCATACAAATAACAACCAAAGACCACACAGACATAGGATTTACAACCAAATATCACACACACATAGAAATAATAACCAAATATCACACACACATAGAAATAACAACCAAATATCACACACACATAGAAATAATAACCAAATATCACACACACATAGAAATAACAACCAAATATCACACACACATAGAAATAATAACCAAATATCACACACACATAGAAATAACAACCAAATATCACACACACATAGAAATAATAACCAAATATCACACACACATAGAAATAGCAACCTAATATCACACACACATAGAAATAACAACCAAAGATCACACACACATAGAAATAACAACCAAATATCACACACACATAGAAATAACAACCAAATATCACACACACATAGAAATAACAACCAAATATCACACACACATAAAATAGAAATAGCAACCAAATATCACACACACATAGAAATAACAACCAAAGATCACACACAGACATAGGATTTACAACCAAATATCACACACACATAGAAATAGCAACCAAAGATCACACACACATAGAAATAACAACCAAATATCACACACACATAGAAATAACAACCAAAGATCACACACACATAGAAATAATAACCAAATATCACACACACATAGAAATAACAACCAAATATCACACACACATAGAAATAACAACCAAATATCACACACACATAGAAATAACAACCAAATATCACACACACATAGAAATAACAACCAAATATCACACACACATAGAAATAACAACCAAATATCACACACACATAGAAATAATAACCAAAGATCACACACACATAGAAATAACAACCAAATATCACACACACATAGAAATAACAACCAAATATCACACACACATAGAAATAACAACCAAATATCACACACACATAGAAATAACAACCAAAGATCACACACACACATAAAAATAACTACCAAATATCACACACACATAGAAATAATAACCAAATATCACACACACATAGAAATAACAACCAAATATCACACACACATAGAAATAATAACCAAAGATCACACACACATAGAAATAACAACCAAATATCACACACACATAGAAATAACAACCAAAGATCACACACACATAGAAATAATAACCAAATATCACACACACATAGAAATAATAACCAAATATCACACACACATAGAAATAATAACCAAATATCACACACAGACATAGGATTTACAACCAAATATCACACACACATAGAAATAATAACCAAATATCACACACACATAGAAATAACAACCAAATATCACACACACATAGAAATAATAACCAAATATCACACACACATAGAAATAACAACCAAACATCACACACACATAACAACCAAATATCACACACACATAGTATTTATTACCAAATATGAAAGACAAAGCATTAACAAACATGTATTCTAGAGAAATACTGGTTATATCTTACTGGTAAATTATGAAAATATGAACAGGTAGAAAAGCAATATACATCACATAATACATACGATACTGGAGGATTTGAAAGTGTGACTGTATTGGCTGATAGGATACTACAAAGGTATCAGTGTTTTTTTCACTTACTATTTTCAACAGCCCATGCTTTTCAATTGGGAAAATAACTCGGAATTTGGAAGAAATTGGAAAAAATTTCAGGGGTGTAAAAAATTTTCAAAACTACTTGCCCCAGGCAAGTAGAGCCCAATTATTACCTTGCAATTGCCCAAAATTAAATTCCATTGCCCTCAAAAAATACCATATTTTTTTTCGCAGTTCTGTACTTATTAGAAAATTGAAAATCAAAAACTTGAGAATTATCTAATAAAAATTTCTAATGCTATTTCACAAGATATTTTACTTATATAATTAGAAGAAAAATAAAACAATAAATTTTCAGCACTTTTTGCATTTTTAAAACTTTTTTTTTTCGTTTCACTTTTACATTTTTTCTAAATTCCTGAATTCCGGAAACCAGATTCCGGCTCCATTATTAGATCCCAAGTGCTACTTCCTACCTTGAACAGAGATCGTTTTACACAGAAAAACTCCTTGATTATGTCGAAAAAAATTATAATTAGACGACTAAAAATGTAAGTTAACTCTAGAAACATTGTAATATAACTTAAAAGCAGTTAACTATTGTTTTTATCAGCTTGAAAGTCTGTAAAACGTCTCTGAACTGAAGGTGCACCTTGCGACCCAGTTTATGCTCATTTCGATTTTGTTGTCATTTTGTGAAATAAAAATTGTTTCTGATCCCAAATTATTTGTTTAAGTAATGAAGACTATATTTCCACATTTTAGGAATGAAAATCTGTTACAAATTATCAACACAAAAGTCACTGAATTTGATCAGTTTTTTTTGGGAAATTTGATTTCAAAATTGGGAAAATAAGGCATTTTTTGGCTAGGGGAAACAGCCGAAGTTCGACTGAAGATTCGACCAAAAAAAAACACTGGGCATGTATCACTGGCTCAAACTTACAATATGCAGCAGGTCTGGAGTTGATATCTGTAGTATCCATCTCCACTGGTGAACTGCTCCGAGGTCCAGGAGCTGAACTTTAAACAGAAATAGAACTAACTTAGCGCTGCAGTGTTTCTGTTAATCACTTTGTGAATTCAACTATTAGGACTTATTCACAAAAACAAATTTTGCAATATCCCAATCTCAAAAGATAATCTTTATATTTTTTGCAAATGAGCTAGTGCATTTTACTGTGGGGAGCAGACCGTGTCCTCTTCAAACAAATTGCAAATATTTTTTTTCCATTTATCCCTAAAATAACATCTTAATCCTATGAATTACCTGCTAAGATCATTGATGTTACTAAAATCTGCCCAGTTGTCCTCGTTTTGTGAAGACACTGGAATTTTGTTGGTGAATTCTGCCCAGTTCTCCCCATCAGTTTGATTTGGCTGTTCCTGCTGTTGTTGCTGTGGGTTGTTCCATGGTGAAGTGTCCATGGCAACAGGAGTTGACTCTTCATCAAAAGTAGCTTGCCATGCTGTACAAAGGACAACAGAAATTTATCATATATATCAAATTCAAAGCCTCTGTATTAATATATATGCAAGACATCAAAAAGAATACAAGAATTGCACCACGAAAGTGGATGTGTCTATAAAAACATCAGGGTTGATTTCTAAAAGCAAAATCACTGAAGGATGCATGGATAGTAACAACTAAATGTGTGATGAATTGAGTGTCAGCTTGACCAGTCAAAGATATATATTTCTGTTTCACTAATAGTGTAATTCACCTGTCACTTTCTGACCTGCAAACTAATCTCTAGCATACACTTTCAATAAAGAATTTCTGCATTTTGGTAATATGATTTGCTGACTGAATAGAGAACTTAAATTTGGCAGGGAAAATTTGCATGGAGTCTATGTGACGCAAGGCTTCATGAGTTGTTTTACAGAAATAGATGTTCTGCTTTAAGCAGTAGTGACCATAATATAACATTTTTGACCAAAAAGCAGTTGCAGGCAAGCATATTTAACGTGGAAGGTGTTCTGAAGTTAGATTTGATTGAGACATAAACTTCAGTCTTCTCAAGAAAACTTCTGTATTGACGTGTTCCAAAAATTGTTATTTGTTGGTGGTAACCAAATTGACAAACATCTATGAGTGATTCAATTAAGGGATTTAAAAAGCATGCCACAACACATATTTTCTGAGCAAAACAACATTTTAACTCAGTTTTAGCAAACTTTGGAATTGTACTGCAATTTTTTTCCATCAACATCCAATAGAGTAAATATTTCTTCATTACTAAAGTGACAAAAAGCGATATATATGCTGGGGGATTATCAGCATGCCACAAAACAACATTTCATGAACTTTAAGGCAACTGAGCTCAACATATCATTTGCAATTTTTTTTTCTCTCTGTATTTTCACAAAAGACATAAATGCTTTATACTAGTTCTGTATCTGTAGTACTTTTTTCTAATTTTGAATAAGTGTTGATTTCTCTGTTGCCTACCATCCTGACTGGAGTCAACATCCATGTTCTCACTTGGTTGTTGTAGAATCCTTTTGGGTGAGGCAAGCTCCTCCTCGCTGTCTGTACTGGTATCACTGTCATCACCGGAGGTTTCTGTCAAACGTCTGCAAACAATACAATCATTCACTTACTCAAATTTTGTTGTAAATTCATCTATCTGAGAAACTAACTCATTTCATTGTAAATTCATCTATCTGAGAAGCAAACTCTCAGCTTTGAAGAAAGAACCTTGACAAACAAAACATTTTCATTCATCTTGGCATTCTATTGAATGGAAGGGACAGATGGAGATCATTGTAACAGAATTCAGTATTACTGCATACATGAAAAGTGTTCTATTCAGTGATGCTGTACTTGTAGCTTTTGTAACACAGATATTAAGATAGTTGTGTGGTGTGCATGCGTACCCTGGCCTTTTAGCCTGAGCACTTGGTGAGTAAGTGATCTCCTTCTCTTCCCAGATGTCTTCGTCACTGTCATCATTGTCATCAAACTGCTGAATTTTTTCATTACAAGCTTGGTCAAACATTGAAGCACTTGCCGCCTGTAAAATCAAGATGATATCAATAGCACAAAACTTTAAAGTGTAGCATAAAGTGGTATAGTAAAATGGTATAGTATATCCATTTAATTTTTATGAGTGGTATTTGTTTCATGATTGTGAAAGACTTGTATGTTCCCTACAGAAACGTAAACCATCACATAAATCTTTTGTCGTGATTTGTACCACTGTGTTCTGGGTTGATACTAATGCATTACGAGTAATCTATCCAAAAAATAATTATAAAACAAGCCATGTTGGCCATTACCAGGACAAAAACAAGACAACTGCATACTTACATGATCCTCATTTGCTTGTATGTTAAAATCTATACTAGATATCCTGTCAGTAAAAAGTGAGCTGAAAGTAATACAATTTGTCATAAATACAACACCTAATTCAGGATAACAAAAGTTAAGTTTTATAACACATCAAGAGTCAATGTAATTCCTTAGGAACACTTTAATGCACAGGTGTACTGCAAAGCTCAATCTACATTGTATTTAGGTAATCATATTTTTGCATTTTTTTTCATGATTTTCAGATATATTTTTTTAATTTATCAAGCTCTGATTTATCCTACTAACTAATCTGCATCATTAAGTTTTCAGACATTTAATTACTAGACAAAGTGTTCTGTTACCACTGGTGGTCACTCATGTGTAAACATTATAAATATTACCACTCTGACCTATACCAATGATCAAGCCACAGCCCAACATCAATTGTCTAGACTTTATGGTTATTGAGAAAATGCATAATGCCAACCAAAAAGAAATTCACTACAGTAAACCTACACCTTCTGGCTACCTATACATTTTTAGGGATGTTTAAGAAATGAATTACTCACTCAAGTTTGCCTTCCTGTTCAGCGAACTCTTCCTCGTTAAAGCCAAATTGGTCAATGAAGTTGCTGGTCATTTGTTGCAGCTGGTAATCAGAGAAGGCCTGATGAATAATAAATCAGGCGGCACATCAGCAGCCACGAACAAATGTGTACCCACCCACCCATGCCAGGAGTGGACACACCTGTCTATACTACACAAAGCTGGCAATCACTCATCCCTATCAAACATCCCTACTACAATAAGTTTATCACTACACAAAGCTAACAATCACCCATCCCTATCAAACATCCCTACTACAGTAAGTTTATCACTACACAAAGCTAACAATCACCCATCCCTATCAAACATCCCTACTACAGTAAGTTTATCACTACACAAAGCTAATAATCACCCACCCCTATCAAACATCCCTACTACAGTAAGTTTATCACTACACAAAGCTAACAATCACTCATCCCTATCAAACATCCCTACTACAGTAAGTTTATCACTACACAAAGCTAACAATCACCCATCCCTATCAAACATCCCTACTACAGTAAGTTTATCACTACACAAAGCTAACAATCACCCACCCCTATCAAACATCCCTACTACAGTAAGTTTATCACTACACAAAGCTAACAATCACCCACCCCTATCAAACATCCCTACTACAGTAAGTTTATCACTACACAAAGCTAACAATCACTCATCCCTATCAAACATCCCTACTACAGTAAGTTTATCACTACACAAAGCTGGCAATCACCCATACCTATCAAACATCCCTACTACAGTAAGTTTATCACTCAACCAAATCCCCAGTTAGTACATAACATAATGTTAACAATCAACACCATAAACACATTTTTGTATTTACTAGTCTACAAAAAGCGTTCAAATCATTCGTAATCAAAAATTTTGTTCACCCATATATTGTTAACTAGATATGAAGAAACTATATTACCACTTGCATCTGATTTCATATATTATATTATAAAGCTATTTTAGTAAATTTAAAGCTAATATTACTTCCAAAATAATATTCCCCAATATCACAACCACACAAACTCCATGCTTCATAAAAAATAAGCTCCATGTTCAGATTTTAGCTTTCATATAAATAAAGTATAATCATTAAAGGACCATTACCTTTCGGGAACAAAAAAATAAAGTTTCTAAAAATATTGATAACATAAGGAAATATATACTGGTACTGATGAGGTTACAATACCAAACAAATACAAGATCTCCTGCGTAAACTATCTTTACAGTGAAGATTCACTTCGCTGTTTTGCCATCTGGCGCAGTGATAATCAACTAATGCTCGGTAATAAGGACAACAGCAGGAGACATAATATGACCAGCTTTATGAAAATTAACATTTAGTTTATTTAAATTGATTTGTTCAGAAGGTGATGACAGATGTAGTATTAACCGTAAGCTAATAACTTTATTATCGATCTCGTTTTACATTCCAATTTTGAAAACTAAAAGCCGCTTCAGAAAGGTAGTGATCCTTTAAACATGCATAGATGTATAATTTAAGACCTTGGTGACTTTTTGTTGGTAAGAATTTGTCCCAATAAAGTGCTTTCTGTATATCATCTGCTGAACAACACCAGTTATTGCAGAGAAAGTAAATGAAAAAGCACTTCAACTATAATTCATCATAATACTAATTCATCTTTAGTTTTCTTGGCTGAGAAGGGAAATATTCTTTTTTCACATAAGTGTTGGGAATCGGTCACAAAATCAAATCAGTGATCGATTGAGGACAGGTTTTAATGTATTATGTATCTATAGTTTAAAACATTTTGAAATGTGGTTTAGACATAAATTTTACATGATAAAGAAGTTGTGTCCCATTTAATAATCAACATTCTTCAGTAAGATCATAATCGAATGACAGTGTTCGACACTAACGCTGGTCCATTGGACAGAGTCTAGCAAGAATCTAAGCGGTCTACCTAAAGTTACGACGCTGGTGGTCCGCCAGTCCACCGTGAAATTTATCTGTTTTAATCTAAAAATTGTTCAGTTTTTTTTATCCGAAAGTCGTAACAGTCACTTCACCATAATAACCCAATTAAACAAAATCTAAAACATATCGTGTTTTCCAGTCCTTGTACCATTGACGTAAATCTATTATATTATTTTGTATCACGCGTGCGTTTGATTTGAACTCTTTCTGGCATTGCGCTGATTCAAGCGTGTCATTAACTGTGATGTGATTCAAAATGTCTGTTTGACTGGTGTGAAAGTGCCGGTAGATAAGTTTAAACAACACCAGCAGATAAACAGGTGAATCGCAGATTGTATGAAAAGACGCAAAGATTGTTTCAAGTTTCATGACAAAGAACATTTTCATGGTTGATGTTTGATCAAGACATGCCCTGATTATGTGCAATGGGCAACATCTGTGACAGGAAACAGTGATTTTGAAATAGATAAGGTCATACTGTCAAAATCCATGACGTCTACGAGATACATAATTAATATATAAGGTAAATGTGTTAAGATATGATGCCATGTATCGTCCAGCTAAGAGCTCTGATGCTGCTAAATATTTGTCATTATTGGAGATACCTAAATCTATATCATCATTAAAATTGTAATCAAGTAATATCTTTGTTGTTTTTTTCATCAATAATCAAATTTTCTGAACAGTCAGCTCTTTACAAACAGAAACAAAAAGCAGCTGTATAGTCAATCGATTTAAATCAGTAAATAACAACATAAACATTTTTATTGCGGATTTTGCAGTGCCCAGTAGTGGTTGTGTTTTTCAGTATAATTTTCAGGTCTAATTGTATGGGTGGAGGTCTATCTGAATCAAATTCGAAGAAGAACGGCTGTCTAATTGATAAGAAAAGTTAGTGTCAAACACTGAATGATTATAGATTAAAATCAAAAATTGGTTCAACACTAGTTCACATGCAGCACCAATATTACAGCATAAATATAGCATTTACACATAGTTGTACATTATGGAAAAAGCATGAAGCAAAACACGTATCAAAATTAATCTTCGCTTAAACATTTTCAAATGGTAGCTCCTCATCCACATGTTAAATGCATATAGAATGTTTCATGCAAAATCTGAATGTCCCATTTCGAACAGTTTGGCAGAAAGCAGAAGCTGACCAGTAACATTGTAGATGATAGTTATTTTTATTTCATAGATTGTTTAATCACATAAAACTGTTACCTTAATCTATGTCTCAATATCAAACAAGTTCCAATAAATTGACACTACTTTCTTTAAAGGCACATGGCCGAATCAAGTCATTGAAATTCATTAAATGAACTAAGTCACTCATGTAGGATCATTCGTTTCTGATTTTGCACTGATTTTTGATGATTTTTATAATTTGACTAATAACTTAAAAATTTCCTTTTGACAACTTGATGAAAATTTGACATTATAACTGAGAAATAAGAAATTAAAGTATACCTGTTGTATAGCTTCATCTTGTGGGAAGGGAATGTCTCTAAAGTCAGGGTCTTCGTCATCACTACTGGAGGCTATCGGGTGTCCTCGTACCTAAACACAAACCATTCTTAATGAAATAAAGAAACGATCAGGAGTCCTTGTATCTATACATAAACCGATTCTCAATCTAATACTAAGACAACTGGGAGTTCTTGTTCTTAAATAATTCTCAAATACAGAGTCAATCCATACCTATACACAATTATTTTCTATCAAATAAAAATCAATCTTTTTTGAAATTCTAAGATCTTTCTAACAGCTGTTGATCAATTTTGATCATGTGTACATTTCAATCTACATACATAGTTTCAACCTTATTAAACTTTCTTCAGAGATCAAACTAAAAGGATACTTATCTGGGGACAAACTAAATCCAGCCTATTACTTTCAAAATAAAAACAATTCTTATTCAACTTACTAATTCTATAGTATTTCTCTTATTTAAATCTGATAAGCTCCCAGACACAAAAGCTTCCCACTTTTCTCTGTGTTCCTCTCCCAGTTCTGAAATGAAAAGTTTATCATGTGTTTCTAAATTTCATAGAATACTACTTTTTATTTTGTCAGAATGAATTTCAAATAATGAGATTACACATTAAACACACTTCATTACATTATAAGGTACAGATACAATTCTTGAAATTTTTTATTATTTCAATAATGCAAATGATTAACAGAAAAAATACTGTGGATGTTTTTACAGTTCATCCAAACTATGGCTATGTTTGTGAAATCACTACAGACCATTGATCTGATCCTTAAGTAAATCAGTGTTTTCTCCCTTCTCTAGGACAGCTACCACATCATTAGCCATCTTGGTTAGGTGACCCATGTAGCCTCGTCGTCTACCCTTTTCTCGACTTCTGTAAGAAACAAACACCATTTCAAATATTTCTTATTTCTCTTAAATTTTCTATACTTTTGAAAGTATTCTTTTTTACCATGACTTCAAACAGTCTGTGGTGTGAATATAAATTTTACTTGGCATTTTGTAATCAGAAAATCACCAGGAAAATTTTCATGACTAAGGAATGAAGTATCCACTTTTATTTACACCATATGTAGACTTAACAGGCCTTCTGCCCAACAGATATTAAGCGCCATACTGACTACCAGCAGTGGTAAAATAACAAATTTAGCTATGGTGATGAGGTAACAAACTTACTGTTGCTGATCATTTTCTTCCCACACTTCCATTATTCTCTGGAGGAGGTGGAACTCTGAAAATAACTGAAGGCAGAATTTTGTTTTAGATAGCATGGCTTTACGTTACTATATCTTTGTGACATCAAATTTCAAGTTTGACAATTTATATTTAGTAATTTTATGCGTTTTTATACCTGAAGTTTTCTCAGGAAATTTGATTACTCATCATGTGTAATTAAATATAAGACTTAAACTTAACAGAACATAAATGAAGGGAAACAACAATAAGAACTAACCTGTACTAAAAGTAGATGCTCCTTCTTTCCTTCAGTTTCAATAGGAGAATTATATAACACAGTGTTGATGCATTGAGAAACATGTGTATGAAGGAAATTGTTCCAACAGTATTTAAAGTATAAATCCTGGAAAAAAAAAACAAGAAAAAAATAAACACCTTTTAAATGAGATTGCTTCATTCCCAAAAAAGGTTCCAATGTTATGGGTTTTAATTTTTTTGTTTTGCATGACCTGTATACTGTTTACTGCCAAACCATCAAAATTTGCAGAAACTCAATTCTGCTAAAAGTTTATGAATTCTGAAATTAACTAGTTCTATAATTAACTTGTCATTGCTATAAAATACTTACTATTAAAACACCCATGGTCCCTAAATTGGCTAGTTCTACTATAACAGAATGTGAGTTGGTTAGCGCCAGTGCTGATACAAGACGAGCTATCTGAAGTCTGGTGTTTCCCAGCGGTGGTTCAAGAGTTCCTATTGATGTTGGCATTGTACAAAATTTTTGCTACAAAGATAAAGCAACAGTGGACTATTATTAATGGAAACATAGAAATCATCATACACATCTAAAGGAAGAATATTCCTGATAATCACACATTTGTATCCATTGTTGAGTAAGATATGAATTATCCTATAATACCAATGACGCATGAATCAACATTTATTGGATTCAGAAATCAATATAGATATACTTACTTTGGGTGGATCTGTGAGTAAATTATGGAAATCCCTTAGTCTAGGTGTAATTGCTAATAAAACATTACTAACACCTTGGGCTAACCGTTCTGTGTCTAGTGTTGAAATGTGCTCTGTTGATCCTTCAGGACTGAAAATAAAGAATATATCAATGTAATATCACCAACGTCAATTCTAGATGTGTCAAATTGCAATCTAAAACAGTGATATTTATCAATTTATGGACTTTTGTTGAGGTCAATATTGTGGGCATAGATTCCACCAAGGCACTATAAAACCATATTGGCTGAATCTTTTTTAAAGTAAATATGGTGTTGATTTAAAATTTAGCATTATTACTAAGAGAAGATTGAGGGTCTTGAAGGACACCACCCTGTGAACTCAACATTCGTGCAATATGCTAAATATCAACGTTATGTAACCATACATTATCTAATGAGATATGTCTACTATCGTCTAGTATCGTTAAAAGATGAAGTGTGTTAAAACTGTTAAAATACCTAACAAAATGGGGGTTACAAGACTTGGAGTGGTATCAACTTACCCTTGTTTCCTAAATTCTAAAAGGGTTTGTATCACAGATAAACCATTGACTATAACAGACTCGTTACGTTCTGTGTCCAACATGTTACTGAGCAGATCAGACACGGTTTCCTCCCTGTAACAAAAACACAATATCACAAATACACAACTTATCCAAAACGAATGCATAGCTATATTGTAATGATGGACTGCCAAAAACTTGACAAGTGAAATAATAATAATAAATTACATTTCAACTGTGTTGAGCAGAGGGTCAGGCTCCGGTTTGTCCTGTAGTTGTGAAAGCTGTTCTCTTCCTAGCCGTACAATATCACATAACGACTGGGCTGCATTGCAGTGAACCTGAAAACACACATAATACATATCATCACATAGCTTTTTTACAATTAATAATGCAGTATACAATATTTCACAATTTTTCATAAAATATTACTGAAGCAAAATATTCAGAATGAAAAATTTACCTTTCCTTTATGAAGCCCTTTTTTCAATTTAATCAGTTTTTGTCATAGTTACATCTTCATATGCAAATTCTTAAACGTGACTTTTTTTATTTTGTAATGTGGTGCTCAATTTTATTTCCAATTTACAAACTATCTTTATATATACTTACATCTTCATCAGTTGATGTCTTAAAGCATCCCACTAATTTTTCTACTATCTGGTTCTCATTTAACCACTAAAACAGAAATCAATGTATGCCTGCATTAAAGAAACACCATAGACATTATAATAACCTTACAGTAAACGTTGCAAGCAACACACGTCCCCTGCTGTCAATTACGTTTTCTGATTTAATGGCAAATTATCATTACTTAGCTATGCTATCATTGTATGAAATTTGAACAAATTCTGTTCATGTGTTCTCAAAGTTATCGGCTGGAAATTAAAATTTGTGAAAAATCTATTTTTAGTAACAGTGACCTCTGTATTCACTCCCAAGTTGTATTTTCTCAAATGCTATGATTGTGTGAAATTTGATCAAAATCTGTTGATGTTTTCTCAAGTTTATCATCTGGAAATGAAATATTTTTAAACAATCTACAGTCAAACCTGTTCTAACGACCGCCTGTATATAATGACTGCCTGTCTATAGCGACCGGTTTTTAGACTCCCCATGCGTTTTTACTATATAATTACACTGTGCATAACGACCACCTGTCTAATGTGGCTAACGACCGGTCGTTTTAGCCCCGTCAAAGTTGTATAACGACCGGTCGCTGAGATCGACTTTTTCGAGTACCGAGTACAGTGTGTGTGTGTAGTTGCGTCCCTTTGACCTGCTTCCGGTAATTAACTCCCTTTGTAAGCAAATGGCAGCCATTACTGAAGCCCAAGCTATGCATTGTTTATACAGTACTGTTTGGTTTATAACCTAGCGGTCGTAAAATTTGAGGTATAAATATGGTTGCCAACTTAAGGATAGAAGTTTTAACGACCGTTTATGCCTATCAAAGACTGAAATTATGATTGGTCGCGAACGCCATGTGCACGAAAAGATCACTCGTAAAGCGCGATTCTGAAGCCACAACTCTGATGATACGGTAGGCAAAATAAAACATGCCGGTTTATTCAATGTGTTCCTTTATTCATTGTCGATATATAGCATTGTTTTATAACTAAAGAATTGCCTGTACTTAAGCTATTTCAAATTAGGCCTATACATTTACGTTCGACTTCTTTACTATTAGAGTCAGTCGGATTATCGCCCGATGTAACCCGGGTATTCTCGATGTGTTTATAAATAAAATACGGTCCCATTACCTGGTAGAAATGTTACTGAAAGTTAAAATGTGTACCTATATTGTGATTTTGATAGTTTTGAAGCTGTATATTGTGAGAAAACGCCTCCAAATCGATCTTTCATGTTCCGAGATTAATACGTCAAAACTGGTTACACGGCAACATTACATACAACTTGCCAGCGAGAATGTGTTGTAAAAAATATTACACGCATACATTGTCTGAAAATAATCGTTCACAGATAATTCCAGGCCATGTGAAGTCAGTAACTAGGTAATGATTATGTTCATAGCTGAAAAAATCTACTATGTATCAAAACGAGTTTATTTTGGTTATGATCGAAATTTCCGATTGCATTAAAATAAAACGAACACAAATCACTGAAATATATTGACACAATTATTTCTTAAATAATGCATGACAATAAATATATAAACATCCAGTTGCAGGTCTGTTTTGTATCAATATAATTCTGTTTTATTTACTGGCTCGTTGGTTGGCACGAAAGCCCAACCTGTCTATAAAGGCAACTTGTCTATAGTGACCGTTTTTCTCTCTCCCCTTCAGTGGTCGTTATAGACAGGTTTGACTGTATTTTTAGTCAGTGACCTTTTGACCATGAATTCAATCCCAAGCTGTATTTTCTCATTAAAACAAATAAACGCACCACGCCAACTATACCATTCGACCGGTTACCAAATGGTGCCTATATGTCCTAGTGGAGCAGTGCCTCCGAAAATCACTCAAGCACACTTTTCTATACTTTCTCGTAGGTTTTCTATTTTTTATGCGTATAAATGCATTAACATATTTTTTTTGTCCAAACAAACATAAATATCATTCTTAATATCTACCGTACCACTCACAAGACGTGAAATTCACAATTTGTGGACTTGTCGTATAAATTCCCTTCAGGAAGACCTTCATATGTATTATGTAAAATATAATGCCTTGATTTTGATCAGATAATCCAACCCTTACCTCAATCAGCAGCCCAAACTGTCCTTACCTCTATCACAGCTCTCCTAATTTCTGGTGATTCAACACAAGTCAGTAAGCGGAGAAGCAAGTCCATTATTGCTGAGGTTCCTATGTGTTTTAAAAGTGTTCCGATAAAATCATCTCTCGACTTTAAAAACTCAAATATCTGCAAAAGGAAAACAGATTGAAAATATATTATATTCCATCACACAATATAAATAAATCTGTTCATGTCACCAAGATTAAGAAATAAAACTTTTTAGTTTTATTCTTGCAAACTTTTGAATGAAAGAAAAAATCCTCATATGAGAAGTTTTCATAATCTTCTGTCTTGCGTACTTTTCAAGAAACCTATGGACTGTATATTGTGAAAACAATAACAAAGTTACATAAGTAACCAAATACAACCTCACCATTTCACTCTTTCTTGTGATTAGAAGGCCCATGACCTTGCTGAAAAAGCTGGCTAAAAGAGGGTTGAGTGTCTCGTTTGTCTCAAGAAATGCATACAATTTGTGTATGAGGGCCTCACTCCCTGCCAGGGCATCATTGATCTGAGACACATCTGACGTCAGAAGCTCACAGGACGTGTTTGGGTACCTGCATGATGAAGAACATATTGACATTTAAGCTGATATTGAGTTAACAAAACAAACAATTATTTTTTAATTTAGTAATTATTTGGCTGTGTTAATTCATTGATCATGAAAACTAGTCTCTGAACTCTAAACAAACAACAACACAATTTGGTATACACATCTCAACACAACTTCAATATTAAAACAGAACTTTATCATTTCAAACAAAACTTACTTGTACTTGACCTTTTCTTCTACATCTTCTGAAGGTTCTACTGTTATCATATTAACCATTTCCTCCATGTGCTCCGGACGGATGATGCTGAAAGAAATAAGTTTTTTATAAATAATCTCACTAGTGTTAAAACTAAAAATAAATTTGGGTCTTTCCCATTGGTTTTACCTCATTTTGGAAATCTGTGAATTGATTACTAAAGACTGCACACTTTGCGAAGTCTGATAAAAACTGAACTATTTTTCAATGGGAATTGTATAGTTAACTGCAGAAACACTCCAGTCATAGATTGATTAACCTGAAATTATCCCTAAACAGTACAACGGAACCACTTACAAGTCAATGAGCTTTCTATTCTGGGCTTTACATTCTTGAAGGATGTCATCTTCATCCATCAGCTCATGCAGGGTCACATCCTAAAATGTCAAACACAAAGTATTTTCAATCTATCACATCCTGAAGGAAACCCAGTATCATACCATATTTCATTTATCTGTGTACTTAACAAATTCTTACCATAGTTCATAATGTCATCATACAGATTTCCTCTGATAAGATCATTCAGATTTTGGACACAAAAGTCTTTATGAAAAGTGTGTGCTTGGATGACAAAGGTGCTCAGATCTAATAAATATTGACTGTAATCTGCACATTATCTTAGTAAACATTTTAATTACACTTACATTAAAAATTTCAATCTACAGTTTAAACATTCAATTAATTGAATCCCCATTTTTTAATGTATATGAACACATCTTCTATGGTGTCTATTAATATTTATTATTAGGAATCTTATCCTTTTAACTTTTTAGCCAAAACCTCCATAATTAATTCAATACCCATTAGCCAGGAAATGGTCAATAACTGCATGAGAAGCCTTCTAGAGTACTTGCCAAACTGACACTCTTCTGACATGAAGCCAGGATTATCTAAGTATAACCTTAAGTTATCAGAATTAAAAGCTTTAATATATCTGTTGCTTGATTACCTCTTTTTCCAGTAAGGTGTCGATGTGAGACGATGTTAATAAATTGAACTTCCAAAACATTTTGGCAGCTGAAAAAAGAATTATGTTGATAATATGACAATATGGTTACAAATGAAATTATAAACTTATTTAATATCAACATTCAAAAGAACATTTAATCTTTAATCATACATATGATTATATGTATTAAATTCAAATAATAATGACTTCCAGAGATAATCTAATATTTTCAATATCTGCAGGATAATTTGATGCTAATTATAGCTCAAAAATAAGCTTAAGATATTGACATGAATTGTAAGGACTGAAACTTGGATGATGCAGTATGTTTAGTGAAAAGAGTTAAAAGTGTGAAAAATTTCTTAAACACTCCAATTGCAAGTTCATCAATTTTCTATCTGATTGTTACATCTGTGGCCTGAACATCTGAAGGCATCGCATTTGGGGGTCAGATTTAGATGACCTTATGATAACCAGTACCTAATCGGACTGCCACTGACAAAATCTGTCCAGTGCAAGAATACTCCTCACAACTAATACTTTGTAATGATCAAGATCCTAGAATAACCAAAAAGGACAGGTGGCAACTATTTGCATACAATATCCACTGTTTTCAAAAACAATTGATGTATAGTTACATAATATTCTCCTATCCTTAAAACGGTTGTCACATGATAGTAGGTTAAAAGGCAACTCTACCTTCAACAGAAGGGGTGAGGGAGAAAGATTCCACAGGGGATACAATAATGGCCTGCATGCACTACACAATTATTAATTCAATAATATTAGATGCCGATATTGAGAAACTTCTGATAGGCAATACCAACATATAATATCGGACCCCTATACGAGTCTGCAAGTTCCGCTGTCAGACTAGGGCAGAACTTTCACTCTTAATAATGACTTACCAGAATGTCATAAAACATGCATAGTGTGAATCAGTAGTTATCCATGAACACATTCTACTATAATAAGTGGTATGACATAATATAAATCCTTGGAATAATCACACATTTTATAGGCAACCAATAGCAATCATATCCAGCTCTGTATAATCTAGGTTATCAAATTTTTGTCACTTCCAGTTTATCCAATTATAGGATGGTGTATGAAGTGGAAAGCTAATATCAACAAAAGTTGTTTATATGCATAAAAAGTATTGAAAACTAGTATTTTTATCAGTTTGATGAATTCTGGGAATATTTTGATAAACGTATACATGTTAGTCGAAATACTGAAGATATTTTGTAGATAAATATAATGGTCATTTTAATTTCCGTCACCATTCCGTAATTTGTAACTACCGCGTAATTATGGCATCTGGGTAGACTTACAAATAATGGTGGGGGTAAAGAAATGTCTAAATTCAGTATATATGCAATAGTGAGGTTTTGTGTTTTGGATTTAACATGATATGAGATAATTCTTTCAGGATGTGAAAAGTTAGTGTAAACACAACTTGAAATTTTAAATTAATTTCGTGCGAATCCTCCCTCAAAGGTTAGAGGTTAGACACAACGTAATGATCAAAAGAATCTTGTCGTGCTATACCTCTTTCATTGTTGGAGTACACAATTATGTGATGGCTTCACCACATGCAACAGAACTACTGCATACATAGACGATGAAAAGTTGAAAGTTCTTGAATTATATGCATGGGTTATTATTCTCTGACCCAATGTCACAAACAGCCATTCTTATTTCTGTGAACCATTTACAAAATATTTGTGATCAAAAGGCTTGGGGTCAGCCGAATGTGACCCAGTTCACAGTACCTTCAGGCATAGTACCGGTATACTTATAAATTTATAATAAAACAATGAAATGGTCTTATAGCATTACTCACAATTCTTATATGCGACGGTAAATAAAGTTTCTTGTATTAACAGATGATTGCTAATCAGATTATCATATTTGATAAATTTTTACTTGTGTTACAATTTTTTACAGCTATTCTTCCAATAGATTTGAATTTAACAAGTTTGTAATATATTTTAGCACTGATGCGGGGCCTTGTAATTTTGCAGTAGAAATTATAAACACAACAATAGATGAACTTGACAAAATTCGAATGTCTTTGAGTTTGACGAATGTGCATCACTTTGACCTTTATACTCTGGGGCTGGATCATTTCACTGAATAATAGCTTGCATATATATCTTTCAATTTAAACAAACATACAATTATGATTGATCATAGGTATGATAAACATCATGAAATAGCTATTTTAATTAAATAATTTACATTCCAAAACGTCATGTACTTGTCATTTGTACGAAAACAACACGGACGTTGTTGGTTGTTTTCATATTTTCAGCATAAACAATGACAATCGCATAGACACGATAACAGAAAGATCATCTTGAAAACAACTCTATGTTAAAAAACAGCACTGCAGTGCAGTCATATGTATCAATTAGATGGGTGCAAGTGATCGCACGAAAGCTCACCTATGTGAAAACAAGAAACGAAAAATTGCTAAAAGCTCTCGTCTTCCGTCACATTTGACAATCTGAAAGCAAGTGTCACTAAAACTTTTGATTCATGAATGTTTCACCACCAAACTGAATGTCATATTGTTATCAATGAGGAATTAAAGGCAACGATGCACAACAAAAATTGACAAATCTACGAGAATATCAACATCTCAGGCGGGAATTCCTCTGCAGTTTCATTCAATATGGCGGATCAACGATCTTTCTCCTATCCCATAATAACTTGCCAATCTAGGTCTCGCGAGATTTAGTTTAATTTTTCAATTTTTTAAGAATTTTTACTGTATTTACACAGTTTTCATCTATATTATGAGTAGAATAGATTTCCCTTAGGTTAATTTATATAACTGACACATTTTGAAGGATTTCATATAGAGTTCACAATTTGCATAACAAAAGGCCACGCACATGCGTGTTCATTGATCATCTGATATCAGTTCAACTGAGGATATCATTACGTGCGGTTGAATATTTTCTCTGGAAACAACGAAAAGGACAAAATCGGTAAGAATATTTTATGGCTAGTATATTTCTAAAGAGTATATCTAACTTTTCCAATCAAGTTCGTGAGTTGTTATTTCCCGGTTTTATAAAAATTCGACTTTGATTTCGTTTGACCTAGCGACGTTGAGAATGGGAGTGTTCAGTGCGAAGAAGAGGTTTGCAACAGATCCTCAGGGACACTGGCCGTAAAATGGGTTTTTAGTTATTGACAGTCTACGTATCTGCAAGATAACAGTTTATTTACTATAATACAATAATTTTAAACAAGTATCATTAATCTTAACGTTTTTAATTCGACGTAACATATTGTACATTAGCGGCAAATCCATTGGGTTGCCAGACACATGTATGTGCACGAATCGGGACTGAGTCTGCGCTTGGCCTACAAAGAAATTCCTTTGTTCCAAAATAGGAAAACGCTGTGAGCCGTAACCCGTCGGTCAGTGACATAGTTACAGTGAAAGTCCCCTCATTTCATCGATTTTTCTCGGTGGATACGGAGTGTCAAGCGTGCACATGTACGTGTTTTCACCAATGATTGGGAACGAAACAAAAATCAATGGTTTATATTTCACTGCATAAATACAGAAGGCCTATTTTCATCACTATTTTGTCCCGGCGTCTGCTGAGAGTTATTTTTATCCGAGGTCATTGAAGATATATGGGTTTTTACCTCGTGCATAGATCCTTAGTTTATGGCAATATTTGCAACGGATGATTTAGATTGTATTTGTTGGAACTTTCACAGTAGGACTAAATTGAGTTACATGTAACAGGCTGTTAGCAGCAACATCTGCATATTGACACTTGTCATAATTGTACACACAGTCTGTTGCATATGTGTAGTCGTGCCCAGTAGGTCTGTATGTAAGTATGATTCATTGATTGCATTTTGTTTCTGCACTCATCTGTCCACTAACCCAAGTCGCTTCAGAATAAATTACGCCCTTAAATTACAACTATATATAGATCTATATTAAAGGCATAATGCATTATACAGTATGTAATTTATGCATAGTTTAGGACATTTGTTTATTTTATGATCATCAATGAAACTCACTTGTTTGCCTTTCTATTTCAGAATTTTGCAATTGATGCAAAATGTTCAGTTTTCACAAACCCAAAATCTACAGGAGCATCAATGGATGTTGTATATGTAGGGCAAAGTCCTCTAGCTCACGATTCACTGACAGTAAGAGGTATGAATGTGAATTTGAAAAGTGCTTCAGGATAAATGAAAAAAGAGCTGGTGAAATTTGCAACGCTTGTGTTTTGTTGGTCAAACGATGGAAAAAGCTACCAGCAGGGACTAGTCGTCACTGGCATCATGTAAGTCTGATTTTATTCTTCCACCAAGAAACCTGGAGTAATTTAAAATCATATTTATAAGGAGACATCTTTACATGTTTGCTTTATTTTCTAAAAAAATTCTACAATGAATAATCCCAACCAAAAAAAAGTGACAGCATGCCATTATTTCGTTATCTGAAATGGAATTTTAATACTTGCAATTAAAATTTAAATACCCACTGTTATCCATGTATGCATTTAGCTGTATAGTCATATGATAGTAGTCATTTTAAAAAGATTTAGCCAAGCTCATGCTTGTTTTTCTACTTTCGCCTACACAAAGTAGGTCAACAGAGGGCTTTCAAACAACCAGGCGTGTAGGCATACATTCATACTACCTGACCCCATTCACATTCCTGATAGAAGTCTCACACCCATAGAGTCATTCAAACTATTTCTTGGTTGGATAGTTTTCATCTGACAATCGCTGAGAAACATTCTGTGTATATTTATCTTCAGTCATGATAATTCTCAGTATTGATATAAACCACAGTTAAAGTAAAAGTTACACTTTGTTTTTCTTAACAATAATAATCAAGTCTATTTACAAGACATCGCTTTCTTGAACCACAGTGACATTTTAGTTTTACATATCAGTGTCATTATGAGTTTTTCATAGTGCCCTTTGATATCTAAGAGTCTTTTTCTTTTATATTATACATATTATAAATCCCATTTCATGGTAAAGCCAATTAAGTTGTGGTATATTTTACTCTAAGAATCTGACTCAGACATTATCAATATTTGATGAAAAAAATCAATGAAATATATACCATGACAAGGTCAGACAGTACTTATAGCTTATGTATATATATAATATGTTTTTTCTTTATATAGTGAATGTATTAAATACGTTAATACTCTGTGATGCTATGAGGGGCCAATTCTACCATTGAATTGGTCAGATGTTGCATTACTTTTCAAAATGATTCTTATAATTTAACATATAATTCATGGCAGTTCCTGTTTTTGATAACCACTTACTTAAGGGCACATTTACTATAAGAATTAATTGTGTCCAATTAAATTTGAATATTTTGGTTTACTTTCGAAACCATGTCAAGTCTTAGAAAATTTAGATAATATCAGTTTATTTGTATCCAAAGAACCTAAATTGTGATGGAATGATTGGAGTCCTTGTACAATTTGATGACATTGACACGGATAACATATGTGCTGAACTATCTGTTGCCTTCCTACTAATTATCAGTTCCCAGTGAGTTACCCCTAAGTGGTAAAGCACAGTTAATTGTCCCTATCTGCTTGACCTGTAACTCCCCTACAATGATGGCCATCTGTTGAGAGAAAGGGGTCGGACTGACCATTCATTGGCTAAATGAGACAATTTATTAGTTATTAGATAATCAATATCAAGCCTTGGGAGTGCAGGAATATTTTAACAAAAGTCGGGTAAATTTATACTGTCCACACAAAACTGGGGTCAAAGATGGACCTATCAGCCATCTGCCTGGCCTAAACGAACAAAGAGTTTCAGTGATTGACTAGGAATCTATTGATTACTTAGTTAAACAAAACTTAATGAGTGTACCTAGCCTTGTGTTATTGATCTGAGCCAGATGAGGTCACCCTGTTATATAGTAGCACAAGGTAGACTCGTCTCAGCCGTGAGCTTTGTTAGTGTCTATATTAGTCCTAAACCATAAAACGGTACTACCATTATGAAAATTTAATGTGAATTCATTAGAATGCATGACATAGAATAATAATGTAGGCACCAGACAAAAAAAAAAGTTGAGTCACCTAAAGGGTGTGGGTGATGGTGTTTTTTTTATATCCAAGATAAAAATATGTCCATCAATTTTGTGTAAATAATGAAATTGAATAGTTTACAGTGTAATACGATATATTTTTCTCATCTATGATGGACTGACATGTCACATAAAAAAGCATGTTATATCAGCAGTAAAATTCCAGGAATTCCCCCCTATCTATTGGGTTGTAACTAATACACACACTATACACAATGTATAATACATGTCGACATACAATACACATGCCATTGTTACTCGGCTAGTAGTATCTTCAAACACCTTCATTATAATCCATGCTCTTTCATTAATAAGAAAGATTTGTTAATCATTTTCCATTTATAGATGTGTCTATTTCTAAGTTATGTTTGTTTATATATCTTTGGTTGATTTACCCCTGTGGATACAAACTTGCCAATGGTCAAGAAAGTGACAGATGACATACATGTGCAAGATGGATGATAATTGAAGCAGATCTGCCCAACATAAAATGCCCCACTGGCAACTGCTATTGTTGTACCTATCTAGCAATGAATTGACACCTATAGAGTGTATGAAATAAATGCCTGGTAAAAGTGGTCTACCTTGAATGATCCCTTCAAGTCATGATCTATCAATCAAGTTTAATATTAGTAATAATTTTACCGCAAATGTGATCTGAAATATGACAATGAAACTGACATGTTGTGTTTTAATTATGCCAGATTATATCAAAATATAATCCCGGGGCTATTTTTTGAGTGGTTTTTTTTTATCCAAAGGTATACTTAGGAATACTTTAAAGCATTGCTCTTTCTTTGAAAATGTCTGGTAAAAAGATATTTGTCAAATTTAAATTTATGGTATCAAAGTATCTGTATCATAATGAAAAAAATGAAATGGCTTAGTCATAAACATGTCATTATTTTGTAAAATTGTCATAACAATAGACAAACTGTTTGGGTTTTGTGTCCTTGAATCATACATGGATAAACCATTTAGCTAAGGGACATTGAAGACAAGGTAGGGCCCACAAAGCCTTATACTGACCCTGTCACAGTAATATGTTGTATAATAGGTTTGCTTTAGGCCTTCACTCTTGCTGGGCTAGTACAGGTTGTCAAGCTGAACTTCAAACTGACCTCTCTCTTTTGAAATCAATAACACTTGACCTTTAGGCTAGAGGTTTAAAATACACCAAGGCCAGTAAATACTTTCTTTCAAAGGAATTTTTAAGACATAAAAGAGACACAAAATATTTTCATTCCACACATAATTAGTGAACTGTCTCAAGAGACTGTTTGTCTTCCATTCTGAAAGTGATAAAAAGAGAAATATGTTACTGAACATCGATTACATTAATTAATGTTGGGGGGGAAAAGTCAATTTTCCAAACATATCTTATCTGTATACACAATGTTTGAATTTGTATTCAACAAAAATAACTTGAAATAAGCTCATTTATATATTTTTTTCAAATATAGATTTTTTTGTAGTAATTGGTTCACTTCTAGTCCAGGTCTTGGAACATTTGAGTTGCTTACAAATACAACAGATAATCAGGTTTATTTCGAAGTAGAAAAAACTCATTGGAATCATTATTAAATTTCTCTGCAGGCTATTAGAGAGAATTGATTTCTTGGCTAGTGTTATGCTGGTAGTGTTGGGGGATGTGTGCTGGTTGTCATTGATTGTCTGTTGTATACACCACTTCCATTACACATGTTGTACAACTTCACCAACTCATCTACTGCAGCACACCTCTTTCCACTAATAAAACCCATTTGGGATACCAAGAGATTCCCAAGGGGCCATTTCCACTGACAAGGCTAGCCCATATGACGCAGTCACTTTGCTTGGTAAATGATGCCTTTGCATTCAATCCTGAAAAAAAACAGAAAGGAAGAGTATTTCTTTTGCTCTTTCTATTTAGCTGAAGGCTTCCAAGAAACATACAGATATTTCAAATAAATCAGATAATGATGTTCATAGAATCTAATCGTTATCAGTGTGCATGTATATACACCCTGACACGTCCTTACATGACCATAGCTGTTAATAGGGCGCTAATTAATCAAAGAAAATGTTACAATATGGAAACTCATTCTATGCATAATGCTTGTTTTTGTCTAGGTGGGGCAGAGGGCGGGGGTGTTATGTATTCTTGCGTATTTTTATCCTGCATTTTAAGTTAATCTAGAAAGCAAGATATTTTGGACTTGTTTGTGACACATTTGATATAGTATTTGTATTCTATTTCTATCTTTTTAGCAGAAGGGACAATGTTATCTTGTAATTTGGAACAAGTGTTTTGTACTATCTAAAGAGTGATAAAAACTCTCCTGTTACATAGAGTTAGTCATTGATATATAAATAGCACCACACCCATGTCCACAGTTAGGTCATTGTTGGTCTATAACAAATAAAAGCTAAACTGTATAATGGCACTCAACTGTAGAATATAAATTAAACCCTTTTATTAAGCTGCAACTGCCAACGCTAATTGGATACCAAAGGCTAAGCATTAACTTGAACCCCACTTGTTACATCAGACCCCTCGTTGCACAACTACAAAAAAAACTGGGAATAAAGCAGGCTGGTACAGAATCTAGGTCACTGGGTGTCTGGGGCTGGGATATAATGTGTAATGATGCATTTCACTTCCACCAAGGGCATTACATGCGTGCACACACATTCATGTTAGTTCAGAGTCAATATCTTCAATGTAAAACACTGAGGATATAGATAACTTTCCAAGAATTTGTAGCAGAGTCAAATTTGAAAAACAAACCTACTTTGATGATAGTGGAGGATGATATTTAGATAAGTGATTGTCATGACATGTTAACGTGATATAGATGTCTATTTTGAGTTCAATAAAGGTACAATGTTGTAAGGGTATATACCTAGCATGAGTAAAAATAGATCTGATATCACTTCTCTTTGATTAGATTTTATGACTATATTTTTGTGTACCCATTTAGGTTTAATTTATTATTCTATAAATGTAAATGTATTTCATGATTTAATTTGAGATTTGATTGTCATGGTATACAATATGCTATCTACATTTAGAATAGTCTATACACAGGTAAATGATAACAATGATGATGTCAGATTCAGAATAATTTGATTATCTAATACTGTATAAAGTTCAATAAGAGCCTGTCAGTTGATTATATCTGATGTCATTAATTCTTTATTGTCACTTTCAGGTTGTTGATGCTAGAGCTGGACCTGGAATCAAATCAACGCTCAAGATAAAAAGCAAAAGTCCAACAAACAACAAATATAAATCTCCACTGAAAACCAAAAAGTCCTATGCCATTCCAAGTCCCCGTGGCTATTTTGATGATTTATCAGGTAATCTAATGTTAGAATGATGATTGACATATAAGTTCCATATGCTTCAAATGAAATTGCTACTATTCATCTGCTGGATGCCATCCCGCCATTAATTGTAACATCCTGCTTCACTTTATCTATTTAGATACATAATGAAAACAATATTTTTTATGTAGTTTAGTTAAGATGCAGAAGATTTGTATACCAAAGCTGAATAAAGTTCCTGTGGAGGCCATATTGAATTTGTAGTAGGTCGAAAGATGCAAACTGTGCAGGATTTTATGTGATTAGTAATGTTAATTAAGAGCTGTAAGTCTGTGGGTCAGTGCAGAGTAACATCATACCCTAGCTATCCTCACAGGCTCCTCTACCAAGGAATGTAATAGTAAACCACTCGGGTTTGATAACATGCTCTATAGTAACACATCTGCTCCACATTTCTAGCTGCTCACTTTGTTCCCCCTCAATACACTCCCAGCTTGTAATTGGTATCTACCATATATGGTGTTTGTAGATTCAACTCCACAGAGATATAAATCTCCCCAAATATCATCTTTCACCAATGCATACACATTCATCATAAGTTGCCTGGTTATTGGTACAGCTGTGTGGTTCGGAGGGGTGCCTGTCTGCCCCATATCTGCTGGGGATAAAGTTTTATCAGGTCTATTAGCTGCCCTGGCAGACCCACACCAGATTGTCCCTAGGTCATATCACTCTGAAGTTGGCATGACCACTAGACTGGTCATCAGGGGTCAATATAAGAGGTGGGGCCTGACTCATTCTATATATAACCTGGCCCACTTTTACACAGCATGCCCTCACTTGCCTTATCTAAACTACCAAACAATTATAGGATATAGGATATGTCAAAAATGCCAAATATTTTTCATTTAAACTCTTTATTGTTATGATGGAAAAGTGTGCCTAGGTACATAGCTTATTTGTATAGTGATAAGGTCATGGTTTTAGATAATAATTTTCAGTATCTTTATTGCATTACTAAATATGCTGACCTCACATTGACCTTTGCATTGTGGATGATACTGGTTTAACACCTTTATTTGGAGTTTCACTGCTTTTAAGTCCTCAACTTCTTGGTTACAATAAGCAAATGTTTATAACACATATATGATTGTAACTGTATTTCTCACTTTTGTTTACTTTATACACAGAACAACTAAAACATATGTCATATGTTTTTGATATGAAAGTTTGACAGAAGATGGGGGTCCTTGTTACCTTGTATTATCACAGCCCTAAACACTATATACAGCAGTACCAGTATCTAAAAATATAAACTATGTAGAAACACATGGTGGTGAACTTTCTTTTATGAAATGGCTTGAAAATAGAATTAATAACATATGTACAAACACCTTAATAGACTACATATGTATTTCTTTACTGGGGCAATTTACATACAGCTTGATTATTAAATACATGTACACATTTACCAGGAAATAATATGTAAACCTCTGCATGATGAATCATCATATCATCTAAGGAATTTAATGATCCAGACATTTTTATATTAATGTAGATATATATATATACCGAAGGTGTATTTAATTTATGTGAATGAAAGTTATTGCTGTTTTACATTGAAGTTCTAACAAAGTTTTGATAAGTTTTATACCTGGTACTTATGTTTCACTTCATGCCCAGTACATGTACCAGATAACAAATTCATTTGATTTTCTCAAGCACAAATACATCAACATTGATATGATTTTTTAGTAGCGTGTTAGACAAAAATTAAAAGCAAAGCAAATTTTTCGAGTATCTTGTGATTACCAATTAATAAAAAGAATTCCATTCCAATTTTAAAAGTGCCCATTATTATCAATAATATGAATACTTTTAGATTTTTCTGATAACTTGTTTTACAATTCTGTCATGTGAAGTGAATGAAGATAGTTGTGACAAGGATGTGTTTGGGGGGAGCGAGAGTGACGACTCCGACATAGATGAAAGTACAGGCCCCATGGATCGGCCATCAAAGCACAAACGTAAACAGAGCGATCCTAGAATCAGCGCATTCCTTGATCTCAGCTACTGGAAAAAGTAAGTGCTGTAGTAATTTTACTTGGGTATTTGATTTTAAGCTGGAGATTTATGATTATGTATTAATAAACTAAATGCCTTAAATCTGATAATCCATTGAGAGCTATGGGTTTCATATACATAAACTCAGTAAGCCAAGGCTAATTGGTTATTATAATAAAGGCATTAAATGAAAGACCTTGATTTGCGATTAATCTCATATTAAAAGAACAGAGGATTTGTGGGTGTTAGGTCTCAAGTTTTTACACCAAGCATTTGAATTTTAAAATTGAGAAAATTGGCTATAGATGAAAATAAGAAATTTTTCTGTTTGCTTTCAGAACTCAGGTGTGTTGTGGAACTATATTCAAAGGACTGAACGGGGAAGTACTAGTGGATCCCCAGTTATTACAGCGCTGTCAGACCTGTCGTAAGGACAGCCAGACTCACAGCTCAAAGATCCGACGCTCTCAGTCCACAGACGAAACCGAGAGTAACTCTAGTAGTAACAGTGGCTACGGAGACGGAGATTCTGAATTCTTGGACACGAATTGTGTCGATACAGACAGTTTACCTGACAGCGGGACCGCTACCACAATACCTCTATCGTCATTTCCATGTACAGACACAGCTCTCAGTGCATTTCCCACGCCACCACCTCTAGCCATGGAGTGCTAGTTACAAAAATTCATCTCAATGTTTCATTAGGAGAAAAAAAAACAGTTGTCATCGGACAGAAACATTATTCCCACAATTCCTTTATTTATTTGAATCAATGTGTTGTGAGCTCTGCCAAACTTGCAATACCCAATACAATTTGCCCAGGAATTTATACCTTTTTCATATACAAGTGACATTAACTGCAGTGTACTTCAGATGTGAGCTTGTGAGTGGGCCTACATCTTCAAACATCAATGTAATTATTTATGTCTTGCCAAGGTAAGAATCAAGTGCTATAAATAGCAGATCTGCATTACCACAGGTGTATGACTGAAGTACAGAACAACTGTGAAGTCTAGTCAGGTCTTGGTAGTGAGAGACCCTAATGTCTCATGTGAAGCCAATTCCACAAATGCAAACATTTTTTTATGTTCTTTTTTTTTTCCAAACAATGTCTTCACTGTTATTTTATATAAAACATGTAATAAGAGAAAAAAAATGAAGCTATTCAATTGATCTCTAAAAAGTTAATCTCAAATTTTTGTGTTTTTTGGGAGTTAAACTGATTTTGTGTTTCGGGAGATTATTTATGTGGAACACTTGCAGACAGTAATAAGCACACCTGCTGAAGCTGATGAGAGTTGTGAACACTTAAGTGGCATGCATGAGAGAGTGAGAGAGAGAGAATAAAGCATAGTTTTACACTGCTACTGTAGCAGGAGGACAGCACACTAGATGTGATTAGTGGATATGTGTTAGCACTCATCCTACTGGGGATGGTTATAGTGGTATCACATGTGTCCTGTAGTGAGGTTACAAGGCTCTCTACACCGGCATGGGGTTGGTGCAGGCTTTCTGTGTTTTAGGGTGCATGGCTCCACAACTGTGGCACTAACACATGTCCTTACATCAAAACTCAGGCCCTCACTATATTCCAATGCTTTCCCATCAGATGAAAAGCCTTGAGGGTTTGGATGTCACAGAAAAGCTATCTGTTGGCCTTTCATGATAGAAGTGTAGGGGGTTGTATAATGCAGGGGGACTCTGAACCTGTGATTTATATATCAGGATTGTGTCACTCTAAAACTATTTCTGTTTACAGTTGTCATGAATCACTGATATATATATACACCAGGTACACAAAAAATAGTTCGGAAGTTCTTTATTGAGTTTAGCCGTTCTGCCCATTAGACATGCCCCCTGTGTGTTGGCCTTATCCTGTGTACATGGCAATGTAAACTCCTCTACTGAGTCTTCCAAAACCTTCATTTTATATCACTAACATCTCCTTACAGCAACCAGGCAGTTGATAGAAACTCAATGCAAGCTGTTTTATTATTAACATACATATCTTGGGTAAAAGGAAATCTGTGTGATATGTTCCCTTTGCAGACGAAATATACTTCTCAAGTTAAAATCTGCTCAATTGCCCATATAGTTAGAAAAAAAAAGTAATCCATTGTTACCTTACTGGACAACAAAAACTTTAATTTTCTAATCAGTTCTTCAGATCTGTTTCAAAATCAGGGAAAATCATTTTAGTTTTATCAAAGTTGTTGATTTGTTGAAAAATTATAATTATAACGAAATGTTTTCACACTGTTTTCATATTTTCAATAGTACACATGCTCATATCCCTATAAAAGTTAAAACATATTTAACTTGCCAATCCCCCAATGATGTTGAACGTTGAAAAGTTAATCTTTGGTGGACAATAAGAACTTGGCATTGATTTGATTTTGAAATGAATCACTGTACAGTCTTTAAAACATTTTGGGTGAAAATGAAGATGTTATATACTTTGTGCTTGCACAAAGGTTTTACACTTAATTGATAATAGATTATTGCTACCTCAGACAAGTGCAATATTTTCTGCATGCGTCAACCAAAGACTTAAAATTCAACTATTTCAGGGTTGATATTCCTCTGGGTATAAGATATTGGTCCACACTGTTCAACAGAAGTATTGGGCTGATTTCTGTCCCTTCAAGGAAAGCTGGTTAAATAGATCAAAAGTGTATCACCTGTTGTAGTGTTAATTTCTCCATTAGAAATTCTAACAGTAGCAGCTTTGATCTTTGGTGTAATATTAATTTGTACAAATGTGATGAGCTTTGTTTTCTTGGGAATTAAAGGTGGTCGATGCTTTGAAAATCAAACTTGAAATGCGAAGCTGAAGCTGCTGTTGATGCAAAGGGAATGTAAGGTCTGATAAGGAGATCTGTTCCTTTGCAGAGGGGGAGCAGGATGATGTTGGTAGGGTTCATCATGTGATCCTTCACTGGAGCAGAAAGGGAAGTACATGTGTGTATATATGCTGGAGATTTACTGGTTTTCTATTTCTGTTTTGAGGTGACCTAGTTCTTGGACCAGGTTTTGATATGGATCAGATCTGCAGATTTTTTTTTGAAGCTTATCATATTTCACTAGACTCCACAAGAGTTTCCTATTCCACCAAATCCTAGCCAGATCTGATTTCACTTCAGGCCTTGCTGTCCTAATTGGGAAGTTGTCAGGGATGATTTGAACTTTGGATAAATTTCAGAAAAAAATACCTGGCATTTCAGAGTACTGAGAATTACAATTTTGTAAAGAAGCAACTGGGGGGGGGGGAATAGGGGGACACAACTGCTTTTGAGCTAGACTCCCTTAAACAAACTTGTTCTATTTGAATGCAACATTTTTTTTATAGATTTAAATGTGGCTTAAAGGAGAGGTTGTGTAGTGTGACCTAGTTGCGCAGTGTTACTGGGCTACTATCACAATAGGTGGATCTCAATGTCTCTGATGATCTGTGACCATCACAATACAGCCCCCTACCAGCACTGACAATGTCTTCCCCACTGCACCAGACACTCGGTTCTACTTCAATCAGAGATAGTCTACCACATATTTCATGGCACACATCTGTTCTTTTTTTCATTCACCTAGAGAATGTTATTCAGGTTAGAAACATTTTAAGTTCAATGGGAAGTCTGCTTTAAGTAGATTAAAATGAAGAACTATTATTTTGTGCATACTGTGTTAGGATATTTTACCAGGATATTTTACCAGACCTGTTGCAGGGTTTTGCATAATAATATTCCTTTTCTGGTGGCTGCTTCATGATTGATAGTTTATTCTTTGTGAGATTTTGTCCGTACACATGGTATAATATAGGTCAGGGTGCTTACAATGGTTATGCAAGAAACTTGGTGTAGTCATGATCAAGCGTAGGGTGCTTTGAAGGTACAAAGCTTTTTTCAGCTGATGTGTATCTTAATGCTTTGTCATTCCTAACATCACCTGCAACAGCAAACAATTTTTTACCTGAATAATGTAATGTTATGATTAATGTGGCCAGTGTGAATTCTGTAGCAATTAAATGTATGTTGTGCTGGACTGTGTTTAAAATTTAGTAGATTTGTACTTTTTGCGAGATTCACACTCTAAATTTTGTTCCAGCCTAATTCATATGACACCAGCAGTAGTTATTACTAAGTGTTATACTGTCTTGTTCAGCTCACCTCTGCTTCATAAAGCTTCATCAATATTCTCTTTATAATTTAGCCTCCCAGAATCACAAACTTGGTTGTAAACCATTCACCTAAACCACATCTAGTATAGTAATCTCTCATGCAGTTACTGCCAAAAATGCTCATCATTTTTATTTGATTACCAGTTTAATTAAAATATAAAGAGATGCATGATAATTTTTTTTATACAATGCAAGTGATTTTTGAATGTTTTTTCTACTTTTATATAATAGGTTTGTGAATCGAATGAATATATCAAATCATGAGAAAGAAAAGTATTGTATGCTAAACAAGCCAAACCACTTCTAGTATTTTACGATAGCAATATCCTTCATGGGTGTTTAGCATTTGCCATTAACTAGTCTGCCCATTTTCCATTTGTGACCTGTAAAAGGCATATCATTTCACATTGGTAGAAACAGATACACAGAGTAGTTGAAAGGGTTTCAATGGTGATTGATGTTCATGCATGGTTAGCTTTAATGTGGTGTGAAGAAAGTATGCCATCATTTCTTGCTTTACAGTGCTAAGCTAACAAAAATCTTAAATGAAAACAAAAAAAAATACCGGTACTACTGATTTGTTTTCCAGTGCTGTTGCCTGTACCAGTGTATACAAATTGCACAGGTATGACGATCATTGAGTATTTTATATGAAATTTCAGCAAGAGATACATGTATTTTTGAGCAAAGAAAACCCATGTGGCATGGTGGATACTTTTAGGTTTTGATCAGGTGTTGTTGATGTTATTCTGTATGGAAATGCTTGTGCAGCTGTAATTGTCCAAATAGTTCATAGAATTTCACCAGCCTCATTCATAAATGTGTGTTTTGCAATTGAAAGTACGGTAGATTCAATTTGTAAATGATATTTGTAATAACATGTGTGAATGTTCTTCAGCTTTCTTTCAACTCCTAAGTTTGCATACGAATATGACACTGTTGTAAACCCCAAACACATGTAATGACTTCATTTATTTGTTTGCTTCAACACAAGGTCCCATGATGGTTGGAGGGTCTTAATATGTAAATGATTTTTGATTTATGGCTGGTGCTACCCAAGATAGTGCCAGCCATTATGATTCATTAGTTTGCATATTAACACCCATCCCTTGTTACATGACCATGTGGGTTAAGTATTAGAAATGTTCTCTAACTATTTAACTTGATAAAACCAAATCTATTCCTATTTTCCTCTCCATTTTCACTTCTGCTTCTCCTTATTGTGACTGAGGTATGCATCTACTATTTAATTTGTAAATAATATTGTACAGAAATCTGGTTTTACAACATTCATAACTTGTACAGAAATGTATTATAATTTTAACAATTTTCTTTTACCTATGTAGGTGGGTTCAGATATTTCCCTGGAATCTTATGAAAATGATATTATTACATGTGTATGTTTTAAGAAGTTGTAATATATGGAAAGAGATCAAGGTGTCTGGCCCTTCTCTAGTGCATGTGAGGTAACTAATTGCAAATGGTGTTATAAACTGCTAGGCTGTGTTAATTCATGCTATATGTATTAGCTTACAGATACGATACATATTGTGTGTTCCAAGCATGTATTGCATGTCAACATGTACTAGAGGAGAGGTCATGACATTAATTATCATAAAAGAACAAAGAAGGAACGATAGTGTAATCAATACCTAGTAGATAATAGGGTTGACTTCATATAATTACATCGTGTTCATGTAATGTTAGTAATACAAGGAAGAGACCTTGATCAATAACTTCAGTAAATGAATGTTACTACAATACAATAGCAACAGTGTACACTTAGTTTGTAAATGAATTATTGAACAAGTTCAGATTTTTATTTCTTTATTTCAAAATGAATACTTTGAGTTGCAAATTTTCTATGTTCAACAGGTTGGTTGCTAATATCTAAAGAAAAAATATGTAAGAAATGTCATATTGTGATATCAAGATTGACTTATGCTTTGCTTATGATGGTAGGTGTCTGTAATTTGTCTTGTGAAATGTTAGTGACCTCTTGCCAATTTTTCTGTTGAAGGTGGTCCCGGTGGAAAATGATCTATATAAAAAAAGTCCTGTCAATCTTTAATATTAATTTTTTTTTTTTTCTGAGAAATTGAAATATGCTATCGGATATATAAAATATTTTGTGTAGACAGTAGAAAGTTACTATTTGTAAGTTGAAAGCCCTGTTAAATAATTTATTTTAAGTCTCAAATGAGTATGGTGTGAATGGCTTTTGTATGAGAGTGTGAATGAATTTTTACAGAAGGAATACTAACTTTTATTAATTGAATGTGTTGTCGTAGTGAGTAGAACAAAATGTGAAGGATTTCTGTTATTGTAGACTTGGCCAAAATAAATTGTGAACAGTCTGTTTTAAGAGGAGTTTAATGTACTGTTCTGAATTTCATTGCCAAATTCACAACAACAAATGATGTGCAGTCTCTTTAAGAAAATAGAACAGAAGCTCAGGTTATGAACATGGATTAACTGTATACAAGTGATTGCCTGTTGATCTGCAGCAACATTTGTTCATAATTTATTTTGGTGTGTGTACACACTGTTGAATGCAGATGGTGTGCTTGGTTATATAATATATTATCATTTTATCATTACTATTATCATTATGAATATCATATATATTTCAATGTTATATGTGAGAGAGTTGTTCCGTGTAGTCTTTCGACGTCATTATTACCTCTTGGTGTAGTACATTAACCCAACGTGTAGTACCGTACTACTGGTCTTTGTTGTAAGGCTGGACATACATAGGATGAATTCTGCCTTGACTTTCCCGTATTGACCTGTACTTGACCTTGAAATGTCTTTTTTTTTATCTAAACACTCAAATTTCTAATTGTGGCAAAGAGGAAGACAAAATGAAAATCAACCATTGTCAGGAAATTGAAGGTCATTGTTTTTCAATATTTCATTCATGAAGGTTAAGGTCACAAGTGTCAACATTTAGGAAGGTGCAGGTCAGATATTCTATTCTCTGTTGTTGTCTCATCCTTGTACAAAAAAGTTGTCCCCTAACTGCTACTGTGATGTTTGTACTGTGTACCTCATAAGAGAAAAGTTAACGTTGTTTAAAGTGTGTGAAAGTTCATTCCATAGAGTAATAATTAGATTGCCTAAATAAAAGTGTTATTGTAAGTTTGGTATAGCAGTATGTGGCAGTTTTCACAGCTATAAAGACCACATCTCCACTCAAAAATGAAATTGAGTTAAAATCCAGGTTAAAAGCTATTTAAGATTTCAAAACTTTACAGAATTCTGTTGATTGAGAAGACCTTTCCCAAGCAGTGGTGAATTGTGTATTGTATGATTGGAAATTAAGATTTGATGTTAAAATGACAAAATGTCTATAAAACATCCATGATGTAAATATATATATATTCTAGTTTTCATCTTAACTGATTGGATGTTCGATGTGCATGATTTTCTTGTTTTAACTCCAGTACATGTCTAATAGAAATCTATAGTAGACATTGTATAATGTACTGGCAGTGTCAACTGTTGTACAATCTTTAGAACAGCTAGCTAGTACTGTACCATAATAAGTTCAATCAACGTTTGTAGTCGTACAATGTATCCAGTTTCTGTGTTATGTTTGATGATATACAATGTATCTGAATTCTCCATTTCTTTTGGTGACTTGTATAATAATTTTCTATGAAATGAGATTGGAATTTTAATCAGCTATTAAACAAGTAGAATTTCTTGAACATAACACAGAGGTTAGGTAAATTGTATTTATTTATTTATTTATTATTTGTTTTTATGTTTTTATTCTTGTTTGTTCAACCACTCTCTGCATTACAAAAGAAAAACATTTTGAGAGTTTTATGATGTATTTCATCCAGGTAGAGATGCCTCCTCCATTCAGTGCCCAATGTTTCCCTCATCATTCTAGAGTACATGACAGATTTGGTGATCTCCTACTATATTATATATATATATATATGCCGGCCAACTTAAAATTATATTATCGGAGTTAAAGATCTCAGGGCGATTCCATTGACTGGAAGGCATACACACACCTTTCATAATCATTGTCTGATATGCATTGTGCATTATAGGTGAATATCTTCTTAGTGAATCATTCATTTGCTGTACAAACCATTTAAATATCGAAAAACAAATTTATATAACCTTATATATATTTTTACTCTTTTTTTTTTCTCTTTTTTTTTATTGAAAATATACAAAGAGTAGGAGCTATCTTGATATGCAACCCCATGATCCACTCATCATTAGAGCAGATCTCCAGGCCCTTTGATTGGCCTGTCCACTGCCATTCGTTGTCATGAGTAAATGTTTGGTATTGCCAGAGGAGAAGTTTACAACAAAAAATGTTAAAAAAAAGCACCTGCTTTACTAACATAGCCCTATTAGTAAAGGGTACTGTTGTTGGAGGCCAGTAATGAATTATACACTGTTTGTGTGGCATCACATGTTTTTATTGTAAAGATTCTGCTGTTAAATCACTGTTGCATCAGTGAGAAGTGAAAAGTGCCACAATAGTAGGTTAGTTCGTACAGATTATACCTCGATGTAAAACAATAATTCAAACGAACAAACCACTGTTAGCATATTAACTGTTTCCACAAAAGAATCTTCAAGATAACAATGCAACAAGTCTGAGTGTTATCATTTTCGTTCATTTCGTACCATACATTTTCTTGAAAACATTCTTTATTAATTATTGACTGTAATTATTACCGGTATTATTATTATTAATGTGTTTTGTTTCTCATTGTGGTCAGAATTGTTTTTAATACTCAAATCGTTCATAGGATGTCTATTTATTATTTGTACATTTGAAAAACAAATATTTATTGCCAGGAAGCTGATTTTCCTGAGTACACACAAAACAACAGCCCTGTTAATTTGTTGATATGTTTAGAGTAGATCATAGAGGTCGTGTGGTTATATGTGTGAGATTTCATTGAGAAACTCTGTAAAGTCTATGTAGTTAATAATATAAAGACATCGTATTGTATTCTATCTTGTTGAGTTTTATTTCTCATCATCCAAAGGAGTCCTGATGGACGAGTGATTCTTGTGTCCTTTGTGTGCTTGTATAAAATATTCAATTGGAGGACCATTTGAGATTATTGTAGTCTATGAGATGATTAATAGTAAACGCAGGCCTCAATATCACTTACCCTTCGCCGCGTGGTTGGCAGTTCAAACCTAGCATTCAAAAATCTTGGTATTTATACCAAAGGCATTGCCTTACACAATACAGGCTGTTAATGGGACAGAAATGTACCAGTTATTTGTACCTTGGTCACTCAACCAAACCATGTATTGGATATGTCCTAACCTATTTTGGTTCCTCCTCGATACTCCAGGGGTTACTATCACAGTCGTTATATCCACCCCTGGTCTATCTCATGGTAAAACTGATTGCTCGGTATGTGAGCAGGTAGTTTGGTTCTTTGATGTACTTCCAAAGAATCGAATAACAGTACACTGTGATTGAGTATGTTCCTTTGAAGTTTGGTGTCGCTCTCCCAAACTGAGACCAGATTTACTATGGGATAGTCCAGAGGTGGATATAACGACAGTGAAAGTTCTGGTCCTGATCTTAGACTTGTTCTAGAGGAAACGTCTCTCACCAGAACTTGGCATCCTTGGGCAGCACCTGAACAGACATTTCCGATGAATTACGAAGTCTGCTGTAGGACAAGAAAATCGGGCTCAACCCGATTTATTTTGTCATTAATCAGCAATAAAATGGAACACGGTGGATAAAGTGACTGGACAGTTTACCATACAGACCGACACCGGAAAATCTAAAACAAATTATTATTTTAGTTATTTAGTTATTAATGTGCCGGTGTAATTTGGCGTGGGCCTCTTCTCTTTTGATGTCCGACTTTCCTTACGAACTTTGGCAACTGTTGAGTGAAGGATGGGCAAGCTCATCAGTATGACCTATATAATACTGGGGCTTTGCCTTGTATGCTTGACTGAAAATAAGGGTCAAATACGGCCTGGCAATATTCTGCTATCTGCGGCAGTGTCATTTGATACGGATTTACTTAAAAAGACCGAGTGATTTTACCGATTATCTTTGCACAGACCATCTACTAACCCTATCGTATCGAAAGCCTGCTGTCGGTGAGATTCAACTCCGAGTTTGGTTTTGGACCTTACATGATGTCGATGACCCTATTCAGGTAGCCTCTATATGATGTGCAGCGTCAGTTGAAAGAAATGTTTGGGCTATAAATGAGTATTCCAAGGCATTGCATGTTAGTTGCCATGGATGACATGAACGGTTCCAATTGCTTCACTACTATTACCTTTACGAGATACCACTGTCATCCTTGTCACTTGACCCTAGTTGAATCTGTGCTTGGTCTGTTATTATATCACCTTCATGGTTCTCATTTTTAAAGTGATCTATGGACACTAGGATAGGTCCAAATGCCAAATAACTAACTACTTTTTGGTGTCATGTCATTGTGCTCCTTATAGGTTTCGAACTCGCAACCCAGAGGAAGAAGGATTAAGCCTGAACATTTTAATCGGACCGGAGTAGTCCAAATGACCATCATTATGATATAAGCATCCTGGCCAACGGATCAGTGTTTGATGTGTATATTTAGCCCGGAGTCATACAGATATGTTGGGATATATGTTATAGAGATGAGAGGGAGTTTGGTCCCTAAGGGATGTTCGTGCGGACAGACAGAATGATAGAGCAGACATTAGATACCATGATACTGCGCAGACCGATGTTTCTGATAAATTCTTCGTTATTGTCGTGCGTTAGGCCATTAGCAACGATATAATCAGAACTATTTAAATGGTGTAGACGGATCCTTCTTTTCACTTTGCGAAACTGGATTTGGTACAGTGTTTAAATATCGTGAGAATTCATGAAAATCCTAGTAAATACTTTGGACATTGAAGGGGAATTTTGGACTGCAATTACTGTAAGACTCCTTTTAAATATCAACCTCACGTTTTTCAAAAATGTAAAGTCACAGGGATCTGAGAAAAGGGCAGTTTATATGATTATGGACCCACCGGAGTGTTCTAAGACCATTTTTAGAAGTTTTAGGGGGTCTAGATTTAGAGTTTTTATCTAAACCCCAAAAACGTCAAAAATGGTCTTGGAGAACTCCGGTGGGTCCATAATTATATAAACTGTGAATAATTCCCAGATCCCTGTGGTTAAAGTTGTAACCAGAACACATATACATGATATTATGCTTTAAAGATAAGTTCTTCCGTTTTTCAACTATATGTACCAAATAGACATTACTATTGTGAAACACGATAGACGAAGTGCTCTTTTGTCCAGTCCTCTCCTACTGAGCGTGTCGTGGTCAAACCCCCGCGTGTCCAGTTATGGTCATTCAGCCATGTCTGTTTATATCCGTCCACTGCCATTTACATGTAGGATAATTAAAGTGTTATAAGCCTGAAGGCTCTAATGTCGCCGTATGATAACGTTAATGGAGGAACTCCATATCTCCAGGCATCTTATCCGGAAAATATTAGCGGACGCGTGCCGACACGGCGCCGGATTATACTTAAATAATGGGAGGAGGCTGACCGCATGGGAGGGGGTTGTCATTAGCAGATGGACAAAGTATGCCCAACAGATGGGAGGGGAGCGACTGAACCCCAAGGGGGCTAAACCACGGGAGCTTATAGCCGGAAATCCCTCATACCGGAAGAAGATAATCAGTACATTATGGACTATCACTATGCTGTCAACAAGGGATAATTAGGTTTATACTATACCGGCTTACTATGTTGAAATTTGCACACGTGTTCTTGATGTGCATTCAGAATCACCAAGAATAATTCAAAGTCACCTTGACTTCCAAGGATCGAGTCTTTAACTATATCCAAGTTTCAAGTTACAGTTTTTGGTGAATTTTGAAGATCGCCATCAAAATGCAAGTCATCACGGGTTCTTAATGTTATGGTGCTGTTTTATCCACAATATCAATGGATTGAGAGTGATTGGTAATTAATGTATGAGAATGCGTTATCACGTTCATCATAAAAATGTGGCGTGTAACGTGAATATTTTAAACCGATACAGCAATATTAACTGTAACTTAATTTGAAAAAAAGTTATATTACCAACCCTCAAAGCTATCTTTTATGACGTTTCAAAATTTTCTAAGTTCATAAAAGAACATGTTTGCAACTTCATAGACGGAAGCATTTCGAAATGAAGGCCTTACTTCTACATGGAAATTCAGTGAAACAAAAACCCTGACGTTACTTGTGTTGCCGTTTACCAAGCCAAGTTTATTCGTGTGTCCCAAACGTTTGTGAATAGTTCAGTTATCGATGGCGATATAGCTTATTCTAACCATATACAAGATCATATCTGAAACAAATAGTCTCTGATTTCATATTAAATGAAGTAAACGAACGTAAAAATGACGTATCATCTATTTCTAAAGTCGTTACAGTGATCTAGTAACGCACACTGTTCTGCCAGCTAATGCAAATATGGCAGACAGACACAACGATATATCAAAAATACACAAAAAAAGAATAAATCGATGTGGAATGGTAAAGCCTGCAACACCCACAGCAGAGACAGGCAGAAACAACTGTTTCTGATACCAAGATGCATCTGCTAATGGTCAGAAGTGCACCGCTAGTCTTCGTTATAAAAATATACCCTGTGCTTATAGCACAAAACGTACCGGAAAAATACGGTACAAAAAGACACCAATATTCAAGCACAAGACATTTCAAAACACAAGAAAAACGCGAAAAACGTCTAAACAACCCAGGTACAAAAAAGGCAATTGTATGCTGCAATCCGGTGTTTGGAGTTTTTTGTTTTGCAATTTCTTTGGTGGACTTCGTAGATTTCTTCTGAATTGTTAGTCTCGTATTGATATGTTTGTATAAACATCTTTCCGACATTGCTAGTCATTGTTTGCTGTTAGGAAAGCAGCAAATAATGTTATCTTCTACAACACCGTATCCCAAAAAACACGTTGTGAAGTTCACTTACAAATCTAGATTCTAATGTCAGTTAGGTTGATCATGGAGGTGATGATTGTGCGTCGTCATTTATGTAAAAGAAACAAAAAAATAACTAAATGTTTTTAGTTCCGTCAGAATCCGACCTTGACCTTATCACAAGGCATGTTGTTGTTTTAGCCTGTTTTACATATAAAGAGACTTGCCTTAATCCCACCGCATATTTATGAACATCTAACTCCCATGGCGTTGCCAGGTGACCCTGAAAAATGTATGAAGATAGAATTATCTGTGGTTTATCGGACATATGTTCCTGGTGGAGGTTATAGACCCCCGTGGTCACGGTTACCCCAACCGCGAGCAAATCACGTGACCATGGCGACGTCACGTCATCACGCGCATCATATGCCATTCTCACACTTGTGTTTTGCAGCACATTGCCACGATGACCCCACGCTATCTATCTGTGGTACCCTGCATGACATGGCGACAGTGAATTTAACAATATTACCTTTCATTATTATCAATGATCGGTCATTCCCCACCAGAAGTACACTAGCTATTTACCCAGTGGCATTTTACACTTTAAGTGTGTATTGGGTACGGAAGGGTCACATACTCTCGTATTAACATGGTTTGAAACTAAAGCCAATGAACTCATTACTCTTGGTTCATTGAACCCATCGGTTACGATCGGACTTATTTTATTAACCCAACAGGGCATTCATCAAACCGGAGATCTGAGGGTCCAGAAGAGACAACGTTTATGACATGGTGAATGTACTCTAGCGAGTCATATTGATCACCAATACGCTATTGGGTTTTACAGAAAGTGGGGCGAAAGACTCGACTGTGTAAATTCAGCTAGAGCAACTGCAAGTCTGCCAGTAATATTATTTCTGGTAGCTGGGAGGGCCAAGAGGAATGGATTTGTCGGAAGTTTAAGCAGTCATTTATTGATATTTTCACAAATGCAAAAGTGATTTATCTTCTTTATGATGTGTGAAGTCTAACGCACGGTAGACTGTCGGTACTTACCGTAAACAGGAAATCGTCTACGGAAAGTGTCGACAGGTCCCGAGTGGTTTGTGTCCGCGTGTTTGATCTAGATTGGTATTGTTTCTAGTCCATTTCTTTTGTAACACATCTCATCTGGAAATATCAAAAACTCTAGTGCTGCAGTTCCACGTTTGTTACAAGAGAATGAGAACCAATACTTGAATGAATACAATGAATGTTTTTGGAAGCACGAAGACAATGTTTTTAAAATTATATTATAGGATGTCGTGATGAATTGTGAGTTTATATTATTGCTTCGTCGTCTTCACCACCCCTAACTGACTTTACCTAGATCGGTATGACGAATGTTGTGTAAGACGCAGTGAACGCTGACTCCTCCGGAACCTATGGTCTTGTTGTACTGGCACTACAAATAATGTATACGTTGGATTACTAATTATTCAAAAACATTTTTCGTAATAGGAGTGGTTTTTATGCAGATACATGGAATATTTGAAAAGAACAAGATTGAGTCAGTTCATCAAGGAAGACGCGATAAAGTCCAATAAGTGGAACGTGGAACACAGTGTTTGCATATCAGGACATGACAAAGTAGCACACAAGCCAGGCACATGACTTCCTGGATAACACTCTGGTAGCACATGTACATGTATATTTAAACTTATATAAATTGCCAACTAAATCGAAGATTCTAAGTGATTCAAGGGGGCTTGTTTCACTTTCTAACAGATAATGTCTACCGTGAGCGTAGGCGCTATTTATAAGCTCTCGTCATCAACGAGACTTTGGGAGTGTCCGGGTAGTTTGGCGCGAGGGTTACCGTATATTATGGGGTGGATTGAGTGGGAGTAAGAATGGCGTTATCGAATAGTGTCATACCACAAACCATGTTAGTGATTCATCAGGCCGATTTAAAAGTTGAATTGATCAAGAGGCCACCTGCACAATTGTATATTACAGTAAATAAAAACTCTGTCTGAAAGTACATGCTTAGTCTGGTACCTGTTATGTAGCCCAACTGCCACACGTTCATGCGTACAATATCTAACAGTCTTTATTTTGTGAATAAAGATTCGTTATATATAAGGAGAATTTTGTTAACAGGTATATAAGTAATATAAGCATATACTTGTCTTTGTTCTACTTGACTTACAGTACACATAGACCTTCTAGATCTAGAATTCAACGCTAATTTCCAAAACTGTTCACGTAAGTGTAAAGTAGTACATCCGTGTTCCCATCTACCGTTGAAACATTGGTACCTGATTGGTTGAAATCATTTCTTTCTTTGAAAACAAAGGATATCATTGTGTAACAGGATAATGTATTATTACAGCGAATGGCGGAAATATACACAAACAATTTTTTATTAGTTATTTCATAGACTTATTTCCGGTTCCGCCTAATCGAATTGTGGTGTCGGTAATTACTTAATTTTACGTTAATGATCAGGTTAGGACAATAAGTGTGTCCACTATAATGACTTCCTATTGAATATTCAGACATCTACGATATCAATGGCTCATTTCCCTTTCTCTACTATTCTTTCTGATCCGGAAGTGTTGCTATATAGATCAGTAATGGGGTCACGAAGTGCCCTGTGTGTACATAGCTTACTGGCCATATCGCTTGATTGATGGTCATATATAACGCCAATATATTACGTGATTTCACTCAATAGTCTTACCCGGACCAAACCTTTAATAAAAACACACTGTGTGCCCCAGGGCTGTGTGATCTATATACCTACTCAGTTATATATCTCCTTTCTATTTAAAGTAAACTTAGAATAATCATGGATTGGGGTTATTAAGTCCTTAAAGCTGATGTTTACTCTTCGTGTGTGTATATTACGTACCTGTCTATATATATACACCTGTGTAGTTCCACTTCATCGCCCATCCGTGACCAATGTTAGAAAGTGCTGTTAGGAGTGATATCTATATGTCTACGACATTTTAAGTTTTATAAATAAGCTGATGTATTCATTTTCGTTGCTTTAAATGCAATGATAAACGTTTTGAATGGATACGGTAAAAGCTGTAAATGAAACAAACCTTTTTTTTCCATTTTGGAAGAGTCGAGGCATTTTCATCAACAATGTGTTAAAGGCCCACTACATTTCTGAAACGGCTTTTAAAATGGGAATGCAAAACGAGATCGATAATTTTATAGAGTCACAAAAGTTATTTACCTACCGATAATACTACATGTATCATCACCTTCTGAACAATTTTATTAAGATAAATAAAATGTTAATTTTCATAACGCGGGTCGTTTTATGTTTCCCGCTGTCGTCCTAAATACCGCGCGGTAGTTGACTATCTCTGCGCCAGACGGCAAAACGGCGAAATGACTCTCCACTGTTATCATATATTACGCAGGAAATCTTGCATATGTTTGGTGTTGTAGCCTCATCTTAAGCCATCGGTATATATTTTCTGATGTTATTAATGTTTTTTAAGAAACCTTTATGTTTTGCTCCGGAGAGGTAGTGGGCCTTTAAATCTGTTCAATGCTACACCACAAGATCACCTTATAATATCAAGTATCTGGTAAAAGTTTTAATTTTCGGTATTCAGAACAGTTGTGAACAGTGTTAGAAATACATCAACCGCTCTATGATGGTAGCCATCAGCTACTACATAGTTTAACTGCCTTATTAGGTGTTCATCAATTACTCCATAAAGCGCACGACGGACATATTTTCATTTAATATATAGAAAATGACTTCTAGACATATGCACGTTAAATTCAACTATTTTAGAATGATAATAATTGTCATGAAGTTATACTAATTAAAAAAAAAAACCTACCATTTTATGTTTGTTTTTTGCTTCCCGATGAGCATGTTACTAATTTGTACTCAAAGTATGCTGACATTTGGCTGGTGTTTTGGAATATATTTAGCAATTCCGTCTTAAAATAGAATGTTCGGCTAGAGAGTTGTAGAAGTGAGTTATGTGTTATGTATTTGTTTTATGAACCTAGTGGGATTCTGACGTGCCACTTCAAACTCTTGTTTGATGCCTATAACAGACACAGAGACCTATGCACTGCGATTTTTTCTAAACCTTAGTATACATACTCTGTTAGTCCTAAACAATCTTAAAGGCCGTTTACAGATATTTCTATTTAAAACTTTAACCGTGGATTTTGGTCTTTTCGCGTCCAACCTTTCTCAACTTCGCTATAACGAAATCTTGACCTAGATTCACGATTTGTTCCATCATCGGAACTATCATATCTGCGCTTTTGGCATAAATCTGTAGCAGCTCGTGAAGATTAATGTTTAAACATATGCTATATTTCTATATTTTCGTAGAAAAGAAATAAATGTCCATATTCCAACAGAATCACCCAGTGATCCAAGACGATAAAGCAACTTTAAAAAGGCGGCGTTGTTTTGCAGATTGGTATCTTGATTAAGATCAAAACGGGGTTTGTTAGATTCAATTTCAAAATTCACGTTCTTGTCCAGGATCAACCTTGACCATTGGGTGTGGCAACTATACATATCTAATGTAGAGGCCTATTATGGAGAGACATCAAAGAAAGCACCAACTCGCATTGGTTTCTATGCCGTCCAGACAACCGTCTTCTAATAACACCATTGTACATCAAGCTCCCTCCCAAGCAATCACTTGGAACAAAGATACGTTTGAACATCATAGCCATCCCACTACCATTGAAGGTCTGATCAATATACACAGAGAAAGCTCGATGTGATTAAGTACGATTCAGACAGTCTGTACGCAAAAGATGCACCTAAGTCGTGTTCGTGTGGCAAAAGCATGTACTTATTGCTCGCCCGATCACGCACCGGAACTCATTCGCGAGATTCTCGTCTGAAAGTCTCGCGAGTGTTTCATAATCCGGATCGTAAGCAAAAATCTATATTACCTCAATTAACGCTTTCCTTTAAGTATTGTCGTCAGAGTCGATTGAATAAATATGTTTCATATAATACTTGCCGTCTTGAAATCGTCAAATGGTTCATGACACAGACATGTGTTAATTCATAGTGCTATCTCGCTGGAATGTTGATTTGGGTACGCTATGCACGTATTAGCCATGGGAGGGAACAGCATTGACTTGAGATACGATTTAGTGTCAAGTGTCGAAGACACGTCTGAATGGTTTCTGAGTTGAACTGGGTTCAAGGGTAGTACATTAAAAAGAAAGACGGATGGATTGGACAGAGATCTATTGTTACATGACCATTTAAGGTAAGGTAACATGAGGTCATTACTATATGACGACTTGTCCTTGTTAATTGTCTCGTGACCTACAAAACCTTACCAGAGTGGTCATGAAGAGAAGAGCCATACTGCGGAATATTTTGATATAATTACGATTATTAAGCCGCATGTAAAAATCTTAGACCAGACAATCCACCATCTCGTCTGAACACCGCACGCGATCAGGTCATGATGACCTACCTAGAACGTCATGATAGATGCATGGCTTCTCCCAGTATTTTAAGTATATCAGATCAAGAGATTCATGACGCCGAGTCTCTATAAAACTTGTATGGTCTCAACTGTAAACAAGTTGATTTCAGATACGTCATTGCCCATCCACATGACCTTGACGGTTTTGTGACTCAGGAAGGTGTCGAACTTGTTTGTGACGGTGTTGTGTGCAAATCTACCGGAAACACTTTCGCTTGTCGTCTGCATCCGCGTGTGTATTGATCAAGACTAGCAGGGATGATGATAGAAGTTGTCATTTGTATTTACACACACAGATAATTTTACCAGGTAAAAAATAACGGGATAAGAGACTGGTATCTTGGTTGCTAGTAAGTATTAGGATGTATGCGCCAGAGTTTGTCCCCCCTATAATACACATAATCTGATAAGGCCATATCATTTATATGGTTATAAAGTACCATAATTCTAATCGTATTCAGTTTATTGATATATATATCATATACCCAATAACTATATATAGACTCGTTAAGTTTTATTAAGTAACGGAAGGAATTTAAGAACACAACTATTCAATAATAATACTATGAAGTTGATAATAGCGATAGCCAGGGTTATTTGGTGGACGACTTATAAAGTCCAAGATAACCAAGCAAAATGATGAGATCAATGGTAGCTGTAAAAGAAACCAAAAGCCAAGGCAAAATATGGACGTCTGTCCGTGCCACCATAAGTCATGGCAAAATGTGGACAACTGTCAAAGACACTACTAGCCTAGGCAAAATGTTGACGACTGTCAATGACACCACTAGCCAAGGCAAAATATTGACGTTTGTCAATGACACCACTAGCCAAGACAAAATGTGAACGACTGTCAATGACACCACTGGCCAAGGCAAAATGTAGACGACTGTCAATGACACCATTAGCCAAGACAAAATGTAGACGACTTTCAATGACACCACTAGCCAAGACAAAATGTAGACGACTGCCAATGACACCACTAGCCAAGGCAAAATGTAGACGACTGTCAATGACACCACTAGCCAAGGCAAAATGTAGACGACTTTCAATGACACCACTAGCCAAGGTAAAATTTGGACGACTGTCAATGACACAACTAGCCAAGGCAAAATGTGGACGACTGCCAATGACACCATTAGCTATGGCAATTTGTGGACGACTGTCAATGACAGCACAAGCCAAGACAAAATATGAACGACTGTCAATGACACCACAAGCCAAGACAAAATGTGAACGACTGTCAATGACACCACTACCTAAAGCAAAATTTGGACGACTGTCAATGACACCATTAGCCAGGGCAAAATATGGACGGCTGTCAATGACACCACTGGCCGAGGCAAATTGTGGACGACTTTCAATGTCACTACTAGCCTAGGCAAAATGTGAACGACTGTCAATGACACCACTAGCCAAGGCAAAATATTGACGTTTGTCAATGACACCACTAGCCAAGACAAAATGTGAACGACTGTCAATGACACCACTGGCCAAGGCAAAATGTAGACGACTGTCAATGACACCATTAGCCAAGACAAAATGTAGACGACTTTCAATGACACCACTAGCCAAGACAAAATGTAGACGACTGCCAATGACACCACTAGCCAAGGCAAAATGTAGACGACTGTCAATGACACCACTAGCCAAGGCAAAATGTAGACGACTTTCAATGACACCATTAGCCAAGGTAAAATTTGGACGACTGTCAATGACACAACTAGCCAAGGCAAAATGTGGACGACTGCCAATGACACCATTAGCTATGGCAATTTGTGGACGACTGTCAATGACAGCACAAGCCAAGACAAAATATGAACGACTGTCAATGACACCACAAGCCAAGACAAAATGTGAACGACTGTCAATGACACCACTACCCAAAGCAAAATTTGGACGACTGTCAATGACACCATAAGCCAGGGCAAAATATGGACGGCTGTCAATGACACCACTGGCCGAGGCAAATTGTGGACGACTTTCAATGTCACCACTAGCCAAGACAAAATGTGAACGACTGTCAATGACACCACTGGCCGAGGCAAATTGTTGACGACTGTCAATGACACCACTAGCCAAGGCAAAATGTGGACGACTGTCAATGACACAATTAGCCAAGGCAAAATTTGGACGACTATCAATGACACCATTAGCCAAGTCAAAATGTGGACGACTGTCAATGACACCACTACCCAAAGCAAAATGTGGACGACTGTTAATGACACCACTAGCCAAGGCAAAATGTGGACGACTGTCAATGACACCACTAGCCAAGGTAAATGTGGACGACTGTCAAAAACACTACTAGCCAAGGCAAAATGCTTTTGACTGTCAATGACACCATTAGCCAAGTCAAAATGTGGACGACTGTCAATGACACCACTACCCAAGGCAAAATGTGAACGACTGTCAATGACACCACTAGCCAAGGTAAATGTGGACGGCTGTCAGTGCCACCACTAGCCAGGGCAAAATGTGGACGATTGTCAATGACACCACTAGCCAAGGCAAAATGTGGACGACTGTCAACGACACCACTAGCCAATGCAAAATATTGACGACTGTCAATGACACCACTAGCCAAGGCAAATTGTGGACGACTGTCATGACACCACTAGCCAAGGCAATATGGTGACGACTGTCACGACACCACTAGCCAAGGCAATATGGTGACGACTGTCAGTGCCACCACTAGCCAAGGCAAATTGTGGACGACTGTCTATGACACTACTAGCTAAGGCAATATGTGGATTACTGTCAATGACACCATTCGCTATGGCAATTCATACGTAGCCAATGGGTAAATGAAGACAACAGTCTTGGAAGACAATGGGTTATCTGTGGACATTAATCAAAGTAACTATGGGGAATATTTGAACGATAGTCAAGGGAACAAACGAGCAACATTAGGACGATGGTCAAGGGAACCAACAAGCAACACTACGACGATGGTCAAGGGAACAAACAAGCAACATTAGGACGATGGTCAAGGGAACAAACAAGCAACATTAGGACGATGGTCAAGGGAACCAACAAGCAACATTAGGACGATGGTCAAGGGAACCAACGAGCAACATTAGGGCAATAGTCAAGGGAACAAAAAAACAACATTAGGACGATGGTCAAGGGAACAAACGAGCAACATTAGGACAATAGTCAAGGGAACAAAAAAGCAACATTAGGACGATGATCAAGGCAAGGGAACCAACAAGCAACATTAGGACGTTTGTCAAGGAAACCAAAAAGCAGCATTAGGACGATGGTCAATGGAACTAACGAGCAACATTAGGCCGATAGTCATGGGAACCAACGAGCAAAATTAGGTCTATAGTCAAGGGAAACAATGAGCAACATTAGAACGATAGTCATGGGAACTAACGAGCAACTTTAAGCCGATAGTCATGGGAACCAACGACCAACATTAGGCCGATAGTCAAGGGAACCAATGAACAACATAACATGAGCAGTAGGCAAGGTCATATGGCGGGTTTGAAGAACACCAATAACCAAGTCTGCATGCAAATGGCTGTCAAGGTCCAGATCATTTGTTGACCACAAAGGTGATAAGTACAAGTGTTTTGGATCGAACAAGATTTGGACTTCACAGTTGTATCTCTGCATTGTGATTTGACCGTATTCGGCAAAATTCACTCTGATGATAATAATGTCGCTTGTGGATTTGACATAGAGGAGAAAAAGCAACTGAATTCGGAAAATTTAATTAATAAGTTTAAAATTAAAGGTGTCGCCCACCTGTGTACCAACCCTAATACGGGATGATGCAGAAGTTCGTTAACTTCATTGATGAAGTATATTGACTTCTGGTCCCACTCAAATGTTCAGCACAGTATCCTAAATCATTCCTGTACACACTACTGTGCCGTAATAATCCTGTGTTTTTTCTAGTCCTGGGGAAATGAAAGCAGATCAAATTATAATGTCTCTCATTGTTTCTCAGTGATTGCGTCCTCCGTACAGGAATCGATACAGTCTGGGTAACTGTGTAGGCTCAGTTCTGCCGTATGCACATCTGAAAGGCGATTTTAATATTACTCTTAACCCTAGACGTGATAATGGTCTTCCACATTGTCTAAATAGAATGTTCTCACGGAACCAAAAATTAATAAATCTGATTCAGCGAAATCACAATCGTCCTAGATTTTTGGTTCGTTTGAACCAAATTGAATAATATGCAGACGTTTTCGAACAAGACTCCTTTTGTGAACTTAGGTTATAAATATTCCCAATACATATTATGCCAAGAAGCTCAGGTGTCGGTCTTGGTGATAAGGTATCAAAGATAGTCAGAATTCTCGGTTAGTCTTGCGCGTGACAATCAACATCTCTAAACACCAAACGTTTCGGTTGATCATATATTAGTATTAAAAATATAGCGACACTAAAAATGTGTCGGTTTGTCACACACTTAATAATAAAATAATACATAAATGATAACAAAAATAAACATTGATACAAATAGACCAGTGATAAATACAAATATTGTCGTTCCCAACACCGATAACCAGAAAAAGCGAAACGCTTTGTCAATCAGGGTTTTCACACTAATAATCTGGGTCAGTTACAAGACCAGTTGTCATAACTTATCCACATCTATATAGAACCTACACGTGCACGCTCTCTAGGGTCCGGACTAACATCCAGACATCGTCGTGTCAAGGTCGCTAGTACCACTCTCGTATGCATGTTCCTCCCATGTACCGGAGTCAATCGAATCGACTGGCAAATGATGTATGAGCCAAGTCAGACGACAGTTTATACCACGGATCGAATGACTAGAAAAAAACCAATACTTATTGTCTTACTGCCTGGTGATGTAAATTTGAAATGATTAACGGTATCAAGCTTTTACGATGGAATTAGATCGGGTTTATCCTGCACTGAATTATGAATGGAAGTCGACTTAACTAATGGTATGCATAAATCTTATGGGGTTTGTTGTGTCTGCATATAAATGACACATGATAAGCTAGAATACAATTAGTATGCCGAAGCTAGCCATCAACGAATATTACCGACAGTTTAATACTCGTATGGAGATATCAATCTCGTGTGCATTTCACATTTGTTCTATTAAAGATATGACATTCTCACGACCTGCAATATAAGCAGTACCGTATATAATTGAAGCTCCAATTTTAAATTAAAATGTTATGAACACAAGTCTACGCGATGTCCAATGGGATCCAAGGTAATGCTGCGACCAACTTTGACCTTCAATAATCAATTCGCCCTCTAAACTGCAATGTTTGAAGGTCGGTAAAATATGCCTTAAGTATTGACAATATAAAAGCATTGACCGTTGGAAAAATGCAAATAATTAAACAAATTGGCTGGGTTTTTTTGTTGGAACATTAACAATATCAAGACAAAATGACCTTCAGACAGCCTCTGCTGACCACGAGGTCGGACAGACGATTAGTGTTTCTATCACGATGGCAAAGCGTCACTTCCGGTCTGGTAACGATGGCTACATGATTTGGAAAACTATTTATTTCAAATAAAGTATTGATTTGTACGTAGTGTCATATATAAACAATGTATTAGCATTATGCGATATCAATTTGAGGAAATATCGACACTTTAACAGTTAATTTCTGACATGAATTTCACCTGATCATCACTAATATCATTATAAGTTCAATAGGTTGGTGTAGGATTTGTTTCCATAGAGCAACTGATAGTTTACACCTTATGTAATATGCAGATAAATATTTTGCTTCTTCCGGTTTTCATTTTTCATCAGTGGTAATTTTAGGTGCCGCTGTGAGGCCACGAGAATGTCTTTGTTTTTATATTTTGGGTACATAGATGCTAATTTAATTCTAAGCTTCGAAAAAACAACACATTCTTGTAGCCATAATGCTGCAACCACCTGCTGTACACACGTACCTATATGCTCGCCTTAAGCTCGATCTATTTATAGAAACAAGGGTTACGAATGTTGTATAATGCACTCGGGACTCCAGTTACGCTACACGTGTGTCGGAGACGCCGGGAGACGTGCCGACACTCCGAAGAACTCAGCACTGGAATTCCAGGAAATCGATTTTCAGGCTTCTCCGCCACCTCCGTGTGTCGCGACTGTGGCTGGCTCAGGTTTGGCCTTGTACCCCTTACAACTTGTCTGGAACTAGCGCAAAATATCTTACGCAACTCATCCTCCACCGACGCCTGACGGTTCACAATGTATCTAAATGATAAAAACATATATTTCTTCCGCTGAATTATATTACTTTGCTGCTTTACCAAAGTGTGTGGTTCATATTAGCAGACACCGAGTCGTAAAACAAGAACTTTCCCAAAAATCAAACATTGTGTCAATTTATTTCCACAATGCATAACTTAAACTATAACCTTTGAAATATGCCTTTCCATATTTTCGCATGTTAGTTATACATTTGGTGGACCGATTTTCAGGAGAAAAAAATCAGTTTTTGTCTTGGCCACCATTCTTCAGAGAGATGACATAATGCTTCACTCTCGCCTAATCACAAGACAGTCGCCGCAGCCTTACCACCGCCTCAACAAAAGCTCGTCTTCAGCATATGCGCTATGGCCTGAAGCCATTATAGAAAAAAGGAACTGGTCCAAGCTAAGCCATGTTTCTGTATTCAAAGTAAATTTGTTGCGTTTTAACAAAAGAACAGGCAAAGACAACCGTTGAGGCACTATCGACATCCATGAAAAGTGCGATGTGAGATATTGTCGACAGGGCAAATGCTATTACATCGATCCTGATCACATGTTCGAAAGAAGAAATCTTGATGAAATAATAAAATGGGCCATTTTAAAGAGGCCTTTATCATTGCACATTTCATTACCTTGCAAAAAAGAGGTACCGATCAAGAGATACAGTGTACTAGTATTTCATTGTCCACAAAATGTTGCCTTGCTTGCAACTTCTTGTCTTTCCGATGCTGCCTACCTGGATGATATTGCTTGTTAACTAGCGTACTAAGTGTTGTCTTGTTGGTGTTGTCTTGCCTGGAAGATAAGACAAATATTGAATCCTTGTCCATATATGGCACGATTCGGACAGAAAATGATTAAAGTGGAATCCTAGTAGACTACGTCTGTCATTATATGAGAAGGATAAGTCACACTGGGTTTTGGGGAAGTCCAAGGCAGGCGCTTTTGTGTTTGTGCACTGACCGTGACGTTGGGCGACGACTGATTTTCCTTTGATATCCGCCGGCGCAGCCTTTGATGTAGCTTGCGGGTGCGAGGGTTACCGTCTTACTTTCTGAAGCGGGACCGTCATTTCATGAGCTGTCGATTGTTTTTAACGAAAATTTAAGACATATCCTCTAAATATTCCGTCTTTAAAGCAAGTAATATACGTCGTGAAATTTAATAAACTTTACAATGGTGTTTCGTTTGACTCGATAAGACAAGTATTTGTTGAGAAAAACGGTTTTTATTCGCGGTTCATAGGCGTCTCGCGTGGTGTTTAGTAATGTAAAGAGACAGTCACGAATCCTTCTCACTTATTAATCCTTGGTGAGACCGGTTGCGCACGCTGACGTGACCATTGTTCCGGACTCTCTGATCTGATGGGGTGACCAGACAAAGCCACTGACATCCGTAGTTTTATTTGTGTCACAAAGATGTCTAGACCTTCAGCTGATCGATTGATTTTCATTATCTTCTGAAATCGTAACTGTTTTATCGTAAAATATCTAACACAATTATAAATACAGAAACCCGATGTATTGTATGTAAATACAACAATGCATTTAATGAGCACATTAAATCCAGTATATAAATAACAGTTGACAATCATGTCAAAAAGCGCCGAGCTATACCTGCTTACAAAGGAAGACCTACACGTTTTTGCCACTTTGCACGCTGACAAGGCGTAAAACTACGATTACAAAAGAGTTTTCCAATCAGAATCAGGAAATTAATTTCTGCTTTTTACTTGTAGGATTATAAATTTATGACAAAAGAGTTTGTGGAGGCGGTGTAATTACTCTGTTATGCAATAATGTATGCAATAAGTACACTTGTTATTTAATAATTGAACTGCTGGGATAGTCACACCTTTGCTACTTTAATGGCATCATGAATTATTGATGTTGGTCTCTATTAGATATTAAAATTTAATCATCAGTACTTCCTCTTTATTTCAATACAAAATAATATCGAATGATATGACCTACAAGTAACACAACTTTGGCAGTCAGTGTTGGTATCACGTTAAACTGACTTGCAGAGTTGTGTAGCAATGAAGACGAACTTCTATCTAATAGACATAATGGAAACCGTTTAACCGTCCTTGTTATTCGATAACCTCTGATACCACAATTGACTATCTCAAATGTATACTTAAAATAATAAAAGTGACCAATTTAGCTAAAATACCGATATGATGTTTTTTTTCATATTGAGAAGTTGGGTATGGATAACCGAAAAGCTTTGAAAACAATAGACTTACAGCTTGTTGAATAATGTTGGCAGCAGGCAGATTTGTTCCATTTCATAAGAACTTGGAAACCGAAAGACTCATTGGCCAGCATTCGTATCAGACCATTTCGACAGTGTCAAGACTTCTTGATTACTGGAGGAAATCTAGGTATGCTAATTTTGTACGAATGTAACTGCTTTTTTATAACTAATTGAAATACGAGCAAACAAAATCATATTACGAGCAGCAATCGACTTGTTGCATAGTTGCATCTAACTGCATTTTTCACCTTTAGACATATTAGCAGGTCTTATGCCTATTGCAAATCCAAAGATTTCAATATGTCTAACAAAAATATGGCTTTTGCAGATTTTACCTTGGAAATCAAACTGATACATCACTGTTAAGAACATTAATTAGCGGGTTCTAGTTTTGAAAACACATTAAGTGTAGGTTCGTGATGTCCTGAAGCTGATGTGACTGGTACACAATGAGACTGTTTTGTGTCGCCTGCGTATAACTCAAAACCAGCTGAACATGTTGGGATGTTTTACATCGTCTGAGTAGATCTCAGACCCAGCGTAAACCTTGAAAATGTTGGGACGTTTTGTGTCGTCTGGCCAGGTCTCAGACCCAGCGTGAACCCTGAATATGTTGGGACGTTTTGTGTCGTCTGGGTAGGTCTCAGACCCAGCGTGAAGCTTGAACATGATAGAATGTTCTGTGTCGTCTGGGTAGGTCTCAGACCCAGCGTGAACCCTGAACATGTTAGGATGTTTTGTGTAATCTGGCCAGGTCGCAGACCCAGCTTGAACCCAGAACATGCTAGGATGTTTTGTGTAATCTGGCCAGGTCTCAGACCCAATGTCAACCCTGATCATGCTAGGATGTTTTGTGTCGTCTGGGTAGGTCTCAGACCCAGCGTGAAGCTTGAACATGTTGGGACGTTTTGTGTCGTTTTAGTATGGCTCCGATATAGTTTGAAATGACAGTAATGTTTTCGTTTCGTCTGGGTATGTTTCACCCATAGCGTGAACTAGCTAGGATGTTTTGTGTCGATTCGGTATGTTGCTGATTTAGCATGAAGCTATATAGGACATTTTCGTGTCATGACTGGGTAGGTTTCTGATTTAGTACAGCGCAGTTTGGACGATTATCCTATTGTAGCATTACCCACTCATGACATAAAGTAAGTTATGATCAGAAGTGTAATTGATAACTACACAGTTGTTAGGAGAGTTAATGTAATAACGCACATATCTATACGATACCTAGTGATGTAACTCGACGAGTGTATAAACACTTTCCTAGACCCACTGCCTCCGTTTCCGCGACTCGGCGACCTTGAGGGGTTCATAAGGCTTAGCTCGAGATGTCACCCCGTCACATAAACCACATACTCAGTCCCTATGACGTCATGACAAACGACAAAACACATCTGTCGCTATATACACGTTAAATAATCGTATGCACTATGGAGGTGTACACGCATATGCACATGCTTTAGATCCTCCTGTCAGTGAGTGTAATTTTGTTATTTTTGCACTCAATTGAAAGTATTTTTAACGGTTAAACTAGCTCTATTGAGTGACATTTAGCGTGCTAGAATTATCACACAATTTGTAATTTTTATTGTTCTTTTGTAATGTTATTTGGAGACCATGCGTTATGATTTGCATCAAAACGCTCTATTTTGAGATAGTTCTTCTTTTTTTACAAAGTTATTGCATATGGTATTTATTTTTACCTCATTAGTTATTGTTCAAAACATACAGAAAATGCGCATTATGATTTCGTGATGTTTTGTAGCATTTGATTAACGAGAGTTGGTTAACATCATAATTACGAAACATCGACTTGTTCAACTTTTAATGTTGTAGATTTCCAATAAACATTTTCCGATTGTAGACTACGCTCGTGATTCTATAAGTACAATTTCATTTTATATAAGGCGCAGTATAAAACGTTTCAAGTGTTCAAGACGATTTTATACTATGACACGCGTAAAGAGAATAAGTAATTCGTTTTTTGGTCATAAACCTAGAACAAACAATATTAAACAGCTCAGAAATTGCAATAAACTGGTACAGCAACGAAATGTGAATATACATGTTCCATTTAAATAAAAGCACGCAACCTGCTTTTCTGAATCGACAATGCTGGTTCTGATGCAAAACTTGGAGTCTAAGGGAGCAAACATGTATTCAAAAGAAAATGTTCACCGTGCACGAAATCTTGAAAGAATATGGTAGATTTATGTAAAATGCATTTGTTCCTCTAGCCTCTTCACTCACGTAAAGACACAGCCTTGAGTTGTGTAATCAAACTGCAAGGATAGCAACAGACATCTTTTGTATTTTCTATATGGTTACCATGGAAACAACATTTTTTTCTGTTTTAAAGTTAATGTCTGTAACGATTTTCAAGCGTTGGTGTTGGAGCTATTGGGGTTTAGTGAAGAAACATAGCATCTTATTTCCGCAAACTCTCTGTTTGGAATGATAAGTCGTGATGAAAACGCTGGGTGTCATATCGCGGCTAAGTTGTGTGGAGGGCCAATGGCGCCGGTTTCACACCTTCAATTATTCGGTACTAGGTGGTAATGTCGTTCATCAAAAGTAATGCTCGTTTTTTTACCCAACAGATTGTAATTCTGAAGAATTTCCTGTTCAGCTAAACGAATGAGTAATTACGGTATTCAAGGAAATGGCTTCAATTGCATTTCAGATTTAAAACTAATTACTGCAAATTCAAACGATGGACATGCAGCGTAGCAGACGACTACCATTTGATAATTTGATACAATGCTTTCTTTGCAATGTTTTGAATTTGTAATACAAAATGTAACATTATTTTTCACCAGACGGAACCAGCTAGGGATTTATATTTGTACCAAAGATCGATGCTAAGGAATTGCTAGTGGAGATTTGTGGCTTGAGCGTGCTCTCGCGCTACTCCAGTGACGCAACACCAGTTGTCTAGACGTAACTTGGAGTGGGGATGAACTCAGCCTAGATCGATACCACATTCCCAGGCCCGAAACTAGGCCACCGCGCCGATACTCCGACCTGTAGGCTTCGAAATGGGCCATGCAGCCGTGTCAACAAGACCAGATCTTAAGTGCTATACGCTGAGCATTGCGACATCGAATTATTACCAGACTGTCATGGGTCAACGGTATTGACGAACATTGCGTAAAGTAAAGGTTATACGCCATATCACACTCTGTTCATGTGTATTAGTTTTCTGCATGTGTATATATTTTACGTGTAGGCGGACTAGTGGGCGTGAAGTCAGCTGACTTAGGTAAATAGAGGCTATTTTATTGGCTGATAAACGAGCGTCTCAAGGAAAATTGTTAATGAATACACAGGCCGGTTGTACGCTAAGTCCATATATGGCTATACGTATATTTCTAATTATTAATGGAGGCCTTGCGATACAATATTGTACATTACTGACCAATAGGTCAATGTGTATATTGAAGTTCATACCTGGAACATGATATGCGGTCTAAAATAACTTGTCAAAAATTGATGGTATTAAAATATGTGACCAGATGTGTTTCGCATAACAACAGCGGTAAGAATACACGATGTTGTTTTGACTGATAAAAGTTCAATCCACTGTTTGTTATACACAGGCAGAATCTATCTTTGTCCAAGAAAATGTCGATACACTTTGGGATTAGATCGACCAGTGACGTCATCCTTTCAGTTGAAGGTCATCTTCGGCGCATTCGAAAGTAAACATGTTGTTTACTGTTATTGCACGTTAGCCAAAACATTTTTATTTTGGCTCTAATGCATGATACAATTAATACGTATAAATGATGAACTCTGCCCACCAACCCAAATAATATCCATGTTATATTCAAGAAGTTTAAATTATGAGCAAATGGTATCAAATAAATACTATAAAGTTTATGAATAATTATGTGTTGTCATAGCAGCAAACAAACAATCTTTATCAAATATGCGCATAGTGAAACAGCTGTACTTCCGGTTGATAACGATCGAACACCTTCTCAAAAACAAAAAATATTGCTGAAAATTTCATGATAAACAGTTTCTGAGAGCGTTGACATATATATCATTAGTATGTACGCTGTATGAGACTTGGGTTACATTGTTGTAGCAGTTGAAGGCTATTTAAATTATCTTTTTTGACACTACAAACATAAAAACAACACAGAAACACAAGGAAAACTGACCGTTTTATAATAAGACGTTTCATAAGTACAATGTTATGTTTTATTATGTACCGCCCTATTGTATATATGACAATAGATCTTGGGTCTTGTAATTATTTGATGTTTTAGGTTTATACGGAAATAGTTCTAGCTTATAGAAATAAGCAATGTGTGGTTAATTATCAGTGTGGATGTATTTTTTTCACCAATGGATACCAAGTCTAGGTAGACCACAATCTCAATATATAAAGTACGTGGTTTCATCAAACATGTCTGATCGTGAAACACGGCATTAGTGATAACCTTCCCACGCTAGGGACTTGAGTTTGTGGTTTTTATTGTCCAATATTTTTACCTGTAAATTTTCACCTGTGTTTGCCTTCCTCCTCCACCCTTTCAGCCATTTATCTATAGATCACACATAATGTACAAAAAGAAAGAACATATAGAATTTCGATGTCTTCGTGGAAGGATTTTATTTTGAAATCTTATCTCATTGATTTGTTCTCAGAATTAGACCCAACAACACACCCTACCTATTTACCTACCTGTATTACCTCATTCCCAGATATAGATGTTCGAGGTTATCTTCGGTATTTCAGGCACGTTAAGCCTGCTGATATCTGTTGATCCTGGTACATGTAGGTATCATTATCATATATATCATATATTATACATAGTGTCTATGTACAGGCTATGACACAGCATTCCGAACATATTGAAAACGTGTTGCGTAAAATACGGTATTGGACTTAAGACTGGGTTTCTTTATACACAATGCATGTTAGTACCACTGTCTGAAAACATTGAAGACAGGCTCTCGTACTGTTCAAATTGTCATTTGGATGTTTTACTTTAAACGTTATTTGTAAAATTAGAATAACATAAAAAAAAACAACGAAATGTGTGGCTTTCAATAAAAGGGAGATGGCTACAGCAAAGGGAGAAAACTTAATATAAACCGAAAGGAGATAATAATAGTTGAATCAACCAGACGCTTGCTTTTGTAAGATAATCACAGCTAATTATAAGGTTCTTCATATACCAGACTGAAGATACTCAAAGACAAAATTATCCGCCATTTAGATTAAAGGCCCACTACCTTCCCGAAACGGCTTTTAATTTTTAAAAAGGGAAAGCAAAACGAGATCGATATTTTTGTATAGTCGCTAAAGTCATTAACTTACCGTTAATACTACACGTGTCATCATATTCTCAACAATTTGATTAAAATAAATAAAATGTTAATTTTCATAACGCGGGTCGTCTTATGTTTCCCGCCGTCGTCCTAAATACCGCGCGGTAGTTGACTGTCACTGCGCCAGACGGCACAACAGCGAAGCAACTCTCCACTGTTATCAAACTTTACGCAGGAAATATTGCATATGTTTGGTGTCGCAACCTCATCTTAGGCCATTGGTATATATTTTCTGATGTTATGAATGTTTTTAAGAAACCTTTATGTTTTCCTCCGGAAAGGTAGTGGGCCTTTAAAGAAAACCATTTGCAAGCTTATAAAGGATGCGGCTTCTGCAAAAATCCAAAACTAATACAAATATAGAACGGATTGGCAAAGGTTGCAATGTATATGGAAGGAAAAATTACCACACCACGGTCACACATTTTCGATACTCCATGGGTTACTAATATTGACGTTATATCCACCCCTAGACTATCTCATAGTAAAACTGTAGGTAGAATTGTATAACGGTACACAGTGTTTGGCTGTGTCAGCCTGTGTGGCCTTGAAGTTGGGCGTCACTCTGTAGTCTTCGAAGGAAGTCTTTGAAGGCATGTAATTGGTCAGATTTTTCCCCTTAATTGCCTTCAGTTTTACTCTAAGGTAGTCCAGGGATTCATATAACGTCAGTAATAGTAACCACTGGAGTACCGAGGATGATACTATTAAAATCTAAAATGTTTCATTGGATAAGTATGTATATTGAATCAATCCGTGAACGGCCGTGTGTAATGCACCACCAATACCTACAGCGACGTCGGTTATAAATCCAAATAAGTGAAATTCATTTTTACCTGTCGTTTAGCCGACAGTAATCAACTTATGAGATATTGTTGCGTGTTTAGCCCATCTGACGGTTGGTTTCACTGGAATATTAACAACAATCATATAGTGTTGATTTCTCTTGGGAACGAAATCTAATAGAACAGGTGCACTACGAATAGAAAATGTAAATATGTTAATTAAATTATGGACCAAGGTGCTGTAAAATAAGAATGTCAAGGTGAACACCAGGCATGCGAAACTAAAGGAAATGTGAAAAGTGGATGTAACGGTGAAAGGGGTGGGGTACCAAGGGGTAGGGTGTCAATAGGGAAAAGGGGTATTATGACAATATGGGGTATTATGAGATAAATTTAACGTATGACGATCAGAAATTATGTATGGAAGTCACGTGAACAGGATTGTGACAGTGATTTTTTTCTACCGCGTTGGACGTGGAAGAAAGCCAAAGAACTATAGGAAAACCACCGACCTTCGATCAGGATTAGGCAAATAATCTCAACTGGAGTGAAAAAAAGCGATGCCATCATAACAAAACCAGACAAGAACGGGTAATACGATAAACCATCGTTAATCAAACGATTTCCTAGTGTATTCTCAAATTTGTTTTGTTATGATCTTTGCGACATGTTTCGTGAGAAGACGCGACTTTCTAACATAGAGTATTATTAAAATGTATAATATTTCACCGACGGGCGTCCTAATAGCCGTATTGCGTCGCTGGGAAGTGAAGCCTAGGGTAATTGGATCTTCCATTTAAGATATAATCAATAAAAATGATGACATCACTTCCACCAATCAATGGCCGCCATCTTTGTCTCGCAGCGCCACCTGCTGGTACGGACTTGATCATGTCGTTTGTTAGTGATATATACTCATTCCAAGGCGTAGATAGTAAATAAAGTGGTATCCGGATATTTAAATTGTGTTCGTTTCGTTTGTTAGTATATTCTTTATCAGGGTTATTGTTTTGTTTGCTTTTATGCAGCGTCTGGAATAATAAACAGGAACGATTGCAGAAGACTTGCTTGTCGAGTTTTTGCTGTAAATAATGTCCTTCAACGAATGCAACCTCTCACATTGCCATAAACGCATTCTTCAAGATCTTTGAAGCTAACGACTATTTCAGTAAATCAAGGAAAGATGTACACGTTCATTGTATTACATAACGATTTACGACACCAGGTAGAAAAGCTAGAGTAAATTCCCCAAATCTGGAGTGTCATTTTAAAGGCTTTAGCTTTTGTGGCTAAAACACAGACCAAACACTTTGATTGCTGATCAGGCTAGACCTCTTGTTTTATAAATCCCGACCAATGACCTTTGTTCAATATCAACATAGATTACAAAATGTTAAAAGATCTCCATATTTCTTATCTCCTTGTCAAGTCTTAAAAATAATTTTATTAGATAGGGAAAGTTAGCAAATCCTAAACCTGCATATGCATGTTGGAATTTTTCAGCAGATCATTAGCAATAGTCCGCTAAACCTGCCTATATTATTAGGCTTTTTTTTTTTTTAATTTTCCCTAATATATTAGGCCAAAAAAAAAATTAAAAAAAAATTAAAAAAGCCTAATAATATAGGCAGTTTTAGCGGACTACATTAGCAAATGAGAGTTATCCATCGCTACAATTCAATGAACTCCTTCAGCAGTTTCAACAACTAATGATATCCGAGCGATTTGTGATTGACTGCTATTGTCTGTCCGGACTCCCTGGGGTCTCGTTCCGTGGTTACGGTTTAGATGAACCCTGCAATAATTTGGGTGTCATTTGTAAATCCATAACGTGGAGATGTATTGCTCGCTGGCGATAACAACCTGTCTATTGTATAGAAGTGTGTCTCTTGTTTAGCCCCTAAGGACTCAACTCCATCTCAATCAACAATCCCTGTCATTTCCAATAATTCAATAGTGCATTTTTTCACGGCAACAAATATAGTTAACAACGACAAAAGCAGTAGAGGTCAACTCTTGTTGCAGCAAAATATGTACCAATCTTGACCGGTCTTTAATCAGACGTCGTATTTACTCGATTACAAGAACTTGAATACCATAATTTGTCCTTCAATGAAGAATGCATGTTCATTGTTCAAGCCTTTCAACTACATTCAGATGGAGACTTTTGTAACTGCCATTTTTTCAATTGATCGTCTATAAATGAATGTAATCATATTTACGCTTCTTTCTTTTTGGAAGAATAACTTTCTCCAACGTCACAATAAGTTTATTTACCTTTATACTGGCAATAAATATATTAATAACACGTTAAGATGAAAAATAAATGGTAAGAAGGAATCCTCTTTTTTCAATCAGCAGTCGCATTTTTTTCAGTCCTACTTATCAGAAAGCCATATTTTTCTCCCCAGAGTAATAAAAGTCGGTGCTGTCTTTGGTGCGCGTGGTGGTTGCGTACTAATGGTGGTAGGCGTGTGTTTTAACCGTAGCAACAGCGGGTTTTTAACGACTAATCGGGTTAAAAAAATGGCAGCCCAATATTCTATTAGTCAATCGAACGCACACAAGCAGTGTCACGTGGTATTACTTCGCGGTGCAATTGATATGTTATCTGTTCAAATGCATGCAATCATATCGATATAAAATAAATTGATTTTTTTCCTCAAACGGGATACTTGATCGTTAAATTATTAACCCTTTTACGAAATGAAATTGCCAGCAATTTTCCGCAATTAGCGTGAGAACGCGTCCAGCGGAGACGATAAAGTTACAGGTTCATATAATAATAAGCTGTTCATATTTAGGTCACGCCAGTAAAACATAAACATCATGTGTGTCATGGACATCTTTACATGTCAAGGCAAGATAATCCATTGCAATCCTTACTAGCCTTGACAGAATCCGCCGTTTTACCGTGTTTACTACTGCTGCAATCTGGTGGCAAAAATATTCACTACAGCCCCGTTACTTGTCGATGACGTATATTCTGACCAATCCGAGCGCTCGTTTCTTTCTTGCAGGTCGTTAACTTTAGCGCTACTTTCGCTTTCAGACAGCCAACACTGTTGATTTGTAACCGGCGCTCTGATTGTGCTGTCGATGCTCACCGCAGCCAATCAGCGCGCAGGTTTTCAAGGCACCAGAAAAGCGGGTCAAGAGGCCAAGGGATCATCGACGTGTGTCGGTATCGCTTGGTAGGCGAAGGTGGTAATGGATAGAACTGTCATTGCACCCCGACCAGGAATCGCGGAAGGGAGTTAACTCTAGATTCGCGTCAGGCCATTCCTTTCGTTCGTCCGTCTTTCCGTCCATCTCGCATACATGCAATTCCGTTATTAATTATGTAAATATGGGTCTAACTTGGTGAAACGGTGTGTCACGTACCAAAACCAGGTCACTGTGCCTTTTATTTTGACCGTTGACCTATATTTAAGAAAACCAAACTATTCCGGACTCTGCGTTATAAGGCGCTGGAACTTGCTGTGCCAATGTGTGACAATTGTAGACCAAGTGTGACTTTCGACCTTCGTGTAAGGAAAATAATCTGATTGGTCGAGGGGAACCCAATCTCCTGGTGCATATACGGTAGGCGACTTTAATCGACCAGACTTGTAGTTTGCTTTGTTGCTTTGCTTTTATTTCTGTTATCTGTGCATTTTTACTATTGACTATACCATTAAAAATAGCTCCTCTTCAAACCGCTGTAACAGTTTCAGAATAAATTTCTAAAACCACTTTTCTCAAATATAAAAAACCGCAAACGACTTGAAGGTTGCAATTTCGGATCGTTTCTATGACGGCGTACACTGGGGTGTAATCTAACTGAAGTCATTTCGTTTCTATAGTAAACTGTATCCATAAATCTATGTGATAATTCGCACTTTAGAAACCATGTGCATTCGGGGATTCGGTTAAATGACAAAGTTTTCTCCAGATGTTATATGTGTCCGGGGACCTAATATCAACCTGCAGAAATAAGCTGGCCCGGAACATCTATATCGGGGCGAGAGAACAGGCATGTAACTTCTGTATTTATTGCATCTGAAAGGTTTCGTGTTCTGGACATGTCCCTCTTAGTACCAATGGTTAGGCTAACGTTGTTGTATATATGACTTACAGTCTTGTGGTGGTTTGATGCCTTCTCATAATCACGGTCTTTATTATTATCCTCGACAGCTACTTTTGCTCGTTTAGAACCATACGACAGACCCACACCGCAAGTTTACATAGAAATGAAGACTATATAAATCAATCTTGGAATGCCACGTTTCACCAGAAAATCAAGAGGGCTTTAAACACCCGAAACTCACAGTGTCTCTACTTACAAATTATTCTTTTTTACTGCATACCATTAGTTGCGCCAAGAAGTTAGAAATTCGACATGAAATAAGAAATTCTTCTAAACATCTTAATTTATAAATGACCTGAAATCATGCAGACGAAGCTAAGACTGCCTTAATCATTCCTTAGAGGCGCGTTGTCATAAATCTTACGTCAACAAGGACAGAGACAAATCGACATGGAAATTGAATGAGAAGGGAGATTTTAGACCCATAGGAAAATCCAAATTTGGACCAGCTTTCTGCTAATTGATACAAATCAAATTAAGATGCAATAAACGAGATCACATGACCATTTCTATTGAATTTAGAGATTTATTTTGTGAAATAGGTGTGAGATCATTCAATCGCTTCCCGTTACTAACAAGGGTGGAGGGAAGGCGTACAGTAGATGATTCAGATGGGTAAGATAAAATGACGTTTATTTGAAGGAGACGGCCATTTCTGTTTTAAAGGCGACAATTCGTGGGACGTGGATCAATAAAATAAGATATTCTGTAACTCATTAGAACCTACTATCGATCGAGCATATTCTACATCACTGCGTCGAGGACTCACAAATTAAGACATATCACAATTATCCAGTCTGCTCGATTACACACCAAAAACAGCTGTAAAATTACGTAGAAGACAAAGGTCTCAGGCTTATGTGAAAACATTGGTTGTGGGAACACAACGATGGTAATCGAGAAAAAATGCACATAGAAACGAAATCGAATGTGAAATAATTCGTTGTTGAGTTTTGTTGCAGACGACATGCTGCTATGAAGATTTCCGAATTCCCTGACGTGTCTTGGAAGACGTTGATAATGGATTTTTACAAAACGCCGGCTGTGCATCTAACTCTGACATGTACAATTCTTTAATTATTTCAAATGAGTTTTATAGGAATTTGTCGTGCGGCAGTGGTTCTACCCTGACTAGTCGTCTGTTGATGGTCTCGGTGCGACATTGACGCTTTCCATTAAAATGTGCAATCAAAACTGATGTTATTGTAGCGCTTTGTGTTCGATCTTAATGATGAAATATGTTTAGTGAGTCCTGGGGGACCTCTCCCATCCAGACGCACCGTATGACACCAACATTATGGTACTAGAGGCATTCAGTCGTATCGTATTAATATAGATACAGCTGTACATCTAAAGCTATTGACGCACCGATGATCTTACACTAATAATCCCATAAAAGTTGGCACTTTTTGTATAACAATTAACTTAAGTGTGTTTTGTGTTGCGTATTATCATCAGATGTAATTTCTATTGTTCAATGTTTCATGTGCAACTTCTGATCTCCCTGAGTACATACTCGGCAGACACACAGATCGCCAATACATAAGATGAAGGAAGAAACGCCATCTAAGTGGCGCCGTTTTTGCTAAAACACATTCTTTCAGGAGTACTTCCGGTTTTGTGTGACGTCATCATTCATCAGCACTAGTTGCGCCACCTATACAAATATGTTTGATGCTGTACTTCCTGAACCATGTGCACTACGAAATGCTGTTTATACCGATGTGAAAATCAATATTGTTCCATTCATTGATCAATACACAGGCAAAAGGTGTGATGATAGGATCATAGTACAAACAAAAAACACCGTCATCCATCCGTAGTGTAAATTAATGACTAATTCGGTGTCATCAAGGTCATGTAGTTTCAAGTCATAGACTGAGATCACAGAGTCTGAGTGGTTAAGGTGTCCCATTTTTTCCAAATATCTCACTACCTATGCATGGGTCGTGGTTTCGGAAAACTACTTTGGGCAGTTGTACATTTTTCACTTACTCGAAGTTAATTTTATCTCAATAATGATCTTTTCATATGTATAATGTTTTACATCCGCTATAAGAAAAAAAATGTATAATCTATGACACCGGTCTTTGATCATCGCGTGTTAATAAATGTCCTTTAAAGCAAATGATCAGAATCTCAATACTTCAATAACCAGGAATACCTATTGTATGGACATGATTATGACACTGCGATTTTATTAATCAGTCTGAAAAATCAAACGAGCATCATATCCTTGTCATCACAATGACATCGCAATTTAACCTATCGTAGAGTTGAGTTTAATAAACATTGGTCTTAATCATTGGTTGTCTCAGTATCAATCGAGATGGACAACAGTTACTTGCTTCATCAAGAAACGTAACTTCACCAAAATTAGAAAAAGTGATTAAAAAATATAGAAGGCTTTGAAAGGTACTAAGTCACCTTCTATACCTAGTAACATGTCCTACAGGTCGATATATGCTAATGACAAATACTGTAAATAGTACACATGTTTCAAGGTGTGTTATCGATGTCATGAAGTACTTATATTGCTATTCATTGTAAAATCGCGACCAATCAACATTTGGTTGATTACACTTGCAATGTCTTTCCATAATTTATACAGATGTTCAGATTTGGATAATATATCACCATGGTTCATAACCATTGTATCGAGAATTATTCGTTTGTGACTGGAATTTACAATCTTAATGTTTAATTGGAGTGAGGAGTCGTGGATCTTTCCTTCAAAAACAAAAGCCACCAAGGAAATTATAAAATTTTCATGAACTATTCAAATTTAAAATCAGCTCAATATACGGAGTTGTTTACAAATGGATAGGGAACTCTAGAGATGTGCCTTTAATCCTCTCTATTCACTTCACGGTTACGCCTGACCGTTTCCCGGAAATGACCCCGGACTCAGGACGTTAAAAGCGGAAGGTGCATATTGGGTTATTGTGAACGTCATCGTCAATGTGTTAAACATAGATTGTTGATTGTCAACAATGGATAATGTGATTCATAATGACGCATTTTAAGACCTGTATCTCTTCTATAACGTGCTGTCCTAGTGTCTTATCGCCTTATCTGTCTCGTCTACATCAACATTCCTTAATATCACATTTACACACACATATATATTTACAATGCAACTGCACAGTACCTATACGTCACTACTTAATAACACAATTTATGATAATCCAACATTGTCAGTTGGGCTCTAGAGTTGAGTACGTGATGCGCTAACGCGCACCGTTGAATTTGTTAGCACACCTAAAGTATATCACACACTCATGTCAAAATTTGACATCCTTAAATGTCATTTTTAGGTATATCACTATTCAATCCGTTCCTATGAAATTATCAAGGTTGGGTTCAAAAAGTATAATTTCCGAATCTATAGAACACGATTTATCCACTTTGTCAATTTCCTGATTTTAGCCATAGAGATGTCCAAAATAGCCAGAAGATAAACAATACTGATAAGAAAATACCAAATGCGTATTTAAACATGCAAGGAATTTAAACATTATCCCTTCACGGAGAAGGATTTTTTCGAATTGATCACAGAGTTACTATATCCTCACCGTGAACTCACTGTTTATACATACGATAAACTGAAGCATGCACGTCAACCGAGTTAAAACCTAAACCATTCTGTTTTAATAAGGTTTGGAGTGACCTCTATCGTGAACTCTACATTTATCTTCTACTGCGCCGTACAATCATTGGCGTGCCGAATTCTTGCACTTTTGTATTGTTGACCTCAGGCAGTGGTCAGCGAGGTCACTGGTCAGATGGGCCATAAATACCACCTTCAATCACAGCCCACATGGGGCGAGCGTGTAACTTGGACTGACCACTCTATTGTTGTCCGGAGGCGACATGTGGCCAGTTGTCTTGACCAGTGGAATTCTTGCTTGGGTGAAGTGGGGGTATCTGTTTATAATCAAGGTGCCGAAAGGTCAGGTATGCACGTGTGTACTAAGAATTTCTCATTAATTTTATCATTTTAACGCGTATCGATTATTCATGGTTATGGATATTTCTAGATTTACTTCTGAAAACTGAATTAAAAAACTTCTGCAATATAAGAGTTGTTTTACACCGACAAATATATTTTAATTGATATCTTTCTGTTTCAATTGTAAGCTAGTATTTATTTATGCATAAGGAGAACGGAGTCATTGACGACCAGACTAGGACTTGAACCCTGGTTCCCGAGCACTAACCAGGTCACTTACTTATAATGCAGGACACTGCCCTGCAGGTAGGGCCGGCGCTAGAAGATAGTAAAAGGCGACTAAATGTGGGACATTATAATATTTCTCTTCTTCCGAATGACCTCACATCACTTTCAGGCAAGAGTTGAGACATCATAGTCTGCAAAATTAAAGTGACATTTTCTGCTCCTGCATGTTTAGCGCTCAGCATTAAACGAGTGGAGCGACTGTTTTCCCCTTTGTCAGTATTATTTGACCTACTCTGGCAGCATGTTTCAGCATGATGACACTGTAAAGAAGGGCAAGATTTCCATCATTACAAAGAAACTTAACACGATGACGTACTGCAGTATCTCCATCCTCGATATTCCAGGGGTTCCGATCACTTACGATCTCTATACCCCTGGACTTTCTCATAGTAAAATTGGAGGCAACAGAAATAAACAGTTAATTTAGTCCGTTTGATATACATCAAAATAGAAGTATAACGATACACTGCGGTCGACTTTGTGACTTTGAAGTTGGGCGTCGCTCTCTCTGTAGTCTTCAAAGGAAATCTTTGCTGGCCTGTGATTGGTCAAACGTTTTCCGCTGAGCTGTCTCCAATTTAACTATGAGATAGTCAAGGAGATCGTAAGTGATCGGAACCCCTGCAGTGTCGAGGATGCAGTCTCCCAACACACGCACCCACATTACACAGGCAACACACCGCAGTCCTTATAACCACAGGCGTTTGGCTATATAGACATTTTTCTCTTTATATATAGGTAATAAATGTCTATCGAGCCAAATGCCTGTGCTATATGATTCAATTTAATCCCTTTACTGCTGTTCTGTATATGTTTTGGTCTACAATGGATTTCTTTCCATTTGCATGTCTCCATATATTAATGTTACTACATATCGGATACCAATTCTCGGAAGCGCTAGAACTGCAATCATGGCGGTTCGTCTCCCGGCAGCATGCAGCAGAGGGTTTGGGAGTGAGGTGAAAGTCCATCCGAGAGAATTGACACACAAAAAGTAACAGAATGCGTCATTCGAATCTAAGTGTTCGTTTGATAATACATGTACTTCTGCCTCTGGGGGGATATGTCACCATACTGGCCGAAATATATAATGACATACCAAATTCGATCAGAAAAAAACCCAGAACAGAAAAGATTTCGACATGTGTAGGCTAAACCTTTCCGATTCTGTTGATGTACTGCACAGTAATAAAACAAAGCTCATGTGTCTTTACAAAGATCATCTACATCGTTGCTAGATTCACTTGAATTAAATATTTCGTTATTACTTAATGGTAACCAAATGTATTATTGTTATATACATCTTGCTTTCTCCGACAATTTACATTCTGTATCGTATAAATATTGTTTAACTGCATCATTCTCCATGTTGTGTAATCGAGACGGTTATGCAAACATTACTGCATTAATTTGATGTGATCTGCATGCTAAGTGTGCTCTGAACATAACTTATGTGAACTTGACCCATTGGAAATGGAAAATGCTTCTGCGTGTCATCAGTGGGCGATATGACCATAATACGAATGTTTGTTCAGTGACTACTTCATGTAATAGCCAGGCTGGATACCACAGATATTGTATATGATATTCCTTACGCAATATGACTTGTTTTGTATATGTTTTATCTGTTTTAACACACGTCCCCAAAGCATGCCAGTTGCATAGGAACCGTCACCATTGGAAGTCCACGTGCACTAAGGTCAAAAAGACGCTCATCGTTGAGAAAGATTTAAAAAAAAAATACGTCTTGGTCACGACAATGTTATCATGCACAACATCTTGTACAGAACACGACAAGCGTTAGAGTGACCTTGACAGACACACAGAGAGGAGAAGATCCCACCATTGTCTTTACTTACATTCCTGACATACCGCCTGTGCATTGGACATGGCCTAGTTCACATGGAAATCTACAACTCGTGGAATTCGCTAGTGTACATGTAGTTATCGACAAATCAATTTATAGGGATGACCAATTTTCAATGGGCTCTCCGTCACTCATTACAAATGGTGGAGACATGGATAATTACACTAACTGTGTTATGAGTTCTCTTGTACATTAAAACATACACGCGTACATATGTATTTCACTGAACGCTCGTTTGTTGATATTTGATATTTCCTTTTTGGTTGAGCATCCTAATAAAAATGTTCGCTTTGTATGTAACTAAATCGGATGGAATATTTCAATAGTGTATTGTCAGTCATGAATTCTGAATTCCTCAAACGAGTTATATTTTATTGACATTCCAATGAGAGCTGCACTGTGTCGGTTCACCGCTTTAAATACCTTGACTAAACGTTTTAAATGGCCTAACACACTAGATCTAAGTTTTTTAATGTTTCTGCATTAACAAGGCAGCTATTGGAAGACAGGTTACGTGTGTTGGAAGGTGGAGAGTGAGTTGACCAAGATGTCATTGCTGGACTATTGTGATAATACTTCGAAACCCCTTCTTCACCATCTCATCAACGTCTTGAAATCGGGGAGAGATGGCTTTAATATCAATTTGACTGCATCCGCTACATTTTCTAATACAATACATCGTTTTCCATAGGTCACATAACATAAACATCTTATTAGTGCTTATCATTTTGTTGATATGAGGCACAAGGAGCTGAATATAACTTGTCAGAAGTCAGAAATAAGTCAAGAAACATAAATATGGCACCGTAAACTGTATAATGTTTGCACAGCGTCATAAGGATATAAAATTTCAATAGGATGACTCGATTAAGATCTCTGATTTACCACCACAACATAAAGGTCATCGCTGATATATCATTATACAGATGTGGGGTTGGTACTTTCAGATTGTGTTGTAGGTCGGTGAGTTTTTTCCTCTGGAATCTCGTTTTCCTCCACCTTCCAGAGCCCGCGATATCTAGTTCAACGTGCTGTCATTACTGTACATAGAATTATTTACATAACTAGTCTGGATCATACTCATGATCTGATACATCTCTGTTTTGTATCTATTACCACAATTTGATTATACGTGGTAATAAGAAGTTGCTATTTAGCAGCATTATGCGAAGATATAACATCGAAAGGTTACATACACGGGGGGAAAAGACAATGTGACATTTTATAAAGCCGAAACAAAAATCGATATGCTCGAGACAGAATTTAATTAACGACTGAGTTTCAAAAGGAAGAACCAGTTTGTCTGGTAGAACACTTGTGAGTTATCACCTCACTATTGCTTTTTTACCGATTACTGATAATTGACGCGTTCGTCATGAACGATGACGTCACTGAAATAAGTCCATATATTATATTATCAATATAGTGGAGAAGCCTTCGAAAACTGTTGGTTCTGACGTCATCGTCTCCACCAAAGATGTCACTAGAATACGATTTCGCTTTTGTGATTTATTGCAACTTCACCTTTCTTCACTGACTCCATTTGATTCTCTCGATCGAATTAATGGAAATGAATTAAGGATGTACTCCTCTGAGAAGTCAAAATTTTCTTGTATTAAACTTTTTTTCTCATATAGATTTTTGGAAAGAGGAGTTCATACCATGGAAGAAAATGAAAGAAAAAACATATGTCCGTGTGCTCTTTTTTGAGCTACTGTCACTCAAAGACACCTAGTTGACAAAATATTGGATTTTATGGGAATTTTGCAGTTTTGACCAATTACACAAGATATTAAAGCCATAATTTCCTAATCAGGTGTTTGATATGTATTTATGTTTGTAGAATTTATTTTCCAGTAGTCTTCTTTTAAAATATACCAGTTTTGATCAAAAAGACTAATATTTTTTCTCAGAATAACAAGATATGCTACCCCTACCCCTTAATTTTGAGCTACAAAATGCACCATTTTCAGCCATTTTTGCCAAATCTAACCCTTTATAGAAAAAGTTCTGGTATTAAACTTTTGTTAATATTTTGCATATCAATAGCAAAAGGGTTGTTCTTTCAGAATCAAGCAGAAAAATGGGGGGTCCGTGTGCTTACTTTTTTTTTTGCCCCACTTGAATATTTGTTATTTTTCAGTATTTTAGAGTAAAAATTAAAAGTGCTCAAATTACCATTAAATGTAAAAAATAAAGTGAAAAAAGTGAATCATTTCATACATTAATGCTCAATATTTTAATTATCACGAACCAAGTAAAAATTTACAGCAAAAATTAGCTCAATACAGCTAAAAATGCTGGTGCAGTGATGATTTAAGTAAAAACAATTTCAGTAAAAAACGGTAAAACTGTGGCTCTACTTGAAGCGAAAAAAGACACAATTTCAAAATGGCCGCCAAATGGGTCATTTCTTAAAATCCCCGTATAAAAAAATCTGCTAAAGTTAGAACTGTATTTTTTTGACAAAATTTGCAACTGGCAACTTGCTACAGATATTGATAAATTGTATTTGAAAATCTCATAACTCCTTTGATCTTTGTCGAAACGAGACTTCAACGGGACTGAAACCTCAGAAGAATACATCCTTAAGAGAAAATACAGTTAGGGAATGTGAATGTCAAAATAATAACACCTGTTTCAGATATAGTTAAATCTAGATATTTACTCTAGTAAAAAATGGCGCTTCTTAAGTCTCTTGGTCCGATATGTCCGTCATCATCCTTTTAAGTCACTTCCGCTTCCGGTAATACGAAATGAATGCAGATTAATTCATAACACGCTACAGTATCTCCCAGGGTGCATTGCGTTCCCATCAATTCAACGAATGTGGGGACCGCTATGAACCATGTGAGAGATTGAGTCCGCTAAACATGCGACTCCAAGTGTCTTTGTATTAGTGTCCAAAAACTGATTTTGAAAACCGATGAAGGATGTACTGGAAGTATAACTGCCGTTTAACTCTGTCGAACGGGAGCGTTTTGGTTGTTATTCCAGCGTTTCATTTTTTTGAAGAGTGAAGTTCAAATTCTGTCTTATTCTGGAAGACGAAACAGTTATCGTATGAGTGCAGATTGACATTGCTGAAGTAAATTGACTTTCTGCATATTTTATGATATGAGAATTGACACACAAAAAGTAACAGAATGCGTCATTCGAATCTAAGTGTTCATTTGATAATACATGTACTTCTGCCTCTGGGGGATATGTCACCATACTGGCCGAAATATATAATGACCATACCAAATTCGATCAGAAAAAAAACCAGAACAGAAAAGATTTCGACATCTGTAGGCTAAACCTTTCCGATTCTGTTGATGTACTGCACAGTAATAAAACAAAGCTCATGTGTCTTTACAAAGATCATCTACATCGTTGCTAGATTCACTTGAATTAAATATTTCGTTATTACTTAATGGTAACCAAATGTATTTTTGTTATATACATCTTGCTTTCTCCGACAATTTACATTCTGTATCGTATAAATATTGTTTAACTGCATCATTCTCCATGTTGTGTAATCGAGACGGTTATGCAAATATTACTGCATTAATTTGATGTGATCTGCATGCTAAGTGTGCTCTGAACATAACTTATGTGAACTTGACCCATTGGAAATGGAAAATGCTTCTGCGTGTCATCAGTGGGCGATATGACCATAATACGAATGTTTGTTCAGTGACTACTTCATGTAATAGCCAGGCTGGATACCACAGATATTGTATATGATATTCCTTACGCAATATGACTTGTTTTGTATATGTTTTATCTGTTTTAACACACGTCCCCAAAGCATGCCAGTTGCATAGGAACCGTCACCATTGGAAGTCCACGTGCACTAAGGTCAAAAAGACGCTCATCGTTGAGAAAGATTTAAAAAAAAAATACGTCTTGGTCACGACAATGTTATCATGCACAACATCTTGTACAGAACACGACAAGCGTTAGAGTGACCTTGACAGACACACAGAGAGGAGAAGATCCCACCATTGTCTTTACTTACATTCCTGACATACCGCCTGTGCATTGGACATGGCCTAGTTCACATGGAAATCTACAACTCGTGGAATTCGCTAGTGTACATGTAGTTATCGACAAATCAATTTATAGGGATGACCAATTTTCAATGGGCTCTCCGTCACTCATTACAAATGGTGGAGACATGGATAATTACACTAACTGTGTTATGAGTTCTCTTGTACATTAAAACATACACGCGTACATATGTATTTCACTGAACGCTCGTTTGTTGATATTTGATATTTCCTTTTTGGTTGAGCATCCTAATAAAAATGTTCGCTTTGTATGTAACTAAATCGGATGGAATATTTCAATAGTGTATTGTCAGTCATGAATTCTGAATTCCTCAAACGAGTTATATTTTATTGACATTCCAATGAGAGCTGCACTGTGTCGGTTCACCGCTTTAAATACCTTGACTAAACGTTTTAAATGGCCTAACACACTAGATCTAAGTTTTTTAATGTTTCTGCATTAACAAGGCAGCTATTGGAAGACAGGTTACGTGTGTTGGAAGGTGGAGAGTGAGTTGACCAAGATGTCATTGCTGGACTATTGTGATAATACTTCGAAACCCCTTCTTCATCATCTCATCAACGTCTTGAAATCGGGGAGAGATGGCTTTAATATCAATTTGACTGCATCCGCTACATTTTCTAATACAATACATCGTTTTCCATAGGTCACATAACATAAACATCTTATTAGTGCTTATCATTTTGTTGATATGAGGCATAAGGAGCTGAATATAACTTGTCAGAAGTCAGAAATAAGTCAAGAAACATAAATATGGCACCGTAAACTGTATAATGTTTGCACAGCGTCATAAGGATATAAAATTTCAATAGGATGACTCGATTAAGATCTCTGATTTACCACCACAACATAAAGGTCATCGCTGATATATCATTATACAGATGTGGGGTTGGTACTTTCAGATTGTGTTGTAGGTCGGTGAGTTTTTTCCTCTGGAATCTCGTTTTCCTCCACCTTCCAGAGCCCGCGATATCTAGTTCAACGTGCTGTCATTACTGTACATAGAATTATTTACATAATTAGTCTGGATCATACTCATGATCTGATACATCTCTGTTTTGTATCTATTACCACAATTTGATTATACGTGGTATTAAGAAGTTGCTATTTAGCAGCATTATGCGAAGATATAACATCGAAAGGTTACATACACGGGGGGAAAAGACAATGTGACATTTTATAAAGCCGAAACAAAAATCGATATGCTCGAGACAGAATTTAACGACTGAGTTTCAAAAGGAAGAACCAGTTTGTCTGGTAGAACACTTGTGAGTTATCACCTCACTATTGCTTTTTTACCGATTACTGATAATTGACGCGTTCGTCGTGAACGATGACGTCACTGAAATAAGTGCATATATTTTATATTATCAATATAGTGGAGAAGCCTTCGAAAACTGTTGGTTCTGACGTCATCGTCTCCACCAAAGATGTCACTAGAATACGATTTCGCTTTTGTGATTTATTGCACCTTCACCTTTCTTCACTGACTCCATTTGATTCTCTCGATCGAATTAATGGAAATGAATTAAGAGAAAATACAGTTAGGGAATGTGAATGTCAAAATAATAACACCTGTTTCAGATATAGTTAAATCTAGATATTTACTCTAGTAAAAAATGGCGCTTCTTAAGTCTCTTGGTCCGATATGTCCGTCATCATCCTTTTAAGTCACTTCCGCTTCCGGTAATACGAAATGAATGCAGATTAATTCATAACACGCTACAGTATCTCCCAGGGTGCATTGCGTTCCCATCAATTCAACGAATGTGGGGACCGCTATGAACCATGTGAGAGATTGAGTCCGCTAAACATGCGACTCCAAGTGTCTTTGTATTAGTGTCCAAAAACTGATTTTGAAAACCGATGAAGGATGTACTGGAAGTATAACTGCCGTTTAACTCTGTCGAACGGGAGCGTTTTGGTTGTTATTCCAGCGTTTCATTTTTTTGAAGAGTGAAGTTCAAATTCTGTCTTATTCTGGAAGACGAAACAGTTATCGTATGAGTGCAGATTGACATTGCTGAAGTAAATTGACTTTCTGTATATTTTATGATATATAACTTTGGTCTGTTTTATAAAAATTACATTACTGCCAATATAATTAGCTCTAATCAGGAATTTATACTAATCAAACGTTATTTTCCAGGTCATTTAATTGACCTCCATTTCCAAATACAAATGTTTGCATTTGTCATTTATAACGAATACATCAAATTATGAATTCGAACTTTGCATGTCTTGGTAACCCTTGCTATTACATTTGTGCCCAGGTCCTCCACTTCTTTCTTCTTCTGTTTCCGAAAGTTTGCATGCTCTGTGTACTTCTGGATGTTGGGTTACTTACATGTTACATGCACTGTTATATGGAGATGGGTGTTGCCATAGGAATAGTTGTGATGGTAGAGACGATGTATAGATTTACGATAATGGCTGTTTTTGAACTTCTTAAAGTCTTTCTTCATCAGATACGGTGGTACATTTAGGGCATACAGAATAAAATTTTCTATTTTAATTTTAACCGGAGCAATGACTCCTTATTTGTGAATTATTCAATTTGAGAACGACGAATGACAATTGGCTGTGACATTTGTCACGGGGTCTGTGCTTCAAAGTTTTTCTATTTTTAGGTCTTCTGGCTGGTGTTACCAGTGAGAATCACATTTTGCACACGCGTGCCCTGCGCGCGTGAGTTCAAGCTTTGTAATCTGTCACACGTGCACTCTTAATTAACTGTCGATCGCGTATGTTGTATTACAGTCGATCAGGTAACGATCCACCTGTTTACGACCATGGTTTGTTATGATACGGTTATGATATTCTACACATGTATAGATATATTACCATGGCAACACTTGTTGTATACACGCGACAACATAATCTTCAAGCAATATCAGAATCTTTACCCTGCCTCAACTCTTACCTCGACAAACAGATAATTAATCTAAAATAATCGACCAGAAGAGTGAATAAACCCGTCCATTTTATTTTCTAATCAACCTGTGAAATATGGACTCCGTGTTACCAGGTTAAATGTGCGTCAATACCCCCGATATCTGTTTCCTAATTAGATATCCACATATTTGGTCATTAATTACTGTCTGTCAAGAATCTGTAGGTTAAACAATAGGTACCATATTCTGTCTATCAATAATTTTGTAAATGGACCACCGAAGCGAAGGGTCTTTAAAGAAATGATGTGGCTATTTTTGGAACGTTGCGCGTGGCCTTATTCTGGAATGGCCGATATTTCTGTAACCTCGGAACCTGGAAGGGGATCAGCATCTCGGGTCAGTGAGGCGATGACCTCGCATGCACTCAGCGATGTACATCACCAGATGTATAACTCGTCCCAGTACATTTGCATTTCCTGCAAACCTCGAGATAATACCCTAAAGCCCGATTTACAGCTCATTTTTCAAGCTATATAATTATGCTCACCAAGGGTCATCGACCCCTTAGTGTCAGCGTAGCGTAGCGAAAGACCTTTCTGGGGCGCTTTAGGGTCATCTCCGGTCAACAAAGAAAATCGGTCAATTCCCTCTACAACAAATCGATAAAGCAGATCTGTGTATATGCATATTAACTCCGGAGAGGCCACCCAGAGGCCATCAGTTTTTACGCTGCATTGTCCAGCCAGAGGTCAAAGAACGCGGTGACTACCGTAATGGTATAAAAGTCACGTCTAGTGTTACTTTTGATACATATGGTATGAAATATTGGGTTTTTGGAACTTACACCAAGGCCCCGAAAGTATTGACGTAACTCCAGGGGATACCATTGTCTGTTAGACGTCATATCCGCCCGTTGTCCATGGCTACGCTATCCCAACTAGCGTTTTACATGAAGACAATTTGACGTTATTTCGCTTTACAGTTTCAATGTATTATGATCAGAAGTGTTATGTGCAGTTAATTTCTTACATCAATTTAATTTCGGAGGTGAGCTTCATTGGAAAATATTAAGTTGAAAGTTAATTATTTTGACCCCAATCACCATGAATTACGATCACGTGTACGTTCCCTTTACGTAAGAAATCGTAACCCCTGGAGATCAAGGAAATCATTAGATATTTTTCTGTAAACTTGTTCACGTCACATCATTCCCATGTCATTCGTAAGAAGACATGTAAATTGCACATTTACTGAGAAGTCACGCTGCTAACCAACGACATATCATTGGCGATAATTGACACGTGTCCTATTTGAATATTCGTCCAGAGATTGTTTAATATACTGTAACCACAGGCTATCGGTATTTAAACAAGTTATGTTGATGGAATAGGCCGGAATGTCGTGGAATATAATGACTTCACGCCTAATTACTAATTATACTAATCATCTTGTAGTGAGTAACCTCAGCACTAGGTAAAACACGAAATCTGACCTGCTTTGGCCGACTGATAAAACACGGAATATGTATTAATATAATGGGGCAATGACGTCACATGATCCATGAGCACAGTTTGACCTCTGACCCCATAGACAATGAGGTTCCTTATGCATGTATGGTCAGTGACCTACTGACATACGATTTATGTTTAATTATATATCGCGAAGGACGAGTCCAGGTCAACGTGGTAATACTTGCAGTCAAATAGAGCGTAGCCAATGGGAATAAGACAAACGTGTCATTTCATTACATTGTTATCTAATTAAGAATGATAACCTTGTGAAGGTGAGCTTGACTTAGTGGCAGAAAAATATCTTTGGAGGTTCCCAAATTCTCTATGACAGTTTCCAGAACACGAGTGTACAAAATGAAGAAAATTGAAAAAAAAACCGTACGATTAAAAAGAAAATTCTCAGGCTTTGGGGTCTTCCTGCAACACAAAACCTCTCTGGATCCGCCAATGCATGTAAAGAATTTCCTGATCTTACAAAAACAACCAATTTCAACTTTCAAGGATCTAACTTGAATAACAAAAACGCTAAAATAAATATTGAAATATACTGTGTTATAATAGCTCCAAAAATATTCATTCAAACTGGTCTTTATGATTCAATATAAACCAGTGAAATTTAAAATTCCTTGAAGGACCCCTTTTACTATGAAATCATTGCGCTTTTGTTTCAGCAAATCAAAGACGGCGTTACAAACGGCGACGTCAATTTTTTTAGCCAATCAAAATACTTGGTTCAAGCAAGATTGCTACAGTAATCATGAATAATTATCAAATTGATTTAATTAATAATTTAATCAATATTTCAGAGTGACAGTTGTGTAAGTTAAACCACCTGAAACACTACTTGCGCATCAGACGATGTGTGATACCTCGGTATCGTTAACTTTATTTCTAATTGCTAAGTATCATCGCCTTGCTGTCTCTTCTTTGTAGTAAACATACCTGTTAAGTTACAAAGTCAGTGCATTCAGTAGCTGTTAACGCGAATTAAACTGAAGAGGGCAAGGATCTGAATAATGTGTCCGGTTTTGAAGGTCAAACGTTATATGCATCATATTACGATGAATTTGACCTCTAAGCACCAAATAATGATAAGTTTATGTCACACACTGTCGCGTCGAATGTTGTCTGCGCGCTTTGAGTGAAGTTACACAACAATGGCGTCGTTAACACGACTTCGTGTGAAGGTGTATTGGTGCAAGCACATGAAACTTGCATCAACCGACCTGATAAACCTTCTTAGTCAACAAATACATAATAACATCATCATTAGGGTAATCTCCACGATACAATGGAGGTCCAAAAGGATTTAAAAGGGACCCACAAACAAAACATATTAAAAATTTATTTAGTTTTGATCAGCTAGTTGACATGTTACCTCAAGCTTAGCGATATAAATTGGTGATGATGTTCAAGGTCAAACAGGAGTCTGTTTTGAAAGTTAATGAATTTTCCCCAAGGTGACAGAAATCGTGGAGTGCATTTTGAAATGGTGATATTTTAATGCCACATTGACGTATTGATATAAGCGGCTTAGGTATATGTTTCTATAGCGGATGTATGTTGTGAAGAAATAAACATGTATCTTTTATCATTTAAACACTCGCAATTATATCAACTATGGTTATCATTCTAACACATGTTGGCGAGGTCGCCAGGTTCATCTTTGAGAGTATATTTAAAGCCACAAGCGCTCATGCAATATTAATGTTCTGCGTCGCACCTCGCATTCAATATCAGTTTATGGTGTGTTTACGATAGCGACAACGCGTCATTACAAAGACACGCCAATTGGCGTCAACGGCCATACTGCAAACTGCAATGTGAACTCGGTGCTAAGGTCAAAGCAAAGTTCATTTACATGTTATATATGTATGTGTGTGTAGTGGGCAGTTCGTGTGAAATGCCTAACCTAGTCACCAGAGTTCACAGTCGATTATCAATCCACCCAACTGATTTAAAATCCATATCTACCATATATAACCTTACTTATAATCATAGCTTTTTGCTGTAGTTGACCATTTCATGCTCTACTGAATTTCAATTTGGACGCACGACAGAGCGGATATTGACCCAAATGGCTATATAATCCACACAGGTTTGCCTTTAATGCACCTGTCCTGTACATGTCCACAGCAGCGGAATCTGACCACTGGTGCTACAGATGTATTGACCGTTGGACAGTTGCTGTAAAGGCGCGTGCTTTACAATATCCGAGGACATCGACCCGTACACGTGCATGCATCCGCAAGTGAAATATTTGTTCAGAGCTCTGTTAGCTTGAACATTCGTTTTAGAAAATGTTTCTTGTTCACATAATTATTTCAAACATATGTTTTAATTTCTCTCGCCAGTTTCTTGTCATTTTATCCTTCACCTAATCGTTAATGTATGGTTTAATGAAAAAAAATCTTTATTACAGAGCTCTTTCTATCATGTGACGTTAAGATGTACATATTGTAGCAGAAAATGCTTTGGTTCGTGAACGGACAATGACCGGACGTTCAATGGAGATGGTAGAATAATATCATTATATTTCCTTTCTTAATCCTGCCGGTCATCAACACCAACAAGATTTCTGATCGATACGCAGTACGTTAGTGGACAAATCCCACTTCAAACAGCTTCAGTTTACGGAGAGCTAATTATGGACGGTATTGTTTGGCGTTAGAAATAGCCTGACGGTCCGCTGATGGGTCTGTGGTGTGACGTCCATAGGGGACGCACGCTAACAATATGGCGTCATGTGAAAATAATTATGCCTGTCAGAGTTCAAACCAAAAAAAATCTGCGGGAGTCCTTTTGTACCTTGAAAATCTTGATAATTTCGGTATCTCTGGATCACTTTATATGTAAATGTGGAAATTAAAGATGATTCGGAAGCGTGAGAATGTAGAATGTTTTGACTGCTGTAGAAGAGATGGTCCGTCGTATATGGCGAGACCTTCTGACATTTGATTGTCTGAGTATTGCCATTACATAGGGTTTATACACATCATATAGCTCTCCTGGGGAATTCCAAGTCAGACTGGATAAATAATACAATACTTAACTCTGAATTCAGACATACATATGTAGCAGTAATTCAATACAACTGACATGGTGGTTTTCTCCATAGAGTATTATAAAAAAAATGCCTTAAAATTGCACTTCACTTTGAGTTTAATGTTCCCATTTGATAGGTTTGCACCCTTTTAGTATATTTACATACTATAATAAATGTATTTCCTCTTATATAACAACTTAACGTTACAAAATAACTTACTAGTTTGCCCGATATCAGTATCATATGATTGGGTGGGGTGTGCTGTTCGGTATCTTTCGTCGTACGTTTCTGTGTGATATCACTGGGGTGTTTTCATAGGGGTTAAGGTCTGTTGATAGGGAGTTATAGTCTATCTAAGAATTGATCAGCTGTTTGATGTGTTTCGCAGTATGCTTCTGTGAGATATCTGTATAAATGAACACAAAGAGTTCCTTCAACAATTTCAAGGAGGCACAGCACAGACATATACTACAGTCTTCCAAGATACCACACACCACCTATGTACAGAGAGAAATACCACCGACTGACAGTCAGTGCTGACAATTTCCCAAACGTGGGTTTCGAACTCACTTCCAGAGGTGGAGGGCTATTGGTGTAATGTCGGAACAAATAGTTCACTCGATCAACGTAACCATAGTTAAAAATATAACATGGGGTGTTCTGATCCTGGTAGTACAGAGCAAAGAGCAGCAACATCAGGCGTTATCAATAAATAATAACTACAGTTGTTGATGCCACTTCTAAATATATTGATAACAACATGTTTTGATGATGATGGTAGTATAAAACGTGACTTCTGTGTGCTAACCTTAAAAAACACGTTGATCACAAGTTCAAATATCATACAATAAATAGCCTGATAACAATATTTCATGAACTGGAGCGGATTTAATGAGACTAAAATGTCAGAAGATGAGAGCGGATAACGACCCCAGGAGAGTTTAATGTATCAAACCTGATTAAAGTGTATTATAAGAAGTATATGTACTTTTGAACTTACATTTTTTGCTTCACAACAACAACGTATTTTTATAGTAAACCGCCATGCAACTTTATCTAAAACAACCAATATCGAAATAATACCATCAACGTAATACAAATTCAAAATAAAGGAGGAGGATGAACTGATTGATTAATTACGCAAATATAGAACCAGGGGCTCCGATAGAGTGATCGGTATTTAATGTAGGAAGTCACAGGTCCAAATGAGAGCTGAGTGATGACAACGGGATATGTTATCATGTTTATCTGTGTGGTGTAATTTCTTCTTTACATCGAAGGACAACAAACAAGTATGGAATTCTTATACTACAAAGAGGGCCATAGCATGCACTATTGTTATTTAGAGGCAACAAACAAGTATGGAATTCTTATACTACAAAGAGGGTCATAGCATGCAGTATTGTTATTGAGGGGCAACAAACAAGTATGGAATTCTAATACTACAAAGAGGGCCATAGCATGCAGTATTGTTATTGAAGGCAACAAACAAGTATGGAATTCAAATACTACAAAGAGGGCCATAGCATGCAGTATTGTTATTGAGGGGCAACAAACAAGTATGGAATTCAAATACTACAAAGAGGGTCATAGCATGCAGTATTGTTATTTAGAGGCAACAAACAAGTATGGAATTCTAATACAACAAAGAGGGCCATAGCATGCAGTATTGTTATTTAGGGGCAACAAACAAGTATGGAATTCTAATACTACAAAGAGGGCCATAGCATGCAGTATTGTTATTTAGGGGCAACAAACAAGTATGGAATTCTTATACTACAAAGAAGGCCATAGCATGTACCATTGTTATTGAAGGGCAACAAACAAGTATGGAATTCTTATACTACAAAGAGGGTCATAGCATGCAGTATTGTTATTGAGGGGCAACAAACAAGTATGAAATTCAAATACTACAAAGAGGGCCATAGCATGCAGTATTGTTATTTAGGGGCAACAAACAAGTATGGAATTCTAATACAACAAAGAGGGCCATAGCATGCAGTATTGTTATTTAGGGGCAACAAACAAGTATGGAATTCTAATACTACAAAGAGGGCCATAGCATGCAGTATTGTTATTGAAGGGCAACAAACAAGTATGAAATTCAAATACTACAAAGAAGGCCATAGCATGCAGTATTGTTATTGAAGGGCATCAAACAAGTATGAAATTCAAATCCTACAAAGAGGGACATAGCATGCAGTATTGTTATTTAGGGGCAACAAACAAGTATGGAATTCTAATACTACAAAGAGGGCCATAGCATGCAGTATTGTTATTGAAGGGCAACAAACAAGTATGGAATTCTAATACTACAAAGAAGGCCATAGCATGCAGTATTGTTATTGAAGGACACCAAACAAGTATGGAATTCTAATACTGCAAAGAGGGACATAGCATGCAGTATTGTTATTGAGGGGGAACAAACAAGTAAGAAATTCTAATACTACAAAGAGGGTCATAGCATGCAGTATTGTTATTGAAGGGCATCAAACAAGTATGAAATTCAAATACTACAAAGAAGGCCATAGCATGCAGTATTGTTATTGAAAGACACCAAACAAGTATGAAATTCAAATACTACAAAGAGGGCCATAGCATGCAGTATTGTTATTGAAGGACACAAAACAAGTATGGAATTCTAATACTACAAAGAGGGCCATAGCATGCAGTATTGTTATTGAAGGACACCAAACAAGTATGGAATTCTAATACTGCAAAGAGGGCCATAGAATGTACCATTGTTATTGAAGGACACAAAACAAGTATGGAATTCTAATACTACAAAGAAGGCCATAGCATGCAGTATTGTTATTGAAGGACACCAAACAAGTATGGAATTCTAATACTGCAAAGAGGGCCATATCATGCAGTTTTCTTATTGAGGGACAACAAACAAGTTTGGAATTCTAATACTACAAAGAGGGCCATAGCATGCACTATTGTTATTTAGGGGTAGAACGAATATACGTACCCGACCTACTATACCTTTCGGCCGACAACATTATCGGTCAAAAAGACTTTTAAGCTACAATATTGCAGCTAATTTAGGGGCAACAAACAAGTATGGAATTCTTATACTACAAAGAGGGTCATAGCATGCAGTATTGTTATTGAGGGGCTACAAACAAGTATGTAATTCTAATACAACAAAGAGGGCCATAGCATGCAGTATTGTTATTTAGGGGCAATAAACAAGTAAGGAATTCTAATAATACAAAGAGGGACATAGCATTAAGTATTGTTATTGAAGGGCAACAAACAAGTATGGAATTCTTATACTACAAAGAGGGTCATAGCATGCAGTATTGTTATTTAGGGGCAACAAACAAGTATGGAATTCTAATACAACAAAGAGGGCCATAGCATGCAGTATTGTTATTTAGGGGCAACAAACAAGTAAGGAATTCTTATACTACAAAGAGGGTCATAGCATGCAGTATTGTTATTTAGGGGCAACAAACAAGTAAGGAATTCTTATACTACAAAGAGGGCCATAGCATGCAGTATTGTTATTGAGGGGCAACAAACAAGTATGGAATTCTAATACAACAAAGAGGGCCATAGCATGCAGTATTGTTATTGAGGGCAACAAACAAGTATGGAATTCAAATACTACAAAGAGGGTCATAGCATGCAGTATTGTTATTGAGGGGCAACAAACAAGTATGAAATTCAAATACTACAAAGAGGGACATAGCATGCAGTATTGTTATTGAAGGGCAACAAACAAGTATGGAATTCTAATACAACAAAGAGGGCCATAGCATGCAGTATTGTTATTGAGGGGCAACAAACAAGTATGGAATTCAAATACTACAAAGAGGGCCATAGCATGCAGTATTGTTATTAAAGGGCAACAAACAAGTATGGAATTCAAATACTACAAAGAGGGCCATAGCATGCAGTATTGTTATTGAAGGGCAACAAACAAGTATGAAATTCAAATACTACAAAGAGGGCCATAGCATGCAGTATTGTTATTGAGGGGCAACAAACAAGTATGGAATTCAAATACTACAAAGAGGGCCATAGCATGCAGTATTGTTATTAAAGGGCAACAAACAAGTATGGAATTCAAATACTACAAAGAGGGCCATAGCATGCAGTATTGTTATTGAAGGGCAACAAACAAGTATGAAATTCAAATACTACAAAGAGGGCCATAACATGCAGTATTGTTATTGAAGGGCAACAAACAAGTATGGAATTCTAATACAACAAAGAGGCCATAGCATGCAGTATTGTTATTTAGGGGCAACGAACAAGTAAGGAATTCTTATACTACAAAGAGGGCCATAGCATGCAGTATTGTTATTGAGGGGCAACAAACAAGTATGAAATTCAAATACTACAAAGAGGGCCATAGCATGAAGTATTGTTATTGGGGGGCAACAAACAAGTATGAAATTCAAATACTACAAAGAGGGCCATAGCATGCAGTATTGTTATTGAAGGACACAAAACAAGTATGGAATTCTAATACTACAAAGAGGGCCATAGCATGCAGTATTGTTATTGAAGGACACAAAACAAGTATGGAATTCTAATACTACAAAGAGGGCCATAGCATGCAGTATTGTTATTGAAGGACACAAAACAAGTATGGAATTCAAATACTACAAAGAGGGCCATAGCATGCAGTATTGTTATTGAGGGGACAACAAACAAGTATGGAATTCAAATACTACAAAGAGGGCCATAGCATGCAGTATTGTTATTGAGGGGCAACAAACAAGTATGAAATTCAAATACTACAAAGAGGGCCATAGCATGCAGTATTGTTATTGAAGGACACCAAACAAGTATGGAATTCTAATACTGCAAAGAGGGACATAGCATGCAGTATTGTTATTGAAGGGCAACAAACAAGTATGGAATTCAAATACTACAAAGAAGGCCATAGCATGCAGTATTGTTATTGAAGGGCAACAAACAAGTATGGAATTCAAATACTACAAAGAAGGCCATAGCATGCAGTATTGTTATTGAGGGGCAACAAACAAGTATGGAATTCAAATACTACAAAGAGGGCCATAGCATGCAGTATTGTTATTGAAGGGCAACAAACAAGTATGGAATTCAAATACTACAAAGAAGGCCATAGCATGCAGTATTGTTATTGAAGGGCAACAAACAAGTATGGAATTCTAATACTACAAAGAAGGCCATAGCATGCAGTATTGTTATTGAGGGGCAACAAACAAGTATGGAATTCTTATACTACAAAGAGGGCCATAGCATGCAGTATTGTTATTGAAGGGCAACAAACAAGTATGGAATTCAAATACTACAAAGAGGGCCATAGCATGCAGTATTGTTATTGAGGGGCAACAAACAAGTATGGAATTCTAATACTACAAAGAGGGCCATAGCATGCAGTATTGTTATTGAAGGACACAAAACAAGTATGGAATTCTAATACTACAAAGAGGGCCATAGCATGCAGTATTGTTATTGAGGGGCAACAAACAAGTAAGGAATTCTTATACTACAAAGAGGGCCATAGCATGCAGTATTGTTATTGAGGGGCAACAAACAAGTATGGAATTCTAATACTACAAAGAGGGCCATAGCATGCAGTATTGTTATTGAAGGACACAAAACAAGTATGGAATTCTAATACTACAAAGAGGGCCATAGCATGCAGTATTGTTATTGAAGGGCAACAAACAAGTATGAAATTCAAATACTACAAAGAGGGCCATAGCATGCAGTATTGTTATTGAAGGGCAACAAACAAGTATGGAATTCTAATACAACAAAGAGGGCCATAGCATGCAGTATTGTTATTTAGGGGCAACAAACAAGTAAGGAATTCTTATACTACAAAGAGGGCCATAGCATGCAGTATTGTTATTGAGGGGCAACAAACAAGTATGAAATTCAAATACTACAAAGAGGGCCATAGCATGAAGTATTGTTATTGAAGGGCAACAAACAAGTATGAAATTCAAATACTACAAAGAGGGCCATAGCATGCAGTATTGTTATTGAGGGGCAACAAACAAGTATGGAATTCTAATACTACAAAGAGGGTCATAGCATGCAGTATTGTTATCGAGGGGCAACAAACAAGTATGGAATTCTTATACTACAAAGAAGGCCATAGCATGTACCATTGTTATTGAAGGGCAACAAACAAGTATGGAATTCTTATACTACAAAGAGGGTCATAGCATGCAGTATTGTTATTGAGGGGCAACAAACAAGTATGAAATTCAAATACTACAAAGAGGGCCATAGCATGCAGTATTGTTATTGAGGGGCAACAAACAAGTATGGAATTCAAATACAACAAAGAGGGCCATAGCATGCAGTATTGTTATTTAGGGGCAACAAACAAGTATGGAATTCTAATACAACAAAGAGGGCCATAGCATGCAGTATTGTTATTGAGGGGCAACAAACAAGTATGGAATTCTTATACTACAAAGAGGGCCATAGCATGCAGTATTGTTATTGAGGGGCAACAAACAAGTATGGAATTCTAATACAACAAAGAGGGCCATAGCATGCAGTATTGTTATTGAGGGGCAACAAACAAGTATGGAATTCTTATACTACAAAGAGGGCCATAGCATGCAGTATTGTTATTGAAGGGCAACAAACAAGTATGGAATTCTTATACTACAAAGAGGGCCATAGCATGCAGTATTGTTATTGAGGGGCAACAAACAAGTATGGAATTCTAATACTACAAAGAGGGCCATAGCATGCAGTATTGTTATTTAGGGGCAACAAACAAGTATGGAATTCTTATACTACAAAGAGGGCCATAGCATGCAGTATTGTTATTGAGGGGCAACAAACAAGTATGAAATTCAAATACAACAAAGAGGGCCATAGCATGCAGTATTGTTATTGAGGGGCAACAAACAAGTATGAAATTCAAATACTACAAAGAGGGCCATAGCATGCAGTATTGTTATTGAGGGGCAACAAACAAGTATGAAATTCAAATACTACAAAGAGGGCCATAGCATGCAGTATTGTTATTGAGGGGCAACAAACAAGTATGGAATTCTAATACTACAAAGAGGGCCATAGCATGAAGTATCGTTATTGAAGGACAACAAACAAGTATGGAATTCTAATACTACAAAGAGGGACATAGCATGCAGTATTGTTATTGAAGGGCAACAAACAAGTATGGCATTCTAATACTACAAAGACGGCCATAGCGTGCAGCATTGTTATGCATTGAAGATGGCGAACAGATGACATTAAACATGCTGTCGACACCAGACAGGAAAACGCCACTTATGTACTAGATTCTACAAATGTAGATTAATTAAGTAGAAGTAGTGTGTTTTCATTCAAGAAAATACATTTTGCAACTTATAATGATGGTTTTAATTTCGTTGCATTCTACAATACCATAACGTCATAAGAAGATGAGAGGGGTTAAAGGTTAGGACAGAGGTGATAAAATGGGAAAGGTAAGGTCAAGGTCATTTTCGGGGCGGTACGGAAGAGGCAGAACAAACACCAAATGAGAGTTTAATCTCATTGTATATCATACAGGCTTGTTTTGTTTATCTACAATTGTTGTTATCCTTGTTTACCACTCGACATTCCTTTACTAGTAAATGATACGGAGTTTTTATGATTTATAACTCGGTCACTAGTACAAATTCCACATCTACTCGGCGATATGCCGGCTATAACGATGTTTAATAACAGGTGTGAGATTACAAATGCGTTATTGTAGAACGAATAAACAAAGGGATTTGACGAAAATAAAAGAAAAAATAAAGAAAATGAAATACGTACATTGTGTCATACGATGAGCATGTCTACTTTTTGTTAAAATACACAATTACTTTAGGGTAACGTTACGAGGATTGCAGTTTATCTTATAAATCTTTCTATCTACCATAGAAGTACAGCACCAAACTGATGCCCTCATCATCAGCATCGTCATCAAATTTCGATATCTTGTTTGGTGATATCAAACATGAAATGGTGTTGTAAAATAATACCACTCTATTTTGAAGCAGTCCTTGTTTGAAATATAATACCTTGGTGTGGACAATAATAAATAATAATTTCACCACAACATTTAAATAACGATATTGTTTCTCAAAGAAACATCGAACCATTGTTTATACTGAGAGTATATAACCGGTTTTATTCTATAATAAACCATGTATTCACTTAGTGGCTAGAATGTTATTGTATACGATAGATGTTTAATTTTTATAATAAATGGAATTAACTTTGTTTATTTTTATACAATTGCATTTCACTTTGTCTACACATTTAATTGTGTATAATAATACATTTTGTATATATAGTTTTCTTGTGTTTTGTTATATCAAACTTTTTTATTGATTTATAGTCACTGTCGGTCAATGATAGGTATCTCTCTCCAGTTTATATTACAGTTAGTTTATTAGACTAGCTAAGCCTCCTGGATCAATAACATTGACCTAGATATTAAAACATCAATTTCATATCTTTCTATTTATAAACCATAACCATGACAAATATTCTGTCATAAATGTCTGGCCTATTAGTGCAGATTCATTTGTGTTTGATTTGTGAATGTATGGACAAACTCGGGACACCGGAGTCAATGTTGATATAATCACAAACGTTGATGCATTGTTACCCTGCTGAAGTTAATATTGACATACACGGTCACGCTATGTAAAACTGTTGAGTCATTCGTTGATAATACCATAATTGTCGACTTTTTTTATGTATCTCATATAATGTAAATGTACAACATCGATGGGAAAACCTGAAGTGATGTCAAGTCAATAACATTCAGAACAATAGGAATTTGATATTCGATGAAGACAATTCAAACGGAAAACTGTTTTATTTTAATATTTCAATGATGACATCAAAAGGACTATGTAAGGTTTGGGCCGCGTTTTTGGCCCCCAAATTTGTCAAATTTTCAAAACTGTAATTTAGTATTTAAATTGTTGGATTTGACATATTTAGTACATTGTATATCCCTAATTTAATTGGGATGATAGTTTCTAATTTTGCAGCTACAGTTTCCAAAGTAACCACTTCAAATATACATAAATCATGAAAATGTGAAAATTTTGACCATTTGTTTGTCAGGTGTTTGTTGTAGAAGTCATGAAGCGCATCCTTGAACAAACTTTATATTTCTCCTAAAGATCTATTGAAAGTTCATACATATTCTCAGTAAATATTAAGTTTGTGCAAGGATGCGCTTTATAGTTTCATAGACAAAAACTACAGCTGCAAAAATGAGAAAATAGTCATTGAATCAAGGCATACTAAACACTTGAAAAAAAATCCTCAATAAATTAATCACCAAATAACAGCTTGAAAATTTGATGGATTTGGGGGCCAAAAAGTTCCCAAAACATACATACAGTCCATTATCATTTAGGTATTTAGAATAATTTAAACACTTATTTTATATCATTAACAATAAATTTCACATTAAAGATTTTTTAAAGTTTTGCGTTATTGCGAATTTTTTGTCAATCTGATTAAAACACATATCTTTACTATACACCTAGTCACAAATCTTAAGTGTGTAGTGAAGATTTTTTCTGTTTTTGCCATATACAAAGAACCACTATTCTCTATGTTATAACAAATGCCCCATTTGTAAATAGAAAAAAGAACAAAGAACAAAATGAAAATAAAAGGCGATACAATTACACTATACCTTGATGATAGTTATGTGTGATATTGTTTTAGGACTTATCCTGAGCTATCATTGAAAAATTCAATATACTTTCAGATAAACAAAATCTGTAACCGAAATTTCATCCAGATCATAAAGGTTATATTGTTTATTTAATGTACACGTATGTTTGTATTGACAAGTAGGAAAACAAAAGAAATGTAATGTATATCCTGTGTATATCGAAATTTGCAAATATTTTTTTAATCAGTAAAAATTGCAATACCTGTTTTTACTCTTTACACCTCACAAGATTATGTAACCATATCGTATCACATCTGTGACTAATTGTTAATAAACAATACCACAGTACACAATGTGAAATGTATTTCGCTTACTTGTGTACAACTGTTGATTCCATAGAACACTTATAGAACGGCAGTTGTGCATTTAGATTGTCAGCAAAGATTTTTGCTTTCCAATACAATTTCATAAAGAAATTTTGAAGATTTTTTACATTGTCATTTAAAATAGGGCTGAAATATAACCATATTCATTTAAAGATTGACTTGGATTCGAAAAAAAATTGAATGTTGAGAATAAAATAAGACAATCAGTATTAAAAAGACTTTTACAAAAGATAAGATATTGATGACAGTAATTATTACATGATGTATTATGGAATTAGAAATACTTTCCCGGCATGTAATTACAAGTAAGTTTGTTGCTGTCTGGATTTGATGTTATCAAGTAGATCTAAGAATAGACTGATCTATTATGTTATGAGATAATCCTTATGTTATATTATTACAATTTTAGAACAAACCATTTGTAAAAATTTTATAGACAATCTCTATGATATCTTATATATCAACGAGCAGAAAAAAGGAAATAGAATATATCAAAATTCATTAAGCTGATTACTTGACGGAAAACTGTAATTGTTTAGGTGTATATTCAGAAGATGATGAAATAATGAATTCTAGGCTTATGCAAATAACAATTCTATTTATTACAAATGATTAAGAAATGCACATATAATATAACGATTTTCTAAATTTGTTCAATTTAACGTGTTTTGATTAAAAAATGCTCATTATAAGAATTGTCTAAATTCGTTTAAGATTCCAGAAATAATAAATTATGTTTAGAATTAATGCATGCTGTATAGAAAATTATTTGAGAGATTTACAACGATTATGCCCCATTTTTAAACAATGAAACCTTCTTCTCAATATAGCTCAATGTAAAATAAATTTTATCAAAAACTAACTATATCGCACACAAAAAAGCTGCAAATCAGGCAGAATTTCTTCAGAAGGCGAGTCCCGTGTAGAAAAGAATATACAAGGTAATCATATTTACTCGGGCACCAAATCTCATAAAACCACTTTTCCCGTATCCTCATGAAACTGAAGCTCATCCTTTTGCAAAATAAACATCATAAATCCACACATACCGTCGTATTTACCCGTGTAAAATGCGCGTAGAGAGCAATCCAACGAATTAAGTCTCTGCACAGAGAACGTACGTACTGGTAGGTATAGGCGTCCGATTGTATACTTACTATATATTATACGCACTCTGTCATCTCATTGGCTGGAAGCTTTCCCTCAAATATTCATGAACAGTACCCTAGGAATGCGCTTAATGTGCCAAACAGACAAGCTTTATAGACATTTAACTTTGTTTCAAATTTCATTATCATGTTTATTGGCACAAATATCAGTTTATACACAAGAAGAAATAAGTTACAGAATATTGGTATGACATTTAATATGTTATATAGACAGGGGAATATTACAAACGTCAATCCCACTGTATCAAGCTTGCAGATTTTTATTCCGTCTAACCCGACAAACACGAATTTTACAACAAATGTTCAATCTAATAAAATAAACATACAAAGGAAATATTTGACTTTTGAATCCATATAACGATTAGACCGACAGTAAACATTTCATGCTTCAGTAGTTATCGTTTAATGTTACATGAGGTATTTAAGGATTCTGTAGAGCTAGGATTGATGTCTCTCCAACATCTGTTTCATTGATTAAAAGACATGGTTATTGTGATAAAACTCCCCTTAAATAATGACATTAAGCTACAGTTATCAGACCCAGAAATACATGGACGGTACAATAAGTTGATAACCTTGGTAGAACATTTAGACACGCGATCCCAGTATGGGTGCTAATCTAGCAATATATACTGTTATATTATATAAAGATCAATACATCACATCATACAGCTGTTTCATCTGTTTATAATGTTATGTATTTACTCTGCTATGTAGTCACCAATCAAATACCAATTATTTGGAACATGACAATACTATATGCAGACATTTGTTCATAACTTAATAACTTACATTTTCTAAAACCTCAGGATATTCTAGAAATGGGCTACTAGTATATGAGCAGTTGTATTTACTATTAATTAATGATTTTGGTATTGTTTTCCAGTAATAATAACCATTGTCACGTAAGCTTCCTTAATAGTGCTGATTTTTGTTTCTTTATTCATGCTTTCTTCAATAACTCATAAATAGTATGGGCAGTTGAAGAAACAGAAAGGAATAGTTCGTCGATTTTCTTTGCTATATAGTATATCATTAGCTACTTTTTTGTAACCATAGCTTTATATACTTCCTTTTCTTTAAACCGTGATCCCTTGCTAATGTTAGAACGATAAGCGCAGTAAAAGTCCATCAGTGTATTCCATATTGAGTTATAATGCAAATAATTTAAATCATATGAATATAATTGTTATTTTCTATGTGCATCAGTATATACGATAATAGTTGTTTACATCATTTATACATGTTGCATTAATCAGGTGTTATTTAGTCAGGTATCCACACAAAGGAAACAGGTTATTATCATGCCTTTTTAAAAACATCTTAAGTAAATTACAGTGGAAGGGAAGCAACTCGTCTTTACCGGAAGTATGTTCAGAATTATAACACCATCAAAATATTTTGCGTAGCTCCATGCATATTATAGCATATAAAGGATATCAAGTTTCAATTAAATATAAAAATAGCGATACTAGTTATAACAAGCCAAAAACTGGAAACTCAAAGTGTCGAGAGTTGTATATGAAAATGTTAACGATAAAAGTACACATTGAAAACAATTACGTATATAAATCATGTATTTATTTATTTATTTAATAGATAGCTTAGTCTATGTTACGATGTGTGATCTATTTTAGTAAGAAGCGTTGATAAATTGTGATCCGAGTTTATCAACACTTATTACTTTGACCTGAGCACCTTCATACTTTTCATACTTTCATCTGAATACAAACTCCTTTTGAAAATCATATTGTCCTGAATTACTTACACTGATAACTCGATATATAAATGGATTTAACTTCTTATTATGTTATCTGTAACTTACTTTGCTTGACGGACACATCTTTAAATCTCTTACATGTTAAAGGATAAATTCCAAGACTCAAGCTTACCCATAATGTCCTGGCTAATTTTATAGAAAGCAGCCTGTTTTAGTAACCTTTTGGTCAATATAAGGAAATTCGACTAAACTAAACTTAACATGCTTCCTAAAATTCAAGAAAAAGAAAAAGATAAAATGAAGATTTTCACTGCTTTATTTCACAAATATAAAATTTTAGATAATTTTAACATTTTATCAGTTCTAAACTCTTTTCAATGTACTTACCGATATAGCACATCTTGTAACACAACGTAGACCAACTCTTGGATGTATGGTTATTACCGACATGCACTATTTGGACCTGAGTTTAAACGGCATAAGTTACAGAGAAATATTATTTTCCTCTGTGACATGTTTTTTTAAAAAGAAGATTAAATAATAATACAAAATATAAATAAGAAAATGGAGGAATCGTATGAAAAATATAGTATTGTATGGAAATGGTACATTTTTTGATTTTGAAAAGTGTGAATTATGTAGTTATTGTGTTGTTTCATTTTTTTTAGATAGCATCTGTTTTTGTTTGTTTGAGATATCTCCCTTACTCGAGTTACATATTGAGTTCCCTATGTCTAAATACTTGTAATGTTTTACATCGATATATTTTTTTCTCATTCAAATTTTTTATTGATTTTCATGAACATGTTATTACACAGAACAAGGAATACAATTCATCACAATACCAATAATATGTCTTACATTACCATTTTGTATATATGCAACAAGTAACAATTGGACATACACATTTACACAAACCCTACAAGACCAACATTTCATCTATCTACAATATGTGAATTGTCAAAGAGACAACTAAATTTCAATGTTTTCTTTTTCAAACAAGGCATGCCATCCTCCCCATCTTATAAGGAATTTTGTATATTCATTTTTAGATTTATACATAACCTTTTCCGCCTCATAATACTTACATATATGTAATTTAAGTACTTCAAAACATACATAAATTTTCTTAATTCTACAGTGATATACGTATTGTTTGAAAAGTAATGACATTATATTTGTGGTTTTCTCAAGTAACCATTTCTCAAACTCCTTACGAATTTTTGTTATCCTTGAACATTCATAAAACAAATGTGTATATGTTTCATTTTCATCACTACAAAATGTACATAGCGGAGAATCCACTACCTTAATTCTGAATAGAAAAATATTAGTTGGTAAAATTCTATGGACCAGACGACATTGCAGCCACCTTAACTTGGTATCCTGTGTTTGTTTAAAAATAATCCTGTGGGTTTTTATCCACCAGAACTCGTCATCATCATCCAGCCCTAAGTAACATGCCCATTTCACCTTGTAAGAATTATTAATTGATAATCCATATGATTGAGTTAAAGTTTTGTATATTATTCTTTTTCCAGGTTCATCTGAGACTATGATTTCTAAGAAATATGGAAAATTTGGGGGATCCATGATATTGGATTTATCCTTCAAACTTTGAAAAGATTCTATTAAGAAATTATTTAATCCTTCAAATAAAGTGAAAGGAGGTTGAAAATGATAAAATTGGCAAAAGTTTGGATAAGAAAAAATGTCTCCATATTTGTCAATCATATCTTGAACTGTTATTATTCCTCTCTCATACCAGTCTTTCCAGTAAACTGTTTTTTATCAATGATAAAGAGAGAGTTGAACCACAAAGGTTCTGCTAATATATTCATGTCATCGGGAGAAAATACTTTTTTAACCTTTGAAAGCATCAAGGAAACCTTCTTCCAAAATAAATTATTTGTTCTTTTTGACATCAATTTATAGAATCCATTACCAGCATTAGAGAGATGAAGTTCAACTTCATGCTCATGGTCCCCTAACAGGACATGTGCCCATGTACATGCTAGGTTTTTCATCAATCTTCTTATCCAACCAAGCTTTAAAAAAATTAAGAATGACTCTACATGTATTATTTCTAGCCTAACCCTCTCCTTACTCTGAATGACTTGCTTTCTAGAAATTCTATCTGTTGAGTTACCCCATAAATATAAGAAGATGATTTTGTTAAGTCTTGTCAAATATTGATTACTTGGCGAAGGTAAGCTCATAAATAAATGTACCAACTTGGAAATTGCAAGTGATTTAATAACTGTTATTCTACCAAGCACAGTTAAATATCTTTTGGACCAATTATTGAGGAAGGCTTCCACCTCATCGATTTTTTGGAGGTAATTTAGTTCCATCATATCCTCAAGTTTTGAGCTGAATAAAATTCCAAGTACCTTTACCGGACCCTTAGTCCAGTTAAACTTCATATCACTGCAAATTTTATCGTCTGATCCTTTCTTACTACCAAACCACATCACACTTGTCTTTTCAATATTTGGCTTTAAACCAGAAAATTTAGCATATTGATCTAGTATTGATAGAGCCGCTGTAAGAGAACCGTCATCACCATTCAATAACAATGTTGTATCATCTGCAAATTGGCTTATTTTAAATTACTTTTTATTTTTCTTGATACCTTCTACCTCAGAGCTGTTCCTGATCATAATAGCCAATACTTCAGCAGACAGCAAAAAATATAAGGTGAGACGGGATCACCTTGTCTACAACCTCTACCAATTTTAAAAAATTCTGAAAAAAATCCATTCTGTTTAACACAAAGCTTAAAATCATAGTTTATAATTTCAATCCACTTAAGCATTACAGGTCCGAAATTAATTTTTTTTAAAGATTTTATCAGTAAATATCCATGATAAAGAATCAAAAGTCTTCTCAAAATCTATGAATAAAGCCATCCCTGGAACATTGTCTTTATCAGCATAACTCATATTGTCATTTAACATTCTGGTGTTTTCCCCAATAAATCTTTTCTTCATAAAACCAGTTTGATTTTCATGAGTGAGATGATATAGAGTTTTTTATTCTGTTTCCAATACATCCTGAGAGAATTTTATATGTAGTATTAAGCAAAGATATAGGCCTCCAGTTTCGTAAAAATTCCCTTGGCTTATTACTTTTAGGGAGAAGAGTCACAACTCCTTGGCTTTGAGTCCAGGACAAAGACTGACATTGAAAAGCGTACTTAATGGAACAAAAAACAAATTTTCCTAGATCCTTCCAAACAAATTTGAAGAAGTCAGCTGGAAAACCATCAGGGCCAGGGCTTTTGTCATTTTACATTTTTTACGTGATTGAAGTACCTCGTCTATTGAAATGTTTTGCTCTAACTCCTCTCTCATTTCTTCATTTAATTTTGGTGCACCAGTATTATTCAATAGTATGTCCAAATCCACATCATCCAAGCTATCACCTTATCTCTATATAAGTCAGAATAAAAGCTCTTTATTTCCTGGAGTAAATCTTTCTGATCAGTTACCTCTACACTGAAGCTATTTTTTTAATTTTGTTATTGTTTTATTGACATAATGTCTTTTTTCTAAGTTAGTAAAGTACTTACTAGGTTTTTCTCCATCTTCGATCCATTTAGCTTTTGCTCGAATAATCAACACTTTCATATATTCTTTTCTATACATTTCTTGTTCAAGTTTTTTTTTCTTTCAACATTTCTGAAAAGATTTCGGATTCTGGAGATTCTTCAGACAGTAATTGAATAGAATTTATATGTTTTTCAAGATAAGTTTGTTTTTTAGTTTTATTGCGCTTCACTTCTGCAGAATAGCTTATTGACATTCCCCTGATTTCTAGTAATAGTGTCTCCAACAATAAATGATAATTAATTGTTAAATGAATATCATAAAAGTTCATTTCAACAAGCTTGCTCCTGTCATATGGAAAAGCAGCATATCGGCATATAATTGTCTTAATTATTTCATTAACTTTTTCTTTGTATTTCCAATCTCTAAGAAGATTTGTATTAAATTTCCAGAAGCCTCTGCCTCTCTCAAATTTTGTAAATTTTAATTTGAATTCTATCATTGAATGGTCTGTTCTATAACCTGAACTAATACAAGAGTTTTCATAAACTGATAATAACATTTGTGATACAAGGTAAAAATCCAATCTGCCTTTTTTAATTGGAGTTTTTTTGAACCAAGTGTATCTTTTTACTTTTGGGTGGTTTATCCGCCAAGGATCACACAGATCAAATTCTTCTATAAGCTTGAACACCTCTCTTGGAGAGTTGGGATTATTTATATTATTATAATTATAAACATCCAAATCTGGGTCAAGGATTAAATTCATCACAAATAATTACAAATTCATTATCGAAGGATTGGACAACCTCTCTAAGTTTCTTAAAGAACAATGGCGAGTCCTTATTAGGACAATATATGTTAATTACAGTAAATGATTATCCAGAAGACTGTACACTCAATGTAATCATGCTGCCATGATCATCTCTAAGGATATCAGCTATTTCATAATCAAAATTTGTATTAAAATTTCCTCGAGCATTACCCTGAAAATTATTGAACACAATGTCATAACAACATTGTTGTCTTATAAACAGTCGTTCACTATCCTTGAAGTGAGTATCCTGTAAACAATATACAGAACTTTATACATAGATATTTCATAGATTGGCGAAGTTCCATAAATAAATGTAGAATTAAAAAAAATGTTTTCAACTATTGTCTCTGAACTCTTCAAAACTAACAGTTCTAATTCCACACAGTAGACTAATATGTAACATTTTCTACTTTACAAAGGAGACATTTTGCAATGGATTAGGTTGATAGAGCTGAACAGAATACTGTAGCAAACGTATATAAAATTAACAACGAACAACAAAGATGACACATGGAGCACCTAAATGAAATTATAAAATATTTTGAAATACGAGAAATTAAAGATAAGCTGTGGAGGAAATAAAAATTTTGGTAATTAACAACGAACAAGTGACAACCGATCTATAAAAATAATCTCGTTCGGTACTTAAGTATTTCAACAACAGATAAGAAGAGAAACAATGAAATACAGCAATTTCATAATACTTTACTTAGTACACCGTGATATAAAGCTGTAAAAAACCCATAGATGAATAACACACTCTACCACAAAAAAATGCTAAAAATAAAGATAATCTGAAATATTTATAAAACTTTAAAGTTTCTTCTCTGCTGAAAACTACTCTGAAGTCAAATTTCCCTATCAGTAACTTTTTCTCTAATATTGATTTTTGGAAACAGAAGTCACATCAAAGTTGAAAATGGAATAAAAATGGCACGGTGGTGTGCTTGATTTTGAGCTTATGTGAATCAAAGATAGCTATTTGACGCATGTTGCGATTTTACTGGAATTTAACTGTTTTGACCATACACACCACAAACTAAAGCAATAGTTTCCAAAGTTCCAAATTTGAGAAAATGTCAGCACTTCTTGACATGCTGTGTTTTTTTTCTTCAGATTACAGATTACAGTAATCAATATCATTTTTGAATTGATAGTAAAGTATATACACTTGTGGTATATAAATATACTCAAACCCTCACAATTGCTTAACAATGTATCGGGGACTTTTATTTATCTACTGTGCTGTACTCTATAATTGTTTTCATATCAAGCATTACTCCTCTATTTTAAAATAATTGATAATGTCTCAAAGTTTCAACAATAAGGTGATAAGCAAAACTTAAAAAACCGTTTTTGGGGCCGAAATCGTTTCAATATATTGTGTAGATACAATTTATAAAATGATAATAGGTTTCTAGTCGAAATTGTGTCTTATAAAAATATCAAGAAAGACAACTCGCACGGATGACTCTGTAATGAAAAGAAATGCAGAGTCAATGCTTTCATGATCGTGGAAGAATCCCCAGATAATCAGAAACTGTAATGGTTTTGATGGTGCTGCAAGGTTAAGAAGGTTTTAGTGTACGAAAACTTTATCAACAGTAAACTTCATTGTTACAATGTGAAATGAAATGGTAGACCACAACTTGACTTCATGGTCTGATCATATGTATTCATTTCATTGCACTGTAAGCGTAAATTTAATTAATTATTTTTGGCCGTACTGCAAAATTTATTTTGAGCTCCTATTTGTCTGTTTTAAACCTATACATTGTAAGTACTGTAATTCTCAAAATGTTGGTAACATTTGGTGGTGACTAACATATTAAAAGTTATTCTTGATTCGTGAGTATGAAAATTAGTGCACATACATTGTATAACGTTAAATTGTTTTACAGGAAACAAATTATAGGTTTTCTGTCATTCCATTCTAAACCTATGAATAGAAATCGGTTCCGTTTCCATTGACCTGTTCAGTAATGTTGATGTTTGGGTCTTTTTCTTTCATCTTTCACCATACTTTGATGATAAGTTAAGATTACATTTTAATTCATATTAATATCTATATAGATTTTCAAACAAATATTCTCCACAGGGAGAAAATATACAAATGAAATATTACAAATATCTCTTCTGTAACAAATTTTTGGTCTATTGACCATCCTCGTGCAGGCACATGCATGGCAAAGAGGCCGAAAATTTGTAAATTCGTAAAAGAAGATACATTTATATGTTAATATAATTGCTCTGAGCATTTTAAATGATCAGAAAGAGTATGCACAACATAGACTTACACACATTTATCAACATCACATACTTGTTTAGTGTAAACTTACGATGTCAAGAAAGACCCCACAGGTGAAGGTCTGTACCTTACACACATGTATACAGACAATACACATATGACACGGCTACAATTTAGTTCATAAGTGTCAAGTGTCTACACATTTGGCTGTGATGTTTTGTAGGGATTGATGTGTGCGTGTATTTCATCAGCTAGACGTAACGGAGTGTGACGTGTACATTGACATTAAGGAGTAGAGATGGGTTAAACAGGATGTATGTGTGTGGTGCTGAACATGTAAGTATACTTGTGTAAGTGTACTGGTACACGTAAACTGTATATATGTGTAAAGCTTGTGTGAGTGAATTTATAACTGTGTTTTATTAACTATAATTGTCATGGAAACAGACTTATAAAGCCAACCTAAGTCACACATTGAGGCGAATATGTATTTTTAATGTTCTAGATAACTGTAGCCGACACGTTTGTTACTGACATGGGGTCTCAAATATAAACATCCCACATATGTGTAGCACCAGTACATTACATCTTGTGTCCAGCCTACCAAATGAATCGGTAGATTGGAGCAGATGCTAACGGTCCTACAACTACAATTCAACAGGTTTACCTATATTTTTATGCGTGTATGCTAATTACAATAGATACCATGTCCCCAAACTACCTTTAAACACCTCTATCCCAGTGCACGCAGGAATTTCTTCATTCCTCTAGCTCGGTGTTACACAATGGACATATGTTTAGCACATAGAGGTATATTGATCTGTCGAATTGTACAAAACATGAATCGATACCTTAGTAAAAAAAACAATGCTATTGTCAATCAGGTTAAATGATATGATTATTTTATGGGGAAAACAGTCTACAAAACAATCCTGAAACCCTTGCAAATAAAAACTAAAGTACAAAAACAGTCCATAACTGAATAACAAATATAGCATACTGTTGGGTAATATATCTAATAGAGTAGACAAAAACATCCATTTGTTTTACATTAAAATTCACATATAAATAACTCTGTTAACGAAACCAAGCCAATCCATCGATGTGATATTTATACTAATGCATACATATGTACTTTCAAAAGAGAACTTAATTCTAAAATTGTCTCGAAAATTCTTATTCATCCATGCGTTTTTCAGAAGCAAGGACAAAATCAAATTATATATTACATACAATTATATATCCTAGGAATTAAGAATTCGACCTCCTAGTTTCTATATCTAGATAACATTTCCTAAACCTATTGTATTATCAGTATGTTCACTGGCATATACACAATAATTACTATTACTATTCCAGCTGGGTGCAGCTAAACTACGCAATGCTCAGCAATCAGCAGCAAGATTGGGAATTTCTATTTTCGTTTTGGAGTTTCCTGGACACGACGCCAATTTCTGGTCTTCACTGACTGAGGGTAGGAACCATCTGATACAGGTAAAATCTCAATCATATTTATGTACCTTAAAGAAATGTGTTTTTATGGAAAGAGGTTGGTAAAATTATTAATTTGAGATGTTGATACGTCAGAATAAGGACATTGCACAAGGAATAAATTCAAAGCAACAGTGGAGACATATGAGTGCACAGGATGGCGATATATATAGCCTACTGTAGTTATGAACCGACACAATTATTTTTTAATAAATATAAATGTATATTCATAATTGCCATGAGTAGTGTGTGAGGAAGGATATACACCTGTATACAAATATGTATATTCGCCTGTGTCGAAAGCGATAAATTGTTCTTCTTTACAAATTATATACGATTTATTGGGAATCACCACCATCGTCATCTACATTAAACCATTCTATAGAAAAACGGAATTTACAATATGTTGAAAAACGGAATTTACAATATGTTGAAAAAGTACTCGAACCTCATTATATGAAAAAATATGCATATAATTTGTTAAATTGTATAGAATCAATGGATTGAATATGTTCAAAAAACGACTTCGCCAATCACCGTTCAGAATCTGCCATGTGTGAAATCCCAATGTTAGCGGTATGCGCAGAAGCTAGAGTCAAAACATATAATTTAAATTAATACATCAAATGCATTTAATAAGCTCTCCTTTCATTTTTTCTTTCAAAGTTTCACATATAGACATTAAGGACATTCAATAGATATTCAAGTCATTAAGGTTGTTCCCACTAGAGTTAATAAAACGAGAGATAAACATGACCAAATTATTATACAATACTTATCATCTTTAAGAATATCCACGACTAGCACAAAGAAACTAAATATATTTTATAAAAAATATAAATATAATTATCAGTTCTAGAACTGAAAGTTTCAGCTTTTGGGAGATACAAAATTTATATATATCTTTTCATGGTAATGTCAAGTGTTGAGGATCTCAATTGGGGTCAACTGTAATGGATCGTGTGGTGGAGGTGATACACATATCATAATGATAAAACATGTCACTCTATTTGTTAGGCTGAATAATAAGTTGTTCATGAATATATCAATACTTCCATAAATATTTGGTATGCGTACATAATTTTTAAACGTTTTTTTGAAACACCCAAAAGAGCACTTCCTTGTTTGGACAACAGATAGGTGTTGAAATAGTTAAAATAAAATTAAAAAGTTGATAACTGGATCATATGTGGTATAACGACTATCAGTAATAGAGTAAATACTGAATGGCTGGGATTTTCGATGTAGTATAGACAAATATTATCAGTTCTCGCAGGATATTTTTTGTTCTTATGATCGAATTCAAGAAGTTTGAGAGCTTTATACTTTATAAAATTCATGTAAACATTATACTTTTCACTGTACCACGAAAAATACTTATAAGCATATTTTGACAGCCTTGAGGGTTTCCGGTGCCTTTTTAATGCTTTATTGGATTATTTTGTGCCATCGGAAACACGCAGAGAATGCGTGACTATGTTATTGTTTAAATCAGGTTTTATAAAAACGGACCTTTCCCGGAAAAATCTGATGAATAAACAACCTGATAAGATAACATATATTCTGGTTATGTGGGAGAGGGCGTTCAAAAGGACTTCAACGATTCAGATTAGCAAAATGTTACGACAGACTTATGAGGGGAAATGTAATCAGATCCTGTCACAAATTCAAACAAATATGGTTGCGGATATAATTTTAAGCCAGGAATAACAAATTTGAAAGGTACATTTAATGTCTAACTAGCCTGAAACACAGTCTAGGAATTCATCTTCTTATTTCTAAGTCAAGTGACAGCAGCGAATGTAGGTGATATCATTGTTCCTAGAGTTAGTGCCTATATACCGGTATGTTGTAAATGTTTTCCTCTCCTGTCACTAGCGCCTTTTGGAGACTGTATGATAACCTAGCTGTAATAGATGTTTGGTTAGACAGTTTTATTGAAAAGTATACATTGAATGGCATGCTAGATCTTTAAGTTTAGTGTAAGCATTATCGTTCTAAGAGCATAATAATGTAATGTTGGTACTTTCTTTATAGTTACAATGGACGAACGTCTGATAGGAAGATACAGAGAGTGGGCCGACTTATCGAGAAACTGGAGGAAGCATAGTTTGTTTCAAATTCATGGCATTCGATCAGTGGGAAAGACAAAATTCGTAGACGAATTTGTGAAGTTCAAAGAGGACAGTAAAGAAGCTTATGTGAACGTGTTATCGATAAAATGTAGAAATGTTGCTGGTTTGAGAGGAATTTGCCTGTCCCTGTTTTCAGCACTCAAGCTGCCTGCGCCTCAAGATGACAGTATCTGGGTGGAAACGATATGCAGTGCCGTAACGAGACAACAGCACACTGACGTCATAATCGTCTTTGATGATGCTGAGAATATATTGGAGGGATCAGAGGCAGTGGAGTTCAAACTGTTCTGTAAACATTTGATAGAAAATTGCAATAATCTAAAAATCATCATAACAACCACCACCGAAGTTGTCTTCGAAGAGCTTGATAAAGATAAGTGCTATGAATCGTTGATACCGCCTCTTTCTCTAAACGATTCTGAAACTTTACTGCGACGCAGTGCTCCGTCAGTTGACTTCGGACCACATCTTGAGACCATCGTAAAGTTATGTGAAGGTCTGCCGCTCATCATTGCAATGGTTGCTTCAGAGCTTTCTGGCGCTGGAAATGACGCTTCTTCTCTCACCGCCGCGGAGATGTCATTGGCGTTACAAAATTGTCGTCTGGAAGCTCTGAGTCAATTCATGTATACCCGTGATGAAAGGCTAGGTGAGTGTTCAATAAAATGGGTCATATACAAGATTTCCCATTTGATTGTTTTGCGAGTACTTTCTGATGAATCTGTTTACTGTAGTGATCCAATAACTGATTCATCATCAAATTTGATTATTTAATATTTCATACTGGTAATTTTAATTGAATATGAAACATATGATCCATCTGTTTGCAAAACAAATGCTACATAATTATAAGGTGAACTATTTGGTTAAATTATATACTATTATCATTTATTGTTAACAGATGTCATATATTGCACATTCCTGAGGCGTTTACCAGAGACCTTGCAGACCAAACTAGCGACCATAAGCTATATGCCTGGGTCATTCACCCTCAGTCACGTGAGGGAGATGCTCGGTAAGTGATCAATTAAATGTAATATAGAAATAAAGTCTTCAATACAACTCAAGAAGCAGATGATACATAGACTATAATATATCTTCTGAAATTAGTAGATCACTCATTTACTTCTAGATAAAATGATGAGGACAATCGAAACTGAACACCGTGGCAGGTTTTTATATAGATGAATAAATCAAATATTAAATGTTGAAACAAGGATTGATAACGTTCGTTTATCCCAATAAACTAAACTACAGTGGAAATGAAACGAAATATATCAAAATCAAACAGATAGCATGTGGAAACAAATGATCGTTTCTCTTAAGAACAACTTCGATGTTAGCTTTAATCTTTTTCCTTGATGTAGATTTGCAGATCTGCTGTTCAATATATCGGTGTAACGGTTAAATTTTTATCTTTGTATATCGTACATGTGTGAACGATTTGACCATCTGACAGTAGAAATAGAGTACTTTTTCAGGTTAAGATTGTAATGAAAAATGATATCGCTTTGTACATCATATATGTATACCATTTGGCGTGTGAATTAGAAGGTTTTTTTTTATATGTTGAATGTTCTGTAGATGATCCAACTGAAGAGGAAGCGATGGAAAACGCTCTTGGTCCATTGATGAGACGTCACTTCCTGAAGCAAGATGACGTCACACAGCGGTACGACATCCAGGGCATCCTACGTAATTGCATTGACGACTTATTCCAGACTGTTAAGGAGAGTCCAAGTATGAAACAATATATACTGAACGTAAAAAAGTATACACTTTTAAAAATTATATATTTTTGTTGAATAAATTGTTCACTCGAAAACTTCATTTAACACATCAAGTAACAGTATTGTGCCTAACATTTTGACGTTTCAGAAACAAAAAATCTTATTGGTAAATGACGTTTTACGTCTTCCATAGTTTTTAACCCTTCGATTGCCAACGCGGCAGAGCGTGCACGAAATCACGTGCAAAGTGGTAAACGGGTAGTCGATGTAGTGAGTAACATAAAGCCACTCAATTTGTGCGTGATTTCAAGATGGCTCGGCTGTCAATGGCCGATCGAAATTGAGCAATTAGGATGTTGGAGGCAGGTGATACCCAAAGACATGTCTCAAGAATTATGCAATGCACGAGAGCCAATATACGCCATCTGTGGGATCGTTACAATCGAAATGGACATGTTAGAGACCGTCAGAGAACTGGTCGCCCGCGTGTAACGACGGCAGCACAAGATCGGTATATACAGGTCAGTCACGCGCGACGTCGTTTTGAGACAACAACCGTTACAGCTATGGCAACAAATCGTACGCATATTCGACCAGTCAGTGCCCACACAGTACGACGCCGTCTTATCGAAGCCGGATTAAGACCTAGACGTCCATACGTAGGTCCCATCTGAACTCTACGTCATCGCCAGCAACGTCTTGCTTGGGCGATAGCGCACCAGCGATGGACGCGCCAACGGTGGCGAGGCGTCCTTTTTTCGGACGAAAGTAAGTTCAACGTGACCAATACTGACGGCAGACTTCGTGTTTATCGATGTCGAGGTGAGCGTTATGCTCGAAACTGTGTTCTGGAGACCAACAAATGGGGAGGTGGAAGTGTGATGGTTTGTGCAGGAATTTCGGAGGAACGCAGGATTGATCTGCATGTTGTCCGAGGTAGGCTCAACGCCGTTAACTACCGTGACAATGCGTCCGATTGTGATACCGTTCAACAGAAACAACGGTCTGGCAGTCTTTCAACAAGACAATGCTCGCCCTCATACAGCGAGGGTATCTATGGACTACCTGCAGCAGCAAGGCATCAATGTGATGCCTTGGCCATCTTTGAGTGCGGATCTAAACCCCATCGAGCATCTCTGGGACGAGCAGCTCGGGCGTCGTATACGGGCACGACAACATCAGCCGATTAACGTCGCTCAGCTGGAAACTGCTCTGCACCAGGAATGGCGTCGGATGCCCAAGGCCATCATCAGACGCGTCGTACAGTCCATAAGGAGACGTTGCATAGCCGTACATAACAACAAGGAGGACATACGAAATATTGAACGTTTATGTGATTCTGTGTGATATCTCAACATTGCCTTGTTTAGCTGTGAAAACTAAAAATGACCCCTAGTCACTTTGGAGCTCCATGACGTCATCATACTGAGGCTGATTTGAATATTTGATGTGCCGAATAATTCAAAAGAGATTTGATATTAACCCCCATGTATATTTTTTTGGCGTTCAGTATATGTTAAATTCTTATTGGTAGAAATAGTTTTATATATATTTACTTCAAACAAATATTGGAAAAATTCACAAAACAATTTTCAATGTAGCAATGTGATATATAATGTATTATAAACCAACTGGTTTTGTGCGCTCTATGTTTTCGAGTATTTCGCGAAAATAAATTGAGACAAAAGAGATTCAACTACATGTACTCTGTACAATAGAACGTTTTACTTGTAAATCGCGAAATCAAATCTCCGCTTAAATTAGTTTATTTACAGTACGATCTTCAAAATCAAAACCAGTTCTCTATTAATGTTATATTGGTAAACGTAACAGTGACCCAGGTCTGACGCCAAACGAAATCTGATCTTCTTATCTTTAGGTCTACATTGTTGCTTCGAAATTTGTAACTACTTTATCCTATGTCTTTCTTCTTCTTCCAGTGGTACAAGAAAAGTTTTGTATCTTGTTTGCCCGGATACTGACACAACTCGGAAGTATGCTTACAACATCCGAGTACGCAGACGCATTGTGCCAGTACAATCACGAGCAACAGAACTTCCGGAAGCTCCTCACAAACGTAAAACTGGTGCATTCTAACGAAGATATGTATGGTCTATTTATGGAGGTGGCGGTTCATGCTTCTAACATCATCCAACAGTTCATGGGAGGTAGTCACTTTTATTGTTTTTTGTTATCTCAGTATACGGCGCCCGCAACGAGGTCAGTCAGTCTCAGATGGAGGTTTAGTTTACTTGAATCAACTTTTCTATCCGTTTGTCTACATGTCCGCCTGTACGTAAAAACAATTGTCCAGACAGCTACTCCTAAACATCTGGGTCAATTTGAATGAAGTTGGCAGCAATCTTGTAGGCCATGTGTAGATGTGCATGCAGGGTTTCTTTTGTTGAAACTGTGGTTGCCATGACAATCAGGTCACTGTGCACAAGTTTATTAAATGACCATTAACTCATTAGTTTTTGGGTCAATTTTGATCAAACTTGGTCAATTGTCGTAAAATATATATACAAAAAATGTATCTATAAATTGACACATCACATGCTTTAATAACAGTTACCATGGGAACGTAATGGAGGAACATTAATTTTGGTTGTGTTCCCATATAAGGAGAAGTGGGAGGGAGGGGTTTATTACTTAGCCATTGGTTTTCAGTTCTAGTTTGTCATTAAACACTAATTAATATAAATAGGTTGTCTTTTTCGAGCTCCAAAGACAACGTAGATGTGTTCTAAGAAGATGTATTTTAGTACTTATGTTCATGTATTTTCTGGTTTTTGTTAATTGAAAAGGAGTATCTCCGAATTATCTTGTGGTGTTCTTGGGTAAATTCAAATACGGATAGTAGATCACAAGAACAGATTTTGGGCTTTGAGACTTCTTGTCTACATAATTATTATATCAAACGACGTAGGAGATAGATTAATTGATCAGATTAAAATTAATGACAAAATTGCTTGAACTATTAAAACGTTATAGATATTAATAAATATGTATGATACAACCCTGTAGGTGACGGCTTCCAATTCTACCAAGAACTGACCGTTCTCTCGTCAAAACTGAAGAAGAAACTGGACGAGGCTTGCGTTCATCTTTGTTATGGTGGAGCATTAACCAACGTCAAGGTCAGTCAAACATTGGCATATCTACTCAGTAAAAGATGTACTTAATGCATGAATATTGGCATATCTACTCAGTAGAAAAATGCACTTAATGCATGAATCTGAAAATCAAGAAGAAAAGAAAAAAAAATGCCACAAAGAGCATGGACCAGAAAGGTCAATGATTTGGAAAATGATTCCGGTATTCATTTGATATTTCAGGGCTACATGAAAGAAGGCGAGGCGAAGTACCGTCTTGCTATTCAGTATTTGGAGACCTTCAGAGATAATCCTTCACTTACACCCACAAGTGGTTACCATGGTATCAATCAGGATATCCGGTACCACTTGGCATGTTTGTACCAAAGGATGGGATGGAACCTGTTCATCCAAGGCAAAACAAAGGACTCTATTATGTAGGTGTCATCAAATTATCAAGGTTGTCGTGATTTTAGCGAAATACATCATAAAAGTATTGCAGCATATGATGCTCATGTCACTGGTAGTTATAATTTTCTTACAAACCAGACCACGTAGACAACAAACTAGCAGCCAACATTGTACATCTATAAATATGTTTTCTTTACACAGTTAAATGTAGCAAATTGTTTTAGCTCTGCTTCATTAGCGACTTAAATACCATGGATGTGCTCTGTTTGTATAATGTGAAAACACAACAAAACTCCATATTCTTGAAGTGAATGATGTCATTTATCATTATAATAAATAACGGAAATACAATCAATAATCTTTACTTATTATAAAGACTTGTTTGTTATCATATATAAAATGGAGATTGCAAACTGTTTTATTCGTTCTCATGCCGTTAACGCTGTTATTTTTATTCTTCAAGCTATCTGGAAAAGGCCTTTGATCTTGAAAATGAGCTGCAGATGTATACAGAGGAGCTAATCCTGTCTACACTCATGTCATTGGGAATAACACACAACTTATCTGGTAAGGAATTATATTTAAAGATGCTACACGACAACGAATTGTAAAGCTTTTCTATTAAAAATAAGAGCAGACGAATTAGTATTTCTTTCAGTGACAAAAGTTACTTATTTGACACTAAAACCATCATTCAAAAAGGACCTTCTTATTTCATTTAAAGATTAAAAATTTAAAAAATAATTAATTGCTTCCCGAAAAGAATGCACGGAGAACTCATGGTAAAAGAAGGTTGGAAACTTCTCTGCAAAATATCTTTTCATATGCTATAGAATTGAATGCTTCTCGAATTGTTAACCAATAGAACCAACAAAGAAGTTAAGATGCAATATATTACTAAGTATCTAACTATTTCAATGTTAGATTCATCATGTTAGCTTTGCTTTTCTGGATATGGTAAAATGACTAAAAATATTTACACGTAAATGACCATACATTTTATTTGCTGGCAGAGAACATGAGTGACGCTCTTCGCTATCACCAAGAAGCACTTCGCCGGAGGAAGCACCTTTACAAAACCCCACAGGATCCCGAGGGAGAAAACAATCCCGCCATCGGGTCCTGCTACAACAACATGGGGCTTACCTACCGTAAGATGGGGTGTAAAGAAGAAACGCTACACTACTTCCAAAAGTCACTGGAAATAAAAAAGAAAACCAAGGCTCCACAGAAATCGATCGCGATATCTATCATAAATGTCGCAAGTGCTCTCTCTGAAACAGGAAGACACGACGAAGCAATACACATGTTACAAGGTGCTAGTGAAATACTGAACAAGACCCCAAATCTATATCAAGATACAATAGCATTAGTTCATGCAACGGAAGGGCAAATTCTACTCCGCAAAATGTATTATAGGGAAAGTATTAAACTCTTTAAAAAATCTCTGTCAATCCGTAAACATTGCGGTCCAAACAACTTCTGGTCGGGAGAAACCTATAATGACCTAGCTAAGGCATACATTGCTCTGAAGAACAATAAACAGGCTTTACATTGGCTGAATCAAGTGTTCAGTCTACAGGAGGAACTGAAGTCGGATGCACCAACAAATTCCTTAGTCTTCGACTGCTACGTCAGAGTTATGGGAGTGCTTGCAGACATTGGCAATCACAATGAGGTCCGTTATGCATTTGACTTTGCTTTAAAAGACCTGCAGCGCATGCGCGAAGAGTTCATTGCACTAGGAAATTCTACAAAGGTTGCTTGGGTGGATTCTGAAATGGCCGCACTTCCCGGCGTTTACAACCGTCTGGTTTCTAACTCCGAGTAGTCAAAAACAACATCTTTGCAGCAACATCAAACATATGTTTGAAAAGCTTAGACAAAATAAGTTTTTTAATCTACATCTTCAAACTGGTTCATACTGTCCCAGTTGAGGAGTACATTTTATCAAATAGCTGAAATAGGAATTATAGTATATTAATACACAACTTTATCGTGTCAACATGGACAATTATGGGGATTTATTTAGGTTATTAACGACCTTATTTTACATGTTTATTTCTATAAAGCGGTTATAAAGCGCTTACAGCAACGTGGCGACAATTGTATTATTCTTTGTTTGCATTATCAATTAAAAAAAGGTTATTCAGGATGGTAGAAATATAGAATATTTAAATAGCAGACTCTACATATGCGAGTGGTTGTTAAACATAGCTTTTTGTGATTTTCTTTGTTTATGTTGCTTGTCTTTGTAGGAAAAAAACATTATGTAACAAAACGATCGAAAAGAAAGTCATGTTGAGCAATATTACGCTTTGAACAAGATACTGTCATATTTTAACCATTACAACATAATTTCTGAAGTTAAAGGACTTTTTATGAACTCTAAGTACATTCCATATTTTATTTCTTGTTATTACCCTATTTATTCCTTATTGACGAATTGATTTCCAGTTACAATATTTGAATATGTTTAGTTAAATTATGTTTGCTGATTATTTCTTATTTTGCGTTTAAAATTATTTCTTACAAACATTTTGATTATTTTTCAAACAATTTTGAATCCTTGACAAAACGTGTTATATATGCATAATATTGAAACACTATATGTTTTTTCTATGTTTTGTAGTACAATAAAAACCACGATTTAAGTATATTCCTCTTTTGATTAATCCCATTTTTATGTTGTAAAAACAAACGCCACTCTACAGTAAGGTTTGATGAATTAAGCTGTGAAAATCATTCAAAGGGTTCCAGATGTCTGACAAACGTTAGTTGCAACACATAATTTAAGTACTGTAAAATCGTTGGTTTTTATGCCTTATGTATGTTTATATGGAAACATACCTGCAGAAATTACTTTACAATGACTAATAACATTATAAAAATTCTAAATGAAATTGTAGACCACGATTTGGCTTTGTGGTCCGACCGTATGTACTCATTTCACTTCACTATAGATGTACATATAATGATTTTTGGCAGTACTGCCAAAAATCATTTTCACCTTTTATATGTACTCGTAAAATCAAAACGTAAGCATTGAAAATACTGTAATTCTCAAAATATTGGTAACTTTTGGTTATAAATATCATATCAAAAGCTCATCTTGATTTGTGAGTATGAAAAATACGGCCTCATATAACTTTAAGAAATATTATCAGTGAAGTTCCAGATCATTCACATATTATTTAACACCTTTCGGGTTTGTTGCTATCGACAAAATGAACGCTACAAAAGTTGCTTGGGTTGACTCTGACCAGTCGTGGGGTTTCAATTCTGAAAAATGCAGCGCGGTTAATAGTCATACTAGTTTAAATACATTTTATGCTTATCGAGGTTTATTACTGACCTTTGCATTCAAATCGATACGCAAATAAAGTACACCTTTTTGTATTTCAATGCAAAATAAAATTATGTTTTTAATATAATGATGAAAAAACCTCTCACTTGTGCGATCTGAAAAATCAGATGATAAAATGGCAAAGTTGTATTGTTTTCTGTAGATGGTTTGGTTTGTTTAGTTTTACGTCCTATTAACAGCCAGGGTCATGTAAGGACGTGCCAGGTTTGTTGGTGGAGGAAAGCCGGAGTACCCGGAGAAAAACCACCGGCCAGCGGTCAGTACCTGGCAACTGCCCCACATGGGATTCGAACCCGCATCCCAGAGGTGGAGGGCTTGTGGTAATATGTCGGGACATCTTAACCACTCGGCCACCGCGGCCCCAAAATAAAGTTTCTACGGTCTAGGGTCTACTGTAGATGGAATAACAATTGCATCATAATAAATGAGCCACACTCTCAATTTAAATCCAGTTACAATAGTGAACCACGACATGGTTTTTGTTTTCGGTTACTCTGTAAAAAAATGCCATGGTCTCCTATCGACAAAATGTGTGAAAGTGTAAAATCTCAAGTCAAACCTTGTCTTTCTAACTCAAAACGGTCATGTACACTATTGCGTTATATTATAGAGTGTATAATTAGACAGAAACATATATTAGAGATATTAGCAACTCCGCCATTTTTACGATCGGCAGATGAAAATCTGTATGTGCATAGGTTTTTTTTATATATACACCTAAATAGTTAAATGCATGAGGTAACTTTGATGTGTCACAAAAGTTCAGTAATTTGCAGATGGTTTGAGTGCGATTTAGAAAAGAAGAAATAATAATTTAACTTAACATGTATATACCAGGCCAATAAAACAAATGCACCGCTGGATGTGAATTGCTGATTTTCAAAAAAGTAGGTAAACTTACTTATTTTAATGCTTCTAAATTCAGATTAAACAACTTTATGTTGGTGCAAAAATATAATGTTTAAACGAATACACTTAAAAGTAGTTAGCAAAGGGGAAATGCCTATAAACCGGAGATCCCTATACGTCACAAAGACATAGAAAGAGTTTCCAATCTTTATGTAGACATGTTTCTGAATTAGATATAAGTCACTTGACGGCTGGTATGAATTGTAGCGTTCTTGCCTTAGGTATCATTAGATAGAACAAACAGCAACTTGTTTAACTGCACTGTGTATTGACCACGTGTAATAACTACATCCGGTTCACTACATCCGGTTCAGGGAGTACTCATTATTTGCATTGGGGAGTAATCATTATCTTTAACAAATTAACCAGTCTGTATTAACGTTACATCCCCCTTCTAAAAAGAAGTTAACAGTGTTAATATTTGAGTAACTCCCAAGTAAAGAAATTACAGTTCATAACGCGTTTGTGCCTTGTAATTAGAATTATGACTAGCAATTACACTATGCATTATTGAGTCCAAATAAATCACTTTTAACCAATTTAACTGTGTCCATTATTTATGACTAGATTTAACACAATGACTAGTTTGTAACACAATGATCTAGTAACGATAACTAAACTGAACTAAAAAATTATTAATAAAGGCATGTCTTGAACGCGAAATCACACCCAGTAAACAGCTGTCACGTATTCACTCAGGTATGCTGGCTTCTTGGACACTCGCGTCGACACTCTGGTTGGTTCAGCAGCTGGAGACGGAATTGGATCTGGCACAGATTCTCGCGAAGACATTTCCTTGGGCTCCCTTGGTGGTTGTTGGGTTTGTTGTTGTAGTGTGTTGGGTAGTTCAACCTCAGATGTTTGAAAAGGTTCTTTTGACCTGCGTAGGAATGTTCGATTACGTCGATATGTTCTACCATCTTCCGTTTCAACTTTGTATGAGCGGATATTAACCGGCTCTCCCACAACCTTTCCTTTTGTCCATTCTCCTTTGCGATCTAAAACTGGTTGGATACGGACAGTGTCGCCATCTTTCAGGTTTGACAGCTCTTTCGCTGTTCGATTGTAATACTTCGCTTGAGTTTCCTTCCGTTTTTGTAAGCGTTCAGAGACATCATTGGAAGCTTGAGGCTTCAGCAATGTGGTCGACATTGGTAATAGTGTCTTTGTCCTTCGGCCAAAGATCCGTTGATTAGGTGACACGCCTAGTGTTTCTGTTGGAGTGTTTCTCCATTCAAGTAATGCCAAGTAGGGATCTGATTTATCCTCCAATGCCTTTCTCATCAGTCGCTTCATTGTCTTGACTGCGTTTTCAGCCTTCCCGTTAGATTTTGGATGATACGGTGAACTTGTGGTGTGTTGTATCTCGTATGTCCTTACAAAATTTTGAAATTCTGTACTTTGAAACGGAGGGCCGTTATCAGTAATGAGCGTATCTGGCATTCCATGGCGCGCAAAGTTTCGTTTCAACTTTGTAATTACTTCTTTTGCCGTTTTATTGTGTAAACGGTCTACTTCGAAGAAGTCTGAATAGTAATCTACTGTTATCAGATAGTTCTTCTGGTTGAACTCGAAAAGATCACTGCCTACTTTCTCCCATGGTCGTGACGGTAGTTCGTGACTCATTAACGGTTCTTTCCCTTGTGCATCATTGTAAGAGTTGCAAATGTCACATCTCTCTATGTACTGTTGTACGTCGCTGTTCATCCTCGGCCAGTATAAACATTCTCTGAGACGTCTGAGACATGCCTGTAGGCCTATATGTGATGAATGAACACGTTCAATCATTTCTCTTCGTACTCTCTGTGGTATTACGACTCGATCTCCTTTGAAGACAATACCATTTTGAATGGTCAGTTCTTCCCTGAAGGGGAAATAAAATGCTAGGCATTCAGGAAGTGAGTCTTTTTTGTCTGGCCAACCTCTCCGAATCACAGATTTTAACTGAGTAAGTTCATCATCTTCCTCTGTAGCAGTCTGTAGTTGCTTAAATCTCTCAGGTGATATCGGAAGATGCTGCACCAGGTTGACAGTTTCAATGTCTCGTTCCGATCGTGATCTCTGTTCCCGCGTTTTTTCGTATGGCGCAAAAGCTCGGCTTAATGCGTCAGCCATGTGCATCTCTGGGCCTGGTTTGTATACAACCATGAAGCTGAAACGCTGCAGCCTCAGCAGCATGCGCTGAAGTCGTTTAGGCGCACTTACTAGACTCTTCTTACAGATGATTTCTAGAGGTTTGTGGTCCGATTCGACTAGGATTTTCCTTCCATATGTGTAATTTTCAAATCGTTCCATGCCAAAAACAACGGCCAAGAGTTCTTTTTCAATTTGAGCGTAGTTTTCCTCTGTAGGAGTTAACGCCCTTGATGCGTAACAGATTGGATGACCCTCTTGTAGTAAGCATGCTCCCATACCTGACTGGGACGCATCACACTGTAGGACAGTTTCCTTTGTTGGGTCAAAATACTTCAACACTGGAGCACTTGAAAGTATTGCTTTAATGTCCTCAAATGCTCGTCCATGTACATTAGCATCCCACACAAACTCGCTGTCATCCTTTAGGAGTTTTCTTAGTGGTGCTGTTGTCTCTGAGAGACACGGGGCAAACTTCTGTACGTAATTTACCATGCCTAGTAACCTCTGGACTTCTTTCTTGTCTCTAGGTGTTGGCATTTCGGCAATGCCCTTTACTTTGTCTGGGTCAGCGCGTAGTCCATCTGACGCGATGATGTGTCCCATATAGGTGACCTCGTTTAGTCTTAACTTGATTTTGTCCTTGTTTAGACAAACACCTCTTTCTTCACATCTTTGCATTAGCGCAAACAGTTTGTTGTCGTGATCAAGTCTAGCTTGATCGTCACTATTGCCACATCCGTAAACAATAATGTCATCATGAATGGCCTTAATGCCCTCAAGACCTTCTAGGGCTTGGTCCATTCTTCGTTGGAATTCCTCTGGTGCAGGGGCTATACCAAATGGCATTCTGTTCCACTTATAGCGTCCCCACGGTGTTCCAAAAGTAGTTAACAAGCTACTTTCTTCATCTAGCTCTACATGCCAGAAACCATTTTTGGCATCTACAACTGTAAAAAGTCTCGCATTCTGTAGATCCGGCAAGATGTCTTCTATAGTAGGTGTAGGATAGTTGTTCCTTTTGAGTGCCTTATTTAAGGGCTGTGGATCAATGCAAAGGCGTATCTTTCCGGACGGTTTTGATACGACGACCAAGGATGATATCCAATCAGTCGGTACTTGCACGTGCGAGATGACCCCTTTTTCAACTAGGGTGTCTAGTTCCCTTTTGACCTTTTCCTTCAATGCTATGGGTAGTTTCCTTGCAGGTTGTTTGACTGGCTGAACATTTTCGTCAATTTCCAAATGTAGTTTGTCATCTAACTTTCCTTCTCCTTGGAATACCTTTGGAAAGGCTTTAGCTAGGTCATCTTCTGTATTTGTGGCCATTTTGCTGTCTATCTGATTTATTTGTCCTGGTCCTTCCTTGATAACATTGGTGTTTACCTTGATAAAGTTCATTTCCTGGATCGCTTGTGACCCAAGTATAGGGTTAACTCCCCCTTGTACCACTACAAACTCGAAGATATATTTCCTCTTGTTTTTAGGATTCTTGACAAGACATTTCCTCTTGCCAACAGGCTTTACCTGTGTTTTGTTGAACATTACCAAGGTTCCTTTGGACGGCTTGAGATATTTCAAGGTTTTATCTCTATATATGCACGAGTATAACTCTGAAGGTAGATCATCGAAGGTATTAGATTATATAAAACAACACAAAACAATTTTACTAATACATGTAGAGTCAATATAGTTTTATTCGAAACATTGAGTGTCAATTACCTAGGATTCTATAACAATGGCCTTAAAAGTTCGATACATCTAATCATAAAACTTAATTAACTCATATTATGTTTAATAGTGAAGAAAAATTCGGGACCAACGAAAAGTTTCGATACAGCGAGAAATTCGATTCATCGGAGGTTTGACTGTATATGTTTTGTGCATGCAAAATAAAAAATCCAACCTTCTCTAATAATAAAGTCAAGATTGTTGTTTACCATTCTTTTTAATGATATAATTCTCTTTTTTTGTTACAACATTCATATTAACAATAATATCGATCAGTTTCTACCGAACACTAGGCCTGTAGGCACATGTATATGGTTATAGCTTAGTGTAGAAAACGTCTTCCGGTCAATTAAATCTGGATCGTAATGATCGATATTCAGTTAACTTCTCCAAACCGAACCCTCTCTAAACCGGCAGAAATTCTATGCACCGACCATGATCGGTTTGGGGAGGTTCCACTGTATCTGTTGTAAAACTGCCGGTGAAAACGTCGTTCATCTTAATTCAAATTTAGGGTAAGTGTACAATTTATTTCTACATAGCGGGAAATATTTGTACTCCGAAAAATATACAGAGTTATCGTTCTTGCTAAGTAAGTGCGTTTGTCGAGGAGGAAAGCTCGATATTGTACAGTTTTTTGTCTGCTATTTTCAATCAATTAAAAAGTATCATTATTACTTCCATCTGCTGATAGTTTAAGTATTTCTGAGAATATTAAATATGTGTTTGATAAAAAAGCAGATGAAATTTCACCGTCAAAATCGTTTCTTCCGAACTCATGAGACCATCAGTTAACGAGAACTAAAGGTGCGCTATATAACTTCTCTTGCTCTCGACCAATCTCCTATTACCTTTAGTATGACGTAGAGAGATTTACCATCATCTAATTTTATCAACCAATGAAATGATTTGTTTTGAGAAAACCCCGTCATTTAAATAGAATTTGGAGTCGGACGGTGTGTACCAAGGGAATTTGTTACCCTATAAAATTTATTCCGCCCTAGACATTGGCATTGAAGTTTTACTTTTAAGAACGAAAATCGAAAACATTTAAGATAGAAATGTCTAATCATAATAAACATCATTAAAAATTTCCTATTTAATATTACAAAATATGTATTCCAATTGGTTTTTTTTCTCTTACAACATACAGATGTAACCAGTGTCATCAAACTTGACACCAATTACAATGTACATGTTCATGTTTTGCAGATCTATAATAATTGCATTTTTATTTATATGGGCATATGTTCAATATTAGGTTTTATTCAATATCTGTACAATATACAACCCTCATATGCATTGTATATATACATGTTGTACACATCATTCTCATTTCCTCAAATGTGAATATTAATTTTTATATATTTTGACAAGATGAAATAAATTAAAACTTAACAACATACCAAGAGTTCATTTTTTTATTTAAACAGACACATAAGAACAGTTCAACAACACAAAAAAAATGTAAAAAAAAAAGAAAAGTTAGATCACAATTGAGACAAATGTAAAAATTAATATCATAAAATATCAATTTAAAAAAATCTTGACAGATGACTAGACAACAGTAAAAAATTCTCCAATTAAAATACGACAGCTTTCATGGAAAGAAATAACAAAGACAAATATTTGATTTTTAATACATAAATCTAATGCTACCTGCATTCCAAAACTAAATTGTGTATATTTCGTACATACATATACATAATGTACATGTACATTTTTGCATGTACATGTGTATCACATATCAATCAGGTAAGTCATATAGCATTGTCTTGTAGTCTTAACTTTTTCACCACTCCTTTAAAATATATGTGATCCTATTTAAATCACCACAGTGATAGTACGAACTCCTGATACTCAAGTGTCCGACTAGGTCAGCATATTTCTGGACATTTTCCACATCTGTGACCTACCTTCTTGCAATTGCTGCATGTCACTGTCTTTTCCTTGTCACGAAAATTGTGCTCCAAGAGATGCTGTCTGTTTTGTTTTTCAAGAATCTGCTTCAATGCAGTGTTGTTCTTGTGATTAGTGCTCCTGAAGTAAGCCTTTGTACATACATCGTTCATCTTTTCAAGTCCTTGCTGAGTAAACTTTGAAATATTTCCATGTATTTCAATAAGTTCAGCCACATGGTAAAATAGGATATGCATGTATGGAGTAATGTCTCGGGACTGATACAGAATCACAAATTTTGACCCCCATAACTGGACTTTTTCTTTCACAACAGCATGATATGGGTTGTCAGAGCGTAGTAAATCATGAATTTCTAAAAATCCATTCCAAAGATCTTGAATACCATCTGATCTTTCTTGGTCTTCCAGAATATCTGAAATTTGCAATTTCTGGAAAAGCAAACGCTTCTCTGGCCCATTCAAGTCAGTGTAGTATAGTTTTGATGTGTCTTTTTCAACTCCAAATTCAAAATGAATGCCCAGCTGCTCCATGACCATTTCAAACTGTGCTATATGTTTTGCTTTGGTCTTATCTAAACCGGACGGAAAAGTGCTTTTTGTTGCTATGTTGTCTAGTGTTCTAAGTTCCATAATTAACAAAGCAGTTAACTTGTCAGTTATTCTGAGAAACAAGTGCAAAACATCTATAACTACATCAGTGAGGTGTATCTCTGGAAAAATGGGTTCATTAACCACAGAATATGTTGCCTGCTTTCTCTTTTTACTTTTGTTTGCTTCATACACATAGTCAACAGGTCGAGCTCCAAAGGCACAGTTTTTAATTGACCACTGTTTTTCCAAATCTCCCCTTTCCTGCTTAGGGCATTTACAATAAAGGCACGAGAACTGCGAACAAATTGACTGCATTCCTAAAGCGGTTAACAAAAATTTGTAGTCACCGCCAAGATAAAGTTTTACTTTATATGTTTTTTCACAGATTTGTACTTCACAGTTTTGTAACTGCTTCACCTCCATTTGAAAATCTTTCAAAGCCAGTTTCAGTTCCTCATACTTTTCCTTTGTCCTTATAATAGCAATGGGGTAGTTCCCTTCCACTGAGCCGCAACGAGCCTCATTCATGATAGTGAAAGAAAAGTTAACCACATGCATTTTTTTTTGCCAACTTTTGTTCCATCCCCTGATATTTTTATGTGCTTCAAAATTACAAGAATCCTGCTCAATCAGTTTTTTCACAACAGCCATTATCCTTTCCCTCAATGATTGTTGTACTCCTAACCCATCGGGAGTTTCTCTAATATTAAAGCTGGAATTAATCAAATGAATTTGTTCTGATACAGAAAAACTTCGAGGCAAAGACTTGAAGAGCATGCTCAATTCATGATAACCTGACCGCGAAATATGAAATGTGTCAAGGACATATATCAACATATTCATGTCAAGTATTTTCTCTGATGACACATCAGAATCATCCACCAATGACAGAATCTCTTTCTTTCCATTTCTAATCACAGTCACCTCAACTACACTACATTCATCCGATTAAAAAAATTGTAAAGCTTTCTTGCACTCTCCAATTTCTGACTTTCGAATTTTGCTCACATAAGAATTAGTACAATCACTTAACGGTTTTTTGCGCTTAACCGAAACAGGAGTAACAGAGTTTAATTTTTCCTGAAACCTTTCACAGGATGCTTTCCATTTTTTCTCTACATGTCTTATATGTGTTATATTTTCTTTAATTTCTTGCTTCAAAAATTCATTTTCTTTTCTGAGATTTTCATTTTCCCTTTCCAAGTTGTTACTCTGGTCATGTGTAACCTCAACAAACCAAGTGTATTTCTCATGATGCAGCTGATTCTTAAATGCCTCAAACTGTCTTCCACCCTTTCTTTTTTTTCTCAAACCATCTGATTTCAGCTTGAATAGAAATGAACGTAATCTGTTCCTGTCACTGTTAGTAGCAGAAAACTTAACAGAATATTCTTTTTCAATTTCCTTTTGTATCAGTTCAACCATTTCAAGGCTAAGTGCCTTGTGCAAAAACTGGCTTTCAATAATTTTGAAAACAACATCTTTTTGAAGTACAAATCCTGATGACATTATCATATGAACAAGTCTTATCTTTGTCACCACACATAAACTACATGTAAAAGTACAATTTTGCCTAACAGTTAAGATGTCTCAAAACACTTTCACACTTATATATATGTGTATTTCTTACAATAAAGTATCTTTGCTTATCAGATCCATCAACTTGCTCTTATTCCCATTCTTTACAACAAAGTTGAAGCATAAGATAAATCCTCTGCTTATCTTGGTTTCCTGACAATGGTCTGGGTAGATTACATAGTCCGTCAACGGCTTCCTCTTCGTGTATGTAGAACTTCACTGTAGATGTTATTATATAGACATTGTCACCTTCCTTGTTAAAAACCCTGTAGTCCCAACTATCTCCTAGTATTGGGGTTAAGTCATTTCTTTTCCTAATGGTGTATATGGTTTTTGTTTTTGTTTTCTTACATATTGATCCTCTTGATGACAACCATGAAAACTCTTTTTGGTTGGCCAAGGGAATTCTGATCTTTTTAAATGAGTCCCTTTTGGATGGTCCCAACGTTTCTTTCAGGAGTCTCTGCAAGATAAAAAGAAAATTAAAAATTCTGCAAGATAAAGAGAAAATCAAAACAGTGTACCCACTACCCAGATTTAAAACTTTATATTTTGATGATGTGTTGTGGATATGAGCTTAATCTAAGAAAGATATTACAATGAAGTAAATACACAATCAGGTATCTGTATGGCTCAAACCTGTCCTTGGAGCCACTTGAATGGTAGAGAAAATGGGCCCTCCTCTAATGACCTTTAAATTTACATGTAAAAACCGGTATGTGTAATAATCTTTACATTGAAACTCTAAAACAACTGGTCTGTATCGAAAAGTTTTTGAAAAGATTTTGGTTTGATTTTGAGTAGATTGATTATGTTTTTTTCGTCAAATAATAATTTGAGTCAGGGCCGCGTTGGTCTGAGTGGTTAATTAAGATGTCTCGGACCTAAAGACACATGCACCTCAACCCCCTGGGGTTCCACTGGGTCTGCTAGTTCGTAATATAATCCCAGTGGGAGGCAGTTTAGTTAGCCAGGAAACTGACCCAATGGTCAGTGGTTTGTTTTTTCTCCAGGGTACTCCTGGCTTTCCTTCCAACCAATCAAACCCCTTGGACAGAGTCCTATACATGACCCTTGCTCGTTAAATCTTGGGACGATTAAACTAATAAAAACCAAAAAATGTTTATCATCATAATTATTACCAGCCAGGCCGGTCCATTTTAACATGACATGCTTGTGATCGCTTGAGATGGTGTGGATGCGAGGGGGGAAGAAAAGGAAAAAGCCGACCCATGCTGTCTGCACGCTGGCAACCTGCCGTACTTATATGGATTCAGACAGGGTGGTAGGGCTTATGGGTAATACCAATATGTCAGGATATCATAGCAAACTCGGCGCCGGATTGTGTTCAACTTAAAGGCTTTGCTCTTTGGAAAGTTTTCTTGTCGAACACCTTTTTTGTATCACATATTTGAATTATTTAGTCAAGTATTTCAGGGACCACATGCCCCTGTATGCAAAAGTATCCATGGGTACTAAACGTTATGCGAAGGTACTTAGACATCCATAATATACACCTTGGGAACCTAAAACTAAACTACTTTTGACGGAAAGGAAAAAATTTGCACATTCTTATTGTCATATTTCTTCAATGAAAATACATGAAGGTTGTTCCAAATATCTGTTCCGGTTGGTATGTTCCCGGTTTCTTTTATTCATAGGCCACCAATTTCCTTTGGGTCCCTACATTCCGTCATCATCTGGGCATGCAATCCTTTTTTGTATTAAAAAAAAATAAGTTATGCAAACAATTGTTCATGCCACTTTGGATAAATTCAAAATGTTTAATGTTGTGTTTCATATGTACATGTATATTTTAATTGGGAGAGAATAGAAAAAAATAGCAGTGGGCCACAGAAAGGGATTTCGAAACCGGGGGACTACTCCCGCCCACTAGTCCGAGAGTAGAAGTTCTCTACCGACGCTGAGCCGACATGTACGCTGCTGCGTCACCGACATGATCGACCCCAGTCAAATTACCGCTTTTGTGATATCCGTGACAGGTCAATAACTACCTGTCTTTGAATTATAAAATTTGGTGTAGGACAATTCAGCTTCAGCTTACTGTATGAATATCTTATATACACTTCATTAACAAGAAGGTGGTTCCATTGGGCCTGTTTTGCATCATCCTGTTTTCAGAGCTTCTGAAGAACACAAGACTACAACTTGACTTGTAAGGCTTTTTTAGAATGGAACTTTAATCTATTGTAATTCTTTACAGAGTGGATATTTGAAGGGAAATTTGATATATTTCTCTATAGGGCCACCACACCTCATCTGCACACCTGCATTGGGGAACAGCCCCAACAGTTACTATACCAAATTGGATCCACGTTCACCGAAGAGGAAGCGTCAGTACCTAAATCCTTAGAACTAAATCCCTTCTTTCCCACAGAAAGAATATGAAGAATGATTTTAAAGTAAATTGATAATATTTCCCCTGGGCCCCCACCCCATCCTCAGGCCCCCGTGGGGCCGAGGCGTCAACGTTTGTATTTATACAAGATTTGGTTTCTCTTCACCCATGATAGCTTCAGACCACAAATTTGGGTGTTTTTTTGAATATTCCCATGCATCCGTTTGCTATGACTACTTTACGTAGGGATTTTAGTGAAAAAGTGGCGCTACAGGAACGGAACGTACGGATGCCACGCCATTACATAAGTCACCGGGCGGCTAGGGCCAGGTGAGCTATCTAAAAAAAAAAAAAAAATACTGCAATCATGACACCATATACAATTGTAATCCTATTGATGAGACATGTGAATTGTTATAGTGTAAGTAATTGTCCTGTCATCCTTCGATACATCCAGGGGGGTTCTCGATCACATACGATCTCTACACCCCCTTGGACTATCTCAATAGTAAAACTGGAGGCAACTGGAAAGAACAGGTAATTTAGTCCTTTGAATGTACATCAAAAGAACCGGAGAAAACGTGCACACTGTGGTTGACTGTGTGCTTTGAAGTTGGGTGTCGCTCTCTCTGTAGTCTTCAAAGGAAATCTTTGCAGGCCTGTGATTGGTCAGATTATTTTCTTCTGAACTGCCTTCAGTTTTAAACTATGAGATAGTTCCAGGGGTGTAGAGATCGTATGCTGATTCGGAACCCCTGTAGTATTGAGGATGTTGTCCTGTATGAGACATATATAATATAAGTGCTGTAAAGGTTATTACCAATGTAATGTATTTTTACCTCCTTGTTTTTTGATCTTCAGATCTCGAGCGCTCTATTATTTCAACTGGATAAAGCTTAAGTCCATCGTGTTTTTCTTGAATTTGAACTTTTCTAGAATTCGGTATCTTCTGGGGCCTGCATAATTCGCTGTAAAACAAAAAATGAAGACAAATATATTCTTGCACAAGCACAGTGCCAAGAATTAAATTAATCTCAACAATAATGAAAAAATATGAAAGCAACACCAAACTATATTAGTACACCACAGTGTTATGGACTGATCTGTGCTGATCTGGATTTGCTTATTTAATATAGAATATAGAATAAAACAACACAAGCCAAGCTAAAACAGTTAATCATGTAGATCTAGTCAGATTTCAGATTGAACAGAAGCCCATCCCCCCCCCCCCCCCCCGCCCCCCCCCGTCCGTAAATGAAAATTTAAAAAAAATCATGAAACCCCATATAAGGCAACTTCTGAAAGTTGAATGTTAATAAAAATTGAAAAACAAGATAACTGTAAATTAAACTACATTAGGTATATGCAACTTGATCAGAATATGAAACATTGGGGGGCCAAAAAACCCTATACGTTCCGCAAGTTTACTTATACGAAATGTAGCTGCGGCGTTTATTTTCCGTCAACACCGGTAAAGCCAAACACCTTTCGCTTCACTGATTTTTTAGTTTATTGTGTTAATCTCTGAGACTGGGACTTTGCTGATATATGAAGGGGACAACAATTGTGAATAGTTTTCTTCGCGAAACAAAAAAATAGCACGTCTAACCTGACAGATAAACAATAAAAAACTTACGAATAGCTTGAAAACATCTTCGCCGTCCTCTTCGTAGCGGATTTGTGACGATCTTTGTACCCATCATGCTTAAGCGCAGCAGCCAAGAATCGATAACTCAATAAAGTTACATTCCCGCGGTGAAGTATCAATATTTCCCGATACTGAAATAATTAAATAAAGATATCATTGTATTGCTGCTGTAAACGACACTTATGTCACTCATGTTTGTTTTGATCTTGTCATGACTATTGGTTTGTAATTAAACAAATACCTGGTTTTTCGCTTAGTAAGGAAATGATATTGCTAACATACTTACCTGATACCTGTTACATAACACGGGTGGTTTGTAATTAATAAAAATCCTCCCCGTATTAATAAAATCCCCTTCAATTAACTGCAAATCGGAGTGCATTCAAGGAAAGTACTAATCCAACATTAACTGCATATGCCATATTTTCGTGAGTAATAGACATTTTGAAAGTAACAGAGAAGATAAAATTTCCAGTGAAGTATAATAGTGTTTAGATAGATAAGTACAATTTTCTCCATTGTTTTCAGAGTACACCCTGATAAAGACACAATGCATTAGTGTAAATTCTTGATTAAGTCCTGAACTCTATAACGAAAAAGTAAGAAATAGTAAAAAGCATGTCATTAGCAAGCTAAAACACTTTTTTTTTTAAAGAGGACTACTGAGAGATTTTTATGAAAAAAAGCTTACCGCCACCATTAGACTAGTGGATTGCCTTCAACGATTTTTATTTTGCGTTAATTTATGTGGTAGGCCAGGAAATAATCAGATAACCTTAGGTAATTACACAAAATGATCCACGTGATAACGTAAATATAAATAGGTAAAAGTGGCCAGGTTTTGTGCATTTCATTGATAACCTGCCTGGTAATGAGAACATTAGTTAACAGTCCATGGCGGCCTTTGCTGAACGCGTACCCTAGGCCTGGAGTGGATAACATCACTAAGTCATGTGACAGTTGTGCCTTCATACAACAAAGCTAAACTGATGTACTATATTGGACTCCATTGCCTCCCTTACAAGACTTAGATTGAAACTCGAGTGCAGCCAACCTGAGGCGTTTACGATATTACCAGAAACCATAACAGATTGACTGCCGATGAGACAAGCCAGTTGAATTTAGCTCTGTGCGCTCCTTTCCGCCAGATAATCTTCTGGGAACATGTATAATCGCCGAAGACTAAATGAGGCGGAGAATCTCTGGGAATGCTTAATCAAATCAAGCCAATCCAGAGTAAAGGTTAATGTCAGCAGATGTAACATGATTGCTGAGACAAACCGCAGTGTTGACCAGGTTCATGTTTCTTATAAGATTCCTTGGCTTTCAACAGTACTGATCTGTGGAGCCCATCAAATACTCTTCGCCGACCAAATAGAGGCTGGAAAGCACGTCCATCAGGAAAGTGAGACACCCGAGTGATCTTGTCATTTCAATAGATGACCTATATGTATACACTACACAGTCGATTTGTAATGAAATTTTTTCTTATATACATTGTATAATTGCTATTATATCATAAGTAGACTCCAAAAGCTTAACAATAATTTATCATTATTCAAGGAATGATCGATGGACTGGTGGACACAAGTGTATCGGATAGTGTTACACATTGTGATCTAACGAACATGGATCCTACGATTCAGAACGACAGGCTGCATAGTGAACTTTCTTTTGTTACGTACAATGACTAATAATTTATCATGAGAGACAGACATGAAGTGCAGTAAATGAAAATCAAATTCGTTTTAAGGACATCTAAGAGATATGTGATTGATTCTTTAACTTATCGATTTTAACATATGTGTTGTTAAACTACCATATAAGTAAAAACATATTATAAAACAAATAGTAAGACCCCCCTTTTTAGGGGTGTAGTGATGGT